>NC_137581.1:45372714-45995714 GCF_963210335.1 Falco punctatus
GTACCAAAACAAAAAAAACCCCAACAACATGAATAAGAGTAGTAGCAACCAAAAATTGCATCTGATAGCTAGTGTTAGTTTATGAAAGTCTTTGTCCTTTAATTCACGTTTACGTTGAGGTACCGTTTGTGATCATGCACACAAGGCAGGTCTGTGGCCTTTTCCGTGCAAAGACCTCTTCGGGCGCAGTCCCCAGCCTTGTGCTCCGTGTGCCGCAGTGAGCTGGGAGGGGGGACTGTGTCGCTTGTCTCCGTATCGGTTACTCTCGTTGGAGGCAGTCACCCTGGGAGAGCTAGCTGTTGAGGACATCTACCTCTTTTGGGGAAAGAGTTGTCATTTACTGTGCAAAACTCAAGCTCTTCAGGTGCCCCTTCTCCAGGTAGTGGTGTTGGGACTTGCACCTGGGACTTTTGGAGTCTTCTGAGCTCTGCCTGTAACAACTAGTGCTGGTCAAACTCAGCCGTTACTTAGCACCTCAGCTGGGCAGATGGTGTGTGCCGAGCCCAGAATAAAACACCGAGACGCCACAGCTTAGAAATAGTTTCTCTAAGGTAGAGCTTTGTTTGCCAAAGCTAGAAATAGCTGGGTTAAAGCTGTTTTACTGTGTTCTGTTCCATATTATAACTTAAGCAAGCCAAGAGCTGTTCCTTCAAACCGAAGCATTCTTCCCCCAGCTATTAAATATCCCAGACTGCCGAGTCTGTTTCCCCGCCTCAGGATGTGGGAGAGCAGCCTGCCCCTTCCTCTCCGCAGTCCGCCACGAAGTTCATCCTTGTGAACAAAGGGGAGACGTGGGCCCTCGCCCCCAAAACACCCTTCACCGTTTTAGGGGTGATGCCCCTCTAAGCTTTCAGGCGGAAAGAAGAGTATGTGAGGTTTTCTTGTAAAGCACGTCAGCTTTTGATTCCCATTCTGTATCTTAAGTGGACCCTCATCTTCAGGTGAATGTCTACGGTTTGAAATTGTTTGCTAAAGCAACTTGAAACCTGACCCACGAAGTCTGTAAATCTTTAGTTAGAGTGCCCCGAGGCAAATAACACTTGAATATTTTTATTTTTTTTCCCCCAGTGTAGCTGAAGGTACAGATCCCATCTGAGGGAAGGTGGGCAGTGAGCGTGTGCCTGAATGAATTGTTGGAGTGAAGGAGCAGAGCTGTAGGAAAGCACGTGGAGCAACCTTCACAAATCCACTGAAGTGAAAAGGAGGTGTTGGGCCAAGTAACTCTTAATATCACATGCTATTACAGGGCCTCTTGGAAGCTGAATTTCTTCTCCTAATAACTGATCTAGAGTTGTTAGTCGGATGTTCTGAGAGCTACAGATTTCATCTGATACCATCTTTGAGGGTCAGTCTCAGAGCCACAAGCAGGACTCTCTAGTCCTGGGACTGTCCCTCATGCAGGGACACCGCAGGGGAACAGAAGTCCTTCCTAGTTCTAACACTACCCAGTGTTGATGGAGAGGGGTGATTCACCGTTGGGATTTCTGTGGCAAGATAAGGTTGTTTTCATTTTCAATAGACGGCGTTAGAGGAAAAGAGCCCGGTATGTCTGGATAGCAACTGGAAGTACCTCTGCTGCTCGTGTCCACCATGGCCATTAAATAGGTAGTGAAATAGCCTGATTTATTTGAATGCTGTGGTGTATGCTAACAACTTCATTCATTATTGCATTGAAGTCTGCTTTTCAGAGCCCAGAACTGCCTTCCTTCGTGGTTTAAAGCTATCTATTACATTTTGGATGTTGGAAAATTATTTGAGAGCTTGTGGTTTTGTCTTTTTCCAGGAAAAAAAATGTGTGTATACACACAGACACACACCCCTACCCCCTGCCTGCTCAGAAGATTAAAAAAGCAGATTTGTGGAGTAGCTTGGTAGGAAGAGTGAGCTAGAGGATAAAATTTGAGAGCCAAGACTACTTACTGAAATCTTCTGGTTTAGACCAATGGTGCAGCAGTCAAATCCGGTGAATGGTCTCTGACATGTGGTCACCAAATGTTTCTATTTGTTGAAACTGTTCGAAGTCTGCATTTCTACTGTACGCTTTTATGGCTTCTGCAAATGCAGCAAGAGGTCTAGCACTGATGTTTTCCCTGTATTTGCATAGAGATCTTACCTCTGTGATTATTTTGTTTTGTTTTTCCCCCAAGCATGAATCTAATGCATACAGTCTGGTATAGCACATGGGAGGAATAACTGTAGAGACAGAAGATTCGTCTTACTGTTTGAATCCTCTTCTCGTACGTACTTCCATTTCAATTCACATAATTGTTGTGAAAAGACTTTCCTCAGTTCTGGGTAAGGTATTCTCAGATAGTGTGTAGAGAGCCAGTCGATGTCCTGGATGGGTGTCAGAATGAAAAATGGGTGAATGAAAAGTCAGAATCTATATATTGTGTTGCCTAAACTGTGTCGAATACTGGGTAATTCTGTCAAGTCATAAAACCTGGGTGGGCTGGTTTCTGGAGAACTTCTTACAGCACAGCTGCCAAAGTCCTGGCTTGCATCTACATAAGGGATGTATTTAACCCTCCTTTAGGTGGATGCATCAATATTTCATTATTGTGTGTTGATACTTGGCAGTGAGCCCTTGCATGGAATAAATCTGAGTGTATCCAATTAATATAGAAATATGAATTGATACATAAATACACATGCTGTGAAGTAAATACTCTGGGAATGTAAATCCTGGAAATAATGTTCTCCACTGGCTGCAGACTACGAAAGCGTTGTAGCAAAATATCATGTAACAGGGCTAGCAATAATGTTTTAGAGGGAGAGTGTGACATTAATGCTGTTTTATCTGGCTGCATACTATTCTGTTACCTTGTTGTCCCCTTCCTTTGAGACCTCAAGAAAGGTATCTGTGGTGTATGTGGTGATATGTTTGAGAGAAACATGGGACCAGTTTGCTTGAGAGTAAAATCTGTTTCCTGGTTTCTGCAAGGTGGGTTTATATATTTTTTTCAAGTTAAGTCTGTATTTGGATTTCTTAGAGTCGAGGAAAGTCTGTCTCAAAGTCTGTCTTCACAGGGTCCTGTGCGATGGGCATGCATAGCTTTGAGCTGAGTTCACAGTGCAGTTTCCTTTGTGGATGGCTTCTCTTTGTAGTTTTGAAAGTTGTTTTAAAATTTTGCATGAAAACGGCATCTGCAGGCACTTTAAGAGGAGGAATTAACTTGTTGACTATAGAAGTGGGGAAGTCTTCCATACTGGGGAAATGCATTGCACCTTAAGGGGATCTACAGACAATTCTGACTGGACTTTTGTTTTCTTCTGTTCTGTGTTTTGTGGTTACAAGCTACGGTTAGTTATGGTGTTACTTTTGTTCTTTTCCTCCTGTCTTTTTATTTGTTTGTGTTTTGAACTGTATCCTGATCCTTTATTCAGTTTTCTGAGGTCATATGTTTTTTTCCACCTATAGTCTGGGGAGGAGGTGTGATGATGATTTCCATGTTTAGCGTGCTCCCCTCCTTCATTGCTTATGGGCTGCCTTTTAGCACCTTTTCTTTGTCAAACACTTTTTTTTTTTTTTTTTTTTGGTCCAAATTTTTGTTTTTAAAGAGCACTTGGGTGTATTACGTTAGACGGTGACCTTGCTGAGCTTTGAAAAACACTTGTGTTTTATTGTGTTGTAAGAACCAGATACATTCCAGCTGTTCCTTGTACCTACCACTCCTCCTCTCTAGAGTTCCTTTATCCACCTCTGGAGGAGTTGGTTTTTAAAACAAAACAAAACAAAAACCCCAACCTTTTCTACTTAATGAGACTAATGTAACTCTTAACTATAATTTTTAAAATGGTCTTTCCAGCTTCAGCAATTTAATGAAAACCAGCATGTGCTCTCAGACACAGTGTACTAGAAATGCTTCTGCTGGTCTAAGGTGTGTTTGACACACCTAACTTATTATCCAAATTACCTTAGGAGGAGTGTTTTGGTTTTGCTGTTTTTCACATATCTGAATGCTGTCAATCCAAGTAAAAATCTAACTTCAAAGGAATGTAGTGAATGAGATACTTCAAAATAGTTTTTTTGGTTCCTCATTCTGTGAGCTTCTGCAAGCAGTTGTAAATTTAGTGTTTATGAATAGTGCTAAATTTTTATTTTTCCAATGAAAAGATGTATGGATGTGACTCACAGCATGCTAGATTCCAGTTGGATATTTAGCTGTAAAACTTTCATTTGTGTTACACTGAGTAGAGAAACTGAATTTCAACAGTGTTTTGCATTTGTGGTACAAAACATCTGGGATTATCATAGAAGAGCATGAGGATTATAAGACTTGCCTTCCCCGCCCCCCCGCCCCTTTTTTTTTTTTGCCAGTGATGGATGTGTTGGGACTTTTTTTTTTTTTTTTTGTACCAGCTCATGTGAAAGCCCTAAATTTTGTTTCTGGACATGATTCAGCTTTCAGTCATTACTGTTAGAAAAGAAACCTGATATACTAACTTTGGGAAATAGTTTTTACTATGTTGGCCATAAAAGTCAAAATCATCGTCATCTAACACAGCTTTAAAGGGATATATCTAGGCTGGGATCAATTCAACTAAGCACAGACAGCGAAAACTGTTGGTTGGGCCAAGCTGTCCTCCTAGGGCATGTCCCACAGCGACACGGTTTTGTGTCAGCACTGGGACATTATAACAGCAAGGTGTTGTTGAAGCTCCTGTGCTTGGCATGTGCTTCTCATGCCTCCTTTTGTGATGGCAGTGGCATTTGTCTGATCCTCCCAGTGATTTGGCTTTCCATCCATCTGACGATGGGAAGTCAGCCTGTTTTGTGGAATTTGGTACCCGCTTGGCTCCTGGGAGGTGAGATGGCACCAGTGCTCATGCCAGGGAAGTGGTGGTGTTGGTGGAGTTGGTCTTTTGGTGGCAGCTTGCTGCTGGATTGCCGCCAAGCTAGTGGGATGAAGAGAGGCAGACACCTGAATTTAGACAAGCCATCTCTTTCCCTGGAGGCTTCTCAAGTCACCTGCTTCTGCTCATTGCCTGGCTCTCTTCCTTACACAACTTAGGAGCTGTTTGCTGGGTGCCTGGGGTTGAGGTATAAGTTAGACACCTGAATTAGGGAGGCTGGCTTCTAGCCATTAATAACTTCTTCAGGATGAATTTCGTAAGGCTTATAAATACAGTTGGCCCTGTTTTAAATAGAAAGCATGCCAGGAGCTTCTGGGCCGAAGCATTTGAAAGTATTTTGTATGCTTATGCACTGCCTTCCGCTATGGCAGAAGCAGCCCTCGTGTCTCACTGGGGTTTCGTTTGTTGGGAGATGGTCCTTCAGAGGTTTTGGGCCATCTGGCTTTCAGGAGGGCAATCTAATCCCAGATCTAATCTTCACTGTTATTTGCAAATTCTTTCCTGGAAGTACTTTATTGGCCCTGCTATATGTGATGTATTTATTTATTATTTTTTCCTTCGGGAAGGAATTTGAAAAATTTAGCTTGTGGAGTCTGATCTGAGGCTTTCTATGTGGCCAAATGACCATGTCTGCTAGTAAATCACGATGTGATAAAGAATGGAAGCAAATGAAGCCAGATGTCAAAGTGACTGTGGAAAAGAGGAAGAAAAATTAAGATCCCGGTTTGGTGCTACAGGGGTGGGGGGGTTTGTAGCAACAGCTGTTGCACTGCCTTGAAATGCTTCTTTGGGTACTATTTCAGGTTAGGTGAAACTGGGGACAGAGCTAGGCATTGCTATGTTTCTTCTTTAGGAAAAACTGCTTTTCTTCTTTGTGTTGCCATTCTCCGCTTGCCTAAACGGTGCCACTGACAAAATGTACCTTTTTGATGCACCTGAAAATGTACTCCTGAGTAAAAATGGGCCAGACACTTGATTGCAGGTTCTTTTGCAAATAGAAGGAGTTGTAAAAAGTGACATCAACTATCTGAACCAACTACAAAGGTCTCACCTTCGTATATATATATATATATATTTATTTTTTTTTAAATATCACGTTGGCATCCTCATTGCGAGTTCCCGGCATTCAATAAAAAAGTTGCATGGAGATGCTTGTGTTTGAACTGAATGAAAATGGGGTGAGGATGAAGGCATGAGCTCCAGGTATAGATGGGTATCTTTCACAGACATTTGCCTGGTGCTGTGGAGGGGGAAAAAAATCCCTGATATAATAAACATCGACTTGATGATTATTCAGGAGGGTATTGCTTCACAACTACGAGTCTTTCGTGTTGACGAATCTTTTTCAGAGACAAATGCCCATTAAAATGCACAGACTGGGTTGCTCACTAACGACCTAGCTTTCATGTGTCTGATAAAATCCAAAAGTCCCCTGTGACGTTGGGGTAGGTCTTGCAGACGCAGGCTGTAATCTCATTTGAGAGCATCGTTAAAGATTCCAGGAAGTTCTGCATGTCAGGTATCAGTGGATGGGGTTGGGAGCTGCAGCTGTGGAGAAATGACAGAGAGAGGCTTGGAAAGGGAAGAGCAGAAATGTACACCTAAGGTTATTTGTAAATAAGTCCTTTTTTCTTCTTACTGGAGTGAATTTCTTACCTTGTAAGTATTTAAATTATGAAATTTTGTAGAACGTACTGGCTTTTAAAATCTATTTCTTTGGCATTTGTTTTGCATTTTTGTCATTTGAAAGATCGGGAGAATACAGTCTCAGATGGTTCTGAATTTCCGAGTGTCTTATTACATTTATTTTACTTTTTTCATGCTGAAAAATGCATGTATGTGGGTACCTATGGTAACTTTTTTATTTTCTTCCCTTTCTTACCTCCGCAGCTAAGAATTTCTGAAATGTTTTGTTGGCGGTTTTTATTATTATTATTAAACGTGGCATTCCGTTTTCCAGTAGAATCTTTGGTCTTGTGAAAACTGTCTCCCCTTGAAAATTACAGTAAAAAGGTGAATGTTCTTTTCCTAAACTTATTTGGATATACCATAGTTAAAAAGAATGGTGCTATTAAATCATGTCTGGTTCTCAATATAATGGTTAATTTTGTCAGAATTAACACACGCATTTTGGCCACAAGATTTGCTCTCTGCATGCAGGCAGGTCTCTTGCAAGAACCGTATTTACCGGTCACGGTATCAAAGCCGAAAGTCGGAGCAGTGTTTTCCAGTGCCTAAGCAGATGCGGTTGGGAGGCTGGCAGTAATTTGGTTTCCTGTGTCTGGTGCATAGATGGGTTAGATACAACCCAGCTGTGCAGCTTTCCAGTGGTGACTCATCTGATTGCTTTCTCTCCTCTGTGATCAGCTGCAGAGGTAGGATAGAGGAGGTTTTCTCTTGGGGAGTAGGAGAGATCTCTAATGTCACGCTACCTTTCAGATATGGGGGACTGAAATATGAAAAGGATATTGGTGTGTCTCGGCTGTTTTTAAAGGTATGCCAGCCTTCCTCACCTTGGTCTTATGTTTTTTATGTCCTTAGAGTGTTATCCCTAACCCAGCTGTGCTGTGGCTGTAACTTGGCCATGTCTTAACTTTATTCTTGCACTACTGCACAATCTGGGAATGGATCAGCCTAGTGCAGGCTCAGTTTAATAGACATTGCTCCTGGGGGGAGGATATGGAGAAGAGAATTGGATTTCCAGATCTTTCTCATCCCAACCTCAGCACATGCGTCTCCGCTCGGGTAAAGAAGTGTATGTGTCTTTGCTTCTTCTTGAGGTAGGCAATAGATGTTGCCCTTTGGGAAGGGGCACTCTTCTGCAGACTGCTAGTGGAGGTAGATGTTATATACACCAGTTTTACCAACCTCTTCATTTACCAATGCCTGTAACGTTGCTTAGATTGCACATAGTGGTTTTAATTTTTGACAGAGATGCAGATTAAGAACTTTAAGTGCTTTGACTGTGTCTGCCTACCTGATGTAGGCTGGGAATTGGAAGCAGTGTGGCTGCTGTGACACAGAAATCCATGGGAGCCAGTGTAGGTCTGGCAGGAATACCCACAGCGTTACGCAACGGAAATATCCTTTGAGATTAGGATGCTACGAGTTAATTGCAGCTGGACACAACTCAAAATTTTCTTAATCTAAAGAGCCTGGATATTGCTCACCTTTTTATTCTGTGGGAGAAGATGTATGCAAGAAGTACGAAACTTGCTTCTATGTAACTTCTTTTGTGTCTCAGCGAGGCTGTTTCCCACCATTTCCCACAGCACTAGTAATACAAAGGTTCCTCAAGTATTGTAAAAGTGGAATAGCTGTTCATCTTTCTAAGAGCTTCATAGTCTTAGTTATAGAAGGCAACTTCCTTACTGTGAGAAGTGTCTGTTGGAGAAGCTTCTCTCGAGAAAACTGCTTTAAATCCTGTTCTGTTTAGAGGTAGGTATGCGGATTTTGTATGCCTCTTTCTCTCCTGTTACAGGTGTGTAATGCCGTATTGTAAGAATTAAAGCCTATATGTGTTAGCATTATATATCCCCTCCCATATACTTTTGAAATAGTTATAATCCTGTGATTCGGAGGGGAAATGGGTAACGTGAAGGAGATGCAGATAATAATCCATCCTGGGTTTGGGACCAGACAGTTGGGCAGCATTGGTGTATTGAAGACCTTGGTGTACAATGAGGAAGGCTCCGGGGACTGAATGTTACTGTAACACTGGCAGTTAGGTACTGAGCATCACTGCACACTTGCACTTTACACATGTGGCGTTGTCACATTCCTCAACTTAGTAAGAGGAGTTTTGGCCATCTTCTCAACTACCTTGAGCAGCTCCTCTTTGCTGGTTCAGTTTAAATGATCTTTTTTTTTTGGTTGGTTTTGGTTTTTTAGCATAGGTTTTATGGCCGTGATGCTCTCTGGTTTTCTGCTGAGAAAAATCTGGTTTTAATCTTCGATTCTAAGCTGTGTTTTTTTGGAGGTGCTCAGAAGTAGGCATGAGTGTTCAATATGAACTAACAGTATGTTTCCTGGATATAAGTGCCAGGACACTTTCTACTTTACGCTGAATTTGACCAGGCTGTGTTGCAGCAACTCCCAGTAGTCATTAAAACATCACCTCTGCTCCTGCTCTTTCAGTTCTATGTAGAATTACACTGACATGTTTTGGAACATTTACATGGTGCACTTCTCTCTGTTTAACTTTTTGGCATAATTAGGCTCCAGCACTGTCATGAAAACAGGGTTTTGGTTAAACACTGCAATGAAAGTGAAGTCTTTTAATGACCTCTGGAACATTGTAGAAGCACTGTTAAATTATAGCTGTCAGGCTGGAGTTGTGAAAAAAATTTCTGAAGCAGCAGCTAGTTTCAGGGAGAGGGTTCTCCAGCAGTCAGAAAATTGGTATAATGCTATTTCAGACCTTGGAGCCCCTTGCTTCTATTTATATATAGTGCCAGTGGGTGCTGGTTGATGATGCTTGTTGCAGATACCACTTGTACAGCCTCAGACAATGGGGGAACTGCTGCACGGAGCGAAGGAGCAGCTCATGTTCTTCCTCTGCATAGACTGATTAACTATGTTATTCACATGTACGCAGTCTGGAAATATTAGAGGTCTTTGATCTTTAAAACTTAATGTTTGAAAATGTAAATGATGCACTTCTTTGATCTGCTTCTTAAATTAAATGGTAATTGTGAAGATTACATTAGCCAGCTTTCCACTTAGGAGTTTGTACTTTTCATTTCACACTGCGTTGATTTTAAGCTGTTTGTCCTTGCTGGTTTTTCATCAGTGAATACTGGTAAGGGGGAAATCCTTACGTTTCTACATGGCCTAATTATCAGCACTGTGTGTACTTCGTGATTAGACCTTAACATGCGGTTCCTCTAATGCTGACTCCAGGGACTGTCAGTCTTGCCTGTCTGCCTGTGTGTTCCTGGGGCGGTAGGAATCCTTAAGGCTGAGCAGTAGGAATGAAGACGGTTTGAGCCGTGTGTGCCCAGGGTGGGGGGCTCTGACATGTTGACTTAAAGTGTCAGGGAACACTTGGGCACGTGCTCTGCTGCAGTCTGGTGGTGTGTCCACCCAGGCATCTGCTGAAGGCAAAGTAGCAGAAACTTTGAGTCCTTCTGTGCTACTGAACTATTTGTTGTTGCCTTTCCAAATTACTGTCATCTTCCAATCAAAAAAAAACTACTGGGTAGTTTAGGGCTCCTGAAACGCTGATGAAGCTCATGCTAAGTTCAGTCTTTTCCTTGCATCAGCTTTCTAGTATGTAGTGGATTTGTCTATCGTATTTACCGTAAATGATGATAAAGACCCTTCTGCCTTTGTCCTGCTTTCTTATGAAAGGGGCCTTTGAAGTCCAGGGGCCACATCAAACTGCCAACTAGTAACTTACTCGGTTATTCAGGATCTTATCCGTGTATAATAGGTTCTTTTAAGCTCCTGTTGGTTTAATGCCAACTAAAAATCAGCTGCTAAACTGAAATGGTTAATTACCCCCTTAGTAAAATCACTTTGTGTACTTTTCAATTATTAGTATTTGTTTAACTACACAGAGATTAAGTTTGTGGGGGAGAAGGTTCAAGGTGATTAGTACTGAATGTCTGCCACAACAACTTTAAGATGTACTCGTGGCTGGAGGAGGTTTTCTGTGGGATTTTTTTTTTTTTTTTTTTTTTTTTTTTTTGGAGCAGGTAAAGACTCTTTGTTCCAGATCAAAAACTAGTCTGTGGAGTGGGATTTTCTGTTTTGAATATCATCATGTGGACTTCTGCTGTAACTCATACTGCAGTCCCAAAATTTGTCTTCCTTCCTATCTCCTGTTGATTTCCTTTAGTGATGCTTGTATTAAGTTCAGCATCATGCTGAATTACCATATTGCTGCTTTTCGCTAATTTCCATCTCTATGTGTGCTGGTGGATTTCAGCATTCATCTCCAGTAATTTGCATAGGATGCTAAACAACCTGATTGCTTTAGTGGCACCCATCAGTTAGGAGATTGCCCAGCTGAGGCAAACAGGAACATCTCAATTCAGAGCTGCTACAGCCACCTGCCTGTGTATTTAAACTTCTTTTTTTCTTTAAACACAAAACAGAGAGGAAGTATTTCCAACCAGGGATAAAAACAGTTGCCAGGGAGAAGAAACTTGAAATATCTTTTCTGAGGTTATGGAAATTATTTAGCATGGGTTTCAGTGCTTCAGTGTCATACCTTCCTCATTAAAATTTCTTTTAGATGGATAAGGACTTCCAGGTAACTGTTCAAAATGAAAATGAGCTCTCAGATTTTTATTTCTTTTTAAAGTTGGAAATTGGATGCTTAAATTTTACTTCTCTGTGTCTTAAAGTGTGGAGGATTCTAGATCATCCTTTCCCAAAGTTTCTCTTCCCCAATATGTTCCTTTGGCTTCTGCATCCTTTGAGTAAGGAAGACTTCTAGAATCAATATGAAAACTCATTCTGATATGTATGTGCGTTAAAATTATCTCATCAAAATGTTTGGATTGGAGGCAGAGGGGGGGCTGGCCGGGAGCAGGACCATTCAGCGCCACTTGGAGATCTTCAGCCTCTCTCCTTACCCAAGCCTCAGGGTTGTGTTAGTGTGGTCACGGCTTCTTTTTTCTCTTCTTAAAGTCTGGTTTGAAGGTCCTGTGGCTTGAAGTGGGGCTTGGTTAGGTGGTAAAATACCATTTTAAAGCTGTTACTTTAAAATACCAGGTGGCGCTGAACTTTTTTGTGGGTTTTTTTGGTGGTGTTTTTTTTTTTTTTTTTTAATTTTTACTGTTCCTTCATAGTGATGAAACTCATTTAAAGTCAAGTTAGAGCAAGTCATTAATTAAGGAATTTTTGAAGTCCGGATTTTTTCCTCAAACTTGAAGAACTTGAAACCAGTGTACTCCAGAGGTGCCTAAGAGCAGGTAACTTGAATTTCCTGGTGAATGATGTTGCCAGTCTTAAACCTCTCTCACTGCTCCTTTATGGCTAGCCCAGACCTAAATAAAATGAAAGACCTTAAGCTTCAGACCAAAGCTTTGACTCTGAATGAATTTCTCAGAGTGAAAAGAGAAGTGGTAGGTGTATTCTGTTTCATCGATTTTAAAAAACAAACACCAAGCAGTGCCTGCTACCCCATTCAGAGCCGTCTGCTGTTGGCAGAGCTTTTTTCCTAGAGTCAAACTGTCATAAACTTTCTGGAGCTCCCCACTTTTCACCGTATAATTTCATTTTTAGCTTTGTTTGGGACCCTTGTGAGAGTTTAAGGCTTTTCCAGAGACCAGAGCTGCCACAGGCCTGTAACCCTTTGTGCAGCACAGTGGCCAAGGACTTGTTGTTTCCTGTAAAGCTCAACAGGAATGGGAACCTGATAGCACAAGTCTTTCTTCAGGGTGTGAGGCTGCCATTAAATACAGATATCCCTTGTAACCAGAAACAATTTTTAATAATATTTTGCTTCATCGTATTCTTCTTTCCCACCCCTCCTAGAGACACTGTAGGAAAAAGGTTTGACAGCAACATCTCAAGCAAAGCTTGCTCCTCAGGGGCTCTGTTAACATCAGAAATGTAGGTAATAGCTTGAAATCTTGGGAAACTGAAAGGGTCGAGCTTTAGGCTTAGGAAAAAAAAAAAAGTAAAAAAAAAAAAGTTGTTCTTATTGTCCTGTAGGTATGCATCATACATCAGGCTTCCTTTTCAGTTTTATGATAAACAGTGTATATGCTGGGCTTTGGCATTAGATCTTTAAATTAAATACTAGTAGTCGGATAAAATGGGCTTAGACAGACTTTACTTTGTTTTGGTGTCCTAGAGCTAATCATTTACAAATTGCTGAGCTAAGGGGCACAAATTAATGACATTCCAGCATCTTAAAATAGGCTTCACTATGTCATATGGAAAAAATGTGTATTTGGTGTTCAGATGCTATGAATTTCATAAATGTTTCATTTATGTGAAAAATAGGATCAAGACACAGAAAGGAACTGAGTTATTGTTTTATGTCAGTTATTTTCAGTTAATCTGAACACTGCTATATATTTTTGAGTAGCACAAAAATCTTTGCAAAATTACTTTATAGTAAAGAGCTACAAGGAGTTTTCTGCCGCAGTGTTTTTCACATATACTTTTCTTTTATTTATTTTTAGCAGAAATGTTGGTATCACAAATTTGCTCACAAAAACTTCCTTTAGGCAGAAAAGTGTTTACTACTTAATCTGGTTTCACTTCTTGGAAAGTTTTCAGCTTTGATGAAAATGTCTTCCACTGCAGTAAATTGTGACTTCCCAAGGATTCAGCAGATATTTTGCAGGGATTCTCAAATTGCCTTTACAGTGTTTATAAGGGAAGTCCTTCATTCGGGAAGAAGCTGTCTTCAAATAATATTGAATATATTTCTCAGAATTCTTTTTTACCAAAACAAACAAAAAAAGTGTTTTGGGTAGTTATATTGTGGACTTACTCCTGCGTGTAGGCAAGAATATTAACTAGCTTTTTGTTGTTTTTGTTGGACATTATTTAATTTTAAATTGCTTCTTCAAAGCCACTAAATGAAAGATGGGCCATTCAGTTTATTGACCCCAGATCTGTCCTTTGATCCCTATTGATAGATCTAATACAAAGACTGATGGTCACTTCTCATAGGCATATCGTTTGACAGAGACACATATTGGTGTTAATTTGGCACATGTCAAAGTGTATGTAGCCTTGACTACTACAGATCTCTGTCCAAACAAAACCTTGGAGGGCTACTTCTGATCTACCAGCTTTTGACTTCCATATTTCGGATTTTTTGAGGTTCTTGTGTCAGCTGCCATCACCGCAAAATGTTTGGTCATCAGGCCTTGTGGTTGTCTCAGCTTGTTGGGTTTCCATGAAACCTCACTGAATTGAGTGGTAATGTTGCACAGGGCTGCTGGAAGCAGTAGTGGAAATAGATTTGTCCAGACTTGTGCCTTCCATATATACCTTCTATGGTGCTGGGTATAGGCAAAGGCAGGAGACCAATGTGTAGCAGAAGTCATGTCCCCACCGCCAGCCTGATGCAGGGTTATGCGAGGGGTGTGCTGGACACTATCAGTGCATGGTGGAGGGGATGGGGTAGGCAACAAAAGTGGCTGTTCTCATCTTTCCACCCCCCTGTTGCTCAAATGCAAACACAAACAGCACATTTTCCAGGGTTCTCCATTTTTATACTGTGTTTTCTCCATTCCTTACTGTGGCAGCAAGGCTGTGTGGGGTTTTTCATCTTCTTCCATAGGGTGGCAAGAACTTGGTGGTTTTCTGTTGGTTTTGGTTTTGTGGGTTTGGTTTTTTTTGTGTGTCTGAAATGACACCTTGAGCAGGTGGATTCATGTAGCGCCTGTGATGAAAAGCTATATAGTGAAGTCCAGACCTGCTCTTAATTTGAATGTTCCCTTCCAAAAAATATGTTTCTGTTATTTTTCTCATGTGGTTTCTGGAGATTCTTCAAATAAAACACTGCAGTAGCTATAGCTCTTCTCTCCACTGGTACCTGCCTCATTTCTACATAACTGTCACTGGAGGTGCCCAGGAGGAGCCCTTTGTCCTTCAGATCTTGTAGGTCACTTCTTTTTACTAGATAAAGACAATCCTGCGTCAAGGAAAGGGAAATCTGAATTTTTGGTGGTTGTTGTCTGACACCATCCGTGTAATCTCTGTGTAGATGTAGAAAGTACTGGTGGTACTCAAGCATCCTCAGCAGAACTACCACCTTGTGTCCTCCCATCTCTCTGCAGGCATCTCTAGTGGTTCCAGGGAAGCAAGGCAGTAGAGTAGCACAGCTGGACCACCAAGAGCTTTCTCCTTCCCCATTCCCAGCAAGTGACAAGAACTAACAGGTCATAGAGGAATTTATTTTGGGAACAGAATTCATTAGAGAGCCTAAATTGGATGCAACCAGTACTTTAGCCTTTAAATTCTAAGAAATTGTAGTTCCCTACGCAACTTTTACCATAACATTAGAGTTAGAGAATCTGGTGTTTGGGTTATATATGATAGTGTAAGTACCACTTAAAATGTGTGTCTCCAGAGTTGGCAAGTATAGTTACTTGATAGTATTTGTGTCTGTCCCCCACCATGGATATACAGGTTTTCTGTTTTATTGTCTTTAAGAATGTCAGGCCATAGTAGGCATCGGTTTGGATTTCTGACTTGACACTTAGAGTATACATCCTAAAATAAACTGATTTATGTGTAGACATTTTTTGTGTCTAGGTTACCCTGTGTTTTGAGCAGTTGCTGTGAAGTACCTGATTTCCAAAACTCCCCCTGAAACTCACTTTGTTTTGTTATATGCCCTAAATCCTGCAGATGCATACATGCTTAACAAAGAATTTTCTCTTGGTTTGGTATTCAGATGATGAGACTGAATGAGTAATAAGCTCTTTCATGTGGAAATAGCATACATGGCTGGAAGGAGCTCAGAGGTCACGTAGTTCATGACTACTCCCTTGTAAGACTGGATATTCTTATACCTAGACCATTGCTGGCATAGGTATTATTTATTTTTTTTAACCTCTGAAAACTGGCAAACTGGTCTATGGTACATAACTCTTACGGTTAATTTTTCTTCTCTAATATGTGACAATCTTCTTTGTTGCAAATTAAACCAATTAGTACAACTTTTTCTCTGATAAACTTGCTAGTTTTCCCCCTCAGTCTCATCTCTTCTTTATAATAACCAGTCCCCATACTCTTAAGCCTCTTTTCTGTCTTGCCTTGAAGCGTGATACATGCAATAGCACGTACCAAACTAAGCAGGACAGCTACTGCACCAATACAAACCGGTAAATAACCACTTAGGGCAGTAGCACTGCATAAAAGGGTGTGGGGGTGACTAACTACAAACTGAGGTCAAGTCTGTTGTAGGAAAAAAAAAAAGAGATTTTGAGGTGTACAGGAATATCCTAATTTTGTGTTCATTTTCCCTGTTTCAAGAATTTAAGAATATTCAGTTTCTCATCACGTTTTTGATAGAATGCAAAATTAAACTAAACACAGTACTTTATTGATTGAAC
The DNA here is from genome assembly GCF_963210335.1 of Falco punctatus. Lineage (NCBI taxonomy): Eukaryota > Metazoa > Chordata > Aves > Falconiformes > Falconidae > Falco > Falco punctatus. Next base: position 45,388,608 of record NC_137581.1, read on the forward strand.
ACTTAGGAGATTCCTTAATAGCCTTTACAACAATAAATAAAGTTTTGAGCCCGCTTGCAAGGTACTGTTGGGTAGTCTCTATACACAGACAACAGAACTGAGGCTTCTTCCTTATATTGTACAAAACCATTGCCTTTATTAATACAGCATTTGAGTGGAAAACTAGGCTGTCTTGACATGCTGTATTTAAAGTGGTTCCATATTTTAAAATATCAACTGTAATGTTAAAACCTACAGAGTACTCATGGTAGTTTGTATAACCCATCTCTTGGCATTCTTGCTGACAGTCTCGGTATTCCTTGCTGGAGTTGCAGTAACGTTCTGGGGGACCGCTCTGCTTTAGTTTCCACCAGCTGGTGGTTGCAACCAAAGGCAAAAGAAAACATGTGAGGAATGGTGTGCGCGCGTGTGTGTTAACTAACAGACTGTCACCTGGACATCTGTGCAATGGAGTAGGGTGCCATATTGAGTTTTAATGAGTGTTTTGTAGTTGTAGTTGAGGATCCTTTAAGATTCAGATTCGTATTAGGCTGTTGCATTTCCTGCCTTTACTCCAGTAAAGATGTTATGGCAAACTTCCATATGTTTGTCCCAGCAGAAGCAAAATCTTTAGTGATTAAAACCAAATAAATAACTTAACTATATGTATGCAGATGAAAATAAAGTTGTTACACACAGAACAATAAACACATTAATTCTAGTATGGCTGGGAAATTACACAGTTGTGAGTAAAGACTTTTTTTTTAAGAAGGAAATCTTGCCAGAGAACTGAACAAGACTATTTCTTACTTGTAGTTCTAAAAGAGAGAGGTTCTTGGCATAAGGATGAACTTGCTGATTTGAGATGAGGGTCTCTTTCCTAGTTAAACATGAGGATAAAAAGAGCATTTGGCGCTGAAAGACTTGGGCACTGTGCCGCTGTCTTTCTCTTCCTTGGGCAAAAGTGTTATCTGACTGGGAGATACAGTCTTAAATTCGTACTGTTTATAAATATTTGATCAAATATTTTATCATCTCCCAAGCCATGGGAAATCAGCAAGTCTGGCAGAAATAATGCAAGCTGTAGGTGCAGTTTTGTTTTGATGTGTGTCAGGCGTTACGATGGGAAAGGAAGAGCAAATGTTCTTTGAGCATTTGTGATTAGTACAGTAAAGGTCCATGGCTTAATCTTCAAGATCAAGGTCTGAGAGGAGACATTATCCAGGAGGGAAAGAGAAGTTTAGAAGTAGAGCATCATGATGGACACCCCCATTTCTTCTTTTCCCCTCTGAAAAAAGAAATTTCCCTAGCTTAAAAAGTGCTGTTCTGCTGCCTTCAAAATCTTGCCAACCAAGATACTCATGATTCATTCAGACTAACAGTTTCATGGATGTTAATATACAGGGTATTTATAATATGATTTCTTTACTGACCAGTACTGTCAAAACTCAGTATAGAGTCCTAGACTTGCCTGTAATTAAGACATCTTGCTAGTCTACTGTAGAATGTTTTTGCAGTGAAAATGTGACTTAAACTGTAAGAAAAATAAAATCATAAAAAAATAAAGTACTGCTTAAAACCAGTTGTTGGACTAGCTTCAGATTTGCGATAGTCTGTATATTGCTGTGCTTGGTGGTTTTGCTGTGTGAAAAGCCTAAAACAGTGCATTCTCAGATGATGTTGGGACAGTTTTGTAGCATATGTAGAGCCCAGATGCTAAAGAACAGGGTATGTGTATTTATGTAATAGTCAAATATGCAGCTTATAATAAACAGGATGATGGGAACATGAGGGGGAAAGAAAAGCTTGGGCACGTTGTTTTTGTGCTTCATGGTGTAAAAGAAAAGTGACTTTCTCACAGTTTCTTTGCCCTGGATAATTGCAGATACTGAAAAATCTTACTTGGCTGAATGCAGTATTCTAAGGGGAAAAAATGAAGAAAAAAAAAAAAAAAGACTGTAAAAATAAATTCCACTTTATAACAGCAGAGGTCAGAATGTGTCAGGAGATAATGCGAGATCAGTTTTGTAGTGACACCCAGATTCTGTGCGAGTTCACACCTGGTATCAATGCAGGCTCTCGAACTGGGGCACTAGTCTTAGAGAACATTGGCCAGCATAAGATGTATGAATTTTCAGTCACATATTCCTGGTTATGTGATTTAGTTAAAAAGGCGTTCTATAGATTTAAGGCTTTGCATTTAACACAAGTCAGGCTTGTGTCCAGCTTTTTCTGGATACACATCTTATTGTATATTACAAACAAAAATTTCTCCTTTCTGTAACAATTTCTGATTTAAGAGAACTGTCCGTGAAAAGATGTTACTCTCCCTAACTGTGTTTTTTACCATTTAATTATAAAGAATGGTAGAACTCCTCTACTGTAAATATGACAATACTGGTGTCCTCCCTAGCTACCCTGCGAATGTGCTGACACCTGGTACAGGCCACTGTCAGACCAAGGATGCTGGGTGAGATGGACAACTAGCTTAGCTTAATGGGATAATTCCTTTGTTAGTCTATAAATGTCGTACAAGTGGTGCTTGAATGCTTCAAGCCGAAGCTACATCAAACTTTTTGTTCTAGCGGAAAATATTTAAGAAGACCTGTGTCCAATAAAACACATAATTTTGTGATGCCCCCAAACGAAGTTAAATCTTGCATCGGAAATAAACATCGATGATACAAAGTACCATTCCATCCTCTCTGGAATTTCAAATAAAAAACCCCACAACCCAAAGACATTATTCTGCTTTGATAAAGCAGTGACCTAATGTTAAAAGCACTTCACCGTTTTGTTTTTGTTATGGTAGGAAAAGTGTCTTCAACTGCTCCCCCGAGCTGTAAATAAAATGGTAAAAATTTTCATGTACAAATGGTAACTGTGTACCCGATCAAGGAGCAGAAATTGGCATAACTTCATGCAATATGTGTGGAGAAAAATATTTAAATTGGGGGCAGTCTATGCTTTGTCTCAGTTGCTAGGCAAAACTGCAGGCATTCTTGAAGTCTGCATGCCATGGAAGGCAGCTGGTCATAGAAAACATTGTGGCTCAAACCCAAAAATGCTTGAGGCATCTTGCCTATGGCAGAATAAAATCTCATGTCTTCCAGGACCTAGATATTCTCTGTCTATGAAAAACTGTATGGGTTACTGATAATATTTCTCCATTTAATGCACTGTTATTTTTAAAGACAAAAAGTTAAGCTAGAGACAAAAAATGCCCAAGCTACATGCATCTGGTTATAATCCCAAAAGTGGATCTTCTCTGTGACTGCAAGGTACAAGCATAATCCTACTACGTGAATGGAATAGAGTAGTCTTCCAAGACTGTTTTTATAGCTCTGGATAGCACATGTTCTGGTACAGTTTGCCTACTTGCATCTCAGTGCTTTTGTTGAGTGTGTTTTGTGTGGCTTTTTTAATTGTGTGGCATTAGGGGAGATTATGTGAATATATGTGAACCAGCCCACTACAAGTTGGAAACTCCCTGGTGTTTCTGTGTGGGCCTTAAGGTCAGTGTCTCCCTTTGCGAAAGGATGCGCAAGCCATGTGCAGATTAATTATTTAATATACCATTATCTTTTTTTCTCCAGAGGAAAAGAAATTTTTTTTTCAGCAACATGGAATTTTATAATGATATTAAAAAAAAATATTGAGGATTCGCATTTTAAATGTTTAATGGGTTGAATATGGAAACTAAGGGGTAAATTTCTGCCTCTCCTTTGCAGAGTGTGGAATTGTTTACAAAGAGTCATGAACATTTTTGCAAGGATGTCATAATAAATATAAGCAAATTATAATTGTCTTCTGTAATAAGGGCAAGATTGGCTGCTTTTGACTAGTAATTAAATCCTACCTCTGGGCAGTGTGCATAGCAACCCTGCGTAGCTGCTACGACAGTCAGTCTTATCTTGGGCTCCTCTAAACATGCCCAGGTGAGGAGGCAAGCACTCTGTCAAACCAGTTTGGCTCCTTAAATATTTAAATAAATAAAGATGCATTTGCTGAGGAGCGATAAAATGGCCAGAGGAAGTGTCATGCTGGAGGTGGTTGAGTAACACTTGGGTTGCGTTGGTGCTTAGCCTTGATCAGAAGTGGAGTGGCAAGCAGTGATGTCCAAGAGGAAAGATAGGAAGGCGGAGGTGTTGGAAGGGTTTGGAAGAGCAACAGTTGTCACTGGTGACTTCCCTTCTGTACCACAATCTCTCCTCTGTGCTCTTTGCTTCAGTTCTTTGAAGCGTTGCAGTTATCCCTGTGCAGGGCCACCTATGACTTTAACAGCTGCTAACGCTTCTTCTCTCTGTGGTTTTGCAAACGAGTGGAAGAGTTTTATGGAGGGTAAGAGCTTGCTAGTGGTGTATTTGGCTTAATAAATACTCAGATGACTAGACCAAAATGTTCAGATAGGAAAGACAGCTGGCAGGGCCTTTTCATATCATCTTTAATCTTTAAGTAGGGTGAAGTCCTGATTTTGAGGTCAGTGGTAGCCTGATTCCCGATTTCTGCTAGCAATGACTTTTATTTTTGTAAAGGCAAATACATCTCGAACAGTGAAGGAGTTATGTCTTGGGGGGAAAATACATATGTAATCACAAATAATGGGTGAGTAGCGTAGGCTACTGTTCAGGGTGGACCCGTGTCTGCTGTGAGATGACAGAAGGGTCTTGAAGGAGGCGTAGCTGGAATAGGATCCCCTGAAAAGCTGAAAGCTCTGTGATCAAGCACAAGAGTGTGTTCGTCTCAGAGTTCTCCAGGTGTGAAGACACTTCAGTAGCTTGTTACGTGTTCATCAAATATCCCTCTATATTTAAATCCTTTACAAGGGCAGCGTTCACATTTTAAAACTCCTCAAAAAACCTAATCGGAGACAAGAGTTGGTCAGCAAAACTTACTGAGCGTAAATTTCCTTGTTCCTTTGCCCAGACTGGTATTCTGCCTCCTCTAGTTGTGCTCCTGTTGTCTTTCCAAATACACGCCATCCTTTTGTGGGTCCCTTGGACTTCAGGTTTCCTCCATAGCCATCCTTCCTCGTCTGCAATTATTTAATTTCTTTGCCAGAGGCAATTTCTCTCATCTCCTGCCAAGGAGAGGGACTACATATAAGCACAGAGCCTCTGGTCATATGTCGTACCTGGCGTCTCTCATTAGGTGGTGCTGCGAAGCAGTGGCGATGTCCGACACTGTAATATAGGAGCTCATTAACTGTAGCGCGTTATATCACTATGAGACTTGGGAAATAGAGCCTTCAGAAGTCTTGCTCCCAGCTTAGTGACTTGGTACACGTACAGTGTATTTCGAGTACTCCAATATAATTATTTGCATGTGTGTTATATTTCTTTAAACTTCAGATTTTTAAAAGTAAAAAAAAAAACCAAAGAAAACCCATGAAATACCTTTTTTCTTGATGTTGCAGTTCTGTATAGCTTCTCCTACTGCTTACTCGCTCTCAGATCTTGAAACTTAAATGTAGTTTTGAAAACCTCCAACCACTAAACTGTAGTAAAGAACATTACAGTCTTGCTTTTATTTTGATTTGAACAGGGCAAATTAGTAGAGTTCTTGTAAGTTAATCTTCCCTCTGAATTATTATAACTCCAGAGAAGAGCATAATATTTCTACAGCTGAAGTCAGAATTAATTTCAGTTGACTTCTAACTAATGGTTTATTTCTATGTAACTGTTGCTAGATAATACTGAAACTTCTAAATGACATCATTTAAGCATTGAAATTAATGCCAAGTGCCATAGTTTACTGGGAAGTGGTGTCGTGACTCTTTTTTTCCAGACTCCGTACATGACGCTTATTGCCTTTATGGTTGTTTCCACACAATTTCTTTGCTTGCTGTCCCTTTGTTGCCGTGTTAATGAGCTAAGTAAGCCTGCTGAAATGGGTTGGAAACCTGTGGGTGTAGATGCAAATATAAATATCAGGGCATGTGGGGACAAGAGGGGAGACCCGGTGAGAAGGCTGTTGGTTCCCCAAACCCTGTGCGCACACACGTGTGTGTATGTGTGAGAAAGGGGGGTGTTGGTCAAAGTTTTTGGCTGAAGCTGACTCAAATCGTATCTCAATGCGTATGCTGCTCAAAGTACTGCTTCCAGTAAAGGTTGAAAAATTTGTAAAGATTGACAAATCTCCAGTAATAACAAGAAATTACTTCCATGCGTGAATAATCTTGCTAAACACACAAGAGCAATTGTATCTAAAGCATTTCCTCCTTGTGTGCATATTCTTTTATCTGATGCCTTTTTCCTCCTTCTGCCAAATGTAGTTTCAAGACCTTGTGGTTAGATCCCCAGTTAGCTTGCAGCACCAGTGCTGCCCTCCAGAGAAGGGGGCATATTTAAAATATTTTGATATTTTATATTTAAAATACCAAAGTATTAGGTGCAGCCAGGAGCAAGGAAGTTGATTTGTAACAGATAACTGTAATGTAGGGCAGAAGTGTGCTCTGGTTTTGGCTGTCTTCTTAGGTATCTCTGTCTCTCTGCCACTAACATAAATAATCCCAACAGGGACCTGCTTGCAAATAGCAGTGGAGTTTTAGCATATTTTTCTTAATCAGCATAAGCAAAGATATGATTTTCTTGAAGATATGACCTTCCTGTAAAAATAAATGCTAGTGAACTGACAGCCTGTGTTAAAATCAGCAGTGTATACTCTGACCTGGAATTACAATAAAAGTAAAACTAAGTTATAGACTTAAGAAATACAAACATAAGGAGGCTTTTTATAGCTTACATTTATCTTTTATTCTAAATGAGCATAAACAAAATATTCAAAGATTCAATTACAGTGCAGTGGAGGCATTACTTGGAATACTAAATATAAAATAATACATTAAAACATTAGACAAATGTGATTTTGGTAGCTTTACAGCAGAAATGTCCACGTTTATGTTTGCTTTAATCCTTCCTTTGTTTTACTTAGACAAATCTGATTTTAGTGTCACTAACATTTTATCTGTTAATATTTCAAGTAATGTCTCTTACTTTAATTGAAGCTTGTAAAAACATTTTTTTTTTCTCGTTCCCCTGAAACAGAAGTGCTGCAGTTGTCATAAACTTTTTTTTTCCTCTTTTAGCAAAAGCAATGGTATAGACAGATTTTGCATAGAGGTTTTCAGGGTGGGTTTTTTCTATTATTATTATTACTGTCTGAACTTGAAGTTCTTTGTGAGGGCGTGTGGCTGTCCACCCCATTCGGTCACATACCGCCTGGCTGTCAGGGCGCTGAATCACTGGATCTTTGGGTATGTTAAGCCTCTCAAGAATCTGCACAAAGTCCAAGTGTTATTCCTCTCTCATCTCCAAGATGTTGTGGGTCCAGCCCTGTGATGCCCTTCTCTGGTGCTTGGAACCCCTGGCTTGATTGCCATGGTTGTTTTGGGTCAGGGGAGAGGCAGTGGGATGCATGAAGGGAGTTACGTGGGGATATTTTTTTCCTCCCCTTTTCTCATTTTTAGTGCTATATTAAAGCACAAAGTAGTCTGGATGATTGCAGAACACTCTCTAAATGCAGACCCTTCACATGGGTGTGAGGAGGAGAGTGGGAAGGGAGGCTCTGGTGCAGCAGGAAGACCATGGTTTTCTTCTGTGACTGGACTGCTCAGACAGCTCTACCAAACCTTCTTCTGTATGTGGTGTGTCTAAGCCTTCTCACAAGTCCTCTTTTCTAAACTGTGTTGTTGCCAGTATTCTTCTAGTCTTTTTATTTCAGCTTCCTAAGGGAGATGTTGAAGACATACTGATTTTTCTGTCCAGGGCAAGCTTTTCGTATGCTGCAGGTGGACGCTAGGGAGCAGTCAGCTGAAGACACAGCTATGCATAGATTAATTCATCTCTTGATCATTTATTCCCCAGCTTGGAAAGGCATTAACAACTGGAGGGCAGGTAATAGCCAATGCAGTGCTGAAAAGAGAGATGTTTCAGAAAAAAGATTAAGGTATACAGCGTGACTGACTTTCACAATGGGCAAGTTCAAAATCAGGCTAGCATGAGAGCACATATGTTATGAAACATGATAATTCCAGAAAAACTAGAATCTCTGCTTGCCACTTCTTCTCTTACCTCAGTCGATTGTTTTTCTAGAAATCATTGCTTCATAATTCTTTTTCCCTGGGTATGTTTTTTTTCTATGGCACATGTAGTATACCACCATCATACTGTGAATTACTTGGGAAAGACAACTTTCAGTAAACCTTTTTTTTTATATATTTATAGAATTAAGTGGTTGTTTTCTGGCAGTTTTAGGGGTGAACTGAATGTTTGGACGTTTTTCTCATTACTGCTTTATCCTCTGCTTAATTCCGAATGTTTATGGTTAAGGGGCCCAATGCTACCCTTCTTTTACCACCAACCACTGAACTAGTATGGAGTTCAGCTGGCAAATTTTAAATTGTAATGTTACTCTTCTATTGTCTTGGGATGGTACATAAATATCCGCTTCTATTTAACTGAAGTTAGTTGCAAGTACATGTGACAAAGTAAATGCATGGTTAAAGTTGAAATCAGCATGCATCACTTAGGATGGCAGCTTTAGAACTTGCATGCATTTAAATTGTTTGCAGAATTAATAGTTTCCAGATAAATCAGGTGTACCTGTATAATTACAATAAAATCACGATTCGGGTTTTTTCAGAGATTCCTAGTAATTCAGATTTCACTTTGCATTTCCAAGTTTTACATCCTACTGGAACACCTACCTCCATCTAGTTTATGCTGCCCATCTCCGCATATACAGTGCGGCTTTTTTATCACACTTGTTAATAATATATGTTGGTTTTCCTACTTTGACTCCTGTCAGTACAGTCATCGGTATAAATAACAGTAAGCTTATTCATCTTGCTGTTTTGGGGGATGATATTGTTGGGGGGGGGGGGGAGTTTGACTGGATTGATTATTCCCAAATGTTTATCCTTGCTCTTTCTGCAGTGTTTTTCCCCTAGGTCACTGAGTTCCTTAAATATTGGAAGTAAAACTTCACTTCCATCCTTCTTGTTTCTATATGCAGTTTAACAGAAGAGCTGAAAAAACCACAAAGCATAAGCAGCCGATGAGCAGAGTCTTATGCTTCTTGCACCTACCACACCAGTAATAGTGCCCCTTCTAGCTTGCCCTTTCTTCATTGTTTTTCTTAATCTTTTGTAAAAATGTATGTTATTTCAGGAGTCTTGGCATGTCTGTCCAGAAGGCATACCACAATAAGACCCCATCATTATGTTGATGATAGAAAATAACAGTAAGACTTTTTCAGTAATCAACAAACCAGAACAGACATTTATAAAAGGAAATGGTTATCAAAAGCAGTTTTGGCCGAAGGCTGAAAAATTTCCACATCCTCTGGAATAAGATGATGCCCAGGGATTTGGGGTATATGGTAAACGGGAGAGTATGGCTTTGCGTTGAGCAATAGAGCAGGAGTTACTCCACTGAAAAACATTAGTGTTACGGATGTTGTTATGGGTAGAAGGGGGAGCATTCCCATTTGCCACTGATCACTTATGCTGGACAAAATATGTATCTGCTCCAGCCTTCTTACTTTTGCTGTACAGTTAGATTATACAGCAGATCTTTTTTGGTAGATATTTTTCTTGTTATTTCCAGCCACCCCAGCTCTTTTCCTCAGTGAAGTTGTTCATGTCATGGATTTTAGCAATGAGGTGTGAGGACTTGAAATGAGGAGCTTCCTTCTGTAGAAATCCAGGCCTTGCTCTTGACTCCTGTGAAGCTGTCGGGCTGGGCAGTGTTGTAAGCCCATTGTCGGACAGCTGGCTGGGAAAGCCTGTGTGGGTACCAGCTGCTTGAGCACTTGTTGATGTCTCAGGAGTTTGTTGGACCATGTTAGTTGTGATCAGAAGGGGAGATAGCAACATGGTTCCCTCTGACTTTGGCCGCTTTGGACCTGGCGTCGTCTCTGCTGCCAGAGGCGGAATGCCAGCAGTGTTCTCCCCTGAGTGGAAGATATGAATGCTCGATCTTTCTGTTCATCTTCCTGGGGCCCAAAAGTCAGGGAGACAGATCTTGCTTGCCTCAAAAATAAGACACTCTTTTTCTACTGCTTGACCTTGAGAAATCTGGTAATCACTGTGGTCGGGCTGTGTGCTGCAGTGCCAGAGGCTTTCTGCCTGACCAGCTGGTTCTTGTCGCTTGTGTGTTGAGGATTGTGTGCAGCAACCCTCTGAACGTGGTTCCTACCATCTGCCCTTTGGGAGGGATTTGGATAAATCAGTTGACTACTAGAGCAAACTGTGGCAAGTTTGGTTTGTTTTTTTTAAGAAAGAAATCCAGAGAGGAAGAACCAGTGTGTAGGGGAGAGAACTGGGCAGGGAGTCTGCAGAGGCCGAGCACCCACAGCTCCTCACCTCAAAGCACAATGGCAGTGTTTTTGACAGCTACCGCTTAAGCCGTTCAAGGACAAGCTCATATCCTGCATTGGATTTAAACAGGACTACAGATAGCCATGAAAGGGGGAGGCAGGACTTTGGGTAATGCCTCTGAAGTGTCCCACAGAGCAGCTGCCTTGTCATTGTCACAGTCTAGAAGAACCACCAGTTCCTACAGGAACACAGGAAAGGGAAAAATCCCTACTGCTTTTGTGCTACCTTTTTTTGTTTGTGTGTTGGTCTTCCTTCACGACAGACCCTAAAAGATAAAATCAATCAAGATGAGATTAAGCACGTTACTGAGGTTAAGCATGTTACTGACAACTGTATATAAAATGCAGTGGGCTTAAAATACCATATGGAAACATGTCGTGAATCTACTTCCAGGCCCTGCCAACCCGTACAGGTGCCAGGGTGCTGGGAGCTGCTTGAATGTTTGCTTGTTGGCTGTGGGTGTAGCCTGATATCTCCCTGTGCATCATACAGTAACAGTACGTTCTAGAAGGGTGTGTTGGGTGAGGGCGGTTAGAGCCAAACAAGTGCTGTAAACGGAGATATGTAATGCTGGGATTATGTAAGGATGGAGCCATTTGCTATGTGGTCTGATCCAGATTTTTGGTAATGGGTAGGGGGAAGAACAGGCCACTAGCAAGGTAGTAATTCAGACAGTGATATGTGTGTGAGGTGATCTGCCGAGGCCGGCACTGTGACAGAAACCAGCAGGCATAGCTGAAATTCTGTAGTGGGGTGGTACCTCAGCATCAGATTCATAGTGTCCCGGTTCCCTACAGCACAGGACTGCTCAAGTCCTCTCTGCAGCGTGATAAACTTGGCTTTTCTTGCTGCAGGCTGAGCTGGGGATCTGAAGTTCATAAAGCGGTGTAGTATCCTTGAGGTTGCCATCTGATGAATGGCTTACCCCATGAGATCCTTGCATGAGCCTGCATGAAGGCTGCTGCTGTTATGCACGGTTCAGTACCTTTCTTGAATCTTCCATCCCTAACCTACGACCCTACATCAGGGAGCTGTGTGCTTCACGTGGATGCAGTTAGCATTTCTCTCAAATAGGTGCACAGCGTCCTTGTGTGGTTGGAGATGGTGCAGTCCACATGGGACAGTAGTAGAGGAGCTCTGAGTGAGGTGGAGAGAGCGGGGCTGGCCAGTGTGAACTGTAGAGCTGGCTGGGCGCCGAGTACCTGGCTCCACTGCAGCAAGGCATTGTTCAGGTCCCTGGCTGGGCATGATGCAGAGCTGCCTCCTTCCTTCTGAGCAGCTAATACTCTTGTAGTGGAGAATTGGTTAGCCAGCATGCCTGTGTATGTGGTACGAGTCCTGTATTAGATGGGGAGAGTCTAGCTTTGTGTTTCCACCACAACAAAGTTAAATGGAGAAACGTGCCAGTCCCTTGCACTTTGAGTTGCATGTGGTGGTATGTATGGGAAACCAACCCACTCGAAAACATTTGCTGAACTGCAGTAGAGCTGCGTTATTGCTAAAGCCATTCAAACTTGTGTAAACTATGAAAGCAACTTGACATAAACTCCTTTAGTATTTTTTATTAACACTGAAGAGCCTTCAACTTTGAATAGCTTTTTAAGGCAAGGAAGGCCTATTCTCATCAGCTATATTTGGCCTCTAGTAGGACAAGCCAAAGCCATGTATTCGGTGTTAATTTTGATACTGAGGCATATAATTAGCATATTCTTCTGCCACGTGCTGTTTGTTCATTCCAACATGATTTTGATGTCATTCCATCTTCAGAACAGTTGATCTTTGGTTATTTCTTCTTGATTTGCCTCCTGCAGGAATCACGGTAAACCTGAAATGAAACCAGCCCTCTGTGTATGTGTAAGCAATTTTAAAATGTCTAAATTTAAGTAAAGACTTGATTTGCATACTGTTTGAAGTAAATTGCTTGAACCTGGCAATTGCAAGTTACCAAAGTATTAGGGGACGCTGTCTTACAAAAATAAAATCAGACTCTTTTATAGCAGCAATTATATGTGATTTCATGATACAGCCTTTAATTATGTCACTGCTCTTTTTCTGTCAAAAAAGCAGAGAAAGAAGCAGAATACATTCAGCTGAATGAAGGAGAGAAGAGAGACATAACCTGAAGAGTTATGTTGTTCAAACATGGATAAAAATTGCTTTTGCAAGATATTTCCTTTATTATTTGGTGGCTCACAAGGCCTAAGTGGTTCAAAAATTGTCCAAAATCAATTATGCCTGTTACATAAGAGTACCACACCCAGTATAACCAGTTTTCATGAATAAACAGTGACTCACAAATCGTAGACATTGTTTGAAGATGTAATATCTCGGGGTGGGATTCACTTCATCTTACTTGGGTTCTTAAAAGTCAGGGAACTCTGAGCCAGTCCTTGGCTTTCCATTTTTGTTAATGATACGTAGTTCCTCTGTAGGCTATAATAGTTAGAGCTGAGCTTGATGCCTTGCAGTGGGTGTGAGCTGGATGACAGTCTGTGCTGAGAAAAGTCCTCTGTCGCTGTATGAAAGGTTTAAAAATGGAGCACTTATTTTTGTGACATCAACAAATTCAAGCTGTTGTGCAACTTGGAAAACATTTCAGTTTCAAGCCACTGGTGTTAAATTGTTACTTGAGAATACCTCTTAATTACTTAATTATTAGTTGTCCTTTAAAAGCCAATATTAATGAAACCTAGCTTGGCAGTACCAACGCTTTTCTTTTAATGTCAACAAACCACGTAGTCGTCAAAATCTGTGGATCACATGATTGGTCGGAGAGCTCCATCCTTTATATCAAATCAGTGCTGATTGCCACAGTGGCTCTGCAAATAACTCGGTCAAAACGCTTCCAGGTAATACCTTCTAATGTAATTTTAAGAGGTCTGCGAGTCTAATAGTAGCATTTACAACCTTGTACTGAAGTTGGATTCTTGTTGTTCAAGAATGTTCTAATTATCTGAGGTCATGTGCCTGAAGACTTTGTGGCAGTCAAAAATGTTCTGCACTCCGTTTTGGAGGCAGGTGTTGGGTTTTTTTTGTGGAAAAGACCACAAGATATGCCACAAAAACATGACCATCCCCTGCGGCGTGGCACTCCTGTGTTCTGGAGGGGCTATGCTGAAGTTTAATGTGTCTTTGGTGACACATGCTCCTTGACTTTTTGAGAATAATTTTTGTGGACTGATCTTATTTAAATGCTGCAGTTCTAGGATTTTTTTGTTTTAAAGGACTTACAGCATGAAGGTTGTAGATGGATATATAAGACATTGCAGGTTTGGGATGGGCCCAACTCTAGGTGAAGGAAACATCAGTAAACTGTCTACATAAACCCAGACATTTGGACTGTGTAGTCCTGTAGATGTCAGTGACAACTCCAGAATGAGAACAACTTTTGGACTCTTAAAATGGGCACTTGAAACATAACCAGAAAGCTAGACCCCTGTCCTACAGCCTCTGTTGCAGTACAGTTCTGCTGTATGACATGCACGCTTCAAGTTTCTAGCTTGAAGAATGAAGGGCTTAATTTATAACCCATATTCCCTATTACCTAGGGAACACAAATATTTATATTTAAACTTTCAGTGCTTTTACGTTACATTAGCTAGTTTCCTCAAAATTATTATCACTGAATATACAAATTTGGAAGCAAAAGACCGTATTTTATTTGAGATAAAGGTAATTTTCAGATGCTGAGTTTTTAAATGATTCTTGAAAATTATATTACTAAGATGCAAAATCTGCTTTCTTGTAAGAACAGACTGTTGTTATAGGAATACTGTATAAAATGCAGTTCTCCCAGTTTGTCATCCTGTCATCCTTTGGTTTTATTAAAAGTTGAGGATTTTCTTTCTTCTTTCCCTGAATTTCAAAATTTTCCTTCCCTTGAGTGTGCCATCATTTAACTCTCTCATATTATTGTTAAATCCTAGAAAACCTTAAACCCGAAAGGAGAGTTTAATAACATCTAGCTTTGTCCTCAATAGGGAGACTGAAGTTACAGCTTTTGAATTAAAAGGTAACCTACATTAAAACTGGTTACTTAAGTTGCAGGATTTCTGGTGTCAGTATATGTTCCTTTTGCAATTTGGAAAAAAATAATAGGGTGATAATGTAACATATCCTTAAAGAGCTACACAGTCTCCTTTGCTCTTTTACCAAGCACAGCTCATTTGTTTCACTACTAATTTCCTTAATTACTGTGGTAATCAGTAGCTTTGGTCTGGATGCTCACAGGTTCCACAGCACATTTAATTGTGTCCTTGAAGTCCTGTGCAGTATCAGAGATGGTCAGGATCCCCAAAGGGAGGTTTGTAATTAATTAGTGACTTAACCTTGTGACCTTGAAGCTCAAATACCCTTCCTAGCGTTTGATTTCTATACCCAAATGGGATAAAACCTTCTTCTGGACTCTTTTAGGAATATTGACTCCTTTTCTGGCTTGCATGTGGGTTACTCATCTGGGTACTTAGAAGAAATCTGCCAAATTTGGTCCCTTCAAGGGGCATGGGCAGAGTGGAGGTCTAGTAGGAAGCACCCAAGTGAGTTTAGGCTGGAGCAGCGTGCTGTGTTGATGGTTTCATTTGAGATGGAGGGAGTCAATGCCAGGAGCAAGCTTTTATGAAAAACAACTTTGCTGAGAACCAGTAGGCAATGCTTTTGGCATTGGGTACGTTAAGTCCTTTATAAGACGTTGTTCACTGCTTTTTGTTCTGAATATAAAAAGTAGTCCCACTAGTAGAGTCCGACCGCTTGCCAAGTAATGGGAATTGATGTACACGTGGTAACGCGGACTTGCTGGGGTGGTTCTTTAGTCACACTGCCTTAGGTGCAAGTGGCAGGAAAAAAACCACCCTATTAAAATACTTTGTGCCAGATATCATGAGTATACACGCTGTAACATGAAATAGGAGATAAAAGACTTTTCCTCTTTTTTGCTCTTCTGTTTGAAATTTATTTTATGCTTTTCAATGTGGCTGGTATTGCTTTAGAAAATAATAAGTATTCCCAAAGAATTTATCTGATGATTGACTTAAACTAGAGGAAACTACTTAAAGATCTTGCCTCTGACTTCTTTTGGGGCATAAAGAACTGTTTTTAAAATACTTACTTCTTTTGAAATTAATATAAGAAAATAATAGTATGAACTAAAGTTTGACTTAAGAAGTTTTTGTTGGTTTATTGGTGGGTTTTGGTTGTTGCCTTTTTTTAGTACTTCCTAAATGCTCTTGCTAGTCCTGATTTTGTGTGTCTGTCCAATTAACTCTCAATTCTTATTTTTATAGACAGTTACTGGGAAAAGCTTTGGAACCAATGACTTTCGAGCAGCTCTAGAAAATGGAGTCCTGTTGTGCGAGTGAGTATTGACTTGCCTATGTTCTTCAGGTTAACATTAGTTGGCTGCTTTCCTTACTGACCCCTGAAATTCTTTTCTGAAGTACCAGAAGTATTTTGTAATAAGTAATTTAATTTTTGTAATACCTGTTGTTTGCTGTCAGAAGGAAGAACAATTTTCAGACATCCTCTTTATAGACCTACATGTCCCATGGCTTGTCCCACACACTTCTTCGTGTGTTACAGAGAGGATTGTGCTGATCATCTGGCCAGTTGATTGGTTTTATTGATTATATTGCTTATGGTATCGCTGGGCTTTCTCTTCAGCCTGTGCAAGGTGGTGTGGCCATGGCTGGGATCAGAGCACTCATTTATCCCTGTACTCACTGTTGTTAATGTTTGGGGTTTTGTCCTCTATTCCCACTCCCTAGTAAGAAATTATTGTAAACTCTGTGTGCTGGTTTTCTTTAAATCCTGAAAGCTACCTAGTCCTACCAGACAAGTCTACACTAGGATAAATTTTCTTTTAAAAGGTACTAAATTTCAGAAGTGAACTTTACAAAATTGTAAATTGACAGGCAGGCATTTGATTTTATGTGTCCGTTACTAATACTGCTCAAACAGTTACATCCAAGTATCTCGGTACCTTAGAACCTATTGGATGTCATTTGGCATACTTTATAAAAACATTAAAAAAATGCTTTAGGGTGATTAAAGTAAATGGACTGGGTCTCAGCGTAACATAGAAATATGTTGTCAGGTAGGTGCACGTGCAGTCCAGGTTTCAGGACTTTCTGGACTGACTCTAGTTATTGCTTTCAACAGCAAACTCTGACCTCAGCTCTTTTTGGAGTGCTTTCTCCAAAAGCTTCCTTATGCTTATATATTATAGGCTTGGCAATAATGGGACTTGTCTGGTTTCGTTGCTAGACTGAGTCAGAGATGTAAAATACCCACTTGTCAGGTCTCTTCCACATATCTGTAATTGGTTTTGTACTTACTGGAACAGGTTTCAGGACTGGAAGTGGTGCTAATCCCTTAGTATTTTAAGGAACAGCAGGTGTAAATGTCATTAGAATGCCAGTGCAAGAGAAATCTTTTTAGAGAGCTACCTGGGACACTTAAAAAAAATCTCTTGAATCTCAGAACCACTCTTAAATCTGTTCAGCCAAGCTAACTTTCAAAAAATATTTATAAAGGTTTAGTTCTCTGAATTTTTTTTTTTTACTATATACCAAAAATAATCAAAGCAATGCCAAAAGACAACATCCCTGCATTTTCCCTTCTGTGAATATTACTGTCTTTTCTGTCCTTGTCCTTTTATGTTTCTGTTTTGGCACTTTGCCCATTAATTCTGTCTTGCTAGTTTCTTCTGTAGTTTTCTTTGTGATATGGGGAGTTGATTAATTTTGAATCATTTCGTAGAGATGGACATTGTATTCTTATTACTTAGGTAATCAAATGTTAACTAGACTAAATGTGGTAATAAAAATAATGTATACTTTTAATAAGAAGATCTTTCTTCAGGTATGTATTTAGTGGGATGTGTGTATTGTGTTCAGCTGTAACTTTTAAATAGTGTCTTTAAGAACTGGCAGTAAACTGATATATTCTAATTCTTTGATATCTTCATTGTTGATGCTTATTTGGCAAAAGAATATGAGCCTCCATCTGCCAAATGCAAATCAGTTAAATTTATCTGTACTTAATAGCCATATGCAAGAAAAACATCCTGTAATTTCTTCAGCTAAGCAGCTTGCCTTAGGAGGCATGCAGCTTTCTTGAAAGCAAGATGCCTCATTATGTTGCACTAAATCATATAGCTGTCTTCCTGTGTCATAATTTTAAATTTGACATACTCAAAGTACAAGAAGTGATTTCATAGAAATTCTGTGGAAGTAGAAAAGAGCAAGATGGGAAAGGTTTTCAGATGTCTACTTTGCTGAAAAGTCAGTAGAGTGCAAGATCTTAAATAATTGAAACAAACCAGACATGACATTGCCCATTTCCTTGGTTTACCTGGGACGTGGCTAATTTAGTGTCCACAGATATGTTATCTCTGGAGATGGTGTATTTGACTGAAACTATAGCAGATAAGATGTACACTTGCACCACATACTCCTGTAGCAGTCCAGTTGGTTTGTTTGGCTTACTTAATGACCAAGTGTACATGTTGACTGAGTTGACAAAATAAAGCCTTTTACATTTTACCAGATCTCCTGTGTATACATTGGAGGAAGAAATCACTAAGGCTTTCGTGATCACATGCTACTTCGTGTTCTTAAGTACGCTAAACCAAATAAAACCTATGTGTTTGGAAGATTAAAAAAAAAAAAAAAAAAGGGTGGGGGGTGGGATGTCGGGTAACTTTTTGTTTATTAATTCCACCTCAGCAGATCACTTCTTTTTCCTTGTCATGGAAAAGTCATCAAATGTATTTTGTTTACTAAATAACTTAATGCAGTTGAAAAATCTCAGGACCTGCTGCCATTATTTCTTCTGCAGGCACATAGAAATCTATTCTCCATTCCAGTGTATCTAGGTAACTCTCTTTCTGTTTATCTTCCAAATACATTTGCTGCTTCAGCAAAAAATGCCTTTTCCTACACAGAGTTTTAAACTCCCAAGTCCTGACTCTGTATTGGTGTGGGTAGATCCCAAAAGTTTGCCGATGCTTTGTGGGGTAAAGGGTCTGGCCAGACAAGAAGCAGCAAGAAGAGGGAGCAAGTCCAAAATCCTCAAAGGTATATAGGCAGGTGAAGCCTGCAGGGTATCCTCAGTTCCCATTCTGTGTCGCTCCTGTGGTCTAGCATGTAATTTGGTGAACCACAGTATTTCACTACCTCTGTGACTGAAACCTTGGATATAAAGGTGCAAGGAATCCTGTGTCTTTTCCTCACTGAAGGACAAGGTATGTGTTCGGGCTTGTGTATTTAACAGTGACATGTTAGTCTGTCCTGTCTTCTTAGTTTAGTCAGGAATTTTGTATAAAGTAAGAGTGATATGAGGCACAGTTTCTTCTGGCCGAAACTGAAAATTACTTGTGTGTGTTAGTCACGTTTGCCAAAAATTATTGTGGCACACATTGTACAGGGCTTGACAACGTTATGGAAACTCAGATGATTTCTTACACTTACAGGAATATCGATGCTTTCACCTTGAACTCTGAAAGTTAATATTCTGATATATTTTTGCCATCTTCCGTATCAGAACTTTTATGTGAAGAAAGTCTTTAAAAGGGAAATTTGAGTGTCATCAACATCACCACACATGTAACACTGATCCGTTTCTGCCCATGCCTACCCAGGCACTTTCTTTACTTTTTTCTCACTTTGTCATTCTCAGAAATCTCTTTTTGTGCATGTGTGTGTGCAGCTTAGCCTATTTTTGCTTCTATGGTCTGTTGTTACTTGTCACTTCTTGGAAAACTGATTTTAAAAGACTTAATACCCTTTTGTGAGTAAACAAATTCAAATAATTTTTTCTTCATTCCCGCCCCACCCCCCCACCCCCCCACCCCCCCACCCCACCCCCCCCCCAAGAAGCCTTTTTGGCTATTTATGTGTACTAAAAAAAATAGGTTCAGATTTACTTGGTTCAAGTCATGTAGGTTAGCACTACATGCAAAGTATTTCTTAATAAGCATTGATGCTCATGCTTAAAGTTGATTATGTAACAAAATCGTATGTCTTCTTTCTAGTTTGATTAACAAGATCAAACCTGGCATCGTTAAGAAAATCAATCGTCTGTCAACTCCAATAGCTGGCTTGGTAAGTGGTGGCATGAAATCTAGTATCTGGGGTATGACACCAAGTTCTCTTTGGTTTTAATGAGAGCTTTCTTGCTTGTTGTTCTTACATGGTCTTGCTACAAAAACCTACTAAGTTTTCAAAATTTAGCTTTGTTTCCCTTTCTGTTTAAAATTGTACCCTTTATATGTTGCCTTAGACCACAAAGGTTACCTGTTCTGTGATTTGGGTCTGTACCTTTAATTAGGTTGTCACTGTGAAGCTTAATCATCCCCAGATATATCAAACACAGATGACGGCTGCTGTGCACAAACCTATACAGTGTTACTTCCCTTTATTTAAAGGCCACCATCCTATTTTATATTCACAAGCCACTTCAGATGTCCCTTTATTAGGGAATGAGCAGACTAGGAAATGTTCTGTGTAACTGGAATATTTTTAGAATCTGCTTTTCCCCACCCACAGCAAAGTTTAGGTTGCATTAAAATAACTCTTGATGCAATGATCTCTCTTCAGGCTTCAGTTAAGGGATTTGCCAATGTTTTGGCTGTAAATCACATTGTCAGAGGGAGAGGGGGGAGACAGATGTAATCATTTTCACAGGAAATGTAAAAGATTTCCTGTATGCTGTTTGGCAAAGTTGCTGTCAAGAGACCGTAGGGTAAATTTTGTAGCCATTTAGCATCAGAAACCCTTTTGTGGGTAAACAAATGCAAATATTTTTTACTTCATCCTTCTCCCTGCATCCCCCCCCAAAAAACAAAAACAAAAAACAAACAAAAAAACAAAGAAACCCCAACCAAACAAAAAAAAACCCAACAACAAAAACAACCCCCACCCCCCACCCCCCCCAGAAAAAAGCCTTTTTGGCTATTCACGTGTACTAGGGTATCTAGGCCATTTAGTCCTGTCACAACAACTCTATCGGTCTCATCTTTAAAAACCCAAGATAAACAGTGACATATGCATGATTCCTGTTAACAAACGGAAGATCCACTTTATGGTAAACATGCAGTGTCAACTTTAGGGAATGTTACCTGATTTCTTAGTAGGAGTAGAATGCAAAACATCTCTAGATACTTTTATTTGTATGTTTTAGTGGGATGAGCCCACAGTACATCTGCTTTTGCTGGTCAACCATGTATCTCATTAGAGAAGTGTAGGTAAGTGTGGCTGGAGGTCATAAGATTGAATTAACTTGCCATATATTATTGCACGAACTGAGAATGCGCATTTCCACATCAAATAAATATAGAAAGTATTAGTTGCCTTTGTCCCAGAAAAGCTTAGGGTATTAGCCTTGTGAATAATGAGAGCTGCACATTCTTTTCCCGTGAGGCATTCAAAAAAATTCAAATGAAACCAAAATCATCCTGGGGAGGACAGAACAGTTATTCTATGAGCAGTTTGATTGCCTAAATGGCCTCCGAAGTAGCCATTCGATCCAAACCAGAAAACCATAGGCTGGATTTAATTTTTGTGGTGGCTTTAATGTTGTCCTGAATCCTAACTGTAAGAACTGTTGGGTTTATATGCATTTTTTTGTTTGTTTGTTTCCAGATGCAAAAATTCAGGTTATTCATTAGATGTTTAGCTGGTATCTTTCTTGTAGTGTATAATTGTTCCTTCAAGTTGTTTCTAGTTCCTACAAGTCTTCAAAAATAAAGGGGAGGAAAGGTGAATGATTCTCGTAAACCAAGATCATCCAGTGGTATTGTTAAAATACCACTTCAGAATAGTTACTGAGTGAGATAATGTTTTGTATTAACCCATGGAAAAGGTTTTACATAAAATACTTCAGTTTCAGAAGATTGTTATTATGAGGACCGTAATGGGAGGGTTCCAGAAGATGGTGCTTACGATGGCAGTGGAGGGAGGGGAGATGTGTTTTCCCAGACTTGAATGTGCTCAGTGACGCCGGGTTTGAAGAGCCCAGATTTCATCCCAGCATGTAAAACTCAAACTGAAAACGGTGGGGTTTTGCATTTATGGAAAAGCATGCATTGATACCTGATAGGCTCAGGATACTGTGGCTGATGAACTGTAGGGTTTAGAGGTGGAAAGAGCTTGCTAAGGAATTAGCCAGAAGGCTTGCTTGCCGTGTTCTAGAAATATTTTCATGGCTTGTAAGTTGCTTATCCCACAGTGTTTTCTGTGGCTTCATATATATACTTCTGTGGCTCTCACTTCGGATTTCCATGTCTTTCAGTCTTGCATTAATTACTCCCCACCAAACTTTTAAGATTTAGAAATTACAGTTGTTAGGGGGACTTTTTTTTTCTTTAAACCTGATGGAAGTTTTGACTTCAAGAGATGACCTTTTTTAAATTTTTTTTTTCCTAAAGGATAAACAAATGCTGCAACTTGAATTTGTGTCTTGCAAATCCTGTAATCCGAACATCTCTTGATCATGTTCTTTCTACAGCTTCTCTTCGCAGTCCTCTAGACTCATGTCCTCAAGTCCATTTCCAAAACATTTTATCCATTCATCGTTGGGCAGCTAGCATTTGTCTCCTGGCTTTTCTGATTAAAAGGAAGCAAACCTCCCATATTTTTGACAGTTTTGTGGCAGTCTGATTATCAGAAGGAAACAAATGGTTTCAAAGGCATCTTGTTTCTTTTTTTCCTTTGTGTTTTTTTTCCCTTCTAGGAATTTGCTCAGGTTTCATTCTGTTCTCTAGAGAGTTAATATATTTGACTACCACGTAAGTGTGTATGCGTTGTGTTTACTTCAAATACTTGGCAGGTTTTCTCAGCGGTACAGAAATACAGTGTTCAACAGGCATGTTCAGCTGAATCTCCAGAAGGGTTTCATTGTATTGTTTCTTTGAGTTCATGGTTATTTTGAAAACAAATTTTAAGTAAAATAGGAAGTGAAAGCCTATGTAAATAATGAAATATTCTGTTTTATGTGGAATATTTTGTGCTATAATTTTTTTTATTGAGTTAGAGTGAGGTGCTTGGTGCTTTGTTGTTTTTTTTTTTTTTAAATGGAGTAAATGCATTATTAATATATGTCATATTTACTTTTATGACACCTTAGTTATCATAAAATCGAACAGGGGCTTTATATTAGCAGGATCACCTAAATTCCAAGCACATTTTAGCTGGTTTTGGGTGTGGATTGCAGTGGTTCAGGTATAACCATGGTGGCACAGATAAATATGTGTGTTTTGACAATTAAAAACTGAAAAAAACCTTTGGCATTCAGTTCACAAAAAATGCTGAATTGGTACTAGGCAAGCTTATAAAATAT
Source organism: Falco punctatus (assembly GCF_963210335.1). Taxonomy (NCBI): domain Eukaryota; kingdom Metazoa; phylum Chordata; class Aves; order Falconiformes; family Falconidae; genus Falco; species Falco punctatus. Next base: position 45,411,301 of record NC_137581.1, read on the forward strand.
TGATTAAATTCATCCCCAGTTTGGCATGGCACAGGAAGGCTGGGCTGTGCCTTGTGTGAGAGTGTTTGTTACAACTCTTTGGGGCCAAAACTTGACCTCCACTTCATGCTGCTTCGCCCCTGCTGCTCTGCTTCGCCTCTGAGGCACATGCCTCCCATGGTTTGGGTGAGATCTAGCCATTCACTTAGCCATGTTTTTCTGTTCATTTCTGTTCCAGTTTGGAAAACTGCTTCAGTGGGGTTAAGGCAGGTACCACAGCTGTTGCAGGGATGGGATGGTGAAAGACAGGTGACTGAAGAAACGTCCATACAGCTCTTAAGGTGGTTTCCTGAGCAATGAGGCATGCCATCTGCAGGGTGCAAAAGACTAACTTCGGCAGTAGTCGCAGAAAGATGCCACTTGGGGCAGGTTGATTTTTACTAGCCCATGGCAGGTTTTGGAGATGGCGACATTCCCATAGGTTTCCTGAAGGGAGTTGGCTGGGATGTGGCTGTTGGTTTGTTTGCTTTAATGTTGGCCATTTTTAAAAAAATGCCATTTAAAACCTTTGCATTAAAATAGTTTCTGGAAAACAAAAATTTAATTTCTGCTTATCTTTCAAACTGTCTAAAACATGGTTTGTGCAAAGAGCTACACGTGCTTTTCCTAGTACAGCAGAGCAGGCAAGCAAACTGGTGCAGAGTAGCAGTTCCTGAAGCCCTCAGGCATTTCTGGCAGAAATGGTAAGGGTAACAGGGTAACCAAAAAGTCAGAGGATGGTGGGTGATGAGGTTTCATTATGCACGGTAGTGCAAGTGCAGTCTGCCTTAAAAATCCACTTTTTCTGGTCCATACTTACGTGAAACAGAGATGGTATTTAAAGAAGATGACTCAAATTTACAAATCTTGCTGGGTTCAGATCCTGCAAAATGATTTTGCTCAGCACTTGCAGAGGGTGGGAGTGATAGAAATAAAATCAATGCTTAGCAAAAGCAAGCCCAGAGAAAACCTGGTTCTCGATAAATACGGATGCTTCAGCTGGAACCCCCTCATGTGAGATCGTTTGGGTATAATTACGTGAGGGGGAGGACATTGTGGTCTGACAGCATATTTTCCAACAAAGCCCTGCTGAGCATTTTTGGAGGTGCATCTCTGGCTGCAGTGTCATTGTTCCCCAGAAACCTCATGTTTCCAACACAGTTGGCTGAACACAGAGAATCATAAACTGGGATGGAAGTCATAAGACATCACAAGACAGTGGGAAGATGAATGAGTTGTATGTAGTATATGCAAGCTCAACATATCTGTCCTAATAATACATTGCTTGTTGCTCAGGAGGAATAACTGTGTGTGCTGTAGCAAGGCAAAATTTCAGTTAAAGTAAGTTTCCAGCTGAGACCAGGTGGTGAAGCAAACTCAGAGTTAGTTGATAGCCTCTTTGGAGAGTGGTAGCTAATGGGAACTTTGCCTTGCAGTGTAACAATTTGGTCTTCTAAGACCATCTATCTATCTTCCCTTGCAGCCTCTGTGAGATGGAAGTCCAACACTTCGCTCTGTGGTTGGGAAGCATTTCATCACATCAGAGGCGTGAGGGCAAACCACAGGGCAGAGCAGAGAACTGTTGGGTTTTCAGAATTGGAAGTGAAATGCCATAAGTGCATGTTTTTTAAAGTTGGTCCTTGATTTCAAATGAGTAGAGATGTTGATAACTGTCTCAGTGTGAGTGCTGGATGAATATTAGTGCCAAATGTCATCTTCATTAAGTTCTTCAGCTTTGGCAGAAGGCTTTTTGTGAACTTCTGTTTCCCTTTCACACAAGAGAATAAATCTGCACATCTCTAGGCAGTCCCAGCTTTGAACGTGGTCATCTGAAACACTGTAGAGTGGTATTTTTGTTTGGTTCCTTGTTCTAGTGGGGAATTTGGAATCCTATAGGGTGAAGAGTGTCTTGATGGGTTTCTGGGTAGGGTATTTCAAACACTCATTTTCCTGGTTCACCAAGGCCCAACGTGCCCTTCTGATAAGTGCTACTCAAACATCATTCTTCTCTTTAATGAAATATAATATACCACTACATTATATAATTTACTTAATGTATCAGAAGGTATTAATTCCACTTGCACCAAGGCAACCACCTCAAAGAGTGGGGGAGAACCGCTTTGTTATGGAGATCATCGGCATGTACCTTCTAAACCAGGAAAGTAGGGAACAATAAAGGTAAGGAGGGAGAAATGTAAAAGAAAGCTATACCAAAATGAAAGAGAAGATAAAGACAGGGTGGAGAAGGTAAAAATGCTGCCATTAAACAATATTTTTGTAAGCCTTTGTGCCTAACACTTTGCAAACTGTGGAACCACCCTGGTATTTCCTTATCTCTTGTCATCAAGTAGAGCTGGCCAACATTTTCTGTGGGAAAGTTTTCTTGACAGGTTTTGGTTTCATTTGGGTTTTTTTGTGTTGGAGGGGAATGGCATGCAGATGACATTTTAACTTTATTATAGGACACATTTATTTTTTTTTTCAGGTAAAATCCACATTTGCAAAGTGAAGATTATTTCAGTTTTATGTTTTATTTAGGACTTGGCTACAAAGCTCCTTTTCTAGATTACTCAATCAAATTAGTTCTGTTTTCCACTTTAATTTGAAAAACCTGATGGTAATATTAATATGAGAGGATTTATTTTAATTTTAAAAATACAATTTTTTTCAAAGCAGCTCTAATTCTGCAGTTCACTACTTCATATTGAAAATCCTGATTATTTATGTTCTCCTGCTGTTCACCTCCTTGTGTCTAGTATAGCCTTTATATTGGTCCATGCTTTCTGACTTCTTGCATTTTGTATTTCTCTTCTAATAATTTGATTTTTAACAATCGTAAACTCCTGCTCTGTGAATTTGATTAGTATGGGCTACATTAGTAATATTAATAGTAGCTTGTCTGGTATGAGAAAATGAGTGTATGAACTTCTCCTTTCTATTCTTTGTGAACAATGAGGAAGGGCAAATACACAAATACATGGACTAAGTTACACGAAAGCTACTGTTGTTTGCTTTGCTACCAAACACCAAAGAATAAAAGCTCAAACCTGGAAGGAATCGCTGGCTGTGCATTCATTAATGGGGTCCAAAAATGTTCATAAGAAATAGCCTCGTAAATTTTGGCTGAGAGCTAGCTAATGAGCTGGTAACCATTTGACATGTCTGTTTGCTTGTCTGATGTTTTCTTTCTGCAGCGATGAACGAGTAATACTGAGTTATGTGGAGTGTTGTTTTTTCTTCTGAAGGTTTAAGTCACCTTTTTGAAGAGTACCAGGACACGCTACAGCTGATGCAGCAGATGTGGGTTCTGCCTTGAGCCCTGCCCACATCACCCTCTCTCACGGCTGGCCTGGCTGTTGGGGTTTTGATTTGTCTCTGAAGTGTTAAGTTCAGAGGTACCGGGTAAATGTATACGCAGCGCTGCTGCGAAGTGTGAAGTTGCCCAAGTCATATTTGATGTCTTTCACCTGGAGGCTGATGAGTCTTATGTTGCTTTTCATAAGGCAAGGCACAAGATGATACATGTCTTTTTTCATGAAAACCTGGTAATTTCAATATGTAAACAAAGTTAATGAGCAATGATGCCTCTTTTTCCAGTTGCATATGCTCAGCAAGATTTTGGGGAATTCAGAAAGACAAGGATTTTAAGAGACTTCTAGTTACTTAGCATAATCCTTACATCAGTGGAGATTTTTGTTTTAGAGTAGCAGTCGGTGTTTCTTCTGACTTTCAACTTCAGTATGTCTAAAACGGAGGAGGAAGGGGGAGGAAGCGAAAGTGGGTATGGTCTGACAGAACTCATGCCCTGCATCACACGTGTGATGTCCTTTCTAAGGCAGCTTACACGTCTAATGCAGGCTCAGGAGCACTTCAAATGGCAGAAATAAGATCAGGTTCCTCTAAACAGTAGTAGTTATCGACCTCTTTTCATTCAATATCCTTTTTATGCTGCAGGTAAAAGAACTTGCCAAAAGTGTTGTTTTCCTTTTTCTTGTGGGAAGCAAGAGATTAATGGGAAATGGGAAGCATTGACCTTTTTAAAAATGGGTGCAGGAGGGAGGGCTCTGGGAACTACCGACCTGTCAGCCTCCCCTCTGTGCCTGGCAAGATCATGGAACAGATCCTACTAGAAGCTGTGCTAAGGCACATGGAGGACTGGGAGGTGATTCAAGATGGCCAGCGTGGCTTTACTGTGGGCAGGTCTTGCCTGACCAATACAGTGGCCTTCTGTGATGGAGTGACTAAATCAGTAGACAAGGGAAGAGCTATGGATATTGTCAGTCTGGACTTCTGTAAGTCCTTTGACATGGTCCCCCACAACATCCTTCTCTCTAAATTGGAGAGGTATGGATTTCATGGATTGATGGATGAGGAATTGGTTGGATGGTCACATCCAGAGGGCAGTGGTCAGCAGCTCGATGTCCAGGTGGAGATCAGTGACAAGTGATGTCCCTCAGGGGTCCGTACTGGGACCAGTGCTTTTTAATATCTTCATCGATAGCATAGTCAGAGGGATGGAGTGCAGCCTCAGCAAGTTTGCAGGTGACACCAAGCTGAATGGTGCAGTTGACATGCCTGAGGGATGCGATGCCATTCAGAGGGACCTGGACAAGCTCAAGAAGTGGGCCCATGTGAGCCTTATGAGGTTCAGCAAGGCCAAGTGCAAGGTTCTGCACCTGGATTGGGGCAACCCCCAGTATCAATACAGGCTGGGGGATGAAGGGATTGAGAGTAGCCCTGAGGAGAAGGATTTGGGGGTACTGGTAGATGAAAAGCTGGACATAAGCCAACAATGTGCACTTGCAGCCCAGAAGGCAATCCATTTCCTGAGCTGCGTCAAAAGAAGTGTAGCCAGCAGGTTGAAAGAGGTGTTTCTCCCCCTCCACTCCAGTCTGGTGAGATCCCACCCAGTTCTGGAGTCCTCACCAAAGGAAAGACATGGACCTGTTGGAGTGGGTCCAGAGGAGGACAACAAAAATGCTCAAAGGGCTGGAACACCTCTGCTATGAAGAAAGGCTGAGAGCTGGGGTTGTTCAGCCTGGAGAAGAGAAGGCTCCAGGGAGGCCTTATTGTGGACTTTCAATAGTTAAAGGGGGCTTAGAAAATTTCTTAGAAAAATGGAGGCAAACATTTTAGCAGGGTCTTTTGTGATAGGACAAGGGATTTTTAAACTAAAAGGGGCAGATTTAGACTGGATATAAAGAAATTTTCTATGATGAGGGTGGTGAAACACTGGAACAGGTTGTCTGGAGAGGTGGTAGATGCCCCATCCCTGGAAATGTTCAAGGTCAGGTTGGACAAGAGCTCTGAGCAATTTGATCTCGTTCAAGATGTCTGTGTTCATTGCGGGGGCGTGGGGGGGTGGGCTGGGGTGGACTAGATGATTATTAAAGTCCCTTCCAACCCAAATCATTCTATGATATTAGCTTGAGAGAATATGTTCTCACCTGGGAAGTGACACAGCGTGGTATTTCAAATGTAGTCCTCAAACAATGTGTCAGATTTCTTACCTAATGAATTTTAGTGAGATTTTGTCAGTGCCACAGAAAATGCAATCGGAAATTAGCATGTGTGTTTCCGTTGTAAAAATTGGATGTTTCAGTTGCTTGTACTGCAAACTCCTAAGCAGATGTTGTTTCAAATTTGGGAAAATATAATGGGGGTACAAACTGGGGGAATGAAAATCCTGATTGAAAAAAAAAAATACAAAGACCAACAACAATTTGTAACTTTCTAAATTTATGAAGCATTTTAGAAACCTGATCATTATGCTTAAAAATGTAAGAAAAGTCTTACCTCTTATATAATTTTTTTTTTTTTATATATTAGGCTTCCGAGTACTTAGCAAAGATCTCTTTACCATGGTTTCGGTTCTACACCTGAATATAGCAGACTGTGGGCAATGGTAGTTTTAGTGGCTTTCCTGAGGTCAATCAGTAATTCGGAGTGGGGGAGTAGGGTAGGGGTGAAATTTGGACTCTCAGTGCAATTCTGTTATAGACTATCCTGCAAACAAACAAACAAAAAAAGTAAAAAGAAAAAGTCTGACCTGTGTTCTGAGAATCTAAAACTATAAATTAGCAAATGTTAAGAGTGATGCAAGACCCGGTAGGAATGTATGCGGAACTATAAATCACTTCTGGTACTCTTTCTGCTGTCTTATGGGAAAGAGGAATGTGGCTTGTATGGAAATACCTCTGTTAGACAATTAAGAAAAGAGGGTTGTGTGCTAGAAAGGAAGTATGGTTATTAATAGTTAGAGATGACATTGTTCTATAGTCTTTCAATGCCTGATAGTGGGAGTATGTAATCTCGGCAGTGGTTTACTGATGTTTTGTGTCCTTCTGCTTGAAAACATATGGTATGTTTCAGCCTTAGCTCTGAATTTCCTTTAATTGTTTTCTGTTGCTGCCTAAACACTTTGAAATGTAGGGTGTGGGGAAAGAGGAGGTTGATGCAAACTCTTTGTGACATTTTTAGTAGCTGCTCAAGACTTCGATCAACCCAGACACCGGATTGAACTTGACAGGTTTTGAGTGGGTGATGATGAAGTGAAATGTATCTAGGAGGCATTAGTGGGGAGAAATTATATGGGTGCCAACCCCAAGAAACAGTGGTTCAGCTACTCGCCCTGGTTGCTTGTCAGGAGACGGTAAGTGCTGTGCCTGTTGGCTAATGCGTGTGAATCAAAAGTAGTATTTTGGGGAAGCTTTAAATGAGATCATGTCTTCCAAACCGACGCTTCCAGTGTGTTGCTGGGATGAGATGTCAAAATGGTAATTAATTCATTCAAAAATTCTGGTAAACTAGCGCTAAAGTAATATGATTGGCAGCAGGAACTTTCTAATGTGGAACCTTTTCGTCCCTCCTCCTGCTTTGAACCAAAGCTCTGAAAAAGTGTGACATTTTTCACCTCAACTTGCCAGCACTTAACAAAATGCATAAATCCAGTTGCCAAACAAACTGCAAACAAATTCCATTTATGAACTCAGTCAGCTGTAGTCTGTGATATACTCTGCCCTTTTTTTGCTGTTTTTATTTCCTTAAATAACTGATGACTGTTTCTGTGTTTGTAAAGAAACATTCCTTCCTAACTGGAAAAAGAACGTCAACCACGTAGAAAAGGTACACACCTTAAATCATACCGGTGTTGTTTATAACCTGATTTCTCCTGTATTTGCCAAGGAAGCGTGGTTTTGAGATTTCTTGCAACAGTCAGTCTTTATCTGTGTTAAATCTTCATTAGCTGGACACTACAGTGGGGTTGTTTTTTTTTTCCTCTGGCTTGTCAGATATTTATTGATGTGCTTTGTTTAAAATTTGTGGCAATTTCCAAAGACAGTAGAAGTTAATTGCAGCGGTGACAGCTTTTTCTGTGGTATCAGTGCTGGAACTGTACAGCTGTGCTGCACACTCTTCTGTTTGGTACAAAATCCTCATACCACATGTTTTAATGCCTGTCTGAACACCTCTGTGCCTGTGTGCCTGTGCTGAATCACCCTCCGCCAGTGATGTATGTAAAGGAGCTATTGAATACAATACCCGCATCAAATGCTGCCAAATGCAGAGGACTGAGCTGTTTGGTGACCAGGCGTGCTTTCTGTGGGGCACGAGGGCGGGGAGGGACATGAGGAGGCTTGGCACTAATGCAGGAGTTCAGGTGGGCTGCAAGGCAAGTTGTCTCCCAACCTGCTCGTTGATCCGGGTGTGCTGGGAGAGCTTCTCAACAGCACAGGACAAGCCCATGTAGGGCAGCAAGGGTTACATACAGTAGTAGGATGCTGCTCCTGTTGAGAAACAAAAGATATCTGGCTCCTAAAGGATGCAAAGTTGAACTTCCAAATTCTGTTTTAGGAAGAATGGAGTAATGAATTATAGTTGAAAAATCAGGGACTATGTGAAATAAGGATCTGAGACAACTTGCTCTGTTTCAAGCCCTGTGTGTAGAGGGGCTCAATTTTATCTATATAAAACTGTTAACCTGTGCAAGCAAAACAGAAAAGCTTGTGTATACCAATAAAAAAAAAAAAGCGTGGGGGGAGGCAAGCCCGGCCAAAACTTTGTGTTTCAAGAACAAGAGGTCTTCTTTTATTACTCATTAGGCTTCAGGGGAGTTTCACCTTTAAGTGGATTACTGTCGTTCCAGTTCTGTGTAGTGGAGTGACTTGGCACTGGAGTATTTAACACACTTTGCTTATAAAGTCTGTTTTGTATAAACCGTTTGGGGTGAAAAGCACATCACTTGATTATTTTTTTCTTTTTTTTTTCCTTTTTTTCTTGACTTTGACTGGAATGCAACTAACTGGTGGGAAAGTTAAGGCTTGTCTAAACACAGAAATAGCCCAGGATGTTTATTCCGTATTGGCTTTCTGAGACTATACTTTCTTTACAGTAAAAGTGCCTGTGACTGGGCGAGCTAAATTCCCCTTGTCTTGTCCAAAATGGGATGAAACTGTGAAGTACAGAGAGCTTTCTTGATAACAAGACATGTCTGCATGGGGTGCCCACGTGCTGTACTTCTGCCCTTCTCCTTTCCAGCTGGCCTTACTGGTAGCAGTGACATCCCAGAAACACACCTGCAGTTTACAACCTGATATTCACTCTCTCTTATCAGTGAAAGGCTCGTTTGGTACACATATTGGTGCTGTATTGTTGAGCTGTACTGTCACAGTAAAGGTTATGCTGTAGAGACATGTAAGAGACGTGGGCCTGGGAGGGCTTTTGAGTCACTGGGGACAGTTGGTCCCTTTCTGTGTCAAGCACCTCAACAGCTGTCAACCCAGAAGTCCTGCTTCAAAATGAACCCATTAATTTCTGTTGTGCGCTTTCCTTAATCCCATTACTCCTGTTGGAAAGAAACTGTGGTGCTCAGTGCTGTGAGAGGTTGCAGGCAATGAGGTGAGCTGGGCAGAGAGGTCTTGTGCTGGCCATTACACACAGCGGTGGGCAGCACTGGGAGCTGAGGAACAAACTGTGGGGAAGATCCTTCAACACACACCTTGGTCTTACAGAGGTCTGTGACCAGCTGCTGTCATTACATGGAGCTGGGGTCTGGGGGATGAATGAGGCTTTTTGTCCAAAACCAGAATGGTTCTTACCTGGTAAGTCTGCTTCAGAATGTGGTTTCCATGGTGGTTGAACCCTGAGACTTGTGAATGGCAGTGGTGAAGGGGAAAGTTCCTCTTCCCAGCTGATTTACAGTTGCTGGTACTGGGAGTACTAAGGTAATGGGAGAGTTTGTATTGACAATGGGAGCACCTGCTTTTTGAGAGGAAAACTGGAAATGAGTTGTTGAAGAGTTGGTGTCTGTAATCATGCATAGAGCTGGGGCAGGGAATCCCTGTGTCAAGGATCACAATAATTTATTATTTTACCCAATGTGGAAAAACAACGAAGGGCGTGCAGAGGGGAGTGGCAAAGCAATTAGCACGGTTTCTGATCTTTGGCCAATACAGTGCTCAGCGCACTCTGTTACAGGTGGTATAATTTACTGAACAAAAGCCCTGAGGTCACTCTAAGTCAAATTACGCCTGTAGGATGATTGTTTTAATTATTATTTTTAGTTTTGGGCCCAAAATGGGAGGAAAAAAACCTAGTTCAGCTATTCCATTCCTCCTACTCCTCCTTTCGGTTCAAGGTCAAACCCGTTAGCAGCCTTCAGAGAAACAGAGCTGTAGGAGCTGGGATCACAATCTACAGATGGGACGAGTGGGTGATGGGGATCAAGCATCCTGATATGCAAGGCCAAGGTGGTAATTGGGAGTTCCTGGCTCCCAGGCCTGTGGTCAGACCACAAACTTGGTTCAGTCCCATTCCTCACTCTCCCCCTCACCCCTTCTAACCCCAGCTGCAGCCAGCACTAATAACCGAAACGTACCTCCGAGGAAGAGCAAGTTACCTGACTTGTTCAACGAGCTCCTGCTGTAGGTTTTTTCCCTCGCTCCACCTCTGAATATAAACAGCGGGTAGCTGTACAGTGATGCTGCTGCCAAATGCAGCTTTAAATTCTGTATGAAACTGATACGAACTGGCTTTGATGGTCAGTAGAATGCTACATCTACAAAAAACATTTTCTACTTACAGAAATTACCTCTTGTTGTAATGGAAATACACCCTTATTTAAGAGAATGAGGATGCCAATAAAGAGGGTTTATCGTGAATGCTGAGCTGAAGGAGGCACACTGTAAGCTTTCAAGGTGACTCCAAATGTCTTCATATAGTACTAAGAAAAATGCCTGTTACATACGATCAAGTCAGATGATTTTCAGAATTCTGTAGCCAGAAAAAAGCATCAATCTCTCTTCCTAAAATGTGGTAAGTTTTTTGTTGCTAGGCACTGTAGGTACTGGGTGGATTTTTTTCTTTTTTTTTTTTTTTTTTGAGCCCAGAAATTGAAAACAACTTCTGGCACCAAGTCATGGCCTGGATGATGCTGTAATACTTATACTGCATGGTCCTGTGAGCATAGGGTGCTATTCTGAAATACTGTTCCCATTTTTCCCCTTCATACTCTGCAAAAAACCCACCCTAAAATCCCCAGCAAAAAAGAAACAAAACAGAGCTTGAATATCAGTAGAAATAAGGGCTTTAACTGAAATGGTAGGTATTTGCGGGAGAGTAGGAGACAACCTGGAGAACTGTCTTCATCTGTTGGCTGACGCAGCCGGGAAAAACAGAAGAACACCACGTTAATTAAATTGTTTTTCTCCCAGATGCCAAGTGAACTGAAAGATGTGCCATAACTTGTATGCCTACGAGATTTCACTGTGTTTCAGTGCATGCGCAGGGCTTCAGAGGAACAGTTAACTAGGGAGAAGGCAGGCTTACCACACGGTATGACTGCACCCTAAAGAAAGCAAATGTATTTACACACTTCTTTAATATTCCTGCTGCCCTACCCAGATAATAATGATAATGAGGGATTTATTTTTTTAATTAAATTGCAGCTCAAACATACAAGCTGAATTTAGTGTGATTTTGCATTGTATATAAATAATCAAAATAAGATGGTATACGCACATGATGCGGAGACCTCTTTTCTAATTACCTTTCACTTCATGCTCTTTCCTTTAAGAGATTTTTAAAATTGTTTTTGGTATTTATGCATTGTATGTCCATTCTCAGGTTGGTGGTTTTGGGTTGGGTTTTTTTTCCTACTTAAGGTCAACTCTGTCTTGATCTTTTTGCATTTTGTCTTTTCCCTCATTTTCCTGTTGCTCATGGTTGTTTTGTTTTGGTGTGTTTTTCCTGTTTTAAAAAGTGCCCCTCCCCCCCCCCCCCCCCCCCCCTTTTTTTTTTCAGGATTTGGGTGGGGTTTTTTTGAGGTGTTGAGGAACATATGTACTTTCCCCCACCTCCACCTTATCAGCGCTGTCTTGTCTTCCTTGTCATAGTGCTGCTTCACCTGTATCTCAAGTTCTTGCCATGGTGACATACGTTAGGAGCTGATCACAGTGCAAGCACGGCACCACTGCTGCTTCTGATCACTCTCATTATTATTTGTACATTTTTTAATCATTCTTTTTTAAAGGAAGGTGTCTGTATTCTTATATTTTCCCATATAATAAGTAGCTTCTTGTGTTTTCTTTGTGGCCTGAAAGATAGCGATGGGAATGAGGAGACCTGCAGCAGCAACCCTGCCGTTCCCACCCCACTCACATGATGGAGGTACAGAGCTCGGCTGCAGCCCCCATGCCCCTTGCCTAGGAGCAGAAGCAGCACTGAGGTCCGGCAAGGAAGGACAGGGAAGGCTCAGCTTTTTCCTGTCCTCATGTCCATGAGGATGCAGGAGTGAGAAAGGCAACCCTACTCTCCTAGGACATTGGAGGGAGGGCATGGACCACACTCACTTTCAGTATGGGCAAGGCATCTTGGCTCCTTCTCAATGTTGGTTAGAGGGGGATGCTTTAGCAACAGGCAGAGGGAAGGTTTTGTGGCTAGTGACACCCCATGGGGACCAGAAAGGCAGGTGCATGCCTGAAAGTGTGTGGTATCATTTGTAAGTCCCCCAGACAGTGGTATTTAAATGCCTGCTCGTGGATGACCTGCTTCCCACTGCTGGCTCCCTCTCGCCTGTGTTACGACTTAGCAGAGTTTTTGGGTGCGGTTTACTTTGAAGTTTGAGACAAAAATGAAATGCTGAATGGTAATAGCTCTACCTAGTCAGCATTCTGTGCCGTGCATTTAATGTGAGTCTGTACGGTGTGTGGGAAACTCAAGTCGTGCTGGGAGCATCTGAAATGCTCTGCTGTCTGGGGGGAAAAGCAGTCCCACTCCAGTCTCCTTCCAGCTTCCCCACCCCCTCCCACCAAAACACTTAGAAGTAGTAAAAACATACTAGAAATGAATTACACTTGAATTTTGTGGTTAAGACTTCAGGCTTTATATTTTGTTGTCATTTGAAACCTGTAGTTCTGTGATGCTAATTCCAGCTGCACATGCTCGCAGAAATGCACTGATTGAGCTTTGTGTATTAAAATCATGTAGCTGATTTTTGTCTGTTATCTCTGTTAGTTCAGGAGCTTCTTCTTTTAATGGTCAGAAACCTTATATGTTCTCTGCATAAATGTATTTTATCTGCCTGACCAAGCTTTTGGGCTGGACAGCTCTTCTCTCCCCTTCTGGTTTTGGTTCCCTTGTGCTGGTAGATGGCAGCAGTATTACCTCTTGTGCTCGCTCCATTTTATTAGTGTAACGGAACCACGTTCTCTAGTTCTCATTATATAGGTCCCTTGTCTTCCCTCATCATCATACTCCTCTTTCTCTGCATCTCTGCTAATTCCAATCTGTAAAGGACCTGCCCTCATTTACAGAGACTGGGGACACCTCAGCGGCAGGGTTGTCGTTAGGCACAGTGTGAACCCTTTTTTTTCTCAAGCGCGCCGCTTCGATGACTTGTGGTCACGAGGAAATAGGTCTGGTGTATTGTGCTTCTCCAGGCTTTTGAGTTCAGAATACTTAATGATTTTTGTGGAGTACGATGAGATTCAGATTGCAGTATACCCTTTGAAGCTGCAGTGGTAATGACCATTAGTCCTGTTGAAGTACATTTATTTTGGTAAAAGGAATAGTGCGATGACTTCTATATTTGAGCGCATTAATCACCGAACAATGTTCCTGTTCACATTTCTAATGATAAATCTAATTGTGAGGTTGATAGCTTGTCATTTTTCTTCTGCTTATTTCTGTGCCGCTATTTAAAATTAATATTCAGGTTCATTATTCTGGTGGAGTTTAAAACATCTGCTAGCTATTTTCAGACCTGTAGCTTTGGTGATTACCACAGTGATTAGGGATGGTCAAGAATAACTTGGCAAGGACAGTATTTAGAAGTGCTGATTTGTTGAAATTACACCTTTTTGTGTCAATATCCAAACTGGAGCAATAGCCTTTTGGGTGTCGCCTCTGGATGCTCTGGGGGTCAGCTCCAGGCTGTGGCTGAAGGAGAGCTGGTGTTGGGGCAGTTACCTGCGAGATGGCAGGCACGCTCGAGCTGCTGGCTTAGGAGCTGGGGACAGGCAGGTTTTGAACCATGTTTCATCTTGCACGTGAGTGCTGTGACTAGCTGTGCTCTGCCTCCCATGTTATCTCCCCCTGCCTCTGACCCATTTCTGAAGGTCTTGACTCATGTCAGCGATGATGTTCTCGGGGCAGTGTTATTTATCAGGAGGCTGACGTTTGATAGGTTTAATTGCTGCGACACCACCTAAATCAATTCTCTTGTGTGCTGACAGTTCAGTGGTTGTGCAGCCAAGCAGTCATTGATGAGCAACTCCTCTGCTTTGTTTTTGTTGTACTCAAGGTGTAGGCAGCATCCATTTCTCTAAATCTCTGAATCTTCTTCCTTGTTTACCTGCACAACATGCTTGTTTTCCGCAGTTAAGTTGACGTAACCCATCGTTTTGGGAGTTTACTCAAGTTTTGGCAATGGCTGAGACCAATCAGGGCATGTTGCCTTGGTTGGCGTTGGTGCCACTTAGTTCATTACCTTGCAACTGCTTGTTCCTTGCACCCTGCTGCTTCCTTCTTTTGCCTTTCCTGCCAGTTTCTTGGACTCCCCAGACCCCTGGACGCTGACAGTTGTGTGTGATAGTTGTGTGTCTGTTGTTATTTAACAAGTAGTTAATCTTCCTGCAATGCAACTGTAGCCTGTTGGCCTCTTCTATGCTGAAGAAACAACGCCTTTTCAGGTCCTTGGGGTTCTGGTACTAATGTGACACTCAAATATTAATTGAATAAAACTGACTAGTTTAGCCAGCTTTCCCTGTGATGCATGAAAAGGAAAAAGGAGCATTGCATGGGAAGGGGAAAAGTAAGTGCCCCTCCTGAGATTGCACCCCCCAGCATGAAGCTGTACCTTGGCCACTTGTGCCAGCAGCCCCGTGGATGCTGCAGGAGCTTGTGCGGAGGTGAGGTTGCCTGTCCTCTATCCTTCCCAGCCCCCTCCTCTCTGCCACCACATTGTGTCCCCCATCACCGTTGTCATGTTGCAGCCCCCCATAGCAGAACAGCCCCCACCACGGCACGTCGTGCATCAGGCTTTGGGGCATAACCTTCACCGTGTGAGACACCTAGGATCTCTCGGATGTGGTAACACGAAGCCCACAGCCTGCACGGGGAATACCTTGTTCAAATATTTTCTTTGAATTAAGCTATGTTTACAGACTGATAAGAAATACTAGAATCCTCGGGACCTTCAAAACAGAAGGTTGTGAGATTCTTAGGTTTGTTTTACTACTTAAAGTCTGTATTAAAAACAGCTGTTGTTTTCTTTGTGGATTTTTTAAAAATAAATTTTAAATGATGGAATAACTGTTACCAGTGATGTATCAAAAAAAACAACCCAAAAAACCAACACGAAACCCAAACCAATTTAAAGTGTATGACATTGCCGAAGCAGAGCTTTTCGGTACTGTTAAACACGGATACCAGTACCTTGAATTACAAACCCTGCGAATGACAGGGCTGTGCGTAGCTTACGAATTAAGTAACTTTGTGTACCTTTTCCTGTGGCTCCCAGCTGAAGGGTGCAAGTGCGCAAGAGGGCACATTCTTTTGTTGTTGATAGCATTCCGCCTTAACGAGAAGGAATTTCTTGCCTGTTGCCTATTGTTTATGAAGTGGAAAGCGATCACAAGTTGTATAATCTCTCCATATTGTTGGATTTTTAAATATTTTTTTTTAAACCTTGCTCTCACGAGTCTGTTGCTCTGCAGCAGGTGCAGCGAGTGGGTGCTGTAATACGCTGCACCTATATTTTGTTATATGTTGTTGTGAGCTGGAGGGGTGGGGGGGAGCAGCGAGGACGAACACAAAGAAGCAAAAAAAACCCCAAGTAAGGAAGCAGGAAAGCTGAATACAGTTTGGTTACTGTGTCTCTGGAGCTCAGCTCGGCAACCAAACCCAGACTCCAGGTGCAATATTCCCTCATCGGTCTGTGAGCATAGAAACGGCGTGTCCCTCCTCTTCTTCCTCCCCTGCCAAGAGTTTCTGGGTGGTGAACGCCAGTAGCTGGAGTTATTTTTAAAGGCAAGAGGTGAGGCTTGTCGTGCAAAGCTAGGAAGAGGGCGTTTGTTTGCTGAGCGAGCTGACATCAAAGTGGTGATTGCTGCCTACTGGCTCACCAGTGCCTTATGCCAGGTAATCTTTAACGTACCCCTCAGTCACTGAGATGGCAGCCCAGCCTGCCTGTGTGCATGAGAAATGACCTGTGTTTGTGATCCAGAAGATTGCTTTTTCAGTATTAGTTACATGAGCTGGACTTTGACATTTAGAGTCACACTAATCATCTTGCAAAACCTGCTTAGTGCTTTTAACTAAGCAACTGCCTTCTACTTCTCTTTGCAGGATAATATAAATGTTTTTCTGAAAGCGTGTGAAAATATTGGACTGAAAGAAGCTCAGCTTTTTCACCCAGGAGATCTTCAGGATTTGTCCAATCGAGTTACAGTCAAGTGAGTTTTGTGGTTTTGCTTTCTCCCTCCCCTTCTCCCTCTAAGCTGTTTCACGGTGGGTTGTTTTTTGTTTTTTGTTTTTTTTGTTTTTTTTTTGGGGGGTGTTCAATTTTTTTTTTAATGTTTGCTTATGGAAAATTCTTCCTCTAATGCGGTATGAGCAGTTCTGAATACTGTAGTGAGTGTTTAAGCCTTGTTAAGACTGGTAGATAAGATTTGCACAAATTTAATTTAAAAAATGAACTATCATTATGTCTCGTATGCAAACTAATTGTTAATGAATATTTACAGCATTTAATATGAGATGGAAACTGTTCAAGTTATTTTAAACTTGGAGCAATATTAACTGTTAAATGGTATTGAAAGCATTGCTTCCCTTTATGCCTTGAGATTTACTGATGTAAAATCTGAAAGGCTGAGGTGGTACTTCTGATGCTTATCTGAATGGCTCTGAGGCTTGGGTACAGTGTGACTACAGGGCTGCTGGTCTCACCACTCCGAATATTAATCAGGTGTTTGTCACCAAATGTCACATCTCCTGTCAAGGAGCGGGGGGGGGGAATGTGTGTCTGTGTAGAAACCAAGTACTGGATTGCACAAAGGGTTCATGTTTTAATGAGAAAAGAGTTTTCCTGTGAAATAGAAGTGGTTCAGTTCTGAAATACTATTAGCAGATCTCGGATTTCAGAACTGCTGTGTCTCCTGATAGGAGTTTTATGACTAGTTTCTGAGAGATTTAAGGTGGAGTTTTCCTATATAGACACTTCACAGGTGTTTTAAGAAAAATGTGTCATGTAAAAATACTGTCTTGGGGCATCTTGCTTTGTTAAAGTATTAGTTGGTTTCATTGTGTTGGCACAAAAGGTGAATTTATGAAATCTAAAAAAACCCCACAAAACAAAAAACAGCTTTGGTGAGTTTTGCTGGAAACCTGTGAGGTTAAATGTTAAGAATTGATTCCCATCTTAAATTACCAGTTTCATGAAAAAGGAATAGGCAGTAATCCTTCTGTAAACACAAGGGAAAAAATATTGTGAAATGGCACATAACTGCTTTAATTAGAAAGAAGTCTTTTGTAGGTGGATCAGGCAGTAGTGTGTTACCTGTACCCTCTTCCGGGTTTCAGAATGAAAGTTCGCACCGTTTTGAAGGCCTGATACTTGAGATGGCAACGTGTTTGTCAATCTTTGACTGATACCTGAAACATAATTTCTCACTAATGTGGTGTTCAGGGAATGGGCACCTTTCCAGGACACTGTTACTCTCTCTGCTGGTTCCTACATCATGCTGAAATCTGGAGGGGTTGGTAACTTCTGCCTTGCTTTAATTATCTGCAAAACTCTTGCTGAAGTTATTTTGATGGAGGTTTGCTCCAAGAGTACAGCTGTGAAGTGTTGGAGGTGGTCAGGAGCTGGTCTTCAGCAGCATCAGTAGGACAAGCTGAAACCCCAGGGAGGTCGAGTTAGCGAGCTGTTGTGCAAGATGTTGTCCAACTTATCCCTACGTTAACCACTGTGCCCAAAGGGAGGTCAGTTTTTTGGGGTTTGCCTTTTTGTCTTTGGTTGGTTGGTTGGTTTGGTTTGAGGGTGGGTTGTTTTTTGTTTTTTTTTTTTTATCCTTTCAGCTCTACTGATTCTCCTCCCAGCTCTGGGAGCAGAGGCTAAGGCTGGATTTGGAAGTCCTCATAAGACAATGGGGGTTTTACATCATACCTACTTGGCATTGAATTAATTAGTGTTTTTCAAAAAGCGGAGTTAACCATTGAGCGGTTCTTATGGACAGCAATGCAAGGAGTCTGGCTTAGAGTCAAAAGAGCTGCCAGCCATGTAGCCATGCTCTTTTAATTTGTGTCAATATAAGCTTGATTTTCCACATGTTATTTATCATAGGACAGTCCCACAGTGTGTGTAAAATGCTTAGAGTAATTCAAAACTTACATATCTGAGCATGCTGTGAAGTGGTAACGACCTAACTGTGCTAGCACATTTTGATGTGTTTAGGAATTTGCGGAAGGACAGGAAGGAAATTTTTATTCCAATAAATGAAAGAAAGAAGTTATACAAAGATAACTCCATTGAAAAGTTAATTATGCGTCATTTGATTACCCTAAGGGCAAGCTAATTTTCAAAGGGTTTCCAGGGAAAGTCATATGTGTGTCAGGAGAGAAATGCTGTTTGATCAGGAGCTTTATCTGATGTATTTTTTACTTATTAAATAATAATTTATCTCATACGTTCAAGCTGAATTACAAATTTCTTCAAAACTTGTAGGTTGCCAGGCCTCAGAAAGAGGGTACTGTATCCTGTCTTGCTTTCATGTTATCCAGTGTTAACCATAGTTTCAACATTAGAAGTTAAGAATTTCTTGTCACAGAGGGAAAACTTTTCTATATGCTGATTTCATAAAAGATTGCATTTAATTATTGGCTTTGTAACATTCCTAAGCAAATTCATTTTACTGCCATTGCCTGAGACCTATTGCCCATATCTTAAACCAGCTGTGCTAGGCTGTACAGGATAGCATTGTGTGCCTGAAGCAGTGTCTATTTTGACACCTCAGCAGCGTTGCTGTGTTCTGCTGTTGCACCACCGTTAGCACGTGTGTTTTATCTACCCAAAATAGACTAAATAAACTGTTGTTTAAACAGTCAGCTTTTCAAGCTGGGGTGGCTGGAGATAGTGTGCTGGTAGGATACACGAATGTACTGCCAGACGTAGGGAGATGCTGGATTTGCCTTGTATGTGGAAAATAGACAAGAGGAAGGTACCATTAAATGGGTGGGTCTGCTGCTGTTGCTGAGAATTGCCATCTTATGTCAGAGCAAAATTGGTCTCTGACACTGGCTGGGGGGTTGCACCTCAGTCCCTGCTGCATTTGGCCTTTTGTAGACTTGTCTAATAGCTCTGCCTCTGGTGCTGGGAAGGTCCTACACGAGGAACACGTGGCCTCTGAGGATGATGTGTTCTGTGAAGAGGTGTTCCCTCTGTTTCTCCCATCTCTGCTGCTGGGCAGTTGTGTGTGGTACGTCTTCCTTTTCCTTACCTTGTGAGAAATCCTTGGGCTGTCGGCATCTTGGACCACTGCTGTATCCCACCTGGGCAGGCTCCCTTCCCAGCAGGAAAGTTATTTTCTCCTCATACCTAATTTCTGGGCGTGCATGTTGCCTTTCACTATACCTCTGCTGATAGGACTTCGTCTTTCTGTTTCATCAACAACACCAAGCCATTCAGAGATACCAGATGCTTTTTTTGTATGTGGTGTCACCTGAGTTAAGGTAAAGACCCTCTGTTCCTCATGGCTTGCCAGAGGCTGTACTAAGAAAATAATCTTCCCATCTGGTAAGGAGGTTACAACTTTCACTTGTATTTTTTTCTGTTGCAACTGAGATGATGCACAGGCATGACATGAAACCCTCCTCTATAATTACTACTAGTATCTGGGACAGGAGAGGCAAGTATCCTCTTAAATATCCAGACTCTCAGTTCCAAGTGATTATGTGATTATCCTTTTTGCAAAGAAAAAGCTTCTTAAAATTTTATTGTTTAGAAGTTTGTGTGAAGAGAGCTGGTCAAAATTACTGGTTGCTGTTCAAAGCTTTGCAGACTTCATGCTTTGCTAGATCAGAGATGAGTTTGGTAGTTGGGTGATGTGGAAAAAATACACTAGTGTGGATAGTTTCTTTTTTTGCCAATGAAAATGGGAGCAGGGATTAATGTCTGAGATTTATAGCTCAGTCTTCCTGTAAATCTGCAGAAGGTATTGCTCAATGGTATAGTATGGCAATGTGTCATGTGTTCCAATAAAGATTGTCCAGATGGACTTACTCCTCACACACTATGTCCGGCAGTCATGTGCACATCATCTTGTTTCGTGGCTAGTGATTTGTATAAATGTGTATGTGTTCCCCTTCAATTCTTTCAGTGTATTTGATTTTTTGGTGTTTTGGTTTGGTTTTTTGTTAGCCTAAGATTTTATGTTTAAATGGAGGAGATGTTATTTTAAAATCCAGCAGCTTGGTATTTTTTTTTTATTATTATTAAGGTTGTCTTAATACTTCATTTTATTCTTTTTTAGTTCTATCAAAGTAAGAATGTAATATGAGCTTAGTGACTCTCAGTTGTCAGCACGGTTACTATTTAAAAATGTTAAGCACTTCCTTACCCAGCTCTCTAGAGGTGACACACCCAGTTGTTCCCAGCTGTGGAAGGGTTCTTAGTAAAATCATGTCATGGAGGTACTGAGACGGAATTTGTTATCCCAAGCATCAGTTTTAAAGGAGGCAGCCTGAACAATCAGACTGAGAGCATAGCTAAAATTTGTCTTATTTCTCAAGCAAATAAATTATTTTTCCGATATAAGAATTAAATTCTATAAAATGAGGTGTCCACTTAAAGAATCTCATTAAATACTACCAATAAATCCAAACAATGGTGGGTTAAAAGATGAAAATATTAAACTAATAAAAAAAATACAGAATAGAATCATTTAGGTTGGAAAAGACCCTTAAGGTAGAGTCCAACCATAAACCTAGCACTGCCAAGTCCATCACTAAACAGTGTCCAAATACCTTTTCTCTCAGAATATGTTCGTTAATGGTGAAAGTGAGGCAAGGTCTTCAATTCATCTGTTAATATATCTAGCTTGCTTTCTTCATCACAAAGTCTCTCTGCAATTCTCTATTTTCATGAGCACAACTGATAGCTGTGGGAACCTGCCGTTCTCACTGAAGTGTCTCACCAAATAGGCTAGAGACCAGTCTGAGTAGAGGGTTGGCAGTCTGTGCCCCCTGAAGATTTGGGTGCTGGTTGCTCCCATAGGCTCCTGAACTTACAGTCTTAGAAGGTCAGGATGCCACCTAACCTTGGGGCTGCCTAAATGTCTGCGTAGAAGTTTGCCTAGCACTGCTCTGGTCCAGGTGATGCTGTCCCAAAATCTGTGCTCAGTCTGACATGTTGAACTGAAAGTCATGAATCCATTATTCACTAACAGTCTTGCTTTCTAGCCATGATTCATCTGGCATCCTCAGAGTGTGCCTACTATTTTCTTTGCAAATGCTGTTTTCTAGTAGCCAGCAATTTGGTTTAACTTCCACTTAGAATCATAGGATCTATTATGAAACAATTCACTCTAAAATCCTAAATAGCAACCTTATTCTAATGCTACCACAAGCCCCTGAGTTCTGATGTTGAAGTTTGACCATATTAATTACATTCTTCAATAAAATGTAGAATTAAAATATTTGGCTTCTATGAATATTATTATTACAGGGTTATATGTAGAATAGGTCGTGAGTGAAACTCAAAAATTGTCTCCAGACATAGCTGGAAGTATCTCATCATCTTGCAGAACTTGGTATTTGGATAAGGCCTTCACTTTTTTTTGCTGCTTTGTACTTTTTCATCTATTCCTTATCAATCCTGTATGCTAAATTAAGTGTAAATTATATAAAGCAATAAACAGAAGACCTTGCTGAAGTCTTGCTGAAGCAGGATTAAGTGCACACGTGAGATGAGATAGTGGAGCGCTGACTCTTGCCCTGGTATTTCTAACTTCTGGATAGTTTTAACTTAGCAAGTTAGTGTTTCTTTAGCACCATTATTTTTCATGATTTCCTAAAGCAAAAAAGAAACCCTAGAAAAACTTGAATGCCGTGCTTTCTGTAGCATGAAGTTCTATATAACTAAAGCTAACTGGAGAGAAGTAATGACTGTTATCTGTCATGTTCAGGCATTTTGACTGAGTTTTTGAGACAGGCTCTCTATTTCAGTTCAGAAAGAATACTTTATGAATATGAAATACCACAAAAAAAGTTGTTCAGGAATTAGGTGTTTTTAAAATAAAGCCTAAGAAAATTAAGTAGTTGCTGTGTGATGCAGCTATAAGCACATATTTTACATCTTTTCAGCCATCTGGAGGAGGGTACATTTCATGGGCTTTTCTTCTGATTAAGTAAGAACGAACAATTATACCCAGTAACTATTTTAAGCGTGCATACAGAATCACTACCTGCCATATCACTATTGTCCCATTCTAAGCAACTCTCCCCTTTTAGAGGCTGTCAAAAGGGAAGCCTTCTAGTACTGAGTTAAGCCAAACACAAAGCATCCTCTAGCACCTACCTTCTTTATGCTATAATTCAATTCAATGAATAGAATTCAAGATTACAATAGCACCAGTGCCTCCTTTCAGTGATAAAGTTGCCTCACTTGTCTTTTTGGGTACCACCACTAAATGTGCAGGTATAATAGTGTTCCTGAAAAGCAGTACCAGAGGGTGGTGAAATGCAGGTGTAGCTTCTTCCAGTGCTGTGTTCAGTCCATTAGCAAATTCCTCTTTCCTGGTAGGAAAGTAAGTGCATGGTATTTAGTGGATGTTAGTTTCTAAGCAGAAAATATTATTATTATGATTTATGTTTTTAAAAAATGTCAGTCGATGTTTCTCATTTCTTTCATGTTCTTCCTGTGTAGTTCTGGGCAATATGCTGAGTTTCCTGATTCCACTTGTGTTTCCTGCTCAGGGTGCTTTTTTCTGAAGGGTCAACAAAGGCAAAGTGAAATTTCTGTTCTATGGGATGAATGTTGCCACTGTCAGACAGATCACTGAAGAAAGCAATCTGCATAGAAATGTCTGAAAAGATGGTCTTTTTAAGTGGAGGATTGTTGTCATGGTTCTTAAGAATTTAAGAATCTGGGTTTTGGAGAGCTTTGATTGGGAAAGCAGTACCACATCTCAGCTTTTGGAGGACCTTTTTTTTTTTTTTTTTTGGGTTTCTTTACCAGTAACACTCAGCTCTTTAAACTTACCTGGAAGCTTGGGGTGTGATGATGATGATAAATTCTTTTGGGACTTGTATCCCATTTTTTCCTTCTGGTAGAGCTGCCTTATTTTGCTAAAAGGAGACAGAGTCAAGTACCTTGAAAATCGATAATTTTTCTTTTTTTTTTTTTTTAAAAAAAGGAGGGAGAATGCAAGTCAATTTGGACAGGTAGCTCAGAGCTGATGTTTGCAGTTCATAATACTGAATTCATCCTTGGATCTTCTTCCATATCTAATACATTTGCGGAGTTTCTATATTTTCTTGAAATCTTTTTGACTCAAGAATTTCATGCTTATAATAAGTGCATGATGGAGCCGAAACTGAATTTATTGTGCTGATTTTTTTCCAAGAAACAGATATTTTAATGAGTTGAAAAACTTAGTTCTAATTTGGCTTAAAAAAACCCAAAACAAAACACACAACACAGAACCACCCTTTCCTGCCTTTTTAATTTGTCTAGAATAGAAAGTTGTGGACTGGATGGAAGCCAAGTGCTTCAGTGCAAGAAGCACAATAGTTGTTAGTCCAAAACTTATACCTGTGTAAGGTCTCCAGTTTATACCTGTGTGACTGAAGAACAGTCAACTGAAAGCTTGGGCATAAAGGTTTAAAAAACTATCTTTGCTTTCATCCCAACTTGAATTCAATAAAAGGCATTTTTTGTTGGTCTTGATAGCTGAAATGCCAACTGTTTAACCAAAATTTAATTAGAACAATGAATGCAATGATTGTTGCTTTCCCCTCCCCCCCCTTATATCTAGGGAAATAGCATTTCTTAGCATGTGGTTGTAATAGGCTTTTATTGTGGTAACTGAGTTTCCTAGTGATACTGTCCTTGAAATGGAAAAGTGCAGCACCCTCGCTTCAGAATGACTCTAGAAATGTTCCTACAATTTTGTAAGTATGGAAATTCTCTTTTCGCTATGGCCTTTTTCATAGAAATGGGTAATATTTACTTCCCAGGCATAGCCATATTCTAAACATTGAAATGGTTCTATTTAATTTGTTTATGATATAACTAACTTCAAGATAATTCATTTCACACATTAAACTCTTATTAGTATTGATGATAGTTATGCAGAGAGAAAGAAAACAAAAATAGAGTATTTTTATCACTGTGAGACTGTTGTGCTTTGTGTAAAGCATTCACACTCATGTCATTAATGTGCATAAGCTTTAAATCATTGCAGTAAAAGCACTGTAGGTAATAAAATATGTTCCAGACTTTGGACTGTACCTGCTAGAGATTTACCTCCAGCTCTTCAGTGTAAAGTCTATAAAGTCTTGGGTGTGGTGCTCTTTAATCTTTCTACTCAATCTGTGAAGTTTCTGATCGCTAAGAGAAATGTTTGAGATTGGTTGGGGTTTCTTTCTTCTTCTGTTGAATAACTTACCATTTAATAATTTACGCTTCCTTTAGGTGATTATACTCTTGTTAATGCTTGATTTATCTATTTTGTGAAGATGGTTCTGCTGTAAGAATGAAAAACATCTGGGATTGTACACCTGTAACTACAAGTGTACGGGAGGAGTCTGAACAAATTTTGGGGAAAAAAATTACGTTTAGTGTGTGTTAGTTGTATTGAGAGCAATTTGGCTCTCTCTCATGACACGGATACTAGCCTTGTATTGGAATTTAAGTAGTTACGCTGCAAAAGTGAATTATTTCCTGAAGGAGGTCACAGTAGCTTTCTGCTGAAAGGTGTTGATTTGTTTGAAATCTTCATTTTTGGTCCTATAACAATTAGAAGTATATTTGGAATAACTTTGAGGGGGGTACAAAACCATTATTACTAAAAGCCTTTGCAATACTTTCACAACACTTCTGCTTTGTGTTAAGAGAAGTTTCAAACCTTTCAGGATCCCTGTGGGAATCCATCTAAACCTTAGGCACCTATATTCATTTTAAGCATGCACATCAATCCTTAACATACCAATACTAAATACAGTTTATAAAACAATGCAGTAGAGAGAGGAAAGTAATTTGGATGAGTAGCAGTGAATTATGAAAGATGGTAAAGAGAAAACCTGCATTTTTTAGTGGTGATGTGGCTTTCCCCTCCACCCCCACCCCCACCCCCCCCAACAAAAGTGCTCATCTCTGAGGCTGGAAGTAGAAGGACTTTTAAAAAGAATAAGCTTGTGTTTGTGTTAATATAAATCAGACAGAAACATGTGTGCAAGTTCCGTATCGTATTATTTTTAATTGTATTTTACAGCTAAATTGCTGCAGTTCAGTTAGCTTTTCTGTAGACAGGCAACTCAATAGGAAGAGTTCCTATATTTAAATGCAGGAAGGTGACTTTTTAAAGTATTCCATGGATAGAGGAGTTTATCAGTTAACCATACTCTGTAAATAGAGAAAGTAAAGCTGAACAGTGTATTGACAGTTCTGGATCCTCCATACAAAACCCTGTTTTTGGCCGTTTTTGTTCCTGAGCTGTGATTAATACAATTATTACAGTGCTTTCAGAGAGTTCAATTCTAATTGTTATTACTGCTTAATTGGAGCACACATAGTATCCTTCAAAGTGGAATTAATAGATTTACTACTGTGTTACAGAATATAATTGGTAATGCAATTACAAACTCTTAATATTTTTTTATGAAGTGCACATCAAGCACGTTGGACGGTTGTTTTCGTCTTGTCACTGAAACCAGCTAAAGGAAATAATGTTTTACCAAATGGTTGGAGGCAAGAAGGGGCAGGGGCAGAAATGAAGAGTGCTAGACAGCAACCAAGCTTAGCTTCACAAAGGCATGATGTTGTCATGTTTTTTTTAAAAGATAGAGTTCTGTTGTCTTCAGGAAATAAAAGGAAAAAAACCAACAACAACAAAAGAAAACCCAACTGGAGAACTCTTCTCCAGGCTGGATGATCAAGCTCAAGATCTCCAGCCCTGACCATCCCTGTCATCTCCACTCAAGTTGCTACAGTTTACCAATGTCTTTCCTGTACTGGGGGACACCAAACTGGAAACACCAGCATTATAGACGTGGCATAACAGACTGTGAGGAAAGGGGGGATGATCAGATCCATCAGCCTTCTGGCCACACTCCATTTCATACAGCCCCAGGTGCTGTTGGCTAAAACTGCAGGGGTCTGCTGCTGGCTGACGTTCAGCCCAGCAGGACCCCCAGGCCCAGCTCCCGACACTGCTCTGCCATTGCAGAGGTTACGTCCATCCCAGGGGCCGGACTTGGACTTTGTTCTTGTGGAATGTCACGAGATTCCTGCAGAGCCAGTCCTCCCAGCAGCCCTGCCCTCTGGTGTATCGACTGCACCCTCCCTGCACTCCCATCTGCTCAGGGAGGGAGCGTGGTATCAGAAACTGACTCAGAAAGAAAAATTTGTGAAAGGTGCTGCAGCCAGTTGCTGCGACAAGAGTAAGAAGGTTGACTAATGCAGATGATATTTCCTTTTTCCTTTCCCTTCTAGAGAAAACATCCTGCAAATGTAAACATGTACACACCTTTGAACCCAATATGTACAGATATGCATCAACTGACGTGGATTCCAATGCATTACACAATGAAATATTTAACTGGGGCAGAGAAAGGGAGGCTAAGTTCAAAATACTTCTGCTTTTGCAAAGGCTATTAAATTACAGACAGCCCCTTGTGCCCTGTGAATAAATGCTTAAATATGCTTGTCAGCTTTATGGCATAATAATGTATTCTTTTTAACTTTGTGACCTGATGTTTGTAAGATGCTCTCAGCTGTGATCGTTTTCTGGAGTAAAGGGATGTACTTGGTAAAGCACTAAAAATGCCTCGGTTGACAGAAGGCACAGTATATTTATGTATGGCTTGACTTGAAGATGGGATGTATTTTCATCACAGATCCATGCAGTTATGGAATAACTGTAGAATTCCACAAACTAATCCTAACCTGTCCAAATTTACCAGCATCAACTACTCTAGTAAAGAACTTTCAGTAGTAGTTTGCAGGTTAATTTTTCAGAAACTGTGTTCTTTTTTATGTATAAAATAGAACTTAGGTTACTTAAAGTGAGAACAGAAAAATCAGAACAATTCCAGTTTTGTCTATAAAGTGATGAATTCTGGAACAGCTGATACTGCTTAGGCCTTAGATATAAGTGGTTAGGAGTTTTGTGAGAGTGTTGTGAAGGCATCTATCTATTCAGCGTTCAGTGCCAGTTCAAGAAAAAGAAACAAAACAACAATAACCCCACCAAAAAACCTAACAAAAAACCCCAAACAACCATCCACCTCAAAAAACCACCCAGAAACAAAACTCAAGCATTGTTAAGGAGTATTAGGAATGGAAAAAACAATGGCAGATCACTGTGCTGCTGTGGGTAGTCTGGAGTTTGCTGGTGTTATGAGCACCATCTGAAGATTTGGACTTTGATCGTTTTCCCTTTCCTCACTCTCTCACAGCACCTCCCCAGATTCCCCTCACATGAAATCTGTGGAACTGGAATATCTTCAGCCTCATGGCATTTCTTTGACCAAAAGTAGGAATAGTTTCTGCTGTAGGTTTAGTTAAACACACTAGGAGTCCTAGGCCCGAAGGAGAGACGATGGATGGAGAGGTTGACAAAGTAGCAAGCTTAAAACAAACAAAAATACCTAGCAGATGGCACGGTCCAAGCACTTCAGCTAGACCTGTATCTGATGTTACACAAATAATCAGTGAACCAAACAAAGGGGCAGAAGGCTTCCCTGTCAACAGATGCTGTGGATGATAAAAATTTACTTGGTTTCAAGGGGTAGTGGAGAAGTTCACAGAAGGGAAATCTCTTAAAAGTTACTTAATACGGGGAAACGACATCTAGCTTGGGAAATCCACAAGGGAGAAGCATCTTGCCTGCTGTTTTTACTCTTCCTTAGATGACCACTTGGGATTGTGTAAGAGGATGGGATCCTCGGCTAGACAGTTTTTATTTGGCCCCATGTGGGTGTTCCTGTGTGTGGTTTTGAAAAGGTCACATACCGTGAAAGCTGCTTTTAACTTCTGTAGATGTATGATAACTTCTTCCAAGAAGCAAAACTAAGGAAAAAAATCAGACACAGATTTTATGGAAGCAATTAATTTGATTTGCTAAATCAGTTGAGGGTTCTACCACTGTTAAGCTTTAACAGGTATGGAATATTGTGTTCAGAGGTATTTGAAAACGTGAATAAAGTCATGGTAGGACTCTTAATCTAGACCAGTATCTGACTACTTCTATGTCTGATCAGGTTGTGCAGTCACGGGGAAAAATGTTATTATGACTTCTTAAGAATTTAACATTTGATGGTTTTTCATCAAGGCATTTGAAATTTTAGTAAAAGCTTCATAAGAATAATAAATGAGAATGGCTGAAATTCTCTTGTAAATACATGTGCCAGCTTGTTTCATATACTATATTCAGCTTCATTACTTAAAACCTACTTTTGCTCTAAAAAGATCACTTAATTTGAGAGGGTTTTGTTACTGATTTTGGCATGGGTAATGTAACTGCAAGATCACACATCAGATGGTTATGCAGAAGGCACGCCCACCCAGACTGAATAAGCGCAGAATGAGATGCATCGGTAATGATACTCCTCTGCTATGCTCATCCTGCAAACCACTCTTTTTCTGTGCAGAACATTTTATTCTTTGAAATCTGAGCTCCTCTCTTATATTGAATATTGACTGTTATTGAGAAATCATACAAAAGTCACGTAGCACTGGTGATTTATTAGTATTTGCCATTTCATTGCCATGTTCTTCCTTCAAGAGGAAAAAAATTATCTTGCAAAAGGATACTTCTGTTCTTATTAACAACATTTTGTCTTTTTGAAGCATTTTCCTCTTTGAGCTGTGACCAGATTTTTTAGTTTAAATCAGTCTTCTCTATAACTGTTTGCATAATTTATGACTGTGTTATTAAAAAACCTGTACAGAACTCTCCAGTTGTCCAGGTGGTGTAGTCAGTCTAGGGTGGTGGTCATCACCAAAATGATGTGAGTGCATTTGTAAATAATTTCTTATTTTTGGTTCAGTATTCTTTTTCATTGATCAGGTAAGAATTTAAATCTACAAATCCATGGACTGATGGCACCAAACAACGCAAGTCTGTGTATCTGAGCTTTGCTTGCTTGGGTGCCACGTGAGCGATGAGTGCACAGTACCTGCTCTCGGCTGCGCGCCGGGCTGGCAGCGCAGCAGGACCTGCTGGCCCATTCCAGTGGTGCTGGCAAGCCAGGCAGAGGGGTGTGCTGGTTCAGACTCTCAGAATAAAACAAAGCAGGTACTCCGTGCTTATGCTGTGTTAGGTGTTTGCCAAAGCTGCTTAATAAACTGTCTTTCTTTAATGGGCAGCATGGGTTTTATCAGGAGAAAAGCTGAGATGAAAAAGTTCCTGGTTTTCTCAGCTAGTGTATTTACACGCTGGGGCACTGCAGGGAAAGGGCAGGGAAGTGGGGGGAAAGCTGGGCAAAGGTGCACCCTCAGTAAGTTTGCAGATGACACTATGTTGGGGGGAGTGTTGATCTGCTTTAGGGCAGGAAGGCTCTGCAGAGGGATTGGAGCGATGGGCCCAGGCCAGTTGTATGAGGGTCAACAAGAAGTGCCAGGTCCTGCACTTGGGTCACAACCCCAAGCAATGCTACAGGCTTGGGGGAGAGTGGCTGGGAAGCTGCCTGGTGGGAAAGGACCTGGGGGTGCTGGTTGACAGCTGGCTGAACATGAGCCAGCAGTGTGCCCAGGTGGCCAAGAAGGCCAACAGCATCCTGGCTTGTGTCAGAAACAGTGTGGCCAGCAGGACTGGTGAAGTGATCGTCCTCCTGCACTGGGCACTGGTGAGGCCGCACCTCAAACACAGTTCTGGAGTCCTCACTACAAGACAGACACTGAGGTGCTGGAGTGTGTCCAGAGAAGGGCAATGAAGCTGGTGAAGGGTCTGGAGCACAAGTCTTAATGAGGAGCAGCTGAGTAAACTGGGTTAGTTTAGCCTGGAGAAAAAGAAGCTGAGGGGAGACCTTATCACTCTCTACAACTACCTGAAAGGAGGTGGTAACAAGTTGGGTGTTGGTCTCTTTTCCCAATTAACAAGCGACAGGACAAAAGGAAATGGCTTCAGGTTACACCAGGGGAGGTTTAGGTTGGATATTAGGAAAAAATTCTTCACTGAAAGGGTGGTCAGGCATTGGAACAGGCTGCCCAGGGAGTAGTTGCTGTCCCTGCAGGTATTTAAAAACTTGTATATGTGGTGTTCAGGGACATGGTTTAGTGGTGGGCTTGGTGCTAAGTTAGTGGTTGGACTCAATGATCTTAAAGGTGTTTTCCAACCTAAATGATTCTGTGTTTCTGTGAAAGCTGCTGTGTTAGCTTAATTCTGGTTCAGGAGAGGTGGGGAAGCAGTGAACACTGGTAATTTCTTCTTGTCTCCTGTTGCTGAGGAATGTGTTTGTGTGGTTTCTATCATACACAAATGATGTATAGCTGTCTAATTCGTCAGAGGAAAGAGAGAAGGTCACTTTTATCTTCCAGTGAAGGAAAGTTCTTGATGAACATATACCAAAGGCATGCGTACCTAACTCATGGAAGGAGCTTTTGTTTGCAGAATTTTTGTCAGGAAAGCAAGTATGTTCAAGCTCCTAGAAACTGTTTGGTCAAGCTTAATTGCATGTAGGTTTTGGCATACAATGTTTAATGGAATAAGTTCCTGGGTTTTGTGTATCTGTAGTTGCAGGAGAGACCGGGCTCCTTATAAGTTGAAATAAAGAGCAGTGAAAACAGTAGAAGAAAACTACTAAACAGTGGTTTTTTTCTACCTTCACCCATGAGACAGTACTCCAGCTAATTACTTCATATTACTTCAGCTCTTAGTACTGTGACTTCTTTGTCAATGCTGCATGTTTATTTATGAAGGCTCCTTTCAGTTTCAAAATAAGTGTGTTAAGATTAATCTTCACCTGTAATATGTTCTAGAATCTGCTTCTACTGTAAATGAAAAGGGTGTAGCATCTTCTGAGTTTCTTTCTAGTTCCTTGGCCGTAGGTGGTCTGCATGCGACCGCTGCCATTGTTTGGAATAGCCTTCTGAGAACTCTCCAACTAATTTGGGATACCCGGTGAAGATGCTTTCTCACTGTTCTCATTCTCCGCTGCTCAGATGTCTCTGCCAGGCAACTCACAAAACAAACAGCAACACTGCATCCACCTCAAAGAGTGCACGCTTTGAAGTAGAGGGCAGGTGACGGTTATAAAAGCTTAACCTTTAATGGTATTACAAAAGGTAGCTGCAGAGGTTTCCATGCATTTGCTTATTAAAGTGAGTAATGCCCTGATCCTTAAATACAAAAAAATAATTACTGGGTAATTATTAGAAAAAATTACCTTGTCCTTTCCTTGGTCATGGAGGATATAGCAGAAATTAGTTTACAGCTTGTATTTGAAAACCTCTGGTTCCTCAAGTGATGGACAACGTAGCAAGACACAGGGATGGAGACAAGAGTATAAGACAAACTGGGTATGGAAGGTCAACTTAAAAGACTTGTAGAAGAGAGTGGGCAGAAAAAGCTTGGTCATTAAACAAAGCAAATTGCAGTCTATTCTTTGTACCTGCAATAAAATTAATGATTATTTAAGAGAGTAAATACTGTGATATCGTGTTCATTGGATAATTATACATTTGATTTTTTTTATAGAGAATTGTTTTTTGATTTGACTAAAGCACTTGTACCTCTGGTGGTTCTCCCTTGGCCAGTCTTCAACAAGTGAAAGCACTTGGGCAAGGCTTGGTTGTACCCATGAAATACAGGATCCTCTATGCAATCCAAAATCAGCAAAAATAAAAGCCTTTCTGAAGAAAGCAGAATTTCAAATTGGTTTTTATTTCTGTAAGTTGCTTTGGAATCATGTGCATGTTAGTGAACATATTTTTGAGGGGAACTGGTATGACACTCAAAATGAGCGTACTTGAGATTTTGCACATTGTAAATCAGCACCGAATGAATTTAAATGTGCATTTATGTATTTTAAAAGGCCTGTTTACTTCACATCCAGTCTGCTGATTTCTGTGCTATCAGCATTCATCAATGCTAAAATTTCAATGTCGCCACTTAAAAAGAGAAGTGATTTGGGAGTGCTTCTGACAGGAGTTTGTTTCTTCTCTTTGCAAAGAATGATACCTCTGTGCTTTTAATTTATTGTTCTTTTCCTCATGGCTTTCCTTTTTGAAGCATTGCCTGTTTTTTGTTGGTAACTTCATTATACAAAAATACTTCAAATATTGTCACCTATATACCTGTCTTTTGTCTACTGGGGTTTTTCCTTTGGGAGCTTAAGTAATAACTATGTTACTTTTAATAATAGTTCAAATAATTGCATACTTGACAATCTGTCCAGAGTTCATACAACAGTTCTGGACTTCATTCCCTAGGAAAAGCTTCCACAGATTCTTGTCTACCTGAAAAAAATTTTGCAGTGCATACTTTTACGTGGACTCAATGTGCTGTTTTCTAAGGGAAGAGCTTTAAATGCAGTGTGGCAGAAGACTTCAGATTCATCTTCTTTCTATTTGAGCAATAAACACCCAACTATTGCAGTGATTCTGAATTAGTGTCTTCCAATAAATTAGCATCAAACAGATGGCTGATTTGTTATATCATGAGCTGGTTTTGATAGTACTGATTTATTTTATTAAAGATGAGGCTTGCATAACTTACAATGCAGTATAAGCTATTTTTGAGTATCTTAGAAAACTTGTGCACTGTACTAATCTGCCATGAACGTATTTCCTCGATGATGAAGACTGTCACATGTCTTCGTACCTTCACTTGCTTAAAAAAAATACACAACAGTGATTTTTATTAAATATATGTTTAAAATGTATACTCTAGCAGGTTAATTGGGCCACTAACAGCATCTATACTGAAATGTAGAGAGGATAATATGTTAAGAGCACTCCAACTTTTTCATGGCCTTCTCCACCTATCTAATGCTACACAGCAAGAAAGTGAAAGTATATTGCAAAAAACTTCCAGTGTTCTGTGGATAATGCAGTCAACGGTTTTCCGTCTGGCAACCAAACATGATGATAACGCTCAAGGTTATCTCCCATACATGCTATCTGTGGGTCAAAGGGTGAAGGTATTTCCATCCTGTTCTTTTCTCCTGTACTTTATGGTGCTTGCTATAGGTGCAGTCGAGTTTTGTGCGTTTTGACAGTCTGTTCCTGAATGATGTATCTTCCTCTCATTGGGGGATGCAACTGGTTATTCCTCCATTGCAGTGTGTTAAGTTCTTCTTGTAGCTTTGTTAGCCTGGAGGTGAAAAGGAGGAGGGGAGACCTTGGCAGTTATTCTTAGTCACAGTGTTGCAGCGTGCACCTTGGTGATGAGACCTCTGAGATGGTTTCCTGTGTGATTCTTCCCTGACTGTCATTTGTTTCAGGTAGGCTACACTAGAATTAAGTGTAATCAAGAGGAGAAACATCAGATTAGTTTTATTGAACTGCCTTTGCATTTCTCATCCTGTTTGGATTATCATTCGTAATTGGGGGATGATAAGGTCTTGGTTTTCATTGAATTGTAAAACAGTGAATATAGTGACAGCACTGGTTTTGTTGGAATTTCTCAGTTAAATAGGGATAAAAGCTTGAGATCTAAAGGTCTGCTTCTGTAGGCATTTCAAAGGTAGGAGGTCAGCATTTAGCAGTTGTTAATGCAGCATGCATACTGCCCCTTATGATGAAGCTGAGCCTTGTAGCAAACTTGTGCCATCAACATACTTGGCAATTTAACTTGATTTAATCTTTGCAATGATTAAATACAATAATGATTGCCATTCACAGGATTTTTCAAGAGACTCTTAGTCTTCAGAAGCTGTGGGTTCTTAGATAAGGGTCTTAAGGTTCCTGTTAACCTGACCTGGGTCAAAAAGACTGCCTCATCTTTGTGTAGAAATGATGAGGATTGTTGGGGAAAAGTTTTGTGGAATAGCCTCTTCCAGAGCCCAAGGGTTACTTTTCTGTTATCCTGGCTCTGAAGCTTGATTGACTTCTGGGAAGTATAGCTTACAGTCACCCTGTGCGTTTTAAGGAGGCTGCTTCTGCAGTGTTTCATCTGGCTAGACAGTTGGTGAAATTCTGCAGATGACTAACTGTAGTTTCCAAGAGTTGGTGTATGTAGTATCTCCTTTCTCATGAGAAGGAAGAGTCCTGATTTAGCATTTACTCATGCACTCATTAAAGATGTTGGGAATATTGCCATGGCCTCACTTGGAGCAGAATCGGAGTGTTTTGTTCCACTCCACTCCCTCCCTACCACCAGACTTAGTTGTAATAGCTTGCTGGAGCATTTTGGTGGTGTCTTAATTGGTGTATTAAGCTTTTTTTCCCCCCTTCAGTCATCAGTTTTGTGGTACAAATTACATACTTCATGAGTACCACTGAAAGAGAGGTGTGAGATCATCTATAGTCTCCTGGCTGGGATTGTTTTCCCATATCATTAATTTTGTTCAAGTTTTTATTCTCAGACTCCTCTAACTTTACAACAGAAACTCTCAAGTGACTAATAGCGCATTTCGTTTCAGTAGGTTGGGATGCTAAGAACTGATGTACATTCTCCAACTTCAGAGTTACATGGTCAAACTAGCTTAACTGCCCATCCCCCCTCCTTTTTGCCTCCCACACAGGCTTTCTAACATTCTGGCATAGCAAGTATTTGGACTTTTACCCATTCTCTCACTTTGCAGTAAAGAAGCATTCATTTTTCCAGCATTAAAAACTTGGCCAGAAAACCTGGCCCAAAAAGTTTAATGTTTTGAGCAAATGTTTAAAAATACCCTCTGACTTGGCCGCTGTAGGTAGCCTTGAAGCACGGTTGTCTACTGGGTTGTACAAATTACTTTTCCCCCAAAAAAGCTAATAAAAAAGCTACTACTTAGTAATATTGATAGCAACAAATTGAATTTTGCAATCTCAGATGTTACAGAAATAAATCTGAAGCCATAAGGAACCTGAGTAAGAATAGTTACATCTTTAAGGAGCTCCCTTACGTATGAATGTTGCAGGAGCTGAGGATGGAAGGTGAGAATTGTAGCAAATATGGAAAATAAATATCTGCTTATCTTCGATCTTGTCTGTCCCCCAAAACAAAAGGGCACATTCTGACTAAGACTAGTACACTTTGTGTATTTTACTTGATTTTTCTGTCTTGTTCTGAAATTGTGTTGCTATTTCACACCATGTTTTCTGGGAGAGCTGGTTCAAGGGAATACATCCTCTTTCAGTATTCCCTTCTGATAAGGGTGAATAGGTTAACATTTGTTTCTGCATTAAATGAAGTGCACTTCCCTGGCTCTATATACATCTTCAGAAATGAAGGCAGATCAAGAAAACAAAGGAAATAATTGCATTGTGTACCTCACTTTTGGGCATATATGCCTCTAACTAAGTTAACGGAGAACTGACTTCAATAGAAGGAGGGCAGGTTCAGTCTGTTCTATACTTTTGTGCTCGGTGTGATGAGTGATGATGTTGTGCTCTTTGTTGCCAGGGTAACACAAAGAAACACAGAGAAAATATGGCAAAATTTCAAAAAGGAAGCATTATAATTTCTTCAGTGCTTCTTATTTACTTGTGAAATATTTTGCCAAAATATTACTGAGAAAACCCAGTAGTCCTTTAAAGTTTTTATTCTGAATGTAGGGACTAAACTAAATTATGCAGTCATGCAGCAGTGATTTATTTCTACTTAAAGACAAATTCCAGTATCACTTCAACTTTTTTCCAAAATCTTTATTATGGAATAAACTGCGCTTACCTTGTACCTCCATTTTGTCCATTTCTATAAATAAACCTAAATTCTTTCCAGAATCCTAGCTCTGTGACACTTTCCCAAAAGCTGTGCTTTTAGTAATCCCTATTTTAAATTCTAAAGTATTTGTTCGTTAATAATATGACAAACGTTGAAAATAAAAAGAGGGGCTGGCGTAGGCACTGCACCAGTTGTCTGTTCTCCTGTACTGTGGTTTAGCCAGCACTGTGCTGGAGTTGCTCTAGGGGCAAAAATGAGCCATCGGGAATCTGCGAGGTGACTCCCAGGTGCTGCATATCCCACGTACCCCAAAAATGGAGGGGGTCTGTCTCCTCTCTGGAGAATATATCCATCCTCATGCGTATACCCGATGGTTTTGGGTCTTGGCTCCCCTGAAGAGATGGTGACGGGAGTGGACTGGAGTCTGGATTACTTCCCACTCACTGGCCATGGATAGGGCATCTGTAGTTTCAGCTGTGAGTCACCTCTGCATTGACTTGTTTTCTGTGTATGCGTTACAACAGCAACCGAGCTGATACCTTCTTGGACTGGTGAAACTTGATCTGAGCACAGGCGTGAACACAGGAATACCCGGTATAATTTACTGTCAATCATCTTTTTTTCTTTACCAGCGGATATCTTCATTGCCAAATATCTGGTATAAATTATACAGTATAGACTTGAGTTTTGTTTTTTATCTTTTTTTGCACACCCCAAGAAATTAAATAAACCTTCCTATTGAGTGTTACGAGCTGTGGTAAACTGATTGGCTTACATACGTAAGGCACTTGTACATCACCACCTGTTTGCTTGACACAAAAATAACAAAGGATTAAATTTACCACAGTTTTCCCTGGGCATGGACCAAGAGAGGAGATTGAATGCAGGAGGTTGTTTGAGTTTGGGGGTTTTTTTTCCCTCCTCTCTGGTTATAGAGGTTATAAAAATCTGTGTCTCTGAGCAAGCGAAGTTGTATAACTTGCCAAATCCTAGCTCTTCCCAAGGGACCACCTCTTAGTGCTTTATCCAAATTGAACAATTGTATTAATCCTGGGGGTCAAGGGTAAGAGAGTGCACTCAGGCAGTTGCTATGGAGTAGTTGGTAGATGGAAATTTTTTTGCCCTAAGTTACCTTGCAGTAACTTGTTTATCTGTACCCAGAATTGGTGCAGAGGTGTCTAAGCGATGCTTAGAGGGAATAAATGAGTCTGTATTGAGGGCTATTCTACAAAATTACCTCTGATATTGGCCTTTGGGAAGAGGAGATGTTGAAATACTTCAGTTAAGTGGAAGAGGAGTGGGAGTAAAAAAGGACACAGATTCTGGAAACACTTGATTTAATAATGGCAAAGAGGCATCAGGCAATAGAGAAGGTGAATTTTGGTATTGAAAAAATGGGAACTGTGAGTTGCCATGGTTGCTGCAGCTTAGCTAAAGCAAATAACATACTTCATACAGAATATTTTCTTTTGTAAAATGCTGTTGAACTATTTCTGTGCTAGTGAACAGCAGCAACTTCATGTGGTTTTGTGTGTATTTCTAAAAACTGACAGGGTTGCACTTAATTGCTGATTTTGATAACTTATTTTTCAGAGTGACTGCACAGATATACCAGCTATTCCTTTTGGAAAGAATGCTAGCACAATCGCGTGTTCCCCATATGGATTTCTCTTCAAATTAATCAATGAAATTTACATGATATGGTCTAGGTTGTTTTTTTTTTTGTTGTTTTTTTTTTTTTTGGGGGGGGTGTGGGGGTGAAGGTAGAGGATGTTAAGAAAAATTTCTTCATCCAAAGAGTTGTCAAGCATTGCTACAGGCTGCCCAAGGAGGTAGTTGAGGCACTACTCCTGGATGTATTTAAAATATGTGTAGATGTGGCACTTAGGGACATGGTTTAGTGGTGGACTTGGTAATCTTGGGTTTGCAGTTGGACTCAATGATCGTAAAGGTCTTTTCCAACCTACACAGTTCCATGATTCTGTGATCCTCAAAACTAAATGCAAGAGAAGTTAATGTAAGTAATGATCTCGATGATCAACAGAATGAGCTCAAGTCTGTTAGTTCTTTGGAGAGGAAGTGTAAAATCTGAAAATTTTGAAAAGGTACAAGGAGAGAAAAAAGGTAGATGTTGTAACATTTATTATAATCTTGGGGGGTCAACTGAATTGTACAGATTTAAAAAAAAAAAAAAAAAAGCAACAGGGCAATAGAAGGAGGAGAGAGTCAGCAAATTAATATGTCCAAGTTCTAAAGACTGATACTCCGGAAGTTACACAAATCTATAGGGTGTGTAAGTAATGATATGATGGCTTTCAAGCTATTTAAATTGCTTTGTATTTTGAAGTGTTTTGATATTTTTTTTCTTGAAAAGCAATTAATTTCACCTCTGAAATTTGAACACCCTCTTGAATCTGAACAAGCTGTTTGATTTCCTTTGAGAACTCATAACACTCCATGTGAGCTTGGAGTCAACTCCACAACTTCTAATTCTTTCTGCGGAGTCCATCATTTCTCATAAAAGTCAATGGATGGTCTCATGCTGCTTGGTCAAAGTATATGACACACAATTGGCAGCTTTCAGAAATAAAATACCCACTATTTACTTTTACATAGGTATCAGTCTAGGCCTGGAATTTAAAGTAACAAATACAGACCAGAGAAGAATTCTAGATTAGGCCTGGAAAAACCAACCAACCACCCAAAACAAAAGAAATACCTAGTTTAATTACCTGTAATCAGTGAAGCTGCTGACTTCTAGGTGTTTTTAGGAATAGAGTGAGGAAAAAAAACACCAAAAGGGACCAGTCAACAAAGCTACGCTAATTATAAATATTTTAATAGTCTTTAATATGGTTTAATATTTGAGCAGGAAGCTGCGGGTTCCTATCAGTCTCCTCTTTCTCTGCAAGTTGTTGCTGCAGCAATGGTCCATCTCTCTTCCCTTGCCCACCCCTGAGATGAGAGCCAAAGAGTGCTCAGGTTATCTGACAGGCTCTTCTGCACAGGCGTA
The DNA here is from genome assembly GCF_963210335.1 of Falco punctatus. NCBI lineage: Eukaryota > Metazoa > Chordata > Aves > Falconiformes > Falconidae > Falco > Falco punctatus. The sequence goes on from NC_137581.1 coordinate 45,449,860, forward strand.
TTCTTCTGGGATGGTTTTGTGGGTTTTATTTTTATTTTTTATTTGACAGGTATGCCTTCTGCCCCACACAATCCTGAATATTAGTTTTCCCTTTGGGAGAACCTGTAGATTAGACTGAAGTATGAGGAAGCTGGCAGAGATGGCCAACCCAGGGAGAGGTCGGAAAAGAGCTTGAGGAAATGGATAATGTTAGTGTCCGGTGACTCGTTGGGGCTGATGCACGTGTCTAGAAGTGCCTGTTTTTGTTTTGATAAGGAATTTAAGAATAGCATGGAAGCATAATGGGTTGAGATCAGCAAGGAAGCACCATGCTCAAGAGGCAGTGTGAGAGTTCAGGCTGTGATGGACAGGGGCACATTCCCATGGAGGGTGTTGGCTGGTTGTGTTCCCACTCCACCTTTCCCCTCTTGGGCATCCCTTCTCCACTCCTCAGCCCTTCATTAGCAGGGGAGGGTGTGGGGTGGGGACAGGCTGCTTGGTCATCAGGGCCCACAGAGCCCCTTGTCAGCCAGTGGTTTTGTAGGGGCATGGAGAAATGCTTTTACCATCATTTTATACCGGACTCTGTGAGCTATTACAATGTAAGTGGCACTGGGTCCAGTGGATGTGTTGCTATGGTAAATACCTGGGCTTTTTATAGTCAAATAGAAAGGTGTGTATCCAAAAACTGTACTCAAATGCCGCAGCCGAAACTAGACTGTTTTACTTCCAGCAATCACGGCAGTGAGCTGTGGCTCTCGGGGTTGAGTATCATTTAGCTCAGAATCCAAGTGCTGGAGGAATGTCCTCATGTTTCAGTACCCATGCAGCAGCCCCATCTTTCACCGGAGCCTTTCTATTCTCAGCAACACGTGGGAATTCAGTGAAATCCGATAACTGCAATATTAATAGCAGTTGAGTAGGTGGCCAAAGAGGTTGAAATTTAGCACAAGCCCGCTGCTAGTTGGACAGCCAGCATTCGTCTCCTGTGCTGCATACCTCAGCAGGGGTGGAGAATCCTTCAAACCCTCCGACGTCCTCTGCAGAAGCGTAAGTAAAGCTGCTTGGTGTCGGGCTAGAGCGCCTGGAGCTCGGCAGGGTGCTCGGGAGCAGGCTTGTTCTGCAACCTGCTGATCTGCTCAGGCTCCCAGGCCAGGGCATGGCTTTTCCAAGTCCTTCAAAGGACATCTAGGTGGTGGAGCTACTGCCTTGGTGGAAGGAACCTCAAAGGAAGAGCACCGTTACTTTTTTTTTAAAGTAGAAATCTGTTCAAGTCCTGTGTTCATGGCATCTGTGGTACAGAGGAAAGGATGGAAAACAGATAGCTTTGGCAGCTGTTGGGGTTTCTGGAGTATTCATCACCAAGGGAAGGGTTTGGCTCTGGGCAGGGTGCATTTGTCACTGGCACATTCCTTTCTATCAGTGGGAGTGTCTGTCCCTTCTTTCTCCCTGTAAATGGGTTTGGATTTGTCTTATCTCTTTGGGCATGACTGCATGGCCTCTTCGCAGTAGATAACCCTCATTTAGGGGAGGGGAATACTCTGATCTAGCAGGTTTTGTTTTTTTTTTTTTTTTAATATATTGTAGATTGATATCTATATTTTAAATATGTTTCCGTATGAGAAATAGACCCTCAGAAAGCCACATCTGAACATGATGCTGTAAAATATTCTTCCAGAATTTTGCTCAGACTTCTATTATCTTGGATATGGTGTTGAGCTCCACGTTGATGTTCTCTCTGGAAAATAATAAGTGAAGTGCCAAAACAGATTTGACATTATGAGTTGCTAGTTGCTGGAATTTAATACGTGCTAGGATATGGGGGAACTGAACCATATAATGTGTTAAGAAAACAAAATCCAAAGTATTGTGTTTATTTGTTTAAATGTTTTGAAAGAAGTCAAACCTAAACATAGCAACTTAAAATGCACTGCTCTTGTAAGAAGGCACAAGGAGGGGTGTCTGTGTAAGCGTCAGCATTGCTAGTGGATATATTTTATAATTGGTTGAAGTTTAGTTCATGATTTCTTAAGGTACTGTGGTCTGCTAGCTACTGTAAGATTTGCAAATGTCTTGTACAATTATATTTTTTTTTAATTTTTAAAATATCTTAAAGTGCATTAAAGTAATCCTAGCAAGCTGTTCTCAATTTGTGAAGCTAAGCATCGGCAGATGAATGGGAAGCACAGAGTGCCTTTGGCTGGGGTTTTGTCACATGGGGACTCTCTTGGTAGTAGCATGTGGAGCAGGGTCCTCCTCCCCTGAGCCCCCTGCCCTGTTCCTCTGCGGCAACATGTTACCTCCACCCTGGTGCTGATGCAGTTGCTTGTACGAGTGTGCTCTAGAACAGATGAGCAAGTTAATTTGGAGTTTGAAAATGTGTATTAGGAAAAACCCACACAAAGAAATGGGCACAGCCCTCTAGTCCTGATGGGCAGTGTAGAACCGCAGTGTGATTCAGTCGTGTTGGCATAACCACGGGGGCAGCAAACAGGAGCAGCTGGAAGGGAAAGAGAGACCAGGAAATCCTTGAGCTAGAGCTGCTGCCAAAGCCTTTGTATTGCAGGCTAGGGCCTTGGTGACTAATTCTGCTATTTAACCTTGAGCAAAAAGCAGAGCTGAGAGTAAATTCCTTGAGCTGCAGCTCAGCCTACTGATCTGCCCTGTCACTTTGCTTTATTCTTGTAGAGTGGTCCTTGTTACAGAAACATCACTTGGCTGGGCATAAGTGATGTTTGTGAATATGCATTGTGGATCAGATATAACGGAAGTATTTGGTCTTTGAAGCCTATCACCTACTAACAAGTGAGCCCTGCTTCTGTCCCATTTCTTTTTTTCTGTTTGCAAAAAGATTGACGTAGATAATAGGATTTACATAGAAAGTATTATTTCTCCACAGGTTGTTATTTCACACCTTTTTGCATCAGTGTTCAATGGGGATTTGTGCAGTGGTGCTTCACAATTATAATATCCCCGACATGTTGTTATCTCATGGCCTTTAGACTTTCATGCTGTGTTTGATAGATTTTTTTTTTTTCCCAGCATGGCTAATCTTGAAGTTGTACATAAACTTGTATTGAAACCACTGCCAACAATTAAGGTTCACGCTTTGTGAATTGAAGTTGTACAATTTGGAGACCTCTTTGTTAGCTGGGGTTTGGCGTTGGGGTTAGGTTAGGTAATGCAAAGGATCAGCGTTGCTTTTCTTCTAAGCTTCAGAATGAATGCTAAAATGCTGAGACTAGCAGGAGCAGATGAAGTATTTGTAAGAAAATTCTTTCTGTGAGATCTTAACTACTCTCCTTAGCAGCTTCCTTTCTTTAGTTCAGACATCTTTGGCAAAGTTACATTGATAGTGAAAGGAGATAAAAACCTCTGGGAAGAGAAGATAATGTTTGAAATGACATAAAGTGATTTAATAAGTGGTGCATCATCATTTGGAGAGGAACCCGCTTCTTCCAGCAGATTGTTTTTGGGATGCAGCCTTGGCTGTGCCCTCCTGAGCAAAGCAGCAGCCTGCTTATAACTTTCAGCATAAGGCATTCATTTATTCAAGTCAGAAATTAGGTTACACAGTAATATTTTCATAAAGAATACAGTCTGCACCAACTGGGTTCTATGACACTTTTGGATGAAAACATCAAAAAGCAGGCATCCTTCACAGCTGCCCAGCGTAGGATTGGCATTTGTTTGCATTGGTGAAGATACTTCAGCAACTGGGTTACTCCTTCATTTCCTGTAACGGTTTTTGTAGGACAGGTGTTTCTACAAGTGTGTGCACTTCAATGTTATAGACTTACATTCAAAACAAGGTGGTTCTCCAGGAGTGTTTAAAAAGCTTAAACGCTACATTGCTGTAGTTATTGCACTCCACCCTCTGATTTCTTCCAATACAGTGTGAGAAACGAAGTGTTTCAGCCCTGTGTTTTTAGAGCCACAGCTGTGAAGGGTAGCAGAGGTGGGAGCAGGAGCTCGCTGTTGGGTGGCAGCACGTTGTCAGAGGAGGCAGGGTCATGTCCTCTCACAGCAGCAAAGAGCTGGCTGTGCTTGAGGCTGGTGCCTATGTCTTGTCCCCTGCTATGAACTGCAGTTGTTCAGAGTTATACACAAGACCTCAGTTGAATTCTTTTAATAGTACTGCATAGTATTTACATTCTGATAAAAACTTCATGGAGAACTTCTATTTAATGTAATTAGTTCATTTTGTATTTTCATTTACTGCAGTTGAGTTAAAATCTTTTTTTGTTTTCATGCTCACAGAAAAGTCATTCCTCTTAGAAGCTCTTCAGCTTGTATCACATTTCTATCCAATAGATATTTGCCCAGCTATTTTAAATGTGATGTACTGGAGGGAACTGGGCAATGGCTTGTTCACATAAGCTCAGATGTGCATCATGAGCTTGGCCAGGTTGTACATGTAAAAGGCTCTTTATTACTTGGAGAATGTTGTTAGCAAGTGGACCCAAACTGCATCTTCTGCAAGTTGCGTGCCTCAGAGGAGAAGTAGCTGTGAAGTTCGTAGGTGACAAATGACTTCTAAGGTCTTCCAGTAAGATAACAGCGTTGCTTCTTTATTTAGGATTTTGTGTGTGTGTGTGTGTGCGTGCATGCTTGTGTGTGTGTGTGTGTCTGATACATGAGGAACTGATTGTTATAGATTATCAGGGGTTTTCTTGTTTTGGTTTTTCTTCTGCTCAGACTATGTCTATCATGGCAAGCTGCTGAAAAGGTTTAGTGACCAATAGGTGTAGTTTAAAGAAGTAGAGTAGTAAATACCAAGTGAAGAAACTTTGCTCATGAGGTGTAAAGCAACTTACCTGTCTGCTTCTGTTAGCTGAGCAAACATGTGAATGGAGCACAGTTGATCATTCAAGTGCATGAAATACCTCCCTGCCTGCATTTTGGGTCTCAACTGTGCTCGTTTGTTTACCTGAACGACCTAAGTTTTGTGTTGTTTGTAACACAAGTACACAGGCCTAGTGTGTTTACAGCTATTCCAGTATAGAAAGTTGAAATATAGAGGTAGCTGAATGTTGCTCCTGTTGCAAGTGGTTGACCTAAATGACCCCAGAGAACTTCTGGAAAGCAGATGTGGATATCATCATGTCCTGTCATGTAGCTTTGCTCTACATGAAGACTGGAACGTCCTGGATACAGGCTCCAGCTGACTAAGGGCAGAGTTTTTCACTCTTTAGTAGACTGCTGAAGTTTGGAAGCAGACTTTATGGTATCCTTAGCAAGGGCATGCATAGCCTCAGATTTTGTAATTGCAAATAACAGCAGAAATCCTGCTAATGAAAGGCTTTTAGACCTTGAAGTTGAACAATACAAACCTTTAGAATGCTCTCCATTGAGTATAAGAAATTTAATGGTGATACAGAATAATTTTCCATCCTCTGCTTGGGAAACCAGCCTGTCTTTAGTCAGCACATTAGGTGACAGCCATGGTCCTGCAACATTGGCATCGTAAAAGGAATCCATGTACTGAAGAAAAGGAAGAGAAAGTTTTTTTCAGAAATAGTCTCCAGTGGGAAAAGAAAAACGATGTGTGTTTAATATTTTATTTATTTTTTTTAAAAAGTGTAAATAACTCATGTTAAAGGAGAAGGGTACCTCTTTATCTATGAGAAGGAGGTCACTGACTACAAAGCCAGTAGCATCTCTGGCATGGGATATTAAGGAAGCTGCAGGCAAGGACTCCGCAGGTCAGAGCCATCTCAGGACGTTGTGTTCTTGGCAGCCTGATTTCTTTATGGTGTGGGGACAGCCAAGGCATTACAGTCACACCACGTGGGAGTGGGCACTCTTAAACTACGAAGAGAGAGAGATGGTCTGTGTCCCTGACAGTTGTCGTGTTGCATCAAACATTTTATTTCCATGAATAGTGCCAGTTATGCTGTCCAGGCCTTGTCATCATTTTGCTAACTTGTAACTGTCCCCTGAAGTTTATGCTGTGTTTTCTCTGCAACCTTTGACTAGATTTTTCCTAGACGGCCAGAAACAGCTTTTTTGTTTAAACCCCTTCACCATGCTTAATGTGTGCATTGGTGCACTTCTGAGGTGTGCCATAAATTGGCTATATGTGTGTGTGGGAAAAAATCTTACTAGTGTTAGTGATTGCATATTTATTTAATATTTTTGAGAAACACTCATCTTGCATAAAAGTATACCAAACTGCTCCTTCCAGCCCTACAACATCTCTCTCCAGGTGTTTCGGTTTCAGTTGCTCATTTTTTTTTTTTGTTTGAAAAAATCTCACTAGTCTGAATTGTTCTCTGTGTCTGAGGCAAATATTTTAGAAAACATAGTATGATCAGCGAAAATAATAATTGAATCTGCTTTCATATGGAACTGAAGATCTTCCTGGCTAATAGAGGCTGTATTTCACTAAGTCATTAGTTTGTTGTCCACTCTTTATTTTGTTGATAACTAAAAAACTTAGCTAACTAAAAAACCCTAGAGCCCTTCTGAGTACCTGTCAAATCAGAAACTATAGTAGATAAACTAGTTTCTTTCTTTAATAAATGAAATAGTACAGAGTTATGACTATGAATTCAAAGTAAAATGATTTTGATTTCTTTTGGGACAGTCATAGTTGCATATTTTATACTGGTCTCTAATTGGGCTTGAAACCTTATAAATATTGAATAATAATTAAGTTTTAAATCAAGGTATTTTAAAACGTTTTGTTTTGTTTCATTTTTCTCACCCCCTGCCCTGCTTCAGACCAGAGGAGACCAACAGAAGAGTGAAAAATGTAAGACACACCTACTACAATGTTTTCTGAAAGAATTTCACACTAATTCTGACTAAATATTTTTAAAACACTTTTGTTTATGGCACTATCACGTTTACCTTGTTCTTCAGCTGTTCATTTATCTGATAGAAATTAGTGCCGTCTTACAGTGATCTCTATGCAGCTTACCTTCCCAAATAATTGTAATAATTACAAACAGTACTTAAATCTGCTCACTTGAGATACATGCAATGCATTGTAACACTCTAACTGGTTTTAATGGAGATCATAGCTAATACTGTAAACAATTAGTGGAAAACATCTCTAACAGCATGCTGAGATTCTTTTATACTGGTACGTGGTACGAGAGGGAAGTAATGAAGTTTGTATTTCAGGGTGGGTTTTTTATTGTTTTTAGGTTTTGATCACATTATACTGGCTTGGCAGAAAAGCTCAAAGTAACCCGCATTATAATGGTCCGAACCTCAATCTTAAAGCATTTGAGAAGTTATTAGGGCAAGCATTGACTAAGGTAAGGAATCCAATAATCACAAAATTCAGAATCCACCTGCTCTGATTGATGTAGTAGATTGTGAAGAGCCCTGTCTTGGATTCCCTTTGGCTGGGATAAGAGAAATTTAAGACCTTCTGTTGAACCTCCTATTCAAGTTGTTGTATATGTTATTTTTAGGGGTTTGCAATAGTCTTTGTTGAAGTTTGTGCACTCAAAATGCATTTTAAAAATTTTTGAGTGAAAACTCAAGAACAGCATTTGTATCTTAAATTATTGTAAAAGACCTTTCAAAACTTACTGTCACAGGCACTTGAAGAGTCCATCCACCTGAACAGAAGTGGCAGGGATAGTGGGTACGGTGACATTTGGTACGTTGACCGGGGAGAGCCCTTTTCATCTTCAGCTAACCATAAAAGAGACGATTCCTTTGATAGCTTGGACTCTCTTGGTTCAAGATCATCGACAAGCTTTTCATCAGATATAACCTTGAAAGGTGGCAGTGAAGGTATGGTTACCTCTTTTAAATCTTTTGTTGACATATGTCTTATGAGTGTGGAAGAAGACAATGTATGGACCTAGTACTTAGGGTGCCCAGTATTTACATCGACTTGAAAGGCAACTCTAGTTTTGCAACTGCTGCAGTTGCGTTTTGGTTAAGCAAATATTGACCTTTAACGGCTGGCAGGAACAAAGCAATGCTCACATGAATTTTCCTAGGAAGGGTTGCTGGGACTCTTGCTCTCATTGCTGCATTAGGGTGTGTGTATGTGCAGGGTATTTTACCATAGTTCAGCAAGAGTAAATGCTGGAATTCAGATCACCTGATGGGATCACCTAAAATTCAGCAGTTGCAAAAGTCCCTTGCCGTGTTCCTCATGTGGATATGTCAAACCTTTATGTCTTCACTCCTTTTGTGAATATGCACTGTTCAGGAGGGGTTTTCCTGCCTAGGTTAAGAACTGAACAGTAGTTACTACTTCTGATAGTTTGTCATGGAAAGAAAGGTAATGGGAAGAAAGTTTGTGAGATTGGATCCCTACAGCTGTACTCTTAACCTTTTTTCCTCCCAGTTTTAAAATTCAATACCAACTTGTAGTCTAAAAAAATAGCGAGCTTTTAGATTTTGTTCCATGTGAATAACATAAAATCATTGGGCTGAGGTCACATGGAGCATTTCTGAGCCGGATGAAGCAACGTGTAGCCATGCTGCATATGTGACATACCCGGGGCTTCTACTGGGCATTAGCCTGGTGACATGAGCTTGTTGCTGTATCTACTTGCTGGTAACTTGTCTTCGACAGTAAATTTGAGTGGCAAGTGTATTTTTAATTTAAAACTCCTGTGCTGTTTTATGTCTTCAGCCTAGAGGTTAGTGCTTTGTTTCCTACAGGAGGCTGTGATAGTGAAAGAATGGAACAAATGTAGCAGGGGCATGCAAACCAAATTCAGCCTAATGGACCTTATCGCAGCATTGCCACAAACGTCTAAAAATACCTCTCCTGCTCTCCTGTCAGTAGCTTGGGAGATTTGCAGCCAAAACACCCCAAATAAGGAGTTGAATTGATTTTAGAATGTACTTTTGCAAGTTCTAGCTAGAAGCTTCTGTCTAGAAAATGATGCCTGTGCCTTCCCTTTTCTCCCCTTTCTTCTAAGGTTGCGACAGTGACACAGACTCGGAACTGCCTTTCAAAATGCATGACTCCCATAAAGATGACAGGTCTTACCGTAGGATTCCTGTGATTGAACCGAAGCCCACCGCTGACTTCAATCGCTTCTTACCCAGCAAAAACAAGCAGACAGCGTATGTGCCGGCACCCCTACGGAAGAAGAGGACAGAGAGAAACGAGGACAATAGGAGGAGCTGGGCAAGTCCTGCCTACACAGAGTCAGATGCCACATTTTCAAGGTACTGGTGTACAGCCTTTTAGGACTTCTTAAATAAATTATTTCTTTATTAGTTAAAGAATAGCTGGCGTTGCTGCAGTACAAAGTAAAGCAGTTGAATTCCCTTATTTTAATGGAGGGTGGATGTTTTGGTGTGGTTGTGTGGTTCGTTTTTGTTGTTCTGGTTGTTTTTTACTTTGTTCCACATAACTAGTTTTCTGGTGTTTGAGTAATCTTTTGAGGCTGGCCAGACTCGACATAGAGGGGATTTAAATGATCTCAAATGGAAATTCATAAGAGAGACACCTATGGTTTTAGTTTCTCATTAAAGCCTTCCAAAATATGGTGGTGAATTCTGATTGTCCGGCTTCTTGGTGCATACAGATGAGATTAGTGGGCAGTTCTTGGGTTTCATCATTGCCTTCATGACTTCACTGTCTTCATTCTGTTCCTGTTTTGGTCAACCTCAGTGGACGTGAAAGGAATCCTGTAGCTTCCTGCCAAAATAGCAGAGCAGAGTGTGGTCTCACAAATCCAGCTTCCCTCCAGATGATCTATGAGTGTGACAGTGGCTCTGATTCAGAAGATGAAAGAAGGCTGCCCGACGTGGTTATGGATGACTTGGCAAAACGTAGATTTCTAGTCAGAAAGAGCCCTGTAAGCTCTGCTGCACCTGGACATCATTTCATGTTGCGCAATGACTCTCCTAAATCTTGCTCACAAGAAAATTATCCAGATGGTCCACTAGCTGCAATGTTTGAGCCACTGAGGTCAGAGATACTAATCCAAGATCCAGTAACTATTGTATTACCTAAATTGCAGTCCATAAATAACTCTGTAGTGTAGCCTTGTAATTGGCATTTTAACACAGCTGATAATTGTTATGCTTTTTCTGTCAAACTTCGTATTTTTGTCGGAGGTGATAGGATGCTGATATAACCATTTAACTTTTTTTTTTTTTTTTTAATGTATTTTGTTATTTCTGGTGCTGCAGTGATGGAATTGAGAACTAATTTGCTTCATTCATGAGGCTGAACTCCTGAGCCAAACAGCATGTCTTTTTGCATTCTTTATGTCAAGTTGCTGCTAAAATATTTTAACTGATTGGGTATTTTGAACAGTAACCAGAGGAGGCAGAGGCAGTTGGATACTAAAGAGGAAATCAAACCAAGAGTTAACATTCCTTCAGAATTATCTGGGTATTTTGATGAGGATGAGGAAGAAGAAATAGGCAACCCAAACATTGAAAAAGATGATCTCTATTTTCGCAAGCTAAGTTCTTCAGCGGCAAATACAGTTGTTGCTTTTGACAAATTTCTTCCTAAGTTTTGGACTCCAGAAGAAGAATTGCTATGGAAAAAAATCAGGAAATCCTCTTTCAAACCCTGGTATAAAGAGATTCAAGGGTTCAGGTGCGTTTTCATGCATGCCCCTGTTTCTCTCCTGTGTGCAAAACCTATAAATGAAGTTTAGTGGTATGAATTTTATTTTATTTTATTGAATATTTTCATTCTCTTGCCAGTGTAGCAGCAGGATATGTTTTGTCTCTCTCCTTTTTGGTTTGTTTTGGTTTGTTTTTTTTTTTTTTTTTTTTAAAAAATTGAAATATTATTTTCATTACACTGTTGCACTGTTACCACTGTGCATTTTACTCAATGAGTACACTTCATGGGTTTTTTTCTTTCCCTCTGTTCATTCTTTGTGCTGCGGCACAGTAGAAAGAAATCAGATTCCAAGGATGAGGAATTTGCTTACCAGCAAAGCTCTGTCATTGTTGCTAATCAACCAAGACCAAGTTTTGACTGGAACAGCAGTTGCAGAAGGGATCAGAACTATAAGCCAACTGCTGAATATGTGGGAAGCTCATTGTCACAGATTACAGAAGGAAAAATCTTGGAGGCTTCTGATCAGCCCAGGTTGATACTGCTGCATGAGCTGTACTCTTGCTGCATCAAAAAGAAATGGCTGGATATGCAACAGCTAAATGGAATTAAACCACGTCCTGTGATGTTGCGCTTCTTTGATTATTACTATTTTGGATTTTAGTTTTGCGTGGGTTTTTTTGTTGTTTTGTTGTGTGTTCTTTTTTTAATGTAGCCGTAAGCTGGTGGTCTTCTGAAACGTGTAAATGCAAAAGCGTAACATGCTGCATAGGGTTACTGGCTTTGCGTGTGAGCATGTAAGCGTGCTGTCTCTAAGCAGGTTAGTGTGCTGTGATACCTTTACGTTGGTTGACGTGTGCTGTGCTACAGTTAGTGGTGGTGAATGCCAAGTGGTGTAATTGTACTGCTTGGGATACTGCAAGCCTAAACCAAATGTATATCGCAATACATTGTGACCTGCTTGTCTCTTGCTAGTTAATGATATTTTTACTTCCCTCCTTTTGTTTTATATGCTTCAGTCAGTTTTCGTTACTTCAGGCCCTGCAAAAATATTCTGACTACTTGTCTTCTGAAACGAAGACCAAAATTGATCCTACTTCTGGCCCTAGGCTCATAAAATGTAGAAAGAATATTTCCTTTGTACCAGGATGCAAGCAAGGAGATGCGGAAAATGGATATCTGTACCCAGATTTAGAAAATGATGACTTGTTTGTTCGGAAAACTGGGGCTTTCCATGTGAATCAAGTTGTTCTCCAAGACCCTCGGTATTTAAAAAAATTCTCCGAGCAGGAGCCTCCCCTAGAGGGTGAGATAATCCTGCAACCCAGAGATGGCCAAACTGTAATTCCAGATTTGGAAAAGGATGACATGATTTTCCGTAAAATCCTTTCCCAGAAAAAAGAGGTGCCTTTATCAGGTGCTCCAGACAAGTATCACCCGGCACTTTTTCCTGATCCATGGAGTCTTCCAGAGGAGATCCGGTCCAAATTTCTATGTTTACTTGAAAAAAACACGACACTGGAGGAAAGGAAGAGCAACGGCAGAGTGCTGTCACCATCCTCCCGCCATAAGAAGGATGATATGCTGAACCGCAAGATTGAATCTTGGAAGGTGGGAAGCAACACCCAGCCAGTAAATTTCATCCCAGGTCCGTGCAGTGAAGAAGACTGGAAGAAGTGGGAAGCAATCAGGGAGGCCAGCAGAGTTAGGCACAAGAAGCGGCAGATGGTGGAGAGGTCAGGTTGTGTCCTGCACGGATTGCGCTTGAGTGCAGTTGGTCCCCTTCCATTCAGAAAAGCATCGTCTTGTGCTGAACCATTCGTACAGTGCCAATCTGCTATTTGTTCGTGGCGTCCTGGACAAGCTTTTTATTTGCTTTGAATACCAGCTCATGACTGCAATACCATATTTTCAACAAAAAAATTATGTTTTCTAGGTTTAGGCTGCTATTTTAGAGGAAAGATGTATTCCTTCAGGCTCAAACTTCTGCATAAGTTTCTTTCCATGCTTGAACAGGAATAGTGATTATTCAAAAGACTGTGGAGGCTAGAAATATTTTCTTTTTTTCCCCATTATAATTGGTAAAAACATTTCTGGAACACATGAATGCTTTAATGACAAATTCTCGGAATGGGCATTCTGATACTCATGCTTGCACCTACATTTGAAAATGCTTGTAAACTGTCCTGCCGCAGTTTTGAGGTGGGGGGAAAAATAAAATAAAATCAGTGTTGTTTTGCCCACCTAAAGTCACAGTGCATGCAAGTTGTGTGTCCATGTAATATTAAATTCCACTGTGACGTATTTCATTCTGCCAGTATTTTCCCCCTGCTTTTTTATACAGTCCTGATTAATACTCTCCCTTAATCCTTTCCTGGTATACTCAGAATTTCTCTTCTCTCACTAAATACTGTTTTTAACTACTTTCTAGCTGTCCTTTGGATTTCATACTTACTGGGAGAGAGTGGGGTTTTGAATGTTTCCTTAGGTCTGAAAATACGGCATTGCAAGTTGCAGTTCTCCCAGCTGTGCATCATTACTTTGTGACTAAGACACTTCCATGTTCCAGTTGATACTTCAGTGTTGTTGCATTTAACTTTTAAGCTTAATGCTGTTAACAAAGTGTGAGCTTCACTGAGGAATGTTTCTGAAGTGCTTGAAAATATTTCATGTTTTAAGAATTCATTCACTGGAATAAAATACTCATTCAAGAATACTAAAAATCTTCTTGAATCACACTGGATTAATTTGGTTCTCCACATAATGTGCTAAACTTCTATACAGGGCCATTTATTCTTATCCGTTCCAAGTATTGCTTTCATTAAGTATCATAAATGGTTTAAATAACAAGAAAACAGCCTCTGTGAGCCAGGCTTCTTGCTGGGACTTGAGGTGACATAAATTTTCATTTCTTGAAATGAGTATCTTTTGAGCATCGCGCTGTTCAGCAGCACTGGAATAAGCGGTGCAGAATTAATACAAGGCTCTATTTGTGCAGTATCAATAAATCAGAAGTGTTGGAAACTTGCAGACAGCCTTGTTCTGTCAGTTTTCTGCCAGACTTACACATCATGCAAGTCCTCGTGTGTTTTTTGACTAGTGTCAGATCTCTGATGTGCTATTCCATGCTGGCTGGTCCTGAAGTGTTCAGTTTCCCCTTCACTTACTGGAGTGCTGGTGTACTGGTGGTGTTAACATTGTTATGAATATTAAGACACTGAATCTTTTCTTTTTTGGTTTCTGATTTCTCAGACTGTTTCAAAAGCTTTCTGATGAGCAAGGGTAAGTTTTGAAAGATCATAATGTTATTTTTGCCTCCAAATTTTTGTGCATGCACAGTAGCTAAAGACTCGGTGCTGAAAACAACTTGTGCATGCTGCTTTGTTTTTCTGTGCTTGGGCAATTTATGTAACAAATGTAAGAGACTAAAAGCTATGCGTCTGGCAAAAGTTCTCTCTGGCGTCTAGGGTATCAGAGTTATGGTTATCAGACACTTGAAATATCATCTCTAATATTTTATTCCTGCTGAAGGGAAGTATTTTGTGTTCTGTGTTTTAAATCAGGCTTTAAAACATTCAGAAATTTAAAGGAAGATTAGTAATTTTTTTCTTTCAAAGGCTGTACAGTTAGAATCTGAAAACAATTAATGATATGATACTTATCGTGGGATTGATGAATGTTTTGTGGTTGTTTTATATATTAAGGGATATTGAATCCTCAGTGGTAAACTGATTGCTTCGCACAATGTGAAATTAGGTGTTGTTTACAGTGTACTGTGACTCAAAGAGAAATATTTTTCCACTTACGGTGTGATGGCATGTGAAGTATTTGGTTATGCATGTTCTCATTTTTCATTTTTTTAGCTGTACATTTATTTAATTGCTCATTTATTTTTACCCCGAGACAAAACTTGCTGAATGGCTAAACATTCCCGGAAGAAGCAAGAAATGTTTCAGAAGTTAGATGTTAGGGGAGGAAGACTCAGAAGGCTCAAGTCACTAGTTAGATTTCAAAGTTAAGACTAGAATTGAAAGTGATGTCCTGTTCCTTGGTATGAATACACGAATATACCCGTTCTTAGGGTGTAGATTTTCCTATTTTGTTGCAGGCAGTTATAGAAACTCAAGAGAAAGAAAAGGAAACCCTGGTCGTGTAAGTGTTCGTAAGCTCATCTGGAACAATTTGATACTTACGTACAGTTCCATTACCTAAAACCATTTTTACATGCAATGTAAATGAACCATTAAAAAAAAAAGAAAAATAAAAGAGGAAAAGAACTGTACTAGAAAAGCGTTTCTGCAGTAGTGACCAGGAGGCCTTTTTGCTACATTTGGCATTCTTCCCATTCAGAAAATAGACAAGCAAAGAGGTGTAATAAGTTAATGCCCTAGCCTTTGTTTCTAGAGGCCAAAATCTTATGTTACCAACAAAAGTAGTTGGGGCTCTCGGGAGGAAGCGAGAGAGTCTGGTTTGTTAGTTCAGTGGTCTCTGGGTAGATAACAGATGAGAGCAAGGCCCTGTGCTGGATCAGTTTTGGTTTTAACCTGATCTTCCATTGTATCGGAGAAGTGCCACATTTTCAAGCCCTGTTAGAACTCTGTCATTCAGATTTTGTTTGGATAAATGCAAACAGAAGTATTTTATTTAAAAAAAAAAAAAAAAGTAGAACGCAGCAGGCTATTTTTCCTTTTAAGTTACAGCATTGAACCTTATGATGAAACACCTGCATTATGCTTGGTGTCTCAGAGGCTGGTGATCAGCTCCAAGCAGGAGTCTTGCCCTACACCTGAATTAAAAGTCCAGTTATGTTTATCGCTGCAGTGTGAAAGAATAAAGGAGAAAATGGTATTGAAGGGAGGGGGAAGGTGGCAGGGGGAAGCAGGAAAGGTGATCTTTGAGGAATTTAGATTAAAGGGAACTAATGAGTAGGAGTTCATGGGGCAAACTTGCAGCCATGTTGAAGGAATTAGTGAGATGGCTGTGTTAGCCATCCCAACTTGGATGGAAAGCATCAGGGAGGCTTGGGGAAGTGTAACATAGGTTAGTGGGGCCCGTGACATGCATGGACTGAGCGTTTGGCAGTGAATGACTTTCTATCTTTTAGAAACGTGCATTGATAGATGACTTGGTTTTATGATTAGCTTCAGGAAGGAAAGAATGGGAGGTGATTCTGGGGCTGTTACTGGAGAAAAGAAGTGAAAGGATGGAATATGGACTCAAGGAGGGGAGGACATCTTTTAGGTCAAAAAAAGGAGCAAGGTCAATAAAGAGAGTAACAAGTTTAAACAGAAACAGCAGTTGGGTATGAGAGCTCAATGTGAATGATTGGCGTGGAGCTGCTACAGAGCTGCTTGGGAAGTTCCCTTAACCTGATTTTATTTGCTCAAATATGCAACTACTGACTTGAGTGCTGCCACTAGAGCACGTCCTCAGCTGCCCCTGTTTCCTGCTCTGTTCAAAATAACACTCGAGCGCTCAGTTGTACTAATATAAATCTCTCTCAAAGGTTTCACTTGCATAAATGTAGGCCGAGATGTCATAAAGACGAGTACTCTTTTTCTTTCTAGGAGTAAATCTTTGAACGATGTCAGCGCAGAGGAGCTGCAGTCATTGCGCAAAATCCGTTATGAAGAGCTACAAAGGATAAAAGAACAGTTGCAAGAACAAGATCTAAAGTGGCAAGAAGTAAGTGTTCTTTTTCACCCCTCCTTATGTGTCCTGCTGAAGGGCTGGATGCCATCTACCTTCAGTGTCCCCAGAAAACAGGCTTTGGCCCATGTGCAGCGATTTATGGGTCTGTCTTCTAAAATGATCCACCTCAATGCAACTGCTAGTGGTTTGGGGGATGTCTGTTTAATGCAGAACTGAAATGACTTTAAGTATCGTCATAAGTGTCTGATTAATGCTTCAGGATAAGACTTTAATGTATTGTTATAAAGCCTTCGGACTTAATTTCTGTGAACATAAAGAAAAATCAGGACATAAAGAAACACAGTTTCACGTGTTATCTGAAATTTGTGAATACTTTTGTGAAGCTATTGGAATGTCTTGAGTATTTGATACTTTGCGAAAAGGGAGGGAAATAGTATTTCCTTGTGCAAATTCTTGAGGCTCCTATCCCCTAATAATTCTGTCTTAAATCCAGCTTGTAAACTGCTTTGGTAGCTTTGCACAGCATCATTTGAAGACCTTTTCTTTTTTATTAAAGTCTGTGCTTGACAATGATTACCAACAAGGAGCTGAAATTAAGAACTGAGCACCAAGTAAGAAGTTCATAGTTGTTTGTTTAATGCATCTCAGCTGTCTCGGTTCTAATATTCAGTACTTCTTTTAGCTCAGCTGGTATTTTGTAGAGAATATTGCCAGTTCACATTGTGGTTTTATGGAAATGAAGAAAATACAGAAGTATATGTTTTCAATTTAGAATTTAAGGCCTATTTATTCTCAAGCTAATATATCAGTCTAACATAGTAGTGATTTGGAAAAAAAATAATCCCGAACTCCAAAGTTTACAACAAAGAAATACAGATGGCATTTGCATTAGTTTTCAACTATGTGTCATTGGGTGAAGTATTCCAGAATGAAAAAATTGAAAATATTAAGAGGGAGGGCGCAGAAAGAGCAAACCACGTACTTTTCTACTTGTAATCTAGTAATTACAATTGCTAACGTTAGCAGGAAGTGAGCCTGTAACCCTACCTGAAATACGAGAAACCCTTTATCGTTTAGGGGGAAGGCACATGAAAACGTGGCCACAATGCAGACACGCAGATAAGATCAGGGCAGTAGGTAGCAAGCGATGGGATGCCTCTGTAGATTTACGAGGACATGAGAAAATCTGATTGTATATGTTCATGTTAATTTTATAGGATCTAGCAAAATGGAAGAATCGTAGAAAGAGCTTCACTTCTGAATTGCAAAAGAAAAAGGAAGAGAGGGAAGAAATAGAAAGGAGAGCCTCTGAGGTGTCTGAAAGGAGTACCAAATCACTGAAAGAAGTGCAGCAGGAGAGGTAATGACCCTAATGGGAGTATTAAATTGAAGAATTTAAGTCTAAGCATTTTTATTCCCTTGAATTCTTGAGCAGCTTTCACTGGCAAGTTGCAGTTGATTCTGCAGAGATCTCAAACGTAGTAATCCAGGGAGTTGAAGGAAGGAATACGGTCCAGTAGTGCATTGTTTTCACAGAATGTTGAACAGTTTTGCTATATAAATGATGTTTTGCTCTGCTGTCCAGAAATAAATGTATTGAGAAGTCCAGTATTTGCATCCACCTTAAAGAGGTTAAAGCAATAGTGTTGGACTGGGTAATTGCCTTCTTTATTCTTGGGTCATTTTAACTATTTTTTTCCTCTACCACCTGCCTCTACCATTTGCTAGTCTCATAGCCACTGTGGATAAATACAGCCAGAATTTTAATGTATATCACAGAGCTGTAAACTCTTACTTGACTTCCCCTCTATCCCTAATTGTTCCTCCGGCTATTTGCAGAACAGAATTCTTTCCAAAGACTAAAAAGTGTAAATTGAGTAGCACAGTACCATTTCTACTGATGACAGTCTCTTTGTTTGTCTACTTGGGTTTTTGAAATGCATATATGACTGAGGTGAAGCGGATATGTACATGGCATGTATTCATAAAAGAAATCTAAATGAGTCTTAAAACAGAATGTGTTTGGTTTCCGATTTTTTTTTTTTTTTTTTACTTATTTGTGAGGACAAAAATTAGTCTCTTGAAGAAAAATACAGGTGCCAATTGTATTGAATATCCAGTATCGTCAGAATCTTAAAAATTATGTGGTAAACATTATCTCTGTGGTGGTTGCTCCTTTATGACAAAGAAACAAATAGCAGAAAAACAAATAACCTGAACTGCAGGATGCCATCTTGCTTTGTTATCTAAAGCTCAGTACAGCATTTTCATAGAGCAGAGACATCAGCAGAGCTCTACAGTTCAGGCAGTGTTATGGGACTACCTTCTTCCCATTCTTTCCTCAATAAAATGCAAATTTCTAGGATATGTAACTTGAACGACTATATCCTTTTCTTGGCAGAGAGATTTCTGTTGTGGTGGCAACCTGATGATGTGACAGTAGCGTGTGCCTGAGTGTCATGGGAGTTATGAAATGGGGGGGAGGGGGAGGCAGGTAGATTTAAAAATATATTTAAATACTAATATTTTTAAATTATGCCATTCATTTTTGTTTACTGGAAATGTGTTTTTCTCATTTTATGCCCTGCTTTGAATATTCAGTAGTTGAAAGACTTAAGGGCTCACCTGTTTGTCAGGTCACTTTGTCTGGTACTTCAGCGTACTCTGTCCCCACAGGGAGGACAGAGACCAAGACTCCTATGGGCAGCGAAAATATGAACACAGATGGACGTATTCACTGAACGATGATGTGTTTAGTGAAGAAAAAGCACCTTCCACACGGTCAGCAGCAAAAGCTGAGCTTATAGAAGAAGATACCTCCTACAGCACTAAGGACAGCAAAAGTGCGTATGCCACACGGCTCTGCAAGGAGAACCTGCCAGAGAGCTCGGCTGCTCCTGAAGCTCCTGCTCTGCCAAAGAGCCTGGCAGAGGAGCAAAGCTCGGCTCTTTTGTCTAGCCACTACTCAGTGAATGCTCAAACTGGGTCAGCTCAGGTTTCAGCTTCTTTCCCGAGAAGTTACCAGAAAAGTGATACCTCTAGGTTAACATCTGTGGTTACACCAAGACCTTTTGGTGTTCACTCAAGAGGAATCTCGTCACTTCCACGGTCGTTCACGGTAAAATTCCACTTAAATCCTGAAGTTTGTAAACGCTGGGGTCTTGGGATGGCTGGGGGAGCAGTAGAGTTTTAAATTTGGTTGTTCTCTTTTTAAAAAATCATCTGTTGTTTGATGAAGGCTGTGCTAATAGAGCAGGCAATTCTGTTGTGGCTTTAGATGCTTACTTGTGTTCCTGTACTTAAAGGCACTCCTAGAAATAAGGCTGACAAATATATTTGGTAGAATAATCTTTTTATTACTTGTAGTAAGTCTCCTTAGTGTTCATTATCAAAAAGCTGCCTTCGAATGTAATTGCCTGAAGCTAAGTTAACATAAGGTAGCGTTAAAGACACATGTTTCAGATGATGTAGGTTTCCTCTGCTCTGCTGACTTTGGAATTGACATTTTATGCTAGCCTAAAATTTGCCTACTCAGTAAAGCATGGAAACACAGAAACTGATTTATTCCCCCACCTCCCAGCTACTATATCTATTTTCATAGCTTTCTCCTAAATCCCTATTTGTTTTGAATTAAAAAATGGTAAGAATGCAAATCATTCTAAGCAGATGATTTTAAAAAGTTTATCTCTAAAGAGTCTGGACTACTTATTCTGCAGGCACTTGAGAAGAAAATAATACGTTTTTCTTATTTAAAGTGACTAATAAGTAATGGGGTAATGGGTACAGTAACCACTATTTTCGTGAAAGGGAGAGGGTTTTTTTATTAAACATCTAGATTGCTGAAAGATTAGGGATTTTTTTTTAAAACAAGTATTTACCAAACCGTCATTTTTGTCCTAGATGGATGATACCCAGAAATACAACGGAGAAGTAGAAAAAGCTAAAAGAACTCAGACTTTGTTCACCAGCAGTTCGTTTTCTCAACCAGACTCTGCGCACCCTCTCTCCACTAGTGCATTCAAAAGCAGAGGTGAGGAGGAGGAAAAAGAAGGTGTTCAGTCAACACCTCCTCCTAGTTCAGCATTACCTGCAAAATCCCAAGACACAGATGCTGGAAGCAGTATTCTTAAACAAGAGCATTGCATTCCCCCTGATTCTCTTTCACTTGTATCTTCTGTAGAAAATGTGAGTCTGCCGGAGCCTGAAGTTTCAAAATCGCTGGTAAGTGTGGAAATAATGTGATTACTTAGTGTAACTGAATGCTACAGCAGAGTAAAAAAATAAGTAAATTGCATCAAATGCAAATATCTTTTGGTAGTAAGAGAACAGCTCAGACAACTATTTCCTTTGATTTAATTCAGGAGAAAGAAAATAACTGGTTCTTTTATTGCATTTTTTCCCTACCCTTTATATGTCCTGTGCTTAGTTTTATTTCTCATTCTAATTCAAAATAGTTGTTTTAAATTTTGCTTGATGCTTGCAAAGTTGTTATTCTCTGAATTAGCACAATCAGGTATGTCACCTAGATGAATGATCTGAGCTGCTGTAGCATTCATTTGCACTTTCAAACTGATGGTGGAAAATAAAGACTAGCTTTTCAGAGGCCAGTCTTAAACGTTAGTATCAGCCTATCCTTTTTTCCATCTGTTGTGGCTGGAGCCCCTCCTTTTTTTTTAAATAATTTACTTGAAATTAATCTAATTAATGTTCACATTAATGAATTTTAAACAAATAACCATTGCTTTGTGTTTGTGCTTATCTAATTATTGGGTCTTTCAGTGGTTTTTTTTAATATGTATCTTCAAGTGCTGTTTCATCCTGATCAAATGTTTCACATGTAAAAAATGATCAGCAATAGCTTTAATTGTTGATACCTTTCTGTATACGTAATGCTGGGGTTCATGCCCCTTGACAGATTAGAGATACTTCTTTGCATTTCTAATGCTGCTGTAAAAGTTAATTGTGCCAGTTGCTTGGGTGAGGATCATAAGAACTAGGATGCTGATTTATGAAGTCACTTCTCACACCAGCTTTATATAAATCCAGTCACTTTGAACCATTCTTCTTCCTAATCACTTGGTGGAAAATGAGCACATTTCAGTTTAATACTCCTGAAGCCCCTTAACCATTGCAATGAATTTATCATAACTTTTTGGAAACATGATTGCTGTATAAGGAAAGAGATCATGATAATTTTTTTTTCTGTGTTGTAGCAAAAACAGGCAGAGGAATTGCTGTTCTGATCAGTGAAAATATAGATTAGATATGGGTTCTTTGATTGTCTTTAAACGAGTCAAAGGAGAACAACATGTACTAGGTCCGTATTTTTTCCCTGTAATTAGTCACAAGACTATAAATTGTCCTCCCTGCAAATGAATAATGTGTTGTTGTTTTTAAATTAAAAAAAAAAAAAAAAAAAGAAAAAGAATAAAAGCTTGTGTTGTGCCTCAAATGAGTTATAACTTAAGGAATGCAAGTTACATTTGGCATGTTTGTAAATCATCGCCAGAGTTAGGAAACTGATACAGTTCACTAGTCATCAGGGCAGTAACACTAGGTTTGTGGAGTGCTAAGTGTTTTGGAGACTATCTGTACAAATGGTGAAGTTCAGTATACAAAGTCACATTATTCCTCAGGCAAGAGGTAGGTTTCAAAAGTAGCTGGGTTGGGATGGTGGAAAAAAAAATAACAGCAGCAGTAATTTCCTGGAACACACTCATATTCAAAAGCTTTATATGTGCTCTAGCCCAGTGTGCTAACCTGTCTATTAGTAGATTCACTTTTAATGTACCGTTACTCACCTAAGGACGTGGGTTGTATAGGAGCATTTGCAAGCTAGTAGCTGTGCTTTGAAGAAAGGGTTTAATTTCTACCCTGGGCAGTAACAGGGAGTGTTTTGTAATGGGGAAAAACCTCAGGACGTTGCCTTGGTGGTGTCTTCTGTACCCAGCACTCGGGTACTGCTGGAGCCGCCTCTGGCTGCATCCTGTCCGGAGACTCTGACCAACTACATCTGCTTGTGCAGTGCTGCCTGTTGCATCCTACCAGCATAGGAGCTGTGGGGGATTGGCTTAGATACCTAGGCTTTTAAATATTTTAAGTTAAGGAAAATTAATCCCGCCCTTCAGGAAGGCTTGTTCACTAGGCAACTAAAATATCACTGTACATTTAGTGCATACATATAAGCATGTGGGGGGTCTTCTTCATGCACATGTTGGAATATGTCTGTTTTAAGTGTTGAACAGAAAAAGTCTTTTTTTTTTTTTTCCTCTTTTTTTTTTTTTTTTTTTTCTTTTATAGCAATGTCAGTTCCAGGATAATGAAAATAGCATGCATTTGTGTATTTTAATTGTTTTCTTAATGAGTTCATATTAAAATGTTAATGCATGCAACACATGTTCATAATATAGTGTGGGATTGAAAGCAACTTTACAAAATGTTTTCCCAATCAAATATTTCTGTAGTTTAAAATAGTAATGTTAAGTTTCAATTCTGACTTTGAAAGCATCTTGAAAGTTTGCTAGAATGGGAGATCTGGATTCTAGCTAATTTTGGGATTAATTTCATTATCGAAGGCCTCCATTACAAAATCCATAGCAAGCTAGTAGTATTTCATATGAAATTAAAATAATAATTGTTCATTCAAGTAAACCTAGTTGCAGCACTGAACCTAAAGGAAACTGATGATTCCCACTGAAGGATGTGCAAGAAAAAAACAAGCTTCTTTCCAGTTATCTAGCTTTTTCACATCTCTGCTTGACTGGTGCTCTCTCAGGAGGCAGCATGTTTCACAAATTCACAAGACTGTCCATGAAGACTCATTTAGGGGTTTAGAGTCATCAAATTTTTACATTTTATAGCATTGTGTTACAACACATTAAAAATAAGAGAGATGCACAGCTAAATATGTATGTAGAGAAGATGTAAATTTAAACCAAAAACATACCTGTTTGAATAAAAAACAAATTAGTTAACTGACTTCAATACTGTTTCCTTTTTCTATGATGCTAATAATAGATGATGAAGGTGCACATTGTGAACAGCCTCACTTATTTAGAGGATAAACTTTCCCTCATTTAAATTCCTGTGATACCAGATACTGTAGTGTCATGTTTTATTTTTCAGGAACAGTACAGTGAAATGAGAATCAGTATAAACCAGAGACCTGGCCACAGTCGCAGCTTTGGATTTACAACAAATTGGAGTTCTTCAGGGGCCTTTGTACAGACAGTTGAAGAAGGTAAATGTGTATTAATTGCACAAATTTTTCTTCTTATGTTTAGTTTGCAGAGGCTTCTAAATTAAGGTGCTTGCTGTGAAGAAGGCTGTAAATGTTAAAAAAATAGGTAGAGAATTGAAAAATCCGTATTTAGTTTGATAATGTATTTCTGTGAAGCCTCTTCATTTGAAATGGGCTGAATTCAGAAATAACAAAACTGCGTTTTGCTAGCCAAGGACATTTCTATAACCACTGAAAAAGGCATAAGTGTGATTACTCACATAGTCACCAAACCCTTTACAGAACAGTCATAAGTGGCACATACAGACTTCTAATATCCATATTGTTCCTTTCAGCTAAGCTTGGAACATTTCACTTCATATGGTTTGTAAATACTTGCAGAGGAAACTTAGTTAGGAGTTAGTATTTTCATTTCAATTTTCCCTTTCTTAGCCATGTTGAATTTTGCAGATAGTTAATATTTTTAAGCAATTGCAACTTCTAAATTTATTTCCAGTGCGTTTTTTTTCAGATGTGTTCATGCTGAGGAAAAGCAAACATTTTTGTCTAGAAACAAAACATAAATAAAGTTTATTTCTAGGCTTTAGTAGTCTTCTGCAGAGAACAAGCTCGATTTCCTTAATTAAACGGCAACAAAACCCAAGCAAATCACATGTAATGCTTGTTTTCTGAGCAATGATCTTTCCCATTGCCAGTAATACTTGAGGAGTATTGAATTGTGCCCTTTCTTCCAGCTAACACAAGATCATCCTGAGAAAGGAGAAATAACTGGAAACTTCTCGTGTAGTTAGCCCTTCATTATACTTTCCAGAGAGGAAAAAATACTATTTAACAGCACTTACTGAGCACCCTTGATTTCAGCCCCGCCCCACCCCCTCTCCCCCCCCCCCGTTCAATTTTTAGACCTCTCTGCACTATAGGTAGGCACTTCTCATAATTCGATTGTAACCATTAATACTCACTTTGCATGGAGAGTAACTTTCCAACAGCTTTCCCTGCTGCTAGGCTTCTGGTTTAATGTTGTTATGTGGAAGGAGACGACTGTCTTTTTGCACTGCCCGGTATAAGTAAGAAACCTGAGGGGAGTGAACGTTCCTGCTGGTCATTCACATAGGTCCATGTGGACTCTATCCCCAGCTCTCTAGGCAAGAAGATGACCTAGTGGCTGTTACCTCCATTATGCTTTATTACCATTTTTGCAAGGAAGGGTGCAAAGTATAAAGATTGAATGGAGAAGGGACTGTATCTTGGTATTCTTGTTTATCGCCTGTGTTTAACGTAATTTTTTCAACTAGCTTGTGTTGTATCCTTACTCAGTAGCTGTAGATTCCTTTAAAGGAATGAAGGATGAAAGAGGTGAATGGCCCATTGAAAGAGTAAGATATGCTTTCAGCTCAGCACCTCTGAATCTTGTGTTTCCTATTTTTTAAGGATAAGTCATAGGACAATTCAGGTTGGAAAAGACCTTGAAGGTCATAGAGCAAACCCCTGCTCAAGAAAGTGTCAAGACTGAATTCAAACCAGGTTGCTTAGGACCTTAGGCAGGTGGGTTTGAGACCCTCCAAGAATGGAAACTG
Organism: Falco punctatus; assembly: GCF_963210335.1. NCBI lineage: Eukaryota > Metazoa > Chordata > Aves > Falconiformes > Falconidae > Falco > Falco punctatus. Next base: position 45,474,824 of record NC_137581.1, read on the forward strand.
CACAGCTGCTCTGGGCATTGCATAATTATCCTCTCAGACAAAAATCTTCCCCGCATATCCAGTCAGACATACCTTCGCCTCAGTTTATAACCACTGTGCTGTGTTCTTCTGCCATAAATTTCAATAAAGAGCAGCGTTTGTAATCTACTGCTGCCAGGGTCTCTCCAGCCTATCAGCCCCCAGCCTGTACCAACATCAGAGTTAGTCCATCCCAGGAGCAGGACTCTGCATTTCCCCTTGTTGGGTGTCAGGTTCCTACTCTGAATGGCAGCCCTGCCCTGCAGTATATCTGCCACCCTGTCCCTTTCGGTGCGGTCTGCAAATCTGATAGGGGTGTGTTTCACCTTCTCTTCCTCCTGGTTATTGGTGAACACGTTAGAGAGGACAGGACCCAGGATTCATCCCCTGGGAGAGCTCCACTTGTAATCAGCCTCCAGGCTGAGTGTGAACTATTGACTACTACCCACAGAGCCTGACAGCCCAGCCAGTATTTCACCCATCTGGTCATTCTGCCCTGTAGACAGTATCATCCCAGCTTCTATAGTGATACTGTGGAAGATCATGCCAAAAGCCTTATTAAAGACAAGGTAGACGGTATCCACCACTCTCCCTTCATCCACAGGTCTAGTCATGTCATCATTGAAGACAACCAGGCTGATCGAGTGTGTTTCAAGCTTGGGAACTCCATACCAACTGTTCCCAGTCATCTTTTTCTCTTCCGTGAGCCCAGAAATAGCTTCCAGGAAGACTTTCTTTGTTTGTCTTGACATACGTGTCATTCTGACTAGCTATATGGTTTTCTTCAGGTGATAACCTGCATTTATCTTTTTACTGATTATAAATCACAGAATGGTCAGGGTTGGAAGGGGCCTCTGGAGATCATCTAGTCCAGCCCCCCTGCTAAAAGCAGGGTCACCTATAGCAGGTTGCACAGAATCGTGTCCAGGTGGGGTTTGAATGTCTCCAGAGGAGACTCAACAGCCTCTCTGGGCAGCCTGTTCCAGTGCTCTGTCACCCTCAAAGAAAACAAGTTTTTCCTCACATTCAGCTGTTGATTCCTGTGTTAGTTTGTGCCCGTGGCCCCTTGTCCTGTCACTGGGTGCTACTGGAAAGTCTGAAAATATCTCTGTGTTCTACATAGGTTCTTCTCTTTCAAAAAAATTAAGAAAACTACTTGGCAAGCAAAATTAACTTCTTATAAGTGTTCTCAAATTAAGCTTACTAAGAGTTAAGCTTGTAACACGTTTCAGTGAGACCCATTTACTACATATAAAAGAAGATAGTGCTTATTTTTTACAGTAATTTTCAATGTTTACACTAAAACAGAGGTAAACAGAAGGCCTTGAATTCATTAATCTAGAGGTTGTTCTGCCAGCCTCCCCAGTACCATATAATCTTTATTGTTTCAGTCCTTCCCCTTTCACCCACCCTATTCGCAATCCTTTTTTGAGATTGTGTTGATGTAGGGGTGCACATCTGCAATCAAACCCTTGCAGGCATGTAGGACAAAGTAAATTTGACCCGCTTCCTTCAAGTTTTAATTAAGCTACTATTTATCTGTTGTTATTGCAACAGATGGGGACAGGTTAGAGATAACTAAACACGTGTGGAAAACGAGTGAGTATTTGGCTGGTTTGAGTATTTGGCTGGTTTTGTTTTCACTGGGGCATAGTAAGAAAGAAAAATATTTACCTCCAGGGAAACTAACGAAAAATAGCAGTACCTATTTTATGTAATATAAACTAAATCCTCTACAGCAGTATAAAGAAATTACCAGTAACTCCTATAGTCTTGAAAGGAGCTGGACAGAGAGAGACAACTGGCACCGTACAACTTCTGGCACCGGAATTGCCAGCTAGTCTCTGGAGGCTTCTCTGGAGGTGAATTGGAGCAGAAGCCCAGTATAGTCACCCTGGTTTGCACTCTTAAGCTCTTTTATTCACAACTGTAGAGGCAGTAGAGGAAGGGCAGCTGGCAAAGTAACGTGCCAAAAATTGAGAGGTGTAAGTTGTTCTGGCTGTGTTAGAAGTTAGGAGTTAGTTACACGACTGCTGCTGTTCATTCCAATCTGTATGTATGGTTTGGGGTATGGTCTGGATATGTCTTTCTGGTGGTACTGGAGGAGCCACGCAATCTTAAATTCCCTTCCTTTCCTAACACTGAACTGAGGTATACTGTTCTCACCTCTAAGGTGGATCTCATCCCTGTCAAACTGAGTAAAATGAACATTCTGTCACAGCATAAAAGGGAAATTACCAGTTCTGATGACTCTCCTTGAGCCTGAAGCATTCCCTGTACCATGAGCATGAAGTTCAGTCTATATGTGGTCAAACTATATGGTATTAAAGATTTCAGGTCTTGAAATCAGACACAATTCCAAATGTTATATGGTATTGTTGAAAACAGTAACTTCAATGGTATCCTTAATAGTGCCTTCCATTAATATATTTGAAAATCTGTTAATTCTTTAACATTTTCCTGGCTCTAAGGAGATGCACATTTTTTTGTTTAACTATCACCCAGGTTTTCTTCCTTCAAATGAAAACCCTACCTTTTCTTCTATAGTATTGCTGAAAAGTAATTGTTGTGTTTTGAAAACTTTACTGATAACTGCTAATGGAGTTTTTGGTCTGTACTTTAAGAAGAATGCAGAAAAATAGAATATGAAGCTATTCTCTCCTAAAGTAGTACTCAGTGTTGTTTTTTTAGTGAAGTGTGATGGATCACTGTTTCATGCAGTACTAGGATCATAGCATATGCCAGGTATACTTAAAGCTATCTGAATCCTTAGTGGATGATCCACACAGCAGCATTTTATTAGTGAGTTAGAACATTGTCAGGATGAAGCATATGGTGTCTAAATTCTTCTGTCATGCTTGTCCACATTAATTTCTGATAACGGAGTGTAGCATTGTTCTTGGTATATTTTGAATAAGGTGTGTGGAATTCACTACTTTGGAAAATGTTTCCATTGTGTAATTCAGATTTGTTTTATTCTATTAACATGAGCATTTATTGCGCAATCTTTAACTACGTTTTCACTTAGCTTTTCCATTTTCTATTCTGCTAAGGGAATAATTGTTAATGGGAATGGTATGGTAATTCATAAAACATTATTTAGGGAAGTCTGAGTTCCTTAGCTCATCCATTTTCTGAATTAAAACAGCAAAAAGTTTATTAACTGATCCTGTATGTTCTCTGTTCTTAGGCTAGTGAGTTCACCTGCCAATGCATAGTAAATGAAAAAAGAGTATAAATTGCAGCCTATCCTGCAGAATGTCAGTAGAATTCAAAGTCCAAGCTGCAATAAAATTTGCTCTTAATAGGCAAAATAATTAGAATCCAGAGAAGTCTGATGGGACAGCACCCAGCAATATCTTGAGCCCAATTACCAGTCAATTCAGAGTTAACAAAATGTTTTAGAAAAGAAGTAATGCAGCATGCTTTTGCAGTAGAGCCCAGAAAATGTAAATAAGAATACGAGAAAGCCAGCTTCTCCTAGGACTAACAAAGTGGACGCCGTTTTCTTGGGCAAATAAGAGGACTACCCAAACACTGGCTGAATTTCAGCTAATCGTTGGCTACAGACACGGTGGTGCTGCCTGTCTCTCATTGTCCCAGATTATAAAGGTTAGTTAGCGAAGGCAGGAGTGGGCCCAGAAGTTGTTAATTAAATGGGCTAGCCATAATGTGAACACTTACAAGTCCAAAAGACTGATGTTTGTAATTTTCATAACTTTCAAATTGAAATGCTACCTGGATACTGAGTTTACTGACCTTACATTACAGTGTCATAGATTGTTCTCAAAGATTTTTCTGAGTATCCATCACTTAAGTGTTTCTTTGAAGGATTCCCCCCTGACGTAGCCACAAGTGTGGTAAAAAAATAATTGTGAACTGAGACACAATTGTATTTTTCTTCTGTTTTCTGCAGGTAGCCCTGCAGCACTTTGTCAGCTGCATGTAGATGATGAGATCATTGCTGTCAATGGCACAAAGGTTTCAGGTATGGACTATAGTCAGTGGGAAGAAGCCATCAGCAGAGCACTAGAAACTGGAAACCTACTCATGGATGTCAGACGATATGGAAAGAATGGTGAGTTGTTTCGTCGGGCAGATACAGTATGCTCTGTAAGGCAAATAAGCTTTGTCTCTGCTGTACCTGACAGCTGAGAGTCCTTATTACCCTTACAGTAGTAATATGTATCTAAGCTAAGTAGTTTGCTAGCATGTCTGTTGCATTTTAACACAACTTGGCTTTTTTTAACTACTTGTGCATTAGAAATGTGTTGACAAGCAAGTCTACAAAGTGTTGAACTACTGACCTCTCTCTTACGCTCTAGCCTATTTCTGAGAGGATGGACAGGTAAAAAAGTATGCAACCACCACGCAAGGGAATATAACATTTTCTTTCCTGCCATACCACAAAAATGAAGAGGGGATGGTCTCTAGACGATAGTAACTTCTAAAGCCTCTCTCCTGCGATCAGCAGCTCCCTTTCTTCAGGGAAGGAGGATCTTGTGTTCCTTTCTTCAGGGAGTGCTTCAGGTGGCGTACGAGCTTGTGAGTGATGTAGTACCTTGTGCTATGACTTTGGGTATTGACCCAAATCTTGAGATGCTGCGCAACCTCTCCAGAATGGTACTACCTGTTCTGGCTAGCGAGGCTTTTCATCCTGGCTGAAGGTCTTTTAGCATCTCTAGGCTTGTCATGGGTTTAGTGAGGATACCCTTTCAAAGTCCCAAAAGGATTTTTCCAGAGTTGGAAGTGTGACCAATGACTTCTTTCACAGTACAAATGCAAAACATTCTTCTAGTGGGAAGCTAGGTAGACTACGTTGCCAGCAAGTGGGGAAAAAAGTAGTGGGGTGAGGAAGAGACAGGAAACAAATCACTTCTACAGGGCCTAGCACGAACAAGGAGTGAGATTAGTGGAGAAGTCATCACTGAATAAATTTTAGGTAGTGGGAGGGGAGAAATGATGGGAGTGCAAGAGAAGTTTCTCATTTGTCTTTGCCTCATCATTTTTGCTAGTTTAGGTTAGACTGCCTTGCCCCCTGCCTTCTGTGCTTCTTGATGAGCATGGACATAAAAAAGACACTTCCCTGGATAGCATATGAGTCAAACTGTACCTTGTGTGAGTAAAGTTGGAAGAATTTTCTCGATCCTTACTAATGCTAATGAAATAGTTTCCAATGAATACTAATTGCTCTGTAATGTTGAGCTACTGTAGCCCATGCTAGCAAAATATCTGGTAAACTTTTACCTGGCTTATGACTAACACTTGCATTTCTGGGGAAGGCGGTCTGCTCGTAAAAGCCCTTTTCCTCTCTTCACAAATTCCACCTGATTTGTGTGTCTCCCTCTTCTGTTATGTGGTGGTTTTTTTTTGTGTGTGTGTGTGTGTTATTTTAATGTGTTTTCTCTAACTCTTGTTCTGTTCTTTGACATTACTGTCCACATAAATTTCTTGATCTTCCACATACCAAAAAGACTGGGGCAAAGACCAGCCTTCCCTGCCACATGTAAGACATAAAATCCTCAATCTCACCAGTATGGCTACCAACATTATAGGTACATCTGAAAATAAATGGATTGATGCAACTTCTGGAGAACACATTTCAAATGTTTCCACCGTAACAACAAAAAGAGACTTCTCCAGCAGCCTTCAAAGTTCTGTGAGTATGTTTTTGAAGGGTTGTGGGATTTAGGGGGAGGAAGAAAGTAAAAAGTCTAAGACCTTGATGGGGGGAAGATGGAGAAAAGACCTTGGAAGTCTTGTTTTTATTTGTATTGCTTAAGGAGCATATAGGGTACTGCAAATACAGAGATGTAGTTACGTATGTGTTAAGCCAAATAAGGCATTTTAAGGACTTGCTACTGTCCATCCATGAGCAGACACTGCTAAGGGAGGAGTATTAAAATATGCGCAGGGTGCATTTGAACTAGAACATATAGAGTGTTTATCCTTTAGAAAATACTTTTACCTCCATTATTCATGTAAATGAAAGTTGCAGCCCCAAAGAGCAAGCATATCTGTGCTTTCAAATTACTTGCAAATAACACCCTGCCTGCCAAGGAGCTGAAATAGCAAGATCGCGACTTCTGGCATTTTCTTGCAAACTGATGGTTGTGGGTTTTTTCCCAGCCAGCAATTCACAGATGACTATTGATCCTCTCAAATGCCTGTTATCTTTTTGTCTTATAATATACTCGGGCAGTTTCAGATAGTTTTGTATCTTTCTGTGGAAAGTGTTCTGAAGTGTTGAGTGATACACAGTTCCTGTCAGGGAGACATGTAATTGGTTAAACTTCCACAAATCCAATGAACCCCAGCCCTTTATTTTTCACTTTTTCAGGATACAGAAACAAAAATGATAAATGGAATGCAAGGAGACCTTGGCTCTAATGAACAAAGAGGTAAACCACTACTGCTTTTCATCTGCTAATTGTGTGGGTTTGCAACAAGCACTGACATTATACGTGTAATCATCACAAGCTTTATACAGCGGGCAAAGCAAGACCTTAATGAACTGAAAGCTAGACAGGTATCGGAGATCTAGCTGCATCCAAACTGGGTGTAGTTTGCTTCCACAACATGCTAGGCAGTTGGAGAACTGACAACAGCGCAGTGACAAATCCCCACATCTCTGCATTAGCAGTTGTAAATTTATTGTGCGGTAGGGGTGAAAGAGAAGGGGAAGGGACACAATCTATTGTAATTGCTACTGCGTTGTGTAGAGACTGACTCAGTATGAGCATTGATTTATTTCACTGCTCAGGAAGAGTTTAAAAAGTATTGAACTCACAACCCACCCCCACCCCACCCCCCCGCCCTTTTCAGTTGTGAGGTTTTGGGGATAGTTGTCATTTTTCTAATATTATTTTACTTTTATTCCTGGAGAATGCTATTAATAATACTGGTATGAACAATAATTACTTATGATGCAATGAACAGTTATAGCCTTACTTGATGACAGTGAGAGAAACCAGGTACGTATACTTTCTAATGGAACAACGATCCTTAAGCGGGAACTTGGTATTTCATTTTGTCTTGAAGGCACATGGTGAATTGTATGAGTCCCGTCATGTCGTACTCCGTACCCCTCCTCCCCCCTGGGCCAAGAGATCAGTTGCCCTCTGGACATGCTTTTCTGATGACTTTAAATTATGATTAGGCACCTCAGTCCAATTTGGCATGTCAATTGAGGAGGCCTAAATTAGACGGAGAGAATCTGAGTCTGACACTTGTACTGTTGTTACAGTTGGACATTGTTAGTGATAAAATGAAATACTAATCAGTATATGATGTAACCTACTAAAAACTGTATTTGTTGTTACAAAAGATTAGATTTCCTTTGTGTTTCAGGGGCTTTTTGTTTTTTCTGAAATGGCATTGCTATAGATTGGGGGTCTAACAGAAGTTTCTTATCCAGTGGGGATAGTCATTAAAAAAAACCAACACAAAACCCACCAAAACCAGCACCTCATTGACTTGTTTGTATTCTTTGTATTTTTCAAATAGCGTCTGAACCTATTTCTTTGAAAAACTTAAAAAGACGGTCACAATTTTTTGAGCAAGGTAAACCAAAGAGCTAACATTTCATGTACTTCCATGAAATAGTTCCTGCTGCACACTCTTCCTAACAAGTCTGGTGCTGGGTACTATACCTCTTCAGCATTGTTTGTTGAAGTTACAGCGAAGCAACATAATTGATTTCCCTTCTTTCCCCAGGGTCATCAGGTTATTCTTACAATTCATGGGTCTACCTTTGTGGTAATGGGTCTTTGTGTGTTCTCTTATATCTATAGCTGTTAAAATCTCTTCTATGTTGTTCGTACTTTTTTTTTCACTGGGTAGGAGTAAGAAGGATCGAGCACTCTGTTCAGGTTTGCTACTACCTACAAAACAAGAATAACATTGGATGTTCCAGCAGAGGCTTAGTGCAGACCTCGGAGCTGTTGATAAAATATTTAACTCTGGATTTGAATTTATCTTGAGTTGCAGCACTGTGCTTTTGTCTAAATTGGTTGGAAAAAAAGGTAGCTACTGGCTTTCCACTATTTGGTGACTGTCACAAGATCCCAAGAAGACCTATATAAATTTTGAATTGAATATGCTAGCTTTTAAAGGCAAAACATTTTTGCCTCAACTTCGGTTTTGTAGGTTGCCTTTTGGTGTTTGCATGTCACAACTCACATACTTCCACTAATGTTGTATGTCTAATGCTGTCTTCAGACTATGTATGCCTTGCTGTTTTGCTGTAGCCTGAAAGAGTGAAGTCCTGGCCCACTGGAAGTTCAGTGTGAATTTTGGCAATTATTTCAGTGGAGCCAGAACTTTACCTTCAGTGGTGATGGCTTCTGTTTTTTTCTAGAAGAGATATGTGAAGTGCCACAGCATATATCTGTGTTTGTGGTTCTGTTTGCTTTTGAATACTTCTGCTGCATTGTATCTGCAATATGGTGGTATTTTTGTTGGATAATTTTTTTTAAGACTGGTTATGAAGTTTGGGTTTTATTTTAATAAATTTTACAGTAATATTTGAAGTATTTCAGTTGTGCTTGAGGGGGAGGAGAAGGGTGTATTTCTAGAGTGTATGCTCAGTACAGTTTTGTTCATTTTAAACTTTTGACACTTTAGCTTTACAATTATATAAAGATTCTTCTTTCTAAACATGTATAGGCCAGCATAAGCTTGCAAGGCAGAGAGAAGTGGAGAGCAAAGATAGGCGCTGTCTATGCCTCACTTCAGCATCTGCTGGTGCAGTTGCAGGAGATCAAGTCTGTCATATTGTCACTGTGGCTGCTGCGATCTGATAATTACGACAAAATTGTGCATATATAGTTCGGATGCTAGCCTGTGACTCGTTAGATGTCTTTTGTAACCTATTGTATTTAAATTTTCTCCACTTCATGTGGTCGTACTTTTATGCACTTTTTATTTTTTAACTGAAATTTGGACAGCTAAGTGACAAGTACGCTGGCAACAAAGAAAAATAGTGATGATGCTTAGGAAAGGCATCTGTGCTTCTCCATGTTTTCTCAACTTTTAATTTATTGGCATAATATACATCGCTTATAGTCATCTTGGCACAGTCTAAGACCAAGCGTGATGGCCTCAAATAGCATAAGGTTTGTAGTGAATGGTAACAAGCTCATCAAACTCAAGCGTGCTTTTGGGAGTAGGAAAAGAGGACAGTCAGAAAGGGGAAATACATGGTTTTGCAGTAGAGAAGTTGCCTGTGGATGTCTGTTGCTCTTAATTCACATCAAGGGCAGTAGGTGAGTAGCTGCTCTACCCTGGAGCAGCGTTCTGGTGATTGGTCATGCTAAACAGTTGGGTTTCACAATAACAATAGGAGAGGTGTGTAGCAAAGAACCTCTATATTGCCACAGTGGGAGATGTACTGCTAATGCAAGCAATTGCTGATGGCACTTTTAAGCATGTAAAGCTTTTAAACAATTGCGCACATTAGTTGAAAGCACCTAATGAATTCTGCCCTCAAGTAAGTTCAGTAGGGAAAATGCAAGCATGGCTTACAAAGGAAGCAAAAATTTGTCTGAAGCTCAGACTTTCCACATTTACACACGTCTTGCAATAGTGAATATGTACGGCTCTAATGATTTCTGTTTTTTGCCTTCAAAATCTCGCAGGAGGCCCAGAGCCTGCAATGCCTGATGTAAGTACTATTTACAAACTACTGATTAGTTGTATAACCCTGGTCTTTTCAAGAAGACCAAAGCTTTCTATTGCTTTTTATGCTTCTTTAAAATTGTGATCAAATCTGAGAGGACTAAGATTTTCTAATGCGCAATAGAATGGCTGCTTTCTGACCCTTCGAAGAAAGGACTAATTTAGGTCCTTGTCACTATAAAGCTGTAGTGTTTGTAATGGCTTTTATTTCCCACTTAAAAAAAATGTTTTAAAATTTAAAGTGTTGATTACATGAAATAAGATAATAATATTTCATTTCTGTGCTCTATTAGCTCCCAGTCCCATCCATTAGTGCTCCTACTCGTCGGGTTTGGGATCAAGAGGAAGAACGAAAACGACAGGAAAAATGGCAAAAGGAGCAGGACCGTTTATTGCAGGTATAATTAATCTTCATAATCATAGGCTGGCAATCCCTTGGGTGCAGCAAATGATGCTGAAAGAAATTAACATGTAACTTCTGCAATTCTTCTTACTGATGGCCTAAGAGGACTTTCACATACATTTGCTGGGCTGCACAATTACACACACTAGCAATTATTCAGCAAAAAGAGGACAATCAAACCCAGACTGTGTATTCACTACATCCAAAATGCTCAGTCATTGCAAGGCTGGTATGCTTTTACTGGCAACAGATTTTAAGGAATAAGCAAAGACTTAAGGGCTGTAGTCTTCACTTTGGAATATGAGTTTTATTTTTTCCCCTTAAGAAAATTTCCTCTAGAATGAGTTTTTATCTTCAATCAGCGATACAGCCTTATAATCAGAAAGGGAGAAGGCAGCCAGTGCCTGCTTAGATGTCTGCTAGCATCCTGTTGTTTAGCAATCAGCTAAACAGTTAGAATCAACCTGGTTCCCAGGTTGATATCACTTTATATTTACTGTATTAATGTGCCCCATTCCACTCCATCTTTCAAGAAGTACCTTAGATAGCTGATTTTTGTTCAAATGGAAACTAAACTGTAAAACGGGGAATATAAAAGACATGAAGTCAGTTGTTACAAGACTTAACATCTAATAATCTTGGATTCTCCAAAATTAGTTGCACAACTTCGGATTGTAGTTGAGCCAGGATTTCAGTCACTTATGGCAGACCTAATGTCCTGGTGGAGCTCAAGCATGTTTTTCCTATGCTGGTCTGTTAAAAAACACATTAAATACCAGAAGTACATTCTAATGCAAATAAAAACATACCACATTTCTTATTTGTGTGTTTAACTTCAATCTAATGTGACAGGAGAAATACCAACGCGAACAAGAAAAACTGAGGGAAGAATGGCTGCGAGCTAAGCAAGAAGCAGAAAAAGAGAGCTCCAAGTATTTTGATGAGGTAGGCTATGAATATGGTGTCACCTTTGACTGTTTACTTTTTATGATGCCTTTTTTCTCTTATAGCAGATGCGTCCAAGCAGGCAAATGATTTATTTTGCTATGTCATTTATCTTCTCATTTTGGAAAATAAATTGTTGTCTATGATTTGGTAGAAAGAGGTTGCAAAGATGGGAAGAACAGAGTAAATGAGATGTTTTGACTTTATTCCATAAGGATTGGTTAGGTAACTAACACCAGAAACATGTCAGCAGAAAGTTTCAGCACGTATTAATTATTGTGACCAGAATGGAGTGTTACCTTGTATATATACCTTTGCGGTATGTTTACCTCCTGATGCTACTTGTTGGAATTCTGCTTCAATACTTCATCATGAGACATGTTCGTAAGTGCCTGGCTTGTTTCTGGCAGCTGGTTCATCCCATGTCTAATAAATCTGCATATCAAATAAACGTAGATTTGCTATCATATGTTTCAAAACATTGAATGTGTGTAGCTTCTGTAGATGCTGACTTTGAGGCTGTTGCTTATGGGAAGATGAACAGGTTTTTTCCTGAGTATGGGAGGTGTCTGAGATATCTCTATTGCTATGCAAGTGCTGCTTCAGGCATCCTAGCTAGATCAGTTGTGTTTACACAGTCACAAGCAAGTAGATTGTAATTTAAGGCTTAGGACTTCAATAAGAAACCTCTTTGAGCTGTTAGAGGGCTTTGTCCGAGAATGTAAACCATTTCATATTTTTCCATCATTAGAGGTTTGGATGGACCCATAAAAACGGTATTTGTTCTCTGCAACTAAAACATCTTTTGACCGCTGAAAGACCTTTTCTCATGTTTGAGAGAAGGGTCATAGAGTGGTAGGTCTGAAACTTGACTTTCAAACAGTAAGAGAATGGAGGAGGTTGGGGGGTTCACCCACATGAAGATTCATGTGAAATTCATTGGTCTGATGTGCATTTGCAGTGTATCTCTTTGTGTATACGTTCTTAGGTAGGTCTTGGTTTTCTAAGTCAAAACAGTAGGGAGAAATGCTGGGGGTATCATGGATGAGTTTGTTTTCTGTGGGCATTTAAGTGGGGATGGGATGCTTGAAATGTAAGTGATACTTTAGAAAGCAGAATGTTTCACATAGCTGTGGCCGTGCTGCCCATGGCGCTTGCTAAGGCTGCTGTGTGGAATGAAGTTCTTTCATTAGGAGAATGTGCTAGCAGTCACTCAAACCATGAAAACAAAGTATACCCTGGGTCTTGCATTGGAAGTGTTTGGGATGCTTTTTACACAGTCTTCCCTCAGAGTAAATGAACTTTTCTGAGTGAGAAACCTGTTCAAAAAATAGGTCCCTTCCCTAAAAGCAAGATATTTTTTTTTTCTTTGCTACAGGAGCAGAGTGTTCTAACCTTAAACACAACATCTGTCCCTGCATGGGCTCCATCTGCATCCAGCTGGAGAGCAAGCCCTGAAGGAAATACTTCTGAGGAGCCAGAAGGAGTTGGAGCAAGTGAGCTGGCAGCATGCTTACAGGGTGAGGAAGAAGGAAGGAGGAAGCTGCAGGAGGAATGGAGGATCCAGGACGAAGCAGCCCTGCATTTTGAGCAAGAAAGGGAACTCCAGGAGCTGGAGCTTGAGAGACAACGTAAAGAGAGGGAGCAGCAGTATGCTGAGGAGCAGAGGCGGCGGGCAGAGATGGAGGAGCAGAGGCGGCGGGCAGAGATGGAGGAGCAGAGGCGGCGGGCAGAGATGGAGGAGGAGCAGAGGTGTCAGACTGAAAGGCAGAGGGAGGTGTTGGTGGAGATGCCTCAGTACCAAAGGTGTGCAGTTGTGATGGGATGTACTCTCTCTTGCTTTTGCATTAAAAATTCAAACACATTTCTTCTGGGAGTGTGTATGTCCTGAATATGTAAGGGTATTCATTTAAGATTTGTACTGTAATTAGTCAGTGCAAGATACCACAGGATGGCCTTTCTTTCTAAAGGTAGAAGGATCAGGCATAAGACAAAGTCTTTCCCCATGAATCAAGTGCCCTTTAACCCACTTCAGCTAATTTTTTAAGTAGGAAGTGTAAATAAATAATTGCAGCCAAATCAAAGGTGACCTGAAACACTTTGTGTGAAGATTTTGTAAGAATCCTGATTAAGGCTGTAAATTGAGAGCCAGTGGCTCAATATGCAAGGCCTTTCAGAGGAAATAATAAGTTAACTCTTTTCCAATAAATGCATGACTGATTTTCCAGACTCCTGTCTTTAGTTCGACAGTGCAGTAGTAAAGTTTAATTGCACTACTGGGTTAACTTGCTGATGAGGGGTATCATGGTGTATGAGCAAACAGATGCTGGCTTAAAAATATCATAGCCTGTTAGAAATACTCACTGTGGATATATTTATTCTAAAGCATGAAGTGGTTTCTTTCATTACCTTCTTTGGCAGCTTGGTTTAAAAAATCCCAAACCAAAACCAAACAAAAATCCCAACTTTTACTTTACAAGTTCACATTCTTGCCCAGAAGTTTTCAGATTATTACAGGCATCGTGGGAGATTAATCTGTCTGAAACAGATTAAACCAGTAAGGTTTTCTTATTTCTTGTGCATTTAGCTTAGTGCCTTGTGTATTACTAGCTTTGCTGTTTCTCTTGAGGATTTTCCCCTGTTCGTAAGTAAGTAATAAAGAGATGACTGAAGATAATGCATGGTATCAAGTCTTAAAAGAGGAAAGTATGATTATAAAATTGCATATATTTGCAGGAGAGATTGCGAGACCTGGGGTTACTTTAGCTCATTGTAACTGACTGCTGCTTGAGATGCCTGCTGAGAAAAGCAGAGGCACAGTTGTTACAATGGCTAAACAGGTTCTTCTTGGCAGCTGAGCCAGAATATCTCTACAGTTTTAATTTGCCCCTGTTGCAAGATAATAGGACTTTGTGCGGTAACTTATAAAGCTGCTCTAATATCTGCATATCTAAATCCTTGATATGTGCTTTAATCCTAGGGGATTCCATTGCTTCTGAGGTTGCTGCCAAAAGATGTGTTTTGGTAAAGAAGGAAGGCTTTGCTTAATAGTAAAAGGAGCAAGTTTAGTGAAACTGGGGTTTAAAATATCTGGTGTTAAATGTTTGGTTTACGATGGTATCAGAAGGTGTGACTTGAAATCTGAAACCTTATACAAACATCTGTGAAGGCAGGATACTTGCTGCTAAGAGCACTGAGTTTGAGGACAGGCAACTGGAAGAGCTTTGTCTGTGGAAGTTAGAGTTTTTCTCTGTGGGTTACAAACTACACCTATAAAATATTCTAGAATATGCATGTAACTTTTAGAGAACTGCTATGTTTGGACAAAGCTTACCTCCTGGCTTTAAAATGGATAAGATAATCACTGTCATATAGTGCTAATGGTAATTTTTGCAGCATCTTAAAAAGTCTTCAGAGATTTTTTCTCATGTATTTTCATATATCTAACTAACATATCCAATATTTCTCAGTTTTCTCTATGTATACTTACTGTTTGCTCAATTTCTAGAAAATGTTATTTTGTTTAATACGTATTTTCTTTTATCTGTATTTTGTTTCCAGACATTATGAGCGCTATGAAGTATCTAAAACAATAGAGGATCAAGCTGGCCATCCTCTCATTGACAGGTAATAAGAAATTGAATCAATAGGTAGGTTTTCAGCCTACTTCATAAGTATCAACCAATTTGACATGCTCACGTTTGGATTCCTTGTCACTTAACAAAACAATTTCAGGCAGTTTTTCTGACAGCCTTTCTTTTTCTGCCCTTTGTGTTTCTGGCTGGTAAAATGAAGTCTCCTTAGAATTTAACTGTTTGGGGTTTCCCCCCCCCCCCCCCCCCCCCGCCTTAAGGATCTGTTTTGAATATTTTTAGTAGGAACTACTAAGGTTTCGGGTTTTTGGGGTTTTTTTGGTTGGTTTTTTTTGTTGTTTTTTTTTTTTTTTTTTTTTTTTTCTCAAGGCATTATGAGCGTTATGAAGTTTCTAAAACCATTGAGGAGCAACCTGGCCAGTCATTTGCTGACAGGTACGTGTGATACTGAATCTCGCTGTAGACTGTAACGTCACTGTTTCTGTGTCAGAAAGCTTTGAAACTTCCAATAAGCTTTAGCCATGGCAGTTAAGGGAATACTTTGTATATGCTGCTGTGTTTTGCAGTGTTTATGGCATGTTTTCATGTTGAGAAAAAAAGCAGCTAAACTTTTGGCAAATTATATGCTATGCTGTAAACAAGTTAGGCAGTAGGGTTTTACTGGGAGAAGCAGAACTGTAAGGAAGTAAATATGTGGGTGGTACTGGTTTTATTTGGCTGGAAAACAATTTCAAATAATATTGTGGTTGTGTCATAACGTGCCACACAAACTAAGGTGCAGTCATCCCAGTCAGGATTGTGCAACTTGAGAGTAAACAGGGAGGGAGGAGAGAGACAGCAGCAGCGTATATATCAGGAAGGTATTAGATGTGCCGCTTGTTTAAGTTATGCTCTCTTACCTTGGCTACTTTCTGTCTTGTGTTGCTTGGTGGTTTGTTTGTTGTACTGTTGCTTTTTTGGTTTTGTTTTGTTTTTATTTCAGTAGAGTATATTAACCACTGCAGGTTTGGGCTTCTTGAATGGATAGCTTTTTCTTCTCCCTTTTAATAACTGGGCTATAGTTAAAAAAATGCTGAAGTTACTTAAATCCAGAACTGTTTTATCAAGTCTTTGTCTTAGATGGCATCCCACAGTAGTTCTAAAAGATCACCTCTGCTGTATATACTTAATCAGTTCTTACAGCTGGAGTGAGCATACCCTTTTTTATATGAAGAGGAACCCCAAAATTCACAGGGTACTACTAATGGAAGATCTAAATCTAACTTCAGAAGATGCCTGCACTAAATAGATACATCTTGGATATATGTGTGAGGAAGACACTTGGGTGCTAAAAGCATCCCAGGCAAGGCTGACCTGCTCTTTGGAGTTCATTTTTACCACAAGCAGTTGTGAAATTGTTGCATCTTCTCAAACAGAATAAAATAAATAGGTCTGCACCATAGGATGGACAATCAGAACTTGGGGGAGCAAGAAAAGTGACACAGTTTTATGCATCGTTTATTTATAGACAAAGGACAAGAGTCCCACAAAACACTGTTACGCAGCCAGTACTCTTAAGTGTAAACACATTAACGTAGCAGCTTTGAGTTGTGACCCAGTAAAGGATTTCTGTTCACTTCTGAGGCATTTTAAACTAAGAAACTGCCTTTATTACTTGAGACTAATAACATAGCACAGAGGTGTTCCTGAAGCTCCAGTTTGGTACTGTCAGAAAACCAGCTTTTTGCTGCTTGTCTGCCTGTATACTGAATGACGTATCTTGTCTAAAACTCATTAAAAATTATGGGGTTTTTTATCAGTGATTGATAAAATTCCAGGGAACAATCTGCATGCAGTGTTTGAGCAGGTGTTTTGCTTACAATCTAGTAATGATGCTGAAGTATGATTTAGTTTTCTCAGATGTTAACTCATTTATAAACCTGCTTTCAAAGTTATCACTTCTTTAACTGTCTGACTGTAGTCTTCACAAAGCTTCCAGAGAGGAGGACTTTGTTTTTTACATGTTTTTGTTGAAGCGAATACAATGATTGGTCCCTTATACCTGAAGCACTGGGAACTTTCAGTACATAATTTTAACTTTTAATCAGTGATCACCTATTGACATTTAAACATTGGCATCTTTTTCTCCCCTTAATATCCTGTTGGTCTTGGTTTGGGTGTTTTTGCCTCTTGCTTTAAGTTCAGCATTAGTTGTTGATGGGAGGGATGGTGAAAAAAGGGGCTGTGTATCTCGTCTGCAATGATAAGATCTTTGTCTGTGATGAGGTCTCCTATTTGAGACAGAGAAATGTTTTCTATATCCTTAGGAATAAGTCCAAGTCAAGTTCAGAACTGAATGAATTCAACACAATCAGAAATGGTAAGTACTGTTTAGTTTTCATTATTTTGAAAATGTATTTTCTTGAAAAAAGATGTGTTGGATGTGGTTATCCTAAGAAAATTAATTGTCAAAGTGCTTTTTGATAGCTGCAGTGTAGTTCAAAGTCATACCATGCTACAGCTTAATGAAGTTTCAACAGCAAGAGGAAATTCGTACAGTCAGCGTCTTGCTGGATTAACTGCTCCCTTGAAGACTGTAGCAGTGATTACAAATGGGTCTCGGGTGCCTAAATTTTAGATGTCTGATACTTATATGAGAATAAACCAGTTGTGTAGATATATCATTGAAGATGTGGGTTCTTTTGATATGACTCTGTCAATAAAAAAAGCTGTTCATACCAAGATGATAATGTATTTGATACATTTGTTTGCTCTTTGTAACTACTGTTAAGAGTAACACAGCTAGAAGTCAGTGCTTGATACTGTCGCAGCAGCTTGTTTTCTGGACTCTAGTTCGTTGCTGCCTTTGAGTTGTCCTTCAGTTACCTTCCTGTGTCTTGAAAGGAATGTGTATAAAGCAAACAAACCAACCAGATGGTCATAATTACGTTACAGTAAAAAATGACTGAAAGCTATTCTCGTGTCTAAAACATGGTTGAAAAAAAAGTAATTGCAAGTAATCATAGAGAGGTAAATGGTGTATTAGAGGATATGTTGCAGATTGACAACATTGCTTTCACACATTAAAACTTGATCATTGGAACTCATAAGTGAGTCAACTTCCACAGTATTTTATAATGGCAATCTACAGCAATAAAACCAAGAGCAAATCTATAGTCAGAGCAGTATTTAAAAGGATTGAATTTTAAATTGAATGACTTATTGCAGAGTAATTTTCTGTATTAGTCTTACTGTAAAGAAGTTACCAGATCTAGGAAATAAAGACAAAATTGTTGCCTTCTAGCATGTCAACACATTGAAGAAAGATGGCTTGTTTCTTTCCCCTTCCAAAATCTCAAAGGCCATCTATACCATAAATGTAATTTCAACTGAGTAGTTAACACAACATACAAATTATAAAGAAACTGTGTAAGATTTCCCTGTCTGTCTCCCCCCATATACATAGATACTTGTCTAAAACAAGATAAAGCAGTGTGCTTAGTGCCTTGAATAAAGAAAAAAAATATCTTGAGAACAGGGACAACATACAGGAAAACAGGATATGAACTCTTAAAGGGAGAGAAGGTATCCCACCGTTCAATGATATATTCTATACATACTTCAGTTTGTATTGGAGGAAGTCTCCATACTGTGGCAATAAAAGAGATCATGCTCTTTTAAAAATACATGTATGTGTGTGCATACATATGCGCACACAAATGGATAGGCATATACACTTAGAAAGTGAAGGAAAATGCCTACTTGTATTGAACTTAATATTAAGGACCACATAATGGAAATACAATTTTTAAAAGTGTAATCATAATGACATATTGGCAGGCTTGATACTGGTCACCTGTCCATAAAAAGGAACGGGAGAAACTTGTGAATGTGGTGATGAATGACTGCTTTGGAGTTACAGCCAGAGCACTGAATCTGTGATAACTGCCTTTGTGCCTTAAGGTGTCTGGCTGAAATCTGTGCATTTTGTCCAAACAGGTACCCAGAGCAAGTACTCAGAGAGGTCCTGGAACACGGGTGAGTCACAGAAGAAGCCTCAGAAGGAGCAAAACCTGTCTGCAGCAGAGTTGGAAAGACAGCAAATCCTTCAGGAAATGAGAAAGAAAACATCTCTACACACGGACAGCAGCTGGATTAGGCAGCGCAGTTCCAGTATACATAAGGAGCCTATAAGTCTGTACAGCAGTAGTATGAGGAGGTAGGAATTGCGTTAAAAATAAACTTTGTCTCTCATCAGATAATATTGTTTAGTGATTCTAAACCTCAGCTTGTATTACAGAGCACGGAAATGAAATGAGTCTGTGAAATGCTGTAAGCTAAACTGCATAGCAGCACAAATAGAAGAAAGTAGCTGTATTACAGCTGGAATTAAACTTTTTTTTGCGAGTAAAGAATATGGATGTGACCTGTAAATAACTCAGCTGCTTATTTCTTGGTTGGTGTACCAGCAATGGAAATCAATAATGTGCTCTGTCATTGACAGATGTGCTTAAGAATTTCAGCATGACAATTTATTGTGGAAACTAATTATTATGGCTAAGGAGTATACCTCTTTTTATGTAGAAATGTCAGAAAGTCTGGAGTTTGTTTCTTGCTTTAAGTAATGTATGTATGTTAGATTTGTCACTTAGGAAACAGTCATCAGTCAGAAGAGTGGCTGTTGGGCCAACACCTTGTACCTAGGTGATGCTGTCCAGCTTGGATGGATTGTTATTTTCAATCTGTTATCCCTTGGAGAAAACAAAACCAAATGTGGTGTCTGAGGTCTGTTTCCCTACAGTGGATTTTGATATGGTTCACCCTGATAAGGCTGCAGTGAAGAGTGTTTTGCCTTTATTAAGTCCCACCTCTCTTTTTGCTTCACCTGCTTTTTCCCGTGACACTAAGATTGGACACAAAGGATAATTTTCTGCTCAAACATTTTAAATCGGTGTGTGAAGAATATTTCTCAGTGTCATCAGACAAGCATGTTTATGCTAGAAAATCTTAAAAATGCTAGGATAATGATTTTTCTTTTAAAAAAAATCAGAATATAGCTCTTCTTCTCTAGCTGTACCGCTATTTACATTTTTATGTGTACCTTTGTTACAGAGGGGAGTCTTTGGACAATCTTGATTCTTCAAGAACAAGCTCATGGAGGCACCACACATGGCTGAACCAGTCTGCCTCCTCTTCATCTTTGTCCTCTAGTCAAGATTTCAGTCGCCCGGTGTCCACTTCAAACCGAGCCTACATGTGCACTCCTTCCTCCAGCAAAGCACCTCCTGCAGCCACCTCTGCAAGAGCCCCCTCTGTGTCCCAGGCAGCCCCCCGAGCTCAGTCTCCCCTCTCTGCTTCCCAGCCAGGGTCCCAGACACGCAGCAGGTGAGTGAGCGGTGCACTTCTGCTGGGAAGGTATAAATGCTGGGCTGCCCTGAAGAGAGCAGCCTGTGTGTATGGTGGTCCACAGCAGCGTTCTTGCCCATAACATTGATAAACAAGTCTGAAAACTACCTGGACTTAGTTTTCTGGCTGGATGGGGCGGTAGAAGTAAGGGCTGTTATTACCCCCCTGCTCCAGTCCTTCAGAAAATTCCCCAGGTTTGTCATCACTGCTTGACATTGGGTTAAAAAAAAAAAACCACACTGAAGGAACTGGAATAATAAATCTCCAGTCTCCAAGCTGTATGTTGGTTACCAAAATGATTAGTAAAAGCATACTCCAGATGGCATTTCTGACATTTATTTTCTTAGGTTTGTTTTAACAAAAGATTCCTGAAACCCACGCTTTATGGCCCTCATCTTGGTCTTTCCTCCCCCCTTCCTGGCATGTGGTCAATATCATCTCGAGGAGCGCTCAGGAATGCTCATAACCCACGACCCTGGGGAACTGCAGAGTAGGATGTTGGTTTAAATCTAGGAGGAGAAAGCAACAATTGCAACATATTTTGAAACAAAAATGGAATTCACTTGTGGTAGGGTAGATAACTGCTACTTTATGTACTTGAAACGTTTTAAAAATACCTTGGGGTAAGGCTATAGAGAATCATCCCCACACAATTCCACGTGTTATATATAACAACAGTGTGAACATTGCTTCACTAGCTCTTATGCTTTCAGGCACTTCGTGATAAATTGAACCTGTTTTTTTCTTTTTAGTTTTCTTTTTTTTTCCCTCCCAAAGCTAGGTTCCTACATTCTTTATAGTGTACAAAAATTACCTTTTTAACCATGTTTACTTATCTTGTTCCCGCTTCCATTTGCTAACATCTTGGTAGATCTATAGAAACTGACCTCTGTATGGATTATGTTCAGAGTTAGCATAATATTATAGGCCCAGGAGTAGCCTTCTGTTACCTAACGAGGTGCAGATGGTGGGACTTGGCAGGGCTGCTTGCTAAAACTCAGCCTTCAGGATAATTCCCCACAAATAAGAAATAAGGCAGCAGCACAAAACCTGTGGTCTTACTCTCCAAACTTAATAACATAATTTTTATGTTTATTTGTAGAAGGTATTTTATACAATGAAATATCTGCCAAGAAAGTGACAGAATTTCTCCATTTGTTCCTGTGTAACTTTGATCTAAATTATAACACTTCAGCTTTACTTAGCTTTCAGATTTACTGCAAATGATAGTTAATTTTCAGTTTATTTTCCCCAGGCGGCCTAATAGTACACTTTTACACCAGTGTGGTTTTGTTTCTAATCTCAAAAAGTCTTTGATAACTTTTCTTTGTCTTTTAAACCTTTTCAAACTGGTTTTAAGGATTTTCATTCTATATTTAGGTCAGTCAGTGGGAAGAAAATCTGTTCATACTGTAATAACGTTCTGGGCAAAGGAGCAGCCATGATCATTGAGTCTCTTGGTCTTTGTTATCATTTACATTGCTTTAAGGTGAGAGATGGGAGTAACATCTTGAAGGAACAGGAACTAATCAGAAGCACGCATGGCTACTTGGTGTTATGCTCACAGGGGCTCTACTAATCACCTGCTTTGCCTTCTATTCTTTTGACAGCGTGGTGCATGCATATTTCCATGAGGCACTCGTCTCTGCAGGCATTTAGCCCTTAACTCTAGAAGTATTTGTTAAATGCCAGAGCTAACCGGTAGGGCTTTGACAAATAAGATGATGTTGACTGTGAGATCAAAGTTCTTCCTTCTTCGAATAGGCAGCAAAAAAAAAATCAGAAGGGGCTGAGCCACTTCTCCCAGAAAAAACAGCTCCTTAAAAACAAAAAAAACCCCACCCTAAATAAAAACAACCTACCCCCCCCCCCCAAAAAAAAAAAAAAAAAAAAAAAAAAAGGCAAACCAAAAAACCCCTCAGCCGGGACCCTGGCAATTGAACCGTTTAAGGTGGCCCATCATTTCTAAGCTAATCCTAGCATAGTGTTCACACGGTGTTTTCCAGGCAAAGGCGTGCTGGCAGCGTTCAGCCTGGCAGGATAGAACCCAGCACCAAAAGGAAGCTGTTTAGTGCCACTCGACCCTGGACTGAAGCTGGTATATCAGCTCATGCTTAGCGCTGAGGCATAGTTACATGATTTGTAGTCAGCTCGGGGCATACGCAAAGCTGAAAGAAGAAATGCCTGCCTGCAAAAGATGTAAAAGCACTTCTAGTTCCCCTGCTCTAGGACCAGATGATAAATTAGACTCTGATTTGGAGGTGCTGTGGCACCCCTTTGCTCTTACTCTACCTTGTGTTGGATGGAGGCGTGGCTTTAAGAAAGAGACTTGGGTGTCTGGTTCAGAACACTTGTCTTCTGTGCCCATCTCAAAGGCATCACCCAGAAAACTACAAGGGATTGACTCAAAATTTCCCCTGATCCTGCCTGCCTGAGCAGAAGGGACAGGTGTAATCCATGGGGGTGCATTGTCACTCCCTTTATGCAGAGTGTATTCTGTACAAGGGAGTCCACCCATAGCTCCTAACCTACATAAGAAAATACCAAATCTCTGTGTTTCAAATCTCTGGAGATTAATGAGCTATTGAACAGAGTGCCAATCTGCCAGATCTAAAAGATTCATTACTCATGTAAGCAAGCAGGCAAACTGTCTGTCCTTCTGTAGTCAGCTGAGTACTTCGCTTTATAAATTCATAAGGAGTGTGCTATGGTTTGGGTTACATTCCTTCCAGAGGTAGTTCATATTCATAGCAAAGACTTGTTCAGGCACCATAGTTAAATAGTTTATTGTTAGTATGAAAGCTGTCAAGCCCCTTATTTGTGTGTTTATCAAAAAAAATAGTATTAAATTGGCCCCTTCTCTCCAAATAAGAACTCATTTCTGTGATGCAAGCCCAGGAAGTCAGGGGTGTCTGAGCATTTGCTGCTCCGAGTGCCAAAGGGCTGAGGATACCAGCAGTGTATAGTGCCACACGGAAATCTGCAAGCAGCCCACCCAGGTGTTCTGTGCCAAAATTGCTGTTGCCATCTAGACAACAATTTTTTTTTGTGTCGAGCCAGTCTTAGTTTTCAGAGAAAATTAGATTTAATGAACTAATCTCTAAAAAGTCTGCTTTATGTTTGCTTAGTTGGTGTATCTGCTATTCGTTGTCCAGTCGTCGCCTTAAAATACTTTCTCAGGGTTAGTTGCGTTTTGATCTACTAATCGTTACACATTTGCTGCTAGTGGCTGTGGGTGTATCGTTCAAGCTTTGTTGAGCTTAATCCAAGCTGCTTTTGAACAGCTTTCTCGTTTCTTAACATTTTGTAAGGAGTTCTAATTACTCATCTATCGTGCAGTGTGTTTCCTGTGGATGTGACCTCGGGGGATCCCGCTCTGGAGCTGAAGTTCGGATCCGAAACAACAAACTCTTCTGCAACGACTGCTATATCAGATTTAAAAGTAAGGCAATCCACCTGTGGTGTGCCTGACAGTAGTTCTTGCCTGTGCTGTACAGCCTCAAGTGTTTGCACGGCTGAGCCACTCGATAGCTTTCATATTTAGCTTTAAGTTGGTATGTTAGTGAATAGGTTCGGCAAGGTTTGATTGCCAGTTTCTGCCCCTCGTAGGGTAGTCAGTCATTCCTGACTTGTAACTTGCTGGTAGCTGATTTTACCACCTTGTTATTAAGCAGCTTCAAGCAGACAATGTGGTATAGTCATCCTGCTTTCTTCATAGATCTGAGAGAGTGTTGTCAAGGAGTTGTCAGTTGCTGAACAGGCTTGTCTTGATAACAGAGAAGTCTTTTTGAAAAATTGTTTACATTTTTTAAAAACGTAATCTGAATATATATATTTAATTCAATCCTAATGCATACCTGGGAAGCTGTTAGTTTATCCTGTGCAGGTGGCACAAATGCTCGTTTCTATTTGCGATGCTATTATTATTTGAATTATAGGTCTGTGATTGGTTATTCATTTAGGTACAAGTTCAGGAGGAATTGATTTACTTACAGATCTTAATTAAAAGGTGCAGTATAAATTTTTTCCTTTATTATGGTTTGCAGAATTCTGATTTACTGGAGCATGATATTAAGGCTTTGAATAATGGTGTTGAGGGTTTTTTCCTGCTGTCATAGATGATGGTAGACAACCTCCTAATTTTGACAAGTCTTGAGAGTTTTGTATGGCTCTATTTTTATGTAGCAAATATGGAATTCTCTAGAATGATAAAATTCAGCTAAGGGAAAGCATCTCTGAATTAATTCCTGGGAAACATGTCCACATTTCTTCATGAGCCCGGCACATTTTTCTCATGGTGGACCAGAAGGCAGTGAAGGGAACAGGATACCTATGCTGCAATACTTGAGCAGGACTTGGGCATCTGCTGGCTGACAAGCCTAGCTCAGAAAGAGAAGCTCTGCATCTGATGCTGTTGCTGTTTTCAGGATTTTTTTTTTGCTTCCAGGAAGAGGAGAAGCTGCCTGCACCACAGAAATGATTGTGTGGTGCCCCAGCTAAAACGAGAAAAAAACCCACCTCTCCTTGACACTAACAGTGCATTCAGAGAGGCTAATGTTAGGTGCAAGGATGCCACTATGATCAGTGGAAGGAGGAAGAGAATCACCACCTTCCATCAAGGGGTGATCCAGAGCACTGGGTCATATGTCTCCGAGCTAGTGTTCGGAGAATTTATCTCCTTGTTGATGACAAGACCACATCAAAGTGACAGTGTTCCTATTTCAAGCACCCAGATGTGTGGGAGATTCAGTCTGGAGCCTGTTCATGTTATTTTATCTTTTCTTCTGGGGGCAAAATTGCTGGGTGAGTTGGATAAGTTGGGTACTGGGGAAAAAAAAAAAAACAACAACCAATAAAACCTGTTTTTATTACTCCCTGCCAAGACAGTACTCAGGAATTTGGTGATGGAAGTAACAAAAAATTTTATCACGGATGAATTGCTATTTAGTCTTGACATTACAACCCATAAAGTCACAGCAGTGCCTTTCAGAAGCAGAGCTGATCTGTGAGGAAACGGTTCTATTCCCTTCCCTTCAGACTGCATCTACTTGGGCCAGTGGGCACCTCAAAACATAATTGTATGAGATATGAGTAAATCAGGAACTGTAAGAATTTGTGGGTACAAACCAAAATATTTGAATTAGTGATTGGTAATTGAAATTAGCTATTTGAATAATACAAAAACCAGCTATGTTATTACTGCAGTGAAAATATACTGACAACACAGCACTGGTGTGTGATGCAGATTACTTTGCAGTTGGCATTTGACATCAGCCTGGCTAATTATTTGTTAGTTTCAAACAGGAACATATTGGCTAAAAGGTTTCATAAACTGTAGGATTATTAATATTTACATTGTAATTTTATGATATTTTTGCACATTTTTATGTTAATTGTGTGGTTTAAACCTGGGACATTGTAGCAAAACACCAGTGTATGGGCAGATGCCCACAAATATATGCAGAGAGGGGATAAAAAGTTCTTTTTTTAAAATACTGTTAGAGTTATTTAACAGATTTTGATTTGATTATTGAAGGGTAAATTTAGAAAAATTGTCACCTTGTCTCTATGCTAATACTAAAAATAATTCTTAAAAACTCGGTAAGGTGCATGTTCTGTGGAGTATTACTTGGCCTGAAATACTTGCAGTGCTATAATTGGATTAAACATAAATTTGTATTGTTCACAAAATCTGGATTGCTAAATTCAGAATGTATGCCTTAGTTTGTGTTACCATTTTCAATAGGTATTGGAAATACTGTTATCTGACTATTTATAACTTCGAAATTTTAATTTCTCTCACTAAGATTCTTCAGTAGCTAGGCTTTAATTACAATTTCTTCTGTCTCTCTCTAATAGCTGGACAACCAACCTCCATGTGAAGCAAATGAAGATATGAAACCACTGTTGCAGATAAAAGAAGAGGTGATTGCTGCTGATGTAGATCTATAAATATATATATTGTGTGTATGTGTGTTTTTCCTAAGAGTAACTCTTGCTTATCTAGTCTTCATAGCAATGCATCGTATTCTTTATATAACTATTTTTATTTATAAGAAAGTAATTGCAGTAAGGAAATATCTGGGGAAAATGCTTTAACTTTTTCAGCTTCAAGTACTGAGAGCACAAGGGAGAATAAGTATATTTTCAGTAATAACTTCAAAATATTTTTGAGGCTTATAATCAACTAGTTGACTTTCCAATGGTATATGAAGAGGGTATTTTGTTTCTAAGCTCTTGAAATGAGTGTTAGAGAAATAGCTAATATAAATATATATTTGCAATTACTGTCTTTATTTTTGACATATACTGGAAGTGAATTCTCTAGGTTAATATGAAGCTGCATTTAAATACACACAAATGTGTTTGCTTTCCGTATGCTGGTTTCTAAAATTATGTGCTTTTTTGAAACTTAAATACAAAGAATAATCCCTTTGCTCAGTGGTGTTGGCATAATATTCTGTGGAATACATTTAAGGGGAAGAGTTCTCTTTTCCCATTTGGAAAATGTAACTATCACTTTTTCTTCCACAAAATATGTGGAGAATGGTTATTGAACTACAGTACATTTGTAAATAAAATTTCTGATGTTGCATTTAGTAGAAGTTTGTTTTCTTTCTATCCAGCTAAATGTGTCTAAGATGATTTGCTGAAATACAGAATTTTGAATTTCATCTTGGGAAAACAGTTTTTGTGACAGGATTAAGATGTCCACCTAAATATGTGCAAGAGCAAAGTTCTTGCTTTTCTCTTTTCCCTTACAGTAGACGTCAAATTCTGTATATAGTTCTTCTGTCAAGCTCCTCATGCTCTTTCCCTTCAGCATTTAATCCAAGTGGCAAGACTCTTTCTTTGTCCTGTACCTCATCCCTGAGGCATGACAACTGGAAGAGGTGAAAGTTCCCCAGAACTTCTCTGCACTGTCTAGAAATGAGGTGCTGAAAATTTTGGGTTAGGTTCTGCTCCTGAAAACACGACTGGAATGTGTGCTGTGTTTTCCAGCGGTGGTTCCCAAATTGCTGTGGTCAGTGGCTTTCCCAGATCTTTTAATGACCAGTTACATACCCTTCTGTGTCCATGTCCTTGGAAGCAGCGAAGAAAACATGGGATGTAGATCAGAGGAATTTGGGGGAGCATCTTGTGGATGAAATGGAGGAAGAAGACAGCTGGGAGCTTTAGGAGGATGTGAGCTCTGAGTTTGAGCTTGTACGTGGCACCATGAGGAGCCTGTCCTGGTTTCGGCTGGGATAGAGTTAATTTTCTTCTAATAGTTAGTACAGTGCTGGTTTAGCTATGATGTGAGAATAATGTTGATAACACACTGATGTTTTTAGTTGCTGCTGGGTGATGTTTATACTAAATCAAGGACTTTACAGTTTATTGGGCCGTGCCAGCCAGAAGGCTGGAGGGGCACGGGAAATTGGGAGGGAACGCAGCCAGGACAGGTGACCCCAACTAGCCAAAGGGATATTCCGTATCATGGGACACCATGCTGAGTATATAAGCTGGGAGAAGAAGTAAGGTGGAGACATTTGGCATTATGGCGTTTGTCTTACTGAGTAACAGTTATGTGTGCTGGAGCCCTGCTCTCCTGGGGGTGGCTGAACACCTGCCTGCCCATGGGCAGTGGTGAATTAATTCCTTGTTTTGCTTTGCTTGTGTGTGTGGCTTTTGCTTTACCTATTGAATTGTTCTTATCTCAACCCTTGAGTTTTACATTCCTTTCCAATCCTCCTCCCCATCCCTCTGGGTGAGGAGGAGTGAGCAAGCGGCTGCGTGGTGCTTGGTTGCCGGCCGGGGTTAAAGCACAGCAGAGCCGCAGTGCGGGTGCCAAAGCAGCTTAGGGTGCTCCTTCCTCACAGGGGGTCTCAGGGATGGATAGGAGAACTTGAAGATTGGGGAGAGAGATCATGGCTTTGATAGCTGGGGGCAACAAGGGAAGATCATGCTGTTTTGGTGTACTGGGAGTACTTCACCTGTGTGGGCCTTGGTGTAACTCCTACTTGTAGCTCTGTCAGTCTCCTGTTTTGCTTTGGTTTATTGATCTTTCCCTGAACAGATGGGCTCTGTCTGCTAATAAATGCTGAATTCCAAAATGCCAAACTTAATTTTCAAACTTTGCTTTTAAAACAAAACAAAAAAATATCTAAACCACCTCATCAACCCAAAGTTGCCAAGCTCCATGTTCAGCCACCCTTACAACTTGGCCTTTGCTTTTGGCTTTCAGTTGAAAATGCCTCTTATGAAGCGAACTGGTGGATATTTCATTTGGTTTGCACTATTGTGTTAAGTAATGACACTGTGGACTGCAGGTGAGAACTCGGGGATTTGAAGACCCTAGTCCTTAAATACACACTATAGAAGGATATTCATGCTGCCTGCTCACATGGCTGTCTGGGAGCCTGGGGTCCTCTCTGCTGCTTGTGGAAGAAGAGTGCTTTCCTGAGAACGCTTCAGAATAGGAACCCAAATCAGGTGCTGTGCAGATCTGGGTCTTGATTAAGGCACGTACCGAATGGAGAGGGTGCAGATGCTCCTCTACCCTGTCTAGTTTTCAGCCTTTTTTTATGGTAGGCAGCACCAGACTATGAATAACTGCTTCCCCCCAAAAAAAACCTGGATACTCACAATCTCCATCAGCAGCCCTGAAACGCAGTGAAACACCCAACATTTTTTGTCACAGGTCAAAGTTTCTCAACCTCCAAAGCATCAATGAATTTATCCTAACCTATCCATGATTCCCCCTCTCCCAGCACTGTGTTATGCAGCAAAGCTGTGGGAAAAGTCAGGGATGGCTATGCTACCTTTTGCATCTTGAACCCAGTTGTGTTGACCCATCCCTGGGAATCATTTGGGCATGGAAATTGCCTGGGGGGGGTGAAGAGCAGAGGGAGACAAGAAAAGTCACCGCCCTGTGATGCTGCTGGAGCTGCCTGACTGGTGTCCTGCAGCCTGGAGTTAGCTCTGAGCCAGGCTGGCTTTTCCAAACTGGTGTCAAGTATTTCCATACAGGCTCCAATTTCATCTTCCCACAAAATGTCTGTGGAAAACTCTGTTATTTCATTAGCTTGTACCAAATTGCTTGCCTGTGAGCAAACAGAGAATGGAATTTTGGATTTAGTGGGGCTCAAAGAGCTGAAATCGAAACTTTTGCAGAGTTGAAGCAGAGTTTCTCACTCTTGTTTAACAAGGAGCCTGGTTTAACAAGGCTCCTTCAAACCTGCATTTGCTAACTCGAGTTGGCAAATGCAAGCAATGAAAATTCCTTCCTCCTTGCCTTCCCCTGGAGGGGAACAGCCAGAGAAACCCACCTTAAAAGTGTTGTTGTGTCTGTGTATTTTGGTCCTCGCTAAAGTATTTGGACCGTGTTGGGCTCTCAAATTCAGCAAAACTGATTATCTGCTAGCAACACAAGATGGCAGTGTGTCAGTGCAGCTTGCACGATAAAAAGCCTTTCTGTGGTCGTAATCCTGTAAAAAAAGGGGTCACGTTTGCTAAATGACACTACAGATGCAATGTAATTAAAGTCGTAGAGAGAATTTCTCTTCATCCTGGGCCTTTCTCCCAACCTGGTGTAATGGAGGTGCAACATGCAGCCGAATCTGAGCAGTCTCACATGATTGTGTTTGCCATTAATTAACTACTTAAACCAGTACTAAGCAGAGATAGAGGTAAAGAGAACATTTTCTGTGAAGAAAAATAAGTTAGGTGATTTCTAGTGGAGGGCTTTGCTGTATTTTGTTAGATTCTTTTTTAAGATGATCTTCAAGCAAGGAGCACCCGTTGCTTTCCCTCGGTTCATCAGATTCAGATGCTCTCTTTAAGATTAAAACCCTTAAATGCAGGTGTCTATAGGTGAGGTGGGCCTCTGTGCTGCTATTAAAATCTGAGTGGACTTAGGGCTCTGCTCCATTCCTTACTCTTGGGTATCAGGTGCTGCTTGGGATGTTGTCGAGTGTCTGGGATAGCTACCCAGGGCTGGCGGGGGAGGTATGGTGCAAGTCTGGGAGATACTTGTGCAGCTGCCAGTGCAGGTCTTACGAGATGCTTTACAGCATCTGAAAGGGCAGCAGAGATTTATGAGCAAGCAACTGAATCAAGCTCAGTCCCCTACAGACAGTGGAGCAAAGGTGTGATTTCATGGGCCGGGGGGTAGGTGTCCACCGTTGGGCGAGGTGCTTGGCTGTTTAAGGTTCACTGACTTTAACAGGCATGCGGACACAGGCCCACATGTAGAAGCACCCATTTTTACGTTGCCTAAGTTTACCTATCTTAATGCTGACTGAATTCTTCCAAAAATATCTGAGAATTTCTGATTCAGCTAAATCCTTCATCTAGCCTATCTTTAGGCTTGCAGGCTTGTCAGTTAATGAATTGCATTCATTATATGCATCTGAACATGGCTTCAGAACTGAGTGGTCTGTGGGTAGGCACTCTGGCACAGGGCAGTTAAATGGAACAGCACTTCAAAAATAGAAAATGTTTTCTGTAACTTTCAGCGTGAGCTTACTGTGTGTTATCTCTAATGCCGAAGAACAAACCTATCAGGTATCTTTGAGTGAAATTCAAGGTATTGGGTATGCTCTTCA
Source organism: Falco punctatus (assembly GCF_963210335.1). NCBI lineage: Eukaryota > Metazoa > Chordata > Aves > Falconiformes > Falconidae > Falco > Falco punctatus. The sequence goes on from NC_137581.1 coordinate 45,505,435, forward strand.
TTTTGTTGAGATTTCTTTAAGAATTTTTTTAATAGAAGATTCATCAGAAATCTCAAGCTCAATTACCTATGCATTCGTCTCTTCAGGCAAGCTGCAGCACTGCAGGCCGTGCTGGTTAGCGGCGAGATTTATGCAGCAAGCCCTTTGTTAGAGCCTGGTCTCTGAAATCAGAGCTCATGCTGATACCAGAAATGGCAGAGCCACTCTCATTATTTTCAGGAAAGTACCTCACAGGTGAACCCCAAGGAAGGCCCAAGTGATAAATAAGTTCAACACTTCCCTTAGGTAATAGCTGTTGTAACTTGGCCCACCTTGTCACTTATGGAGTGTAAAAAGGTTTGAAATCTGCCAGTTTGAGCTCAACGTGAACACCGGTGTACTTGCAGCAGTGTTTTAAATTCCAACCAATCATTTGTAATGGATTAGCAAAACCTGTGCCATGGCTATAATGGAAGGCTATTAGCAGCAGGCGTAATTACACGACAGAGCAGCTTCATGCTGGAAGCTCCTCAGCATTTCATTTTAGCTCCATGCTTCTTGGGAGATAGGGGCACCAACATAAAACAATATAGGAGGATGATGTGGAGCAGTTGCTCACAAAATGAATATTCTAGGGTGAGCAGTAGGGTATCGGTTTATTAAAGCTGAAGAATCTTTTTAATTGGCTCAACCTACGGGAAACAAACTTCCCAATTAAGTTGCCGCTGTAGGCAACAAACACTCAAAAGACATGTGTCGTGCAATGGGAATTATTAGCTTCTGTGGGTTTGCATTAACAGTCAACATTGTACAAAGAACCAAAGCACTTTTTTTAAAAAAAAAATATGTACAAGGGTGTGCATACACACAGATTCTCTTTATTAATTGTAATAGAAGAAAGAATGGAAAAGCTAAGGCTGTTGAACGGACAGGTTGTAAACACAGCCTAGTGAGAGTAAACACAGCCTAGTGAGGCTTGTGGTCCACACGGTGTGCCATCTTAAATGGCCTTTTGCAAGTAGCTGTGTCAGAGCAAGTGTTTCTGATTCCCTGAACTGGAACTTTCATTTGCCCCGAGGCAGTCAACCAGATGTGCCATTTATTGGTGCATCAATTGAATCTGGCCCTTCCGGGATGGAAATTCAGATTTCAGGGTCAGATCAGGCAACTGCAGTAAGCTGACCTGCCTATATCCCTGCAAAGATCAGAACCTCCCGCCCAATAATTCCCATATTGAACACACAGCTTCTGTGTGAACAACAGTGTTCTTTGTTGGAAAGAAGCTCTGTGTAGATCTGAAGTATGCAAATGATGGAAAATCTACCAAGTCAACATAAATTGTTTCAGTGGTTAATTAGCGCTCTTAACGATGTTAATTTTATTTTTAGCTATTTTATTTTAATAAGCTTTCTAGCTTATTATGATTTTATTTTCATTCATGTAACTTGATTTAGGCTCTTAGCACTGGATTAACTCTTCTTTTTCTCTCTTAGACTGTGCATGTGACTTTACAGTCCTGTCCCTCCATCCCTCTCCCCCCCTTTTTTAAAGTTTTTTTTCTTATACCTGTTCATAAAGCCTTATTGCTGGCATCAGTCAGAAAATGCAAGATTACCTCCATGGGAGGATGGTGTCGACAGACTGGCCCTCTTTCAGTGAATTGCAACACAAAACTCTCCTAGGAGAATATCTAGAACAGAGGGGAAATAATCTTTAAAAGCATTAAAAAATCTGAAGCTCTATAAGAATTTCTTTGTGTAATGCACAGATTCAAATAAGAGCTTTTGTCCTCAAGGGTGTTTTGCTGCATAGATTTTCTGGCATAATTAGTAAGGCATTGAATTGCCTTTGTGGGAATGACTATGCCTGAATTCCAGTGTGGTTGTACTAATTTTTCCTGTCTTGGGGAAGCACCCGTAAGAGATTCCCATGCTGACATGTCTGGGGGATAAGATCACATTCTGTTTTTATGTCTCGGCATGAAGTGTCAGCTGCAAATTCCTGCTCATTCCTGCTCTTTTTGGCAGGTATTGATAGAAGGGTCCAACTTGCAGCCTTTCATCAAACTCTAGCTTCATAAAGATAGCAATTGCTGTTTTTTGATGCCCATGTAAATAAGACTCTTGCAGAGAAACATTAGTTTTATTTGTACGTGATACTTCATTTTAAATGAAGTTCATTCCTGCTCAGGTAACTATTGCATTTATGAGATATATATGTGCTGTACCTCATTATTAATGCCAATGGTTCTACCAGTGTACTCCTGTCTGTACAAATCAGAAGAGAATCCTAAAGGATTCTTTTAGGAAAAGCCCCATTGATTGCAGTGGGGGTGAGTAAACAGGCAGCCTTCAGCTCGGCACAGCTACTGCCTGTTAACAAACCATCCCAGGTAGCACAGCACACTGAGGAATGGCAGTCACAAGCTACGCTAGTTAGCATATTTTATGCACATGCCTGCATGCATTTCTATCAACAATTTGAATGCTTACAAGTACTTTTGAACCTCAGCAAGTAAAAAAAGTGACAAATCACTTCTTTGCCCTTTGCTGCTGGGATAATTGGAGCTTTTAGTTTTTTGACGGGTGGACTCAGTATTCTCTGGAGCTTTCTGTTGCCTGTAATAGTTCCTAGCATGTCTAACACCCACAGACCTCAGGGTTTTCTGTTCCCTCTCCCTCAGTACTGTATCAACTCAGCAATAAAAGAAAGGCAATTCTGCACAGAAGGTCATCCCTGTCAACATACAAAAGTATTTAGGTTGTTCAGAACATTCTACATTACGTGAGCCACCTTGGTTTCACCATCGCCTAATCTTTTTAATTTCATATGCTTCTTCTAGTGATGTAGTGCTTAACAGAAAATAAAAAGTGAGCAGATAAACACCAGTTTGTAATGGAAAGATGGGTAGATTCTAAACAAGAGGTATATAGGCTACACAATCCATTTACCCTTATTATGCTAATGCTTTCTGATTATTCCCTACAGCACTTTGAAGATGGATAGTGTTATCACACAGCATATCCTTGGTGTCATGTGCACTGATGTTCTCTTAAATCCTCTATCTCTATAACATCTTGGACTCGAAGCCAAGAAACCTGCCTATTCAGAGATACTGTTTACATAATCTTTTAGTCCTAATCTCTTTGCCAGGTCATGAATTGTTCATAAAACTGAATTGTGCACAAAATACTAACTAAAGTTGCTACCTTCGCTGAGCTTGTAAAACGAAAGCATCCCTCCACCTAGCACTAGAGAGCATTTGAATTATTCCCTTCAGTGTCTCAAGGATATGACCTTGGAAGTATGTCCATAAAAGTATCAATGGACAAGGGCAAAAACGTTCCTGGTTCAGTTCCCCCAAGAAGTAGATATTTACACTCACTGATTTTCATGGTCAAAGTATTATTTTTTTCTCTCATCAGTCCTGCTTCACTGTTTTTTTTTCCATGATAACAACAATGGTTATACTGTTCAGCAAATATATTTATCTTCTGATCAGGCTTCATGCTGAGGCAGCAAAACAGATGCATTTATAATGCTCTTCTCATGTGCATAGATCAGCTGCAACTCTCTGATTCCCACAGAGCCTGACTGGTTTTAAGCAGAGCACTCCACAAAGCGAGCCTGGGAGTCAGCTGCCTGCCTCTTACCTCCCCTGATGGAACAGGCTCTTTGCAACAGCACTGCCGTTCTCTAGCCTGGGAAAAAGATTTCCCCATACAACCCACAGGTACCTTCTGCTGTTCACTGAACTCTGGTGGCTTGCGTGAAGGAGAGCCTGCGCCACTGGTTTACTTCATTGCTGGCCAGCTGGAACAGGAATATGACTCAGATCAGCGAGGCCCATTAGGGAGGCTGTGAAGTGATAACCTTGACTGAGCTAAATACTAAAGGCTATATGGTTGGGCAGTGCTAGAAAAATTCTCTCTGTTGTGAGCAGAGCCTCAGCTGGGAACGTGTGTGTGATGCAGATGAAATTACAACTACCTTGTAATTTTCATCTCTACTTTTTAAGTTTTTGTGTAGGTCCTGTAGAAGTCTTGTACAGGCATACAGGTACTGTCAGGGTTGTTTTTTTGTTTGTTTTTTTTTTAAGCTTGAGAGAGTAGCTGGAGATTTAAGAGAGTAATGAAAACAATACGCTGTGATTCTGCGAAGATGTTGAGTGCTCACCTATCTTGTTGGCTTATAAACCTTTTTTTGTGTGTTCTTGAAACTTCTTGTTTCAAACTTGCTAATTAAATGGTAATTTTTATAAACCAGCTGACCTTTTTTCTCCTCAAATCAAGAAAACAAGGAGAGCAAAACAGATATTTCAATAAAAAATTAACTTCTGTTGGAATTTCTTCAGCTAATAGAGTGTGAAGAGCCCTTGACAGATGATTGCTTCACCAAAAGAAATGCCAAGGTTGAATTTGTTCTTAAATGAGAAAATTAACCTCAAACAATCTGCTAGTCCTGGACTCCTGAGTGACAGGTTTGTGATCCTCCACTACTTTTAAAAGGAGTCTGTGGACAGTGTTTTCTAATTTGTCTGATTAGATGTTTGTAACATGGATCTGTAGTACTGATTATTATTTTCCATGTGAAGACTTAAGTTTTAAATTTTTTGGACATATTCGTAGCACCCATCAGCTGTTAGTAAGCTTCAGTATTCAACTAATCAACCTGTGAGCAGAATGCTTAGAAGGATGACACATGTTTCTGTTTAAACTTAGATCTAAGTTCAGCTGAGATCTAAACTTTTTCTTCTTTGCCCCTGTTTCTCTGTGTGGAGGACACTCGGTGTGGGACTGGGGAGATTGTGTTGCAGTACGTCATCTCCAGCAGTGCTAGAAGGTTTTGGGACTCAAATCTCTTGGCAGGCAAGTCCCTCTACTGTGTGGGGTCAGCTTAGGAGTAGCGTTTGTTTCTTTTCTCTGCCCAGATACTAAACCCCAAACATCTGAGACCTGATTCAGCACTTAGAAGATGTAACGGGTAGAAATGGCTTTCATCTACCAGCTTTTCAATACAAGACTGGGCAGATAACATCCAGGACAGATAAATGCTGGGCAAGTTCTGCTGTCCTACTTCCTCTGACATCGGAATATGGACATTCTCCTTTCTGCCAGTACAGGATTTGCCCTGTGGGTTGCCTTGGGCAGAATTTCACATATTTACTTAGTCACTTTTCTGAGCAGGACAGCAATTCCTGGTGCATTGGCTTCACTGGTCATTCGGGCCAAAAGAGTTGAATGCATTCCTATACCATGGCTGCTAGTTTTACCTTCTTCATGCTCACGTTCTGGCACTAAAGTCAGATTTTTGCATTCCTGACAGCTGAAACAGGAAGAAACGTGATGTTCGGCCCCTATCAGCCTCTCCCTGTAATGTCAGTAATGAACTGTAGTGTTTGGCTTGCTAAGCAGCAAGCCTTGAGGTTCTTGCAGCCACGCTGGAGAGTGAAACGTAGCCATCTCCTCACTTTCCTACTGCACCGTCAGGTTGGCTCAGCCATTATCTACTGACAGTTGCGCTGCTGGCAGAAGGAGTAATGTCTCTTTGGCAGCTAACCCGCACGTGACTCCATGCTTAAGTTATCATTTCTTTCCTTCAGCTCTGCTTCAGCAGCACTGCCCAGATTCAGCCGGGGGTCAGGTTCCTTTTCTGCATTTACTGTGCTGAGGGGAACTTTTCCTCATTGAACCTGTAATTAAGTCAAGTCATAGGTTTCATAAATCATCTGCTTTAAATGCAAAGTACTTTTGGAGTTTCCTGATTTCCATCAGCCTTATGCCTGTCTGCCACCACAAAATGGAAGTTGCTTATTTTCAGCAGAAGCCACCTCTGCTGTCAGAGTCTCCTGGGGATCAGTGCGTTTTGACCCTTTGACTGTCTAAATCAGGTACTGGAGGAACAGTATAAATTCAGAGTAAAAGTAGTACAGCCATGAACTGTTTAGCTGGGGAGATATTAATCCTTTGTATCCCATTCCCAAGAAGAGCAGAAATATGGGGAGCCATAGGAAAGGGGTTGCCTCCTGGTTTTAGGTGATGCTGTGGTGAGGTGTGTTGTTTTAGGTGAGACTGATGAGCATGGCAGTATATGCTGACTGCAGGGATTTGAATGAAGGCAGATCACAGCAGGGAAGGGCTGGACCCGGAAGGCAGCTCTCAACTTCACTGGCTGCAGTCATTAAAAACTATTTCCCTTATCATACCTTGAGCTGCACCTTTGATCATCAAAGAAAAAAAAATAGAACTTAATGACACGATGCAGAACAATTTTGGGGGCATTTTCTGACAGATGCCTTTAATGCCTCTCTCTAAGAGGTTATAACCAGTTTGGTGAAAACCTCACTCGACTGGAGGACTATGTGGTGGAAATATGGCTTGCTTAACATGGTGAACAACTGGTTGCAAAGTTATTTACACCAACAGAGGGTGTCACGGGTTTGATTTCTTCCATTTTAGGCTGTAATAAACTCCTTGTTTTGTGTTTCAATCAAAGACACCATTTCTACTAGCTTTTCTCTGAAGAATTCAGTTGGGACTGACTCGGTGACAAGAGTAGCTGATCCACTGGCACTAGAGCAGTGAAAGAGCTGAATTTTGGAGATTTTTATCTGAAAAATACTGAGCAGTTTTTCTATGGTTTATGAAAACAATGTTGGCTTTAGACTATCTGTAACTGACACTTTCTTGCCTAGATGGTGGATTTTCTCTGAAGTTTCATCTCTGAGCTCTTTGTAGGTTTGACCTTGCTTCCCTTGCAGCATTTGAGGCAATGCCTCTGGCTTTGCAGACCCATACAATGATTAAAGACTTAGATATGCCTTTTAATTAATTTTTCATTAAAATGGAGGAAGTAGAGAAGAAAAAAAAAGACTACTAAAAAGCTTAAATCTTTGTTTTGCTCTGAGCTGGCTTCTGCTGTTGTTATGTTTGAGAACTACAATTGATTCAGTCTTTCCAGTTTGTTAACAACTGGCCAGGGTACATGGACATTTTCTTGCAAAGTGCATCCAAACTTTTTCTCAGTTGTCTCTGTGTGCTGTGGTCTGATCCTAAACTCAGAAGCCGTGGATCAGAAATCAAAGAGGCTCACAGAGTGTACTGGCCATTTATTGAAATAGTAAATATTAAAATATTTTTACAGGAGTGCATCCATTAACACAAACTGCTATACATTTTTTGACACAATATAATTGCCTTCTTTTCACCCCTTCTTCACCCTCAAAAATCTTGTCACCCAGCATGAATCTCATCTGCTCAGGTTAAATGCATTAAGAACATTTAATAAATGGTCATGTTCTTTTCCATAAGTGCTATTTAAATATATTTAGAGGATGAGTTTAAAGATTTTTCTTTAAAATGACACTATAGTTAATTGCCTTTTTATGCTGAGAAACTTTATCGGAATTAATGAACTGCTTTCATAGCTCAGTATAATATTCAATTAGGTGAACGTACCAGTTTCTATTTTATTTGCTACCAGTCTCATTTGTAAAGATCGAGTTTTGTTTTGCTTTTAGATTGAATTCAGATAATCATAAATTGTATTTCCTTCGCATACACTTAGAATCCTAATAAATGGAAGAGGAGCAGACTAAGTCTTCTAAATCATATTCAAAATGCAAGTTGTTATAGATCTCATGTGGTGGTTGTAATACATGTAGATGCCATGTGAGGCTGTCTGACTCGCGTTAATTTTTTTTAATCGTTCAAAGTGCTCTGCGCATGACTGTCCTATTGCTTCTAGATTTGATTGGCCTAGCAAAGGGTTGAAAGAGAATATGGTGTTTCATGTACAAATGCATTCAGGAGAGGGAGGTAGGTAAAAAAGATGAGATCTTTTTCAGTTAAGAGGAAGCACTGGCATGAGCTCAAAGTGTTGTACACTGATCATAAATTTAGACTGGAAATTCAGAAGTTTTCTGACCATTTGAAGAATGAGACCTGAACTAGTCTTCCAAACACAGCAATAGAGACAAGGTGAACTTTCAGAGAGATAGGGAGGAGTGTGTATGACAGACAGAAAACAGAACCATTCCTGGGCATAGAAAAAATAGTCTTGTGGCCCAAATTACTTTGTGTCACATGTTGGCATCTTGATTAATTTCTACCCTCTCTCAATGATTTCTGAGGCATGGTAGTTTGGCTACAACTGCTGGCATGAGTAGGGTGTGCTGGTCCTTCTAATGGCATTTGTATATTTTCCAGGTCCTAGTTCTATACACTTTGATCACTCACAGGACTGGCTGACTTGCCACTCTTGGGACTGGGACAGAGTCCTTCCTGGGCAGTTTGGCCAGTGTGTGGGACGTACTAGGAGAAAAAGGGAGCTTCACAAGGCAAATTCCCTGTTGCTGGCAGGATTAAGGACAGCTGCAATGCTCTTGATCTTTCCTGATCTATTTCTGTGGCATGTTATAAAAATTCACCTTCTGGCTGAAGTTGGATGTGACGTACCTGTGCATTAAGTACAGGTGGGTGCTTAGTGTATTCCTGTGTAGTTGAGACCTACATCATGTACTCGGTTTTCTCACAGCTATGCCTCCCTGCTGCAGTTTGCTGACTTCTTTGCAACGCAGTTGTGTCCTGCACTGATCTGAGTTTTCTAAGAACTGTCATTATTCCCATTCATTACCTGAGGTTGCAAGCATACCCCTCCAAAATATGTATGATTGTGCTCTGATTTAATATATTCTGTTTTCCAGGTCATTAAAGATCTTGCCCCAAAGTAGTCTGAAAAGGAAATTCTGAGGCATCCATGATCAGCCTGTTACTAAATTCTTCCACTCTTTCAGTTCATAGCACAGAAAGACAATACGACTTAATTTTTCAATTGTGAAGATCAGGTGCAGTGTTTAGAGTTTTATTAAAGCATGATACTTTATGAAGCCTATATTCCCTCTACCTGCCTTCTAATGGTCACTTCCATATCTGTGTACGTCAGACTTAATGTTTTCTTTCCAAAATGTAGTCACAGGGCAAGTTACATCAGAGCTGTAAGTCAGTAAACTCTGGGTATGTGCATAAATATAATCTTTTGTCTTCTTCCCGTGCCATATTAGTATTCCTGGGCCAAAACCTCAGCTTACTTCCTGACATCTTTGAAAGTGAAGGGCAGTGACTGCTTCTCGACTTTAGGGAATTAACCCAATACAAATTTATTTATGTATTTGCTCTATTAGGGATAATTTACAATGAACATACATTGAAAACAAAATATTCGTTCTTTGATTTTTTCACTTGCTTTTCAAATTGGGCAGTGAAAATAATGAGGACATTATTTAGTCAGTCTGTGAGATTCATTCTTCAAGTATGATGTAATGGAAACAATTTCAGGAAATGCTTAAATGCCATTTCCTAAAAAATATCACCCTTGTAGAAATGTTTCATGCACATTGTAAAGAGAGAAGTTGGGAGCTCCGTGTTGAAAAAGAAGAACAAAAGGAAGTTGGTTCCTTATTGCCCTACATTAAAGGGCAGTAGTTGATTCTAAAAATGAGCTTACTTTTATTTCACTTGTATGCAACAAGAACAGCTATTGTACAAACTGATGGATGTGTATGTCAGAAAGGATATGATCATTCATTAATTTCAACACAGGGCAACTTTAAAAGGACACATTTGATGATCTTCCAAGAGCTGTGAACTTTAGCAGCTTGAGGTGGAACAGGAGATCAATCCAAATCAGTCCATTTCTTTGAAAGTTAGAAAAAAAGCCTGGAAAAAGTGAGAATTTCCCTCTACAATAGCTTATCTTCTTTATTTCTTTATTTTTTTACTTTTGCTCTTATCACTTATTTCCAAACATGAAGTGAGCTATGAGTTGAAACAAAAATCAGCAGTTTTCCTGTGCATTTTAATTTTTCAGCTGTTAATTACAGAGTGCATTGGCTGCCTAAAATGGTTTTCCTTTTTATTTTTAATAAGTTGGTAAGTACTAAGTTTAACAATAGACAGTGATTTTTATTAGTTACCATGGCAACATATTCTGTAACATTTCCTTCAAGAAATACCTTTTCATTTATTATGTCCTAAATCACATGTTAAGCAGTTCACTGTGTCTTAATGCAGTAAATGCTGCTGTATTTTATTTTATCTTAAGAGTAGCATATTAGGTCACCCATGAGCTTTGTGCCTGATTTTGCAAATTGACTTAGTAGACAGAGGCTCTTAATTCATTAAGAACGTATATAAATACTGTTATTATTATTTTAGTTCTTCTAGTCTGCTTATGCAGGTTATTTTAAGTATGAATCCCTGTTTCATTTTTCATCTTCCCTTTTATTTGATGATGCTCATCATGTTCACTGAGAGCCCTTGCATCTCTTTTGAAGCAGTTGACCCACTCACACTTCCTTTCCATTCTCTCCACACTGTGTAGTACCTCTGCTGAGATATCTGCAGTAAAATTCTTACAGCTCAGTGTAGGTTTAGTCATTAACTTGTATATATGTATTTTCAAGGTGATATGAATTAACTACATGTGGCATGATTTACGTACTGTTTTCTAAGGAGTGCACAGTCTGCAAAAAAAGGCCGAATACATTCAAAATGGCATATTGATTATAGGATATTGAAAATTAGTTTCTGGTACTAGGCAGTGGGAGTATTTTCCGCTGACACATGTTCATGAATTATTTTAGCATCTAGAGATTCAAGTTTGTGGGTCAGGGCTGGACCATCTCATTGTAGAAAATCAGGAGAATACCACAACTGGATTGTGATGGCTGCATGCGCTGTACTGCAACTCAAGATGCAGATTTGAAATCATAAAATCAGAATAGTGGAATAATATGCTGGATTGTGCTGGCTCTGTTTATCATATTGAATATGATAGTATTCACCAATATATAAGATGTTTCAGAAATCAGTCAGAGTGCAGTTGTACTTGTGATATTTTAACAAGCGCACTTAGTTGTTTCCATTAAAACCTTTCAGTTTTGTACCCTGTGAATCAGACTCGGTGATAATGCTGAGCCAGAGTCTTTCTGTTTCTCTTGTAGAGTCCCTAAGGTAGTACTGTTTTTCATTATCTCTAAAGCCATCAGGATGTTAGTCTCTCTGTATTTTTGTATTCTATGAATATCTCAGTGGACTGCGGTACTCCAGTGGAGAGAATTTTTGCTCATTTCTTATCACAACAGGGCAGTGATTTTCACTGTGGCCCAGGGACTCCTGTTCTTTGGACTTCCTTTGAGTTCCCTTACCATTGCAGAGTTGTGGCTTTCCTTTAAACTTTGCTTTTCTGTTGACTGAGATAGGTTCTTTCATTTTAGGTTTTGTTTTGTGTCTGTGTTTGTTTTTTTTTTTTCTTCAAATAAAATGATGACAATTCTTGACTATTTAAAGGCATTGTGTTGTAAAGGCTCTCCACTGCTAGTCTTTTTCTTAGCACTGCCTAGCACGTGGTGCTGGGAATCTCCCTCCAGGTAGAGAAGACAGCTGTAACAAGAATAACTCTACCAGGCAACTAGACGGTTTTGTTTATTTGGTTTGTTGACTTTCAGGGAAAGTAAACATCTGTGTTGCCCAAATTTATCAAATAGCATCTCAATAAATCTTGCAGAGGGGTTGCACATGTGGAAAGAACAGCTGACATCTTCACAATGTGTAACTGCTGTGCAGATAACTTATGGATTATGGATTAGTACCCTCAGGTATTATCAGGATTTCTTTTCTCCTGCAGCTGTACATAGGAAAAGATGATGCTCATGCTTAGGTATGGACTCCCCCTGCTAATGGGAACGGCTCGCCGATGTCCATGAGCTATGTAAAGTACCTTTCTCAAATGGCTCAGTGCTGTTCTCCATAGAGTAGCAGACGTTAAACCCATTTGACAGTCTTTCTGGAGGAGAAATGCCTGACTCCAGTAAAATATTTAGTGAGTGCTAAAAGAATACTATAAAGAGTCTCTAGCCTAAATCTCCAGCTCGGGCTCTCTGGTGGCAGAAATCTTCTGCCAGCTATTTGGAAAGGCGGTGGCTGAAGACACTCCAGCAGTAAGACATCAGCGGGTTGCAGCTGTTGTGCACAGATTCATGCATGAAATGTGAATAGAGACTTAGAAATCAGGAGTTGCACTGCCTTTGTGGGTGCAGGGGGGAACCTCTCAGGGGGACCAGAATGGAGAAATGTATAATTTCTTCATTACTGAAAAATAAAAAAATACTGTTAGTTCGTTCATTGCCATCTGTCTTTTCTCGACTAATCTATTCACTGAACACAACTGCGTTTTTCCAGTGTTTATCTGCCTGTGGTACAGGCCCAGATGCCTCTTTGCTGTGCAAATCCAGACATTCCTGGATACAATCAGCACTGCCAACGTCCCCTTGAAATACATGGTTAACTGTGGAGAAGAAAAGCTCTGCAAGCACACAGCCATCTAATTTGGCTGCCATAGCTTCTTAATGCTGCCTGCTTCTGTTCGTGTAAAGATGAGTTACAACAATAACTTGAAGGAAGCATATCCTCTGGTGGCTGGCATGCTCCCAGACAGTTGACTGCTTACTCTTGGAAGTAAATTCACTGCTCGCAAAGCTGTTGCCTCATTAGTAAGTAAAGCTCGCCACATCTTGGCTGATGACTTCCTTGAAACAGTTGTAGGTGGTTGTGCAGTGTAACTCCAGAGTTTGATAATTTGTTTGTGTTTTTTCTCTATTTAAAGGTTTTATTTAAGGCTCATTTTCAGAAAGACCTTTGTAGATCTCACAAGTAACAAAATAGTGACAATCCCAACAAATAAGTTTTTCAGATGTGGAAATACATCACAGGATAACCTCAACAGATAATGTATTGTCTGAGGGAAAGAGAAGGGAACGTTTTTGTAATTGCGAATATTCTTTGTTTCTTATTTTGTTTTGGAAAAGTCTTGTTTTAGCTTTACTTTAAACCTGACACAAGCAAATCACTGCATGACGTTCATGTAAAGAGTGCAGATAAAGAGATGGTGAAACTTTCATTTAAAGTATTCAAAAATTATGAGAAGACTTTCCCTCCTTTCCTTCCCCAGTCAAAAAGAAAGGGAAAGGAAAAAACAAACCAGAAGTGGGTTTATATGGGTCAAAATTGCTGCTTGAGCCGAAAATGTGTGAAATTCTGTGTAAAATCTTAGAGTGCTCATGGCATTTGCTTAGGGATCTGTAACTCACGTGGTAAAAAGCATCTGCCTCACCCTGCTCCTTCTTCAGTTTCCACCTCTTTGTTCAGCCTTTCCCTGATGCCACCTCTTCTGTCTGGGTGTTAGGGCATGTGACATGCAACATTCCTCTTTGGCGTTATTGAGCAAAGGTGTGCGTGTGTCTGAAAACAGGAGAGACAGCACAAAGTCAGACCCGGGCCCAGTGGCACAGTCCCCAGGAGAGCCTAGAGTTCCTCTGAGTGAAGAAAGAGGGCTGCAGCTGTAAGTAGTGAAACACCACATTTTAAAACTCTGAAACAGAGGAAAAGAAAATAAATAGAAAATACAACTTATTTAAAGCAAATTTCCAATGGGATTTCAGTGAAACTTTAGACAGGAGCATTTTACGTCTACATAAATGTGCAGAAATGCAAAGAGAAATTCCAGAAGAGCTTGTAGACTCAGAGATGTGGTATGAGGGGACCCACAGAGTGCTCCAACGGGGTTTTCTTCATCCAACACAAGTGCTATGACCACAGAGCCACTGAATATTCATGGTGGTTGCTGGGTCTTGCAAATTTTTTAGAGGTCATGGCACTATTCTCCCTTAGAAAGGAACAACTGCTGAGAAAACAAACTTTCCCATGATCAGGAATTGCTTTCTGATGAGCCAGGCTGTTGCTTATTGCTGTCTGACTCCTGTTGTGTTCAGGGAAACTGCTGCTTCTCTGCTTCATTGCTAATAAATAGCAAGGCAGTAAAAGAAATACTGGATGTTAATGCTGATGACTTCTCCAAACTGACTCTGACTCCACTTTCAATTTTACCTGCCTGCCTTCAACAGGAAAGTATCGGTTTCTCACTGGTTCTTCTCCATGTCTTTTACTATTTGCTTTCTAGTTTTGTGACTCTCTCTTTTTGAATCCATGGGCAAGTATGGCAGGTCTATGCTCCTTACCTTTTTCATGGAAAAATCCAGAAACACCTGGATGAAATATGAAGGTTTACCTTTTCTCTGCAGTATCTAGCAGACAAAATCCAGCAAACTCAGCATTTATACTCTGGCCATTTTTTTTAACATGGCTCTTCCTCTGGGGCATCAGTGCACCATCAAACATTATTTTTGCTTTAGATTTTGTACAAACTAAATCTTTTCACCAGAAGAAGTGCGCTACTTTCAATTCATACATCCTCCAGGGTGAGTGAAATAGGAGGTGTTCCCCACTGACTCAGGAAATAGCTTTGAAACCTATTTTTTTCTGCTTTCCTATGTGTAAAAGACTTCTGTCATTGCATTGTCTCTGTCTGTCAGGCTTTTGTTGGCTAACATCCACTTAACCTGGCAGAGATGTAGAAATCTCAAAATAACTACATTCCTGGGGGTTCTGTGAAAATGCTGAGCAGACGGAAAAGGCCCAAATCAGCGCCCGCGCTGAAAGCTTTTGATAAACAGAGATGGATCCTGGCTCAGCTGCTACTTGCCTTGGCTGGCGTGTGCCAGCTGGGTGGCTCTCAGCGATCCCAGGCTCTTCATAGAGGTATCGCAGGGGCTGTGGGGAGGTGGAGGTGTGGTAGCAGGGAGGTTTTGGGGACAGAGGCCACAAACCCATAGGCAGCCAGTGGCAGGAGCCTTCTGCTGCTCATGGAACCGGTTGGTTTTGAACAGGCATGGAGATGGCTTTGCAGTGTATTGACAAGTCTTGTCACATTGTTTATGCTTTGCTGCCCACTTAAGGGGTTTTTTTCCAAGTTTTTTTTCACTGCCTTTCACCCAAGTTCATGGTTAAATCCGGGAACATTGCTTCCACATCCTTCACCTTAAACAGTCTTGAAGCCAGACGAAATAATGTGAAAAGCAGATGAAATCCTTTTCAAATAGCCTGCGAGGGTGTGTGTGGAAAGTGTCAGCAACTAGCTGGCTAATGTCACAGCACAGCTGATGTCAGGCACAGAGGGTAGAAATGATGTTTAATCATGGATGTGAACGCTTATTTTAATGGGTGTTCAAGACAGTGTTCCAAATTTTGTGGTGACTTCAACTTTTGTTGAAAGCAGCTGTGTATGTATTGCATATATATATATAAAGTGTGTTAACAAAGCAGGCACATGACCCAATGTAACTCAACAGGGTCCAAGGAGAAAAAAATGGTAAATACATATGATTTATTTTTTTTTAACGCCCTGCCTGTTAATACTTTTTTTTTTTTCCTCACTAAGTTAACAAGTAGATGACTGTCATAAATGCTGGCAATCAATGGAAACACATTTGGGAAAGGATCTTGGACACGCAGGGATTTAGTTCACTTTGGACTGAAAGGAGTCAGTTCAGAATTTGGGATGCTCTCATCTTCAGACAGAGATATTTGATGCATGCAAGCACTGTACTGAGCTCCAGATTCACATATTTATGTATACGTCTACATGCTTACCTGTTTGTGATGTGTGTATGCTCCCACTACAGTCCAAGGGGAGCTAATCAATACAGTCAGTGAGACTGATTGAAAGGGATGGTTCTGCGTTTTATCCTATACCAGATAGCTAGGGCTCAACTCAGTTGTTAATATATAGGCATCTAGCGCTGTTTGAAACAATCCTGGATATCTGAAGCATCTGCCTGGATATGAAGCATCTCATACCTCAGATCTGAGGGATGACTGACTGAGGCAACTGAATCGCATCCTTACATTTACTCACTGAACTGCTTTTCTGGTGCCCTTGGCTCTGTTGATTAGATCTCCACTAACACCAAATGTGGACACTTCTTCAGGTATCTACATTGAGGTTCCTGAATCTGCAGCAGCCTCCTGGATTTAAGTCCCAGTGTCCCAGCGTGGGGCTTGATGAAGTTTCTCCATAGTCATGGTAGCTGTTGGATGACTACAAAAGATGTTCTCCAACGAGCAGGTCTCAAACTGTCTGGGGCCATATATTGCAAACCCAACACTTTAAACAATACCTATGCAGCAGTCAGATGTTCGTGAAAATGAAATAATATGAGCTGCACTGAGCAGTTAATGAGCTTCCCATGTGGGCACTCAGAGGCTGTGACAATGCAGGCAGGAACCAAATTTAAGAGATTTTAGATGAATCAGTTCTGCACATAAACCAGTTTGCACTTAGGTACTATTTTTGTGGTCTCAGTTGATTCACCTCTAGTTTATTGCCATTTCTCTGGGTCTTCTGCCTCTGCTGTCGCTGGGTCTACCCTTTTTCTGGCATTAGCTCATTGGTTTCGCTCTCCTGTTTCTTACAGCCATAGAATTTGCTTCCCTCTTTGTTAACCTGGACATGCTCCATATAACATAGCCACCTTAAGCCATTTCATCAAAGATTTAAAAGTTAAGCTACAGCAAACTATGTCAGAATGAGGATGAGGGGAATGAGCTTCGAATGACAATCATTAAAAAAGCCGCAAGAATATACAAGGTTTTCGTGCAGGTACATGAGATAGCAGTGAAGTTTCAAAGCTGGTTTTAGGATTTAAAAACCTCATACTATCTTTCTTACTCATGAGGAATGAAATTGAAACCTCAGCAGGACTCAAAGCTGGACTTTGTGTTCATGCTATGAAATCCTGTCACCAGCGAAGTCAACGGGCATCTCCATTTATTTTTAAAGAAAACATGACAGCACCCTGCTGCCATGGCCTTTAGGTATCATGTACTTCCTAGGAAGCTTTGTGCTTTCTAATTCTTCATAGGGCAATTCTGGCATGAACTGCTTTTAACAGGACCCCCAGCAAAGCAGAGAGCTGCCTTACAATGGAATCGAAGTACAGGGAGTTTCCCAGCAACTGGGACCAAATACAATCAGCAAATGTCAGCGGGCAATCTTCAGAAGGTTTAGCAGGTGAGACATTTAAGTGACATGTCCAGCGACTGAATTCCACCCTTTTCATTTTAGCTCTGACAGTTTTCTCTCTTACATGGGGCAGAGCGAAAGAGTAACTGGCACGTGTCTGGCTAACACGGGGAAGTTGATGTTCATTATTAAAATTGTTAGTCTTTTAGAAAAGGACTAAAGTCTGGATGCTGCCACACTTTTTTTTGGTACTCGGTGGCTGAGATGCCATAAATAATAGGCTTTACAGTCTGTGGATGGGAATACACTACCTTCAGAGCAAAACACTTTTAAGTAAGCTAGGGAAATTGCAAGGATCCTAATTAGTATCACTAGTTACTTCTGAGAACACAGACCTCTTCCCTTTAGAAAAAGTGGTTAGGAACACCTTGTAGGAGTGAAGACCAGTGATCCTGACACGTGAGGGACTGGGACTTCTATCCCTATTACACCAGGTGTGATCAAATAACAGCAAAGACAAGAAGGGACCTGCTGCTGTTTTATTTCCTTGCGCAGCTGTTGCAAGAAGCCTCTCCTCTCCCAGCCTCTGTAGGAGAGACAGAGATGCTGGGGAGCACAGGCTAATCCCAGGACAACCGCTCCCTCTGCAGGAAAAAGGCTGGAGGGATCCACTCCTTAGGGCTGGGTGAGAGAGCAAAGCAGTATGTACCACCACATGAATGAAGCAGAAAATACAGGAGGTACGTGACACGACGACATGACCAACAGATGTTTTACATGCAGGTGGTCCATGTAACTTCAGAATTTGCTGGAGGTGAGGTCTGAAACCTCTGTGGGAAGCAAGTCTGTCTACAGGGGAATGACTGCTGTATCCAAACAGCACACTGATAGAGGAACCTGGTTTGTTAAGTGCTGCTCTGCTCTCCTTTTGCTCAGCCCAACCACACAGGTAGATCTCTGAAGTCTGGTGGATGGTACCTTACCTGCGCTAGGAAAGATTTTTTTAGACCATTTCTAGACTTGACAACTTTGGCTGTTAAGACGGGGCGATCTGTGTATTTACTGAACTCAGGCATTGTGCCTGGCTGTGAATCTCTGAATGTGGTCTCGTACTTTTCTCCCCTGATGTGCTAAAAATAATTCAAAGCTGGCCCAGCCCCACAATTGTAAGTCAGCCACAGGACATAGGCATGTTTCTGGTTTTGACAGAGTTTTTCTGGGCAGAATGATGTGCTTTTTATATTATGTATGTAAAAATAATTAATGGAGTTTTATGACCCATCTGATATTAAAATGGAATTTAATATGGAATTCAGACTTTACAGCATGGAGCAAGAACTCTGCTTCTCCTTAGTTTGGTTAATAAACATTTTATGAACTTCATGAATGTATGTCTAGAGTAGATGCTAAAAGTTCAAATGTATCAATGAACCAGGTTTTAAGAAAATCCCTAAATATGTATTTGCCTAATTTGGTATTTAAATACTATGCATACAGACTTCCATAACAGACCAAGACAGAAATGGGCTCAGACTCTAATAGATCTGCTTCCAGTCCTCTAGTCTGGTCAGAAATTATAAATTTTTCTGTATGAGTCACTGAACGATAGCTGTTTCTCCTGTCTTCTTCTATGTGAAAGTAGACTAAATAAATGCAATGATGCTCTCTGTCCTTGGCAATATGAATCAGTTTTAAAAAAATACCCCAAAGCAGTACAGATCCATTGACCTCAAAGTGTTTAAGTCTACCAGGTTACCTTTACAGTAAGGATTATATGTCTTCTTAGTCTTTGAATATGACACATAGGGATTATACACATTAACACACAGTTGGCTATTCACGAGGATAAATGATTTTTTTCTGAAAAGAAATACATGGAGTCATTTAACTGGCTTGTCTGATTTTCTCCGTAAGCAGGAAAGAAAGCTGGGAACTGAAGTTTGGGATCTTGTGATGGTATCCCCAACATTTTAGGTACAGTTTAGGTGAGGAGCTGAAGTTCCCTATAGAGCCATGGGGAGAGTTAACTCCAGAGAGTAATTTGGACCAGTGAGATTACATATACTTTTGCCTCCCTATTTAGATGCCTTCCAGATGCTTTTCCTCCTTCACTGATTGCATGAGGAATCAAGTATCTGCAGCCAGGTCTTTAAAGTTAGATGACAAAGTCAGGAGCCATTTCTGATTGGTTTTAGTACTGCTGTACATTGCTCCCTTTTCCCTCTGAAGTAAACAAAAGTAAAAAAAAAAAAGTACAAATACAATAGATTATGTTTAAAAAGCTTTTAAAATTGCATTTACATATATATATATACATGTATGTATACAATTATGCATGCATGGAAATAATAGACTGAAATGAAAATGAGTAGCATTTTCAGGTAATCCACAACACAGAATTCTTTTCATAAAATATTCTGACTCTCTCTCACAATGAATATGGAGAAATGCGTTTGCTTCTTGGAGATTCTTTCAATACATGCTTGAAAGAGATGAGAACTTAAGAAGCAACGTTTCTGTTGCTGTTTCCATTGAAAAAGGCCTCAAACAATTACAGTCGTAGCAAAGCCCAGCAGCAAAGTGAAGGGGCAACCCTGCAAGTTACTGCTTTCGTGTCTGGAAACCTGATAATGGAAGAAGGGCATTTACAGCAGTAGGTTGGAGCACTTGTAAAGTGTAAAATTTGTAAAAAGTAAAAATAACTTTTAACTCATCACAACGTTAAGCACCATGATCTTAATTGCTGCTTTGGCTGTAAGCTCCTGGACATCTTGTTTATCTCTTTCCCTATCTCTTTCCTTATTTTTCCTGTAATTGTCTTAGATGCTAAGGTTTGAAATACAGTAAATGTACTGGAATAGCAGACCAGAGGTTACTGTGTATATTACTTTGCCCATGTTTTGAACTAGGCATTAGCTAATCTCTTTGGGATGGGACTGGAGAAATTTCCAAATTTCCAAATCCAGTTAACCAAAATCCAGATGATTCATTAGTAACCTTGCAATGTTATTCAGGAATAGCCTAGCTTCTTAAATCATCACGTTTGGAAGAAGCAATTCAATATGGTATTAAGTATGGTTTATATTTAAATTCTGCATTGGATTATCAACAAGAAAAAACTTCTCTGGCAAACCCAGCAGTTACTATGAAGCTTTTAGAAGGATATTGGATGTTAACATTTGGGTTTGGGGGTTTTTTTGTTTGTTTGGTTGGTTGGTTGGTTTTTTTACATGGGTATATCCTAGAGAACTGGATAATTAATGAATAAGTTGCTAATAATTGCTAAACACACATTATTATATGCTATAATAATGGAAGGCTTAATGCACAACTCCTTAAAAGTCACTGCAAGTCTTTTTTCACTGATTTCAGTAAGACTGAGATCAACATTTTAACCTCAGTGAGACTGAACAGCTCTTCACTATCCAGGCCGTGGACAGCTTGTTTTCTTCCTTTCCTTCATTTTGCTTATTTTAGACACCGAGGTTAGCTGCATTTTTGTTTAGTGTCAGTCTTGTTTTCAGGACCTGTGTCTGAGGAAGCTTACACTGCCAGCAGTGCTGGGAAATATGCTTTTTGTTTAAAACCAGTCTATTCCCATAGATATCTTAAAGCAAAGCCAACAGTACAGATCTGTAAAAGCCTGTTTTTACAAAATCTATATTCTGAGGGAGCAAATCTGAGTTGAAGAGGTTCCTTTAAATCTCTTCCTTAACACAGCTGTGTCCCTTTTTCAACAAACCTGATTTTTAACGACTTCTTGTTTAGGAAATGGCTGTCCATGTGTGAGCTTTCCGACTGCTGCGGGGGAATAATGGCACGTCTCTGCTTCCTTCTGCAGAGCTGTTTTCAAGAAGGCTCAGAGTAAAGCAGAATCTTTTTCTCTGTCCTGCTTTTCCAGGCTGATTTTGAATCAGTTTATCTCTGCCTGGTTTTGTCCAGCCTTAGTAATGTTGTGTTTATTTTCCCCAGTCTTTTTGCTTGATTTACAACAGTGGGGCTTAGTTTGTGCATTAGAGCGAGGGCAGACCTTCATGCATGATTTCCAGAAGGTCTGCAAAAGGAAACTAAGAAAAGCAGTGGGCTTAAATCTGGACTATGAGTGTCTGTCCTTCCTTTGGAAACTTTTCACAGTCAGTATGCTGAAGAGTATTTCAAACTGCTGCTCACTGCAATACTCATCTTACATCCATGCTTTTTGGTATGGATAGGGATGACATAAAAAGCCTAACAAGTAACCCCTTATGCTCTGAATTTTTCTACATAAATCTAGACTTTGATCCTACAGTCCTATACAGACCTGCAGGAATTTATATCTGCTGAGGGCTGGTTCCGAGTAAATGCCATGGGTTCATTTCTGCTGGCTGCAGATTGTGGAGGAAATGGGTGGCATGCAAACACAGAAAACAGCTATCCTGATACACAAGATCCTGTGGAGTATATGCTGGCTTCTTATATTAGTGGGGTTTAGGACATAAACTGTATACTGGCAATTTTTCTGAGTACCAGCTGCAAGACAAACGTAATCCATATTTAGACTTCTGAATCTCCTTTTGATTGTTGTGGATTCAACATAATAAATTGACCGCTGTTGCACTAATCCTGAGGATGATTCAAGAATGTCTTCAGTTTGGTATGTAATAAAGCTCCTGCTTATGTTAGGTTTTGTAATGCTTTTATCTTGTAAATGGTATGGATGCTTTGGGTTTCTGATGTGACCCTGGCTGTTACTGAAACTTGTATACAGGATGCTTTAAACTGCTGGTGTAATGGATACACTGTAATTTCTGGGTTGCAAATCATGCCACTGACCAGCCTGTAACAAGTAAAACTACAAAAATAGCCTGTAGGTGGGGAGCTCAGAACTACTGTCTGCAAGGAGCTGAAGGTGTGTCAGAAAGTGTCTTCACAGACTGTCAGACAACAGCCTAGTGTTAAAAATGTGGCATTCTGCTGTGTTGGCTTGTCTATTGCTTTGTTTCATTTCTTGATATAACATATTGGGGGTGTTTTCCTTTTGCTCTGCAGGATGCAATTCCTGTATGTAGTCCAAAAGCAGGAGAGGCTGGGAAAGTAAAATTATCGGTGTGCATCTTTTCCTTCTACAGAACTCAGAAGTGCTTAGAAAAGCTGCTGTCAGAGTAGAGAAAACTCATTTGCTAAATGTCTGTATGTCTCGATTGCCATCATAACCACTGCAAACATCAGTGCCATGGCCTTGAAGTGACAAGCGAGAAGAGACTGAATGGTATTTTATGAAATGATTTATTTTCACTATGCTGAGTTAATCTCATGATTTTTTTAATGATGAACCACAGCACTTAGACTCGTGCTTCTCTGAATGCAAATAAGGCTGCCAGAAGAATATTTTTCTGCTTTTGTACTGCAAAACCTAGCTTGATAGACTATTTACTGCTTTTGACGTATTTTGTTCAAGCATATAGCCATTCCATTTATTAACTTACTTATGGTTATTAGTATGGCATTTAAATCAATTCACAGCAGACTTAACGAACTAGGTGCCAAGGCTTGTGGGTTCATTGATATGTAAGACTTTAACAGCACTTGCCATGATGCATGATGTACTAGTCTACATCAAACTGTGGGAAAGAAAGTGTTGAGCAGACATCTGGGGTGCTTCAAAATTTTTCTGTGGTCATTTTTATTTTATATTTATATTAATCCATTTAAAAATAATTTTCTTCCAAACCTGGTTTTGGAATAGGGAAAGATTATGAAGTTTTGTGCGATTTTAAAACTGTTGCTGAGGAAAGCTTTTTTGACTTTTCTTTCAGTGTTTGCATTGCAAAACATCACCATCTGCTGAGATTTAAAAAAAAAAAAGAGCATGGGTACACAGTTATGTGTTCTTCACTCAGCCTTTTGATCTCATCTGCCTTTACCATTTTCAAAGTGCTCCAGCAGGCACACATGAGATTGGGATATCAATTCCTCTTGCATTTAAAACAAGTTTTCTCCATTTAAGTAATTTAGTATGTATAGACATAGCAGAACAGAGCTTAGTCCTTTGTGTATTTCTTTCTTTTCCTTTTCTTTTTGTTTCTTGTTTTTTTTTTTTTTTTTTTTTTTTTTTTAGTTAAATAGAGAACTTACATACTGTCTGAGTTGCCTCACTAAAAAAGAAGTGAATTGAAGTCAGGGGATTGGAGTGAATGACAGGTGACTGAGATAAGCCTGAAATAGCAACTTAAAAGAGTGACAGGGGAAGATTAAAAGATATAAATGAAGGCAACTGCCAACAACCCATAGAATCTAGGACACAAGATGATGTAGAATAAAGGAAGTTTGGAGGGGAAAGCAATTCAGACAAGATGAGAGTGAAAGGGGAGCTGCCACATTTCAGTGGTTTCTCTGAGAGGAAAAAAAAACAAAAAAAAATTTGTAATAATACTTGATAGGGAAGGAACAAGCAGGCTCCTGCCTGACAGAGAAATAAGGAAAGTGAGGAGGAAGGGGAGTTAGGTCTTTGCAATAAAAAAGATAGTTCAAAGGCCTAAATATTTTTTTCAGAATAAACCAGGATTGTAGTCCAAATTGTTCGAGGAGGCAGGACTCGGTGTAGTTCAAAGGCTGAGGCACTGGAGGCAAGCCTGAGCTAATTTCTGATACTCTTTAATAGTGTAGTGAACACTATTCATAAAGCCTCTTCTTTTTCCTGTTTTCATTGAGCAGTCTAAGCATTTCATATATCAAAAAGTAGGATTAGATACATACTTTTGGTAATAATGCTGGTGAAGAAAAAATGTTTACTGACACAAGCATAACAATTGCTAAAATGGGATGCAAAGCAACAACAGGTGACAGATTTAAGGGAAAATCTTATTCTTCAGGACAGCTCCTTCCTTCCTTTCTGCCTAGGCCTGAGAGCATGCTGTAGTTAGAATTAACACTTTGTGATAATTACTGACAAAAGCCAGAGATGTGGACCACCTACTGACACACTGCTTTAGGTAAGTTTCTCAAAGGGCATCTGGGCACAGCCTTGGAGCCAGGTGTCTCTCTGCTATCACAGCACAGTAACTGGACATCACTTATAAGAATTACAGCATTGTAACCCCCAGACCATCCTTGTGTGATGCCTGAAGCAGGATTCACCCAATGGTTTCCAGTGCAGATATTAATGACAGCAGGAGCAGTTCTGTACCTCCTTCTTAGCCACTGGAGAGGAAGGGGGACATTTCCTCTCATCCTAGTGTAGAAATCTAACAGGTAAATGGATCATTTCCTAAAAATACCAGTCTTTCTCCATTGGCTATGCAGAGAGCTTATGGCAATTTAAGCATCCCAAGTTAGGTGAGATGAGTCCTTCACCAAGAACTAAGTCTATCTCTGTCCTCCCAGTCCCCTTGTCTGTATGGGTGAGGTGCTGAGACCTTCACATGACTGCAGGGGCTCTGATGTGCAGCTTGGCCCCGGGAGGTGAGTTCAGCCCAGCAGTAACCTAGTTGTTCAGCCTCCCACATGGAGTAAGATAAGCACTTTGGGACGGTTCAGCTTACTGTGAAGTGACTAGGCTTGTACTAGGGATAATCTTTGGGGCTCACCTTCTTTTTCTCGACTCTTAGAGGAGCCTGTATCAGCATAGATTGGATGGCTTTTGGAAAAAGATTCATCTTCCTGAACTTCAGCTAGGCGTACCGCATGTGGTGTCCAACTGAGTTTGTGTTTGAACTCCTGTTTGAAATCAAATGAAGTGGGGGTGTGTTTTCCTGAATGAATCAGAGCCACAGCAGAAAGGTCTTGCTTTTTATTTTTTTAAATTTTTTTTAACTTTCACTTTCTCAAAGTATAATGCCTAAATTTATTAGTAACACAATTCCTTCCTCCTAAAGGCCATTTCTGTGTATATTTCGGAGAGAGGGACTTCTATCTTCAGAAAGTGTATGTTAAAACAATATTTCAATATTAAAAAAAACCAACAACAAACCAACACATGAAGCTTTGTAATTTTCCTTATATTTATTCTTGAAGTAATTGTATCATGGAGATGGCTAATAATATTCTTTATTCCACCAGGGAAATGCCATGACAGTCACTTTATCTTTGCCTCTTGAAATTCCCACCTAAGTTATCCCTACAGCACTCTTCTGATAACACTAATTGGTCTCTCGATTTCTGTGCTTTGAACCTGCCTATTTTATTGTCTTCCAATTATTGTTATCTCTCAAGGCAAAGTAACTTAATGATATTAACTACTAGCTTAGTTATGGAAACGCAGATTTTTCATTCTTTTTACCTTCTCTAATTTTCATATAAAAGCAGCAACTTAATGGTGGATAACTGGGCGTAGGTGTAATTTTGTATCGTGCTCCCACATACCACTCAAAGCAGGGCTAGACCCTTCCAGCCTAATAAAGCACGATAAACTAGGAAAACATGCCTAGAAACTCACAGATCTTAATTCAGCTATTGAAAACTCTACTGGAATACCACTAATAAGGTCCAAACTTATAATGATTATGTACAGCAGATGTACACATTTTTTTTATTTATTGACGCCTTTATTTAAAAAAAAAAATCACTTCAGAGATTTTGAACTGAAAGACCTTTCAGTGAGTTACTTTTAGTAACTTTAAAGGCCCTGTGTGACATTGAACATTAAAGAGAGTACATTCCTTGGTTTTGGCATACTGGATACTTTGTTTTTAATTGCAGTGTTAGAGATAGCTTTAATCCATGATGATTTAATTCCTTCTGAACCTCTCCACAAAATAATTGCAAATGATATATTTTATTCTTTTTTTAATTAGTTACACAGAAGGACTGGAGTGGATGAGAAATCATCTTCCTATCATACTCTTGACCATTACGGTTACCTATCAACTAAAATGTTGTTTGTTTTTTTTTATTTTGGCATTACCAACACCTCATTTTGTAAATGACCATGGGAGGAAGGAGAAAATAATTTACACTAGTTAACCACTGACATCTGATTTTGAAATCATGCAACATTAACCCCAGGCATTGAGTTTAATTCCCTTTTGTGCAATTTTCAGTCTTACAAGAACATCGTTCTTCTCTACTACTCAGAATTAGTCTGTTCATACAATAAAGCATCACTTTGCTGCCAAAGGTATTTTGCTGTATGTAGAAGATGGTCAGCATATATATTGTATGTAACAAGTGAGCCATTTCAATAACTGTATTCAGTTAAACCTGTTTCCACACAAAGTCCTGTTGGCACCGTTTTAAAACCACAGAATCACAGAATGGACCTCTGGGGTTGTTTGGTCCTCCTACTCAGGCAGGGACACCTAGAGCTAGTTATCCAGAACTATGTCCAAATGGCTTTTAACTATCTCCAAGGATGGCGCCTCCACAGCCTCTCTGGGCAACCTGTGCCAGGGCTCAGTCATACCTGCAAGACCAGGACAAAAGTGGACCACCCCCCCACCCCCTGCAGCATCTAAAATTAAGAAAATCTAATAAAGTGTTTAAAAAATTTAGTAATGATTTGCATGTCTTCATTGTGCTTTTTAAAGCATGAATGAACATGCTTCCTCTTTGAGATTGTGCTTGTATTAGTGATTTGAGTTTAGTTTCTGGATTAGCAACAAACCTCCCCCCCCCCCGCCCCCCCCCCCCCAAGTTTGACTTAAGAGATGCAGTAGAACACAAGCAAAAATTATTAAAATAATTGAAGTTATTAAATTAATTAAAATTATTAAAATGTGAATGTGAGAGAAGAAGGAAGGGGAGGAGGTACTCCAAGAGCCAGGGCAGAGATTCTCCTGCAGCGGATGGAAAGCCCATACTGCATACTGGAGCAGGCTTGTCTTGAAGGATTGCATCCCATGGAGAGGACCCATGCTTGTGTGGTTTTCGAAGGGCTGTATCCCACGGGAGGGACCCCATGCTGGAGCAGAGGAAAAGTGTGAGGAGGAAGGAGCAGCAGAGCAGCTGTTATGGACTGACTGCAAACCTCATTCTCCGTCCCTCTGCACTGCTCTGGGAGGAAAAGGAGGTGGAGGAGTTGAAATGAACAAATGAAGGTTAGCCTGGGAAAATGGGGGGGGGGGAACCAGGGGGAAGGTGCTGTTTTAATTTTTTCTTTGTTTCTCAGCAACCAACTCTATTTTAACTGGCAATGTATAGAATTAATCTCCCAATTCAAGTCTGTTTTGCCTGTGATGTTAATTGGTAAGTGATCTTCCCTGTCTTCATCTCAACCCATGAGCGTTTTCATCTTATTTTCTCACCCTGTCCTGTTGAGGAGGAGGAGTGAGCGAGCAGCTTGGTGGGCATCTGGCAGCCAGCCAAGGTCAGCCCACTGCAATTATGTTGCCTGCAAAGTCATGCTGTGAGCCAAGAAAAGACACAAGGTCAGATCCCTACCTGATGAGATGTGGCAAAGGCTGATGGATTTCAACAAAGTGATTCTGCTGACAGAGATCCCAACCTGTGATTTTTACCATCACACATGGTGCAAACAGCAATATTTGGTTGCTTTTGGAACAAATTACATGTAAAAGTACTGAGATTCAGGAGGTGCAAGTCTGGGATTTTAGTTCTTTTTTTGTTAGCTTGTAGCAGTAGTTACGTAGTGGAAGGCTAGACCTATTTTTGTCTGCACAGCAAACAATCTGAGCTCTGGCCTGTGGCCTGTTGGATATGAAATTATCTGAGCCATTCTTCTGAACAAAATCTAATGCCATTCTGGAATTTGCTTTTTTTCTAATTGAGCTCAGAATCAACATAGTAAGATACTACTCTTCAAAATGAAGTGCAAACAAATGAGGAGTAATAATGAATTTTTTATCGTGCAAGAAGAACATCCCTCCCTCCTACCTGCCTTCCTTCAGCTCCTCCATGTAATCTTTTCCCCTGGAGATTTAAGGCACCATAAATAGTAACCTTTTGTTCCCTGGCATTATGATTTTATCATTGCTAGATTTCTTTAGTTGCTGGGTTTCTGTATGTGGTGGACAACTAACAGCCTTTTTTTTTTTTTTTTTTTTTTCCAACAGGGACCTCTCGAAAGAAATGAAATTAGTGGTAGCTTGAAAGAAGACATGTAATAGGAAAAGGAGTGGAAAACAGGCCAGTTAAACAGTCAAATGCAGAACGCATGGCAGCTGTCACTAAGTCATTTCAGAAGACTAATGCAAAGAGAGCAGCAGCAGTAACTAAAACCCACCCCCTCTTGCTCTGCACAGTCACTGACCTTACGTGTTGCTTTTAATAGTTGTGCAGGCTCAGGGATGAATCTACAGGAGTATAAGAACAATATTTGTACTTTGAATGGGGAAAGCTGCATTTCTTAGTTGCCCTCTGGAAGCTGTACCACCAAACAAGCCTGCCCTGCACACACACAAGAAGGTGGTGTGAAGTCCAGGCTCACCTGAAGCTAAGCTTCAGTCACCAGTTACCTTCTGAAACTTCTGACTGTTACCTTTGGGACCTTCCTGGGTGTGCTCAGCCAAGTGTCATGAGGACACCAGCTTTGGTAAGTGAGGACCTGATACTTTTTTTGACACTGAGGGGATAAAAAGAAGTCATGGCTAGATTATGATTGGAGCCAGCACATTGCATAGCTGAGGTAAGAGATATCCAGATATTGACTGTGTCCTCAGTTTAATAAGAACCATGGAAGGCCCTGCAGGAGACTTCATGGTCCAAGTAATAGAAATTGATCTATGGTCTATGGAACAGAGCACAAAGTGTGTGCTTTTAGCTTTTGAGGGCCTTATATTTCCCCAACAGCATTTTAATGTTTCCGTATGTTAAGGCTGTCTCTAGCTTGTATGGATGTTACCCCCAAACTATTTGTTTCACAGTCAAGGAGAGCTGCAAATGTAACCAACCCTACTAAACAGCAGGCAGAGGCAGGGTCTGGCTTAGCTACTCTTCGTATGTTAAGGGACTAAACTAGAGGAGATGTTTTTAACTCATTGGACTGAGATTATCTTAATTGTGCGATGCAACCTGGTGGCGACATGGGTTGTAAATGTTAAAACTATTGTTTATTTCTGGAATTGTTCAGTGGGATCACTGAACAAACACTTAGTTTTTACTTTGTGGAAATAGCTTTGGAAAAGTATAATTAATGCAAGTCTATGCAAAGTAGAGTGAAAGTTTAGCCTAAGGTGTAAGAATTCCTTTACATCCTTTTGGTTAATTGATTGGATTATCCTCTCAGTTACACTGCAGTAACTCAAGTTTCCCTTCAGTCACTTAAACCAGGTGTTTGATGTGGATGGAGCTCCTGTGTGAACAAGAGACTTAGGCCCTGAGTACCTGGATATACTAATCAATTCAAGCCACAACTCTAATTTACTACAATGAAGCAAAACCAAATGCGCCAGAGATTAAGTCCAGGTAATGTTTGGGGTTTTTGTAGTTGTGGCTAAAGAGGCAGAAGAGTTTAATGAATTTCTTTAATAAACAATAGGAAATGATGTTTCAATAAATGAAAGTCCTGAGTAACTGAACTCAATCAAGGCCTCGTTATAATAGCTTTTTCCTATAAACGTACAACCCATGTACCGTGCACTTACTTAAAAATTATTAGTTCAGGGAGAGCCTTAAAATTGCATTTCAGCATCCTAAGACAGAATTCAGAAATTCAATTCAGAAATTAACTCAAATTACTATAAATAGTCATTAAAACCTCTAAGCAAACAGAGTTGGGGTATTTTTTAGTATTCACTGAGTAAGTGTGATTATCTGAGTGTTAATAAAAGTGTATTTGAATGTATTTGTATATTCAGGGTTTACAAATTCACCCCATCGCTATGTTTTGGTCAAAAGGAGATTTAGTTAATGGACCTTATTGGTATTCCAGCCAGAAAAACAAAGAGGGAGGGAATTGATGCAGAAGTAGCTCTTTCCAGAAGAATTTATGCAGGTTTTTCAAGCCTAGCAACCAAGGCGTTGCCACCAGGACCACGTTAATACCAGTGCTGTGGTAGTCAAACTCAAACAGTAGTCAAACAGTAGTCTGACTCTCTCTTGTTTTAAGCAAATGAAAGAATTCTGTGGTTACAGCTCCAAAATGGCTATTCTTACATATACTAGACGTATTTTTTTCAGTTTAATGGGATCTGAAATCGTATTACTATTTCTTCATGATTCCATGTGTGTCAAAAGCAAGGTTACATCACTCACTGCAAAACAAAAAAGTTTTCAGCTGGCTTCAATAAAAAAAAAAATCTCAAAAAATTAGGTATAGTGCATGGAAAAGAATTGTGTAGAATAGGATGGGAAGACAATATGGATACAGTCCTCTGAGAAGATCTCACTGTCTCTCGGATATAACTAGATATTTTTCCATTCCAGGTGAATATTACCATTAGAGTTATCGCTGTTATTTAATATTTGTCTTGGAAGAGCACACAGATTTGAGCCTGACTGTGCCAGGTGCTATCCAAATAGGTGTGAAAACATAGTTCGTATTCATACACATTTAGAGCCAAGCTGCTAAAAAACCTGCAGTGGGGAGGTGTCATAGCTTTGGTTCTGTGACACTGACAACTACATGACCTATCAGCCAGGGGCACAGGTAAGGCACGGCTGCAGGGACAAACAAATGTACTGCCTGTTCAGTTTAGTCAGGAGTGAGGGAGAAAGTGGTCTGGGAACAGATCTCTGGGCTGGTTGAACAGCCTTCACTGCCCTCCATGCCTGCTCTTGAATTGCATGGTGGGCAGGAGTAGCAGCTGGTGAAGACCAAAATGTTCCCTTTTCACACGGGGCCACCTCACAATGGGAGACAGCAGATCCAGGCACAGATCCCTGAGCTAGATTAACTTTGATCAAGTTAAAATCAGGATCCTGCCTCAAACCACTGAGCAGTAACTGGCCCTCAGCAATTTAAGGTTGGCTAAGAAGTACATGCATGTGTATATCTATGCCTATAAAACAAGTTTCCTCTGCTCTTTTATTATTCTGCACCGTCAGTTTTAAAAAAATAAATATCCCCAAGTTTAGAAGCTCTATGTCATGAGCAAGACAAGTGCATTCTTCCCCTGAGCTTTGATCCAATATTATTAGCATCCTGTGCAAGTATGCAGTAAAAAACAGGTTTTGCTAGGCAGCCAGAAACCATATGGTTAAGACTCCAATCCAGATCCAAAAATTGCACCTGGGCTTGTTCCTGCTTGTATTCATTTGCAAGATTGTAATCAGATTTGTTATTCAGTGCACATATGGGTTAAATCCTGCTTGCCTGATTGAGAGAGTTGTGTGAATTAGACGTGGGTGAAGATAAAGAGGATTCTGGCATACATTTCATGTACTAATTGCATATAATTCAAATATGTGTTTGTTTCCTTTTTCTTCCTCCTTTTTACTGATATGACATCTCTGGACTGTATTGCCAATATTTAACATGTTTTCAGGAAAGAACTGTGTCTTCTCAGTACATTCCCACTTAATGCACTTTTTTGGTTGCAGATCCACAGAACTTCATGGAACTTGAAGGACTCCTTTTGTTCTGTAGGACCTAATTAGGTCACGCTGGTATTGGCCCTTCTGATGAACACCTGCTTTTGTGGCTGGGATTCGTCACCCTGGGTGCAGAGATCTCAGAATTGAACACCCAACTGTGAGTTATACATCCTACCAGTTCCTTTTACTTTCTGTGGAGGGAAACAGATTTTTTTAAGAAGGTTATTTGTAAGACCTGTGTTAAATATTCCCAGAAGACATTCTATGTCATCCTAAGAAAGATATCAGAGGGCTTTTGGAAAAGGCCTTGCTTTTCTCCATAAACTACAGAAGGTGATGATTTGAAAACTATTATTTACCCTTCCTTCAGGCATTTGAAAGTGAAAAATTATGTGTGTCAGCATGTATGAACACTTCTAAATTTTGTTTACCCAACAACATAAAGATACAATGCAAAATAAATATGCATGAGCAGAATGGTAGTTATTTCGGCTAGGAATAATTATCCATGAATCTCATAAAAACAAACCTGGGCCCAAACTTTTCAGTTTAAGCAAAGCATTCATATATGAATTAATTTTAGAAATATTTTCTTTCATTTTTTTTTTTCTTCTTTTCTTCTGTGTGCTGTCATTTGAGACTGCACTGGAACACTGGTGACATTTTTAACAGTAAGGAAAGAAGAACAACTAGATGATAGTCATTCTCCTGCCCCATTCCCCACCCCACCCCCGGATATTACTACAGAGTAAGTTCAGAGAGCTGCAAATGCTGTAGTATATATTTCCACTGTTGTGTTGGAACTGGCTCATACAACCTCCTGGGAATCCTTTCTTAAAACTCTTTCGATAGATTGAAGCAATTAATTTCCATGCATCTGGTAAAACTCTGCATTTGTTCCAGGCCCAATATGATCTGTGATTCATAAAAATACTTTTGAAGAGCGACTTTTTTCTTTGGGATCGAAGCAGTTTGCCTCAAACAATAGGAGTTCAAAAACAACAGGAATTCCAATAGTTAATTGTATGCATTAACTATTGTGACATAACTCTGTCCTTAAGTAATAATTGAAGTTGTGCTGTACAATCAAATATTGTTAATGTATTCTCATTGACTGTGTAGCTGTGGTGCATTTTGTTTCATTGGTGAGTGACTATGAGAATGTGCTGCATTAGCTGGAAAAGAATGTTGAGAGTGGTAGGATCTACGAAAGAATACAAATATGCATCGATCAAATTTAGATTTAGAGGCTTGAATATTATGCAAAGCAAAGCCCATGCTGAGGAATTAAAATGAGACTGAAAGAAATTCTCAAGCCAGAGTGAGTTTACCAAATGAGATTTTGCCCACTCTAGTTTTCTTTGCAGAGTGTGCAGAAAAAAGGAAAGGGGAAATTTCAAAAAATGAGGGGTTTTTCCCCCCAAAATGATATTTAGAAGTTTCTTTCAGTGAAATGCAGTGGTATGGAAACTATTAATACGTGAATAATTAAATAAAGAGAAAAAGCAAGAACACCACAATTTGCTTTTTTACAACATATGAACATAACAAAGGCATTTCCCACCTTTTACTGGTTTGAACTCTACTTCTTTCCGTGAGAGCACCTATTTATGAAACCAAAAATGAGCAGGTGTGGGAGAAACCAGAAAGCTTTTCCACTGCAGCTCCAAACACCTGACCCAGATACAAACACACTGTAGCATGGATTTCTTGAAGATGATCCCCAAATTAGGGCTGGAGAACCTAGAAGCTTTAAATAGGGATTTTGCTGCATCTAACTTCATGGATGTGTTACTGTATATGTCTATGTATATGTGTAGTACATGGAGAAAACTACGTTATGATTAACTGACACAGTACTCGCTGACATATCTGTTTCAAGGTCATTTACTGCCAATGCCACAGAAGCCGACTGTGTTCTTTGGGAAGAGTGAAACATATAGAAGATAAGGGTACAACGTATGATACTATGAATGGAAGAAATGGCTGTTTAATATTTGCTGTAAGATTTTATCTGTTGACATGCAGGCTAGTGGGAGGAGGTGTTCAGGGAAAGAAGGTGAAGATTTTCTGAGAAGGATCAAGCTAACATTAGTGAAAAATCTTGTGAATCTTCAAAGTATCAGAACAAGAAAAGACACAATTGAAGCTGTGTCAAAAAACAGAGCTTCACCATGGTCTTGCACAACTCTGTGTGTAAAAAAAAAACAAAAAAAGAAAAGGTAAAATCAACAGACATGACCTTGGAAATGGTAGGAAGAGTAGAACAATTGTACATGCATAGATATTCTACAGGCTGCCCTCTATTCCTTCTGCTGGTGGAGGCAAGACACCATCCAGTTCAATTTGTCATTGTTGTTTTTTGTCTCACTGTTGCCTACATTTGCCTTCAGGTGGTACTTGCTAAGGCTCGTCAGTTCTGAGCAGACACCAATCCTATGTGCAGTCAGAGTGAGTAAACGCATAAGAAGGATAAACGTATCAGTTCTTATTTGAAAACATATGCACCGTTTTGTGTGGACCCTGATAATGGCTCTTCTGCTGCCCTGGCATGCTGCAGAAGGCATGATGGTGCGTGTCCTCATGCAGAACTGTCTCACTCCAAGCTGAGCACTCACTCAATGGCTCAGTTTCTCTCAGAAATGCAATTCAGGAGGTATTTAAGATGTTCTGGGATAGTTAAGCTATTACTCAGTATGGGCAGCATAGGACATAGGGTCTTCTCCTACCCTAGCTAAGCCATAAGTTTGGCTCCCACCAATGCTATGACAGAGCCAGATAGTCAGGCTATTTTGAACAGTCTTCTCATCTAGGAGCCAACTGAGAGAGACAGACTCTACTTCTAATTGTATCATGATAATCTCTGAACAATCAGCTGCTTTAGCTGTCACATAGAATGGTGCTCAGTATGGGACACCCATAATCTGCCATCTGCTTCTGTAATGGGGTATCTGCAAGAACACACAGCCTCCATCCTTAATATTCTGGAAGAGGTCAGGATGTATGTACAAGAACTTTTGGAAATGCATATACTCTTGTCAAAGGCAAAACTGGCAGAGGATGGGGAGTCCTCAACCATTTCTGTGTTTCCCCAGCTGTCATGAGAAGTGAAGCACTGGTTCTGTTTTGGCATTCTCAGCACACTAGGCTGTGCAGCAGAGGAATGAGAGAAGGACAAAGAAGGAAGCACAATAAAAAATACTTCAAAAATAGTGATCAGCTGCCTAGTTACCTGAGCCAGCCAGTTTTGTGTTGGTTTTTTTTTTTTTTTAATTCCTCTTGCTGGATCCTAATCTCCTTTATCTTCTTTTTCTTGAAAAGCCAGTTCTCAATTGGCTATGTTCCCACTCTATTGTATTTGGCCTTTGGTCTTTTCTAGGTCCCAGGGCATGCCATGTAGCTCTGCATCATGTGTTCTGTTTTATGTGCTTTTTCCCAGCTCTAAGACATACTCACCTTTTCACATGGTTTGTTTTTTTGTTTTTTTTTTTTTTTTTTTAAACCATCTCAAAGCATCTGAAACTTCAGTTGGCTGTGGTATAACTCACCAAAGTGGTGTTTTTCTAGCACAAAAATAAGTAAACAGGATGTGGCATGAGAACACGAGAGAGAGTTGAAATGGGTAGACTCCTGAGCTAGTGTTGAAGGAATGTATTTTATTAAAGGAGCCAGATTTGATGCAATTTCATTAATTATCTTTAGGAAGGGTCTCAGTCCTCCAGGGTCTTGCCTGAAGTTAAGTGAGTTCAGAAGTTTTCAGAATTGCAGAACTGATTGTTCCCTCAATGCAGCACAGTCACAGATCTCAGAAAAGGTCTGCACAGATCTAACACAGGGGCTTCATCATTGTCAATTGCTCCAGATTGTCTGATGTACCAACAGTTCTGAAAGCAAGACTTTCATTTCGCTCATAGTTGCTAGATCAACAGGGAGGAGCAGGTCTCTTCGCCCTCAGATGTGTTCTGTTTTGTTTTTCTGTTTTGCCTTTTACCTGGATTGTTCTGTTCCAGCCAGTTGTCTGAGTGTCCAGAGGAACGGTTTTCAAGTAGTGCTCTCTCTCTTTTTCTATGTCTCTATAACTAGATGCCTATATATCTGTGTCTGTGTCTCGATTTATATCTATCTATAAATATTTTTTGGTTTTGTCCTTTATCACTTTGGATCACATCCTGTTTCTTCAAAGTATGCAGAGACCGATTTTATCAGTGGCCAGTCTGCTTTTCCTGGCCATGTTGGTCTGGCTCCTCTGAGGTGCAAAATCCTGTGAAATGCAGCTACAGAGTTCCCTCTGTCTAGGAGTTCATGTGGCTTTTAACTGGTCCACAGTTTCTGGTACCAAAATGAATGAGCACTGTGGTTTTCACATAGTCTGTAAAGTTCAGGCACTATTTTGAAAAATGACCATTTGTACATGTGTGTATCATGAGCAGCATTTTTACCTCAGCATTTTCAGTTTTCAGTGCACTTTTATACTTAGGATTCACTTGGCATTTTATAATATTGCCATGCTAAGTAGTAGAGGATGGTATTCTCATTCATACAGAAAAAAATACAATTACAATTTGAGGCAAGATCTTTTCAGCTTAACTTTAATAACATTCTGTTATTTCCCTCCCCTCTAAACTCTGAAGCATAAATATCAAAGTTAAGCCTTATAGTTATTATTGTCCTCCTTGCTTAATATCAAGCTTCCGCTCTGCAGCATTCGTACATCCCACCTCCAAATAATATATTAATGGTTTTAGTAGGAATATTATCATGAGCCTTGAAGAACCTTTTTTACTGTATAATATTTATTTATAGTGTATATATTTATAAATTTTACTGTATAATGTATAAAAAAGAAATTAAAACATTCTGTAAGAAATTGTCTATTTTTGAGAAGTTGTGGGTAGAGCTCAAACCAGTCAGCAGAATTTAATTCCTGAAATAAAAATTATCCTAAAATATTTACCCGTAAACATGTACTATTGATGCTGAGATCTTTGCCACTTTTTATACAAATTTACAATGCAGTACGTATTATTTCTACAGACAATCTAAACAAAAATAGTAATGTGAAAAGGCTAAAAAAATGCTTTGCAGTGCATATGCTTTCATTAGATAGGCAAATTTATTTTGTTTAAAAAGGGAATTCTTGTATTTCTTAGGTCTGGTTTATCTAAGATAAACAGGAGATTAGCTCATTGTGAGACATTATAAAAGGGGAAGGAGATATTTTTCAAACAATTCATTCAGACACTCGTGGTCATTCCCATCACTCACTCTCAGACCCTCCAAGCAGTACAAATAAACATGTCCAAGTGGTCTGCCCCATGTCAATTGTGTGTGACAGGAAAGAGAGACACCAGAAGATGAGTCCTAATCATGTCACCATGTGCTTTTCTGGTAAAGATAACCTTTGGTTTTACTCTTTTTATAAGGTACGGTGTGATTCTTTTGCCTCAGAAACTTTCTTTCTTCAGCCTGTCTAAAACACAGCAAAGTTTTGTCAGTGTTTCCTGATTTTGGATCTCCTTACAGCTATACCTCATCTTCCATCTGGGATAAGAGGAAGAGGGATAGAACACACACTGTGGTATCACCTTATTGCTACCTTCCTCTTGGTAGCACGCAGGCCTTCTGCTGAAAAGTCTCCTGTGCAGTGGCATTATCAGACCACAGACCTGCCAGTCTTTATATGACCAACTACCAGTTCCTGAGTTTTATCCAGCCTACTGCTGTCATCATGCCCTTGTCATTAATATATGCTATTATTTTCACCTTTGTTCTATATTGAGACCTCCTGTGCTTTTGCATACAGATATTTCCATTAGTTCTTCATTCAGACCAGTCAGTGTTTCTGTTAAAATTTCTCCGAGTCAGTTTGGGTCATTATCTGTTTTGTGGCATTCATTTTGCCTGTCCCCATTTTCTCTGAAACTCCTTGACCTTTACTATATACCTAGCTTTTAGGGCAGCTCACCTAAGTGCATGGTTTCAGGCAGCCTCTTTAGTCCAGTAATTGATAAATTCCCTCCCCTTCCATCTAACTGTTTCACTTGACATCTTGGAAATTTTCACCCGAGTAAACTGCAAAAAGCTGAAGTCAGCGTGGCCTACCTGGAAAGCCCTTTCTCAGCTACATCAGGCTAAGAAAGCTCCTGAAAGACTATGCCATACCCCATGATTTTTCCTCTTCAGCATCTTCAAGACCTCCCATTTCTTTTCCTCATGTCATGTATCTCAGTTCGCCCTCTGTCTCCTTGTCCCAGTTACTATTCCTCAGCATCCCAAACACACTTTATTCTATTTGAAATGCAGCTCTTTGATGCATTCACACTGCACTCTTAAATACCTTCACCCTGCACAGTGATCATAAGATCATTAAGATAAAGGGAGGCCATTGCCAATTTGGCATGAACATAGAACAGCAAAGAAATTATTTTTGTTCCCCCTTTTCCTCTCACCCACTGGTTTGCCAGGAGACCATAAGAAATGCAGGACAAGAACTCCCTGATTTTTTAATTGCCCTAACATAAATCATATAGTTAATACCAATGAACACACAATGCTTATATCTTTTTGGATGGACTTCCTTTTTATTGAGATTATAATGTCTTTGCAACAAGACACTCACTTCTGGGAGTGGGATGATGGTCCCATGGTTCCCCCAGCCCTACTGCAATGCAAATACAACCTTTATTTTTTGTAAGGATTTCTCCATTTTTAAGAAATTGTTGCAGAGCTCAAACTATTAATCAAAATTTTAACTCAGTTCAAGGAAAATGATAATACAATATTCACAGATTATCCCAGAATCTATTCTGCAAGATATTTGTGGTAGGTCTAACAATGGAGCACTGGATACTTTACATATCTGTTAGGATTGCAAAATAGCTGTCATGTTTTGGCTCAGAATACATTTGTGTCCCTGGTCCTATACATCTTTATATGAAGTTATTTCCTGTTAATCTTCATAAATGCATCCCTGAAATCCAAATATCTAGTCTTAATACATGGGTGCTAGAGAACAGTATAAAAGAGTGGCATCACCATAATATAATAAACCTACCTATAATGTCTTGGAAAGCTCCAGCTGCTGTTGAGAATACCATTGGTACTTATATTATTTTTGACCCCTTTTTTTGTTTTTTAAGGTTCTCAGTCCAAGTAAAAGTAGTAAGCATCTTACAATGCAGGTGCTTAAACAAACAGTTCAGGTAATCTCTTGTATTTAATGGATAAAATACCATCTACCTCTGCCTGTAGCATTTCAAAGCAGTTACCATCTTCTTTTTTATAGGTATAGAACTAAATGCTGAAGCAGAAAATAATGGTGAGGGCTGCTAAAGCAGTTACATTTTCTGCAAACTAATACAACCGCTGACAAAGTACATTAACAACTAGATCATTAATTACTTTAAATTATCTTAAGATGTTTAATAAAATAACATTTTTACACAATATCACATTTTGGCAGATGTTTGTGTGTTCAGAGCAAGCTGTTGGTTTAGCGCTCATGTAATACTGCATACCAGGGTTCCCTTGGTCTGGATTGTCAGACAGAAACAAGAACAGTTGATTTTGTTTTACAGGATTGTATCACCACATGGTGTGACAATCATGGGTCTTACCCAGTAGCTACTCTGATATGGACCATAAAGTAAACAATGCCCCATGCATTGTACAGTGTTCTGGGTTTATATTTGCAATTAGGGTTCTGCAAAGAAATTCCAGTTCAATATTTTCAAAAGGCTCCTGCTATGAAATCGCTGATTTATTCATGTATCCCAGTGAACAGTCTGCCAGTGTAAACTGGCATACCTCCATGTCCATGTCAGTTGTGCGTCTTGTCATTTCAATGCAGGTGTCCCAAAGATAGTGGATAAAATAAGAGCAGAGAAGACAAAGAAGGGAAAGCTAAAATAATTAAAAATCTTAAAGGGCTTTGATCATCTCTAGCATTGCTACTTTACGCAGCCCACCAGTAGTTCTATATGCAGTTCCACTCAACTGCACAAAAAATTTATTTAAATAACTTAAAATAAGGGAAGAAAATTAGAAACTTTCATTGAAACCACATTGAGTTACACCAGCTGTGTCTATGTCTTTTTCAGCTTAATTTATATGCTAAACATTGGAAAGGCATAAAGTCACCAAACTACAAAGCAAATGAAGACTCTGTTATATTACCAAGGAAAGCTGGATGCAATATTTTTGATGAATACAACTCTTTGTTGAAAAGCTGTTGCTTCAGCAAAACAGAAATAGTTACTGGAGATGTATGAATTCTGCAAAGATTTTAACAATAAAATATTTGATAGAGGGTGAAAAGCAAACCAAGTAGTTAGATGGAGTGTGGTACTTCTATTTTTTGACATGAGAAGTTGAATATTTATGTAACTGGATGACTAGACAAAAAAAATGGCAAATTAAATTCAATGTAGATAAGTGTAAAGCAATGAACCTGGGAAGACAACAATCCTATCATTGCCTGGAATGATAGCCTCTGAAGCGGTCATTACTGCTGCAGAGAAAAACCCTGGGGTTATGATAGATAGTAGCAAATATCATCTCAGTAGCAGTCAAGAATCAGATCAAGTGCTAGGATCATCAAGAAGGAAATAAACAAGGAAAAAACTCATGCTGATGTACAAACCCATGGTTTTTCCATGGCTGGTACACTGAGTGAAGGTTTGGTCCCTCCATCTTCTGAAGGGTATGTTGCAATGGGAAAAGGTTGAGAGAAGGGGAGAGAGAATAATTTAAGGGTGAAGAGTGCCAGTATTGCTTGGCAGAGCTCTGCAGAGCTGTGAGTTTCACAGGAAGGGTAAAAGACTGCTGTGTCTTCTAGAGTGAGGACAAAGAACTGTGAAATGCAAATAGCGAAAGCCAGATTTAAAGCAACTGTAAGGAGCCAGTTCTTCGTGAAAAGGGGAGCAGACCTGCAAAACTGCCAGAGGATGCAGCCCTTTGTGGCTGTGCATCAGGTGATCTTTGCACAGATAAATGTACATCTAGGCACCTTTATGAACATTTACAGTGACTATCCTGATTATTGCAAATCCTGCCATTTGGCTTTACTTGGATCAGATCCTTTATTTCACAGATCTCTAAATCCCATTTATTATAGATTATCTATTCCGATTCTTTTTAGTATTACGGTGGAGCAATTTGACTTTGCTCATATTTGATACCTTCTCTTTTCACAGTAAGAAGGTAGCACCCATGCCACTTGTATTTTCAAGTCCGAGTTGTTCATAACTGTGGTGACAGCTTTAGAGCAGCATTAGGAGGTCGGGATGGCTGGATTCTGTTCGCAGTTTAATCACTGAGCTAAGGCAGCTAAGTTACTCTATCTGCACTTACAGTTTGTCTATTTTTAGGACAGGTGTAAGAATAATCCTCAATGAGAAAGCAGGGGTATACTGTGCCTTCAGGTTTCCTCCTGTTCTTCTAAGATATGCTCACTGCTCCTAGGGAAAGGGGGTTTAACTGGAAGGGCATATAGAAGCTATGTGGAAGACACTGCTCCTGCCATATGTGGGAGGTGTGAGCCCAGCTGGAGCCAGGAGATGCTGTGACCTGCTGCCTCAGGAAGGCGATATGTTCCGAGTCAGGCATTCAGCATCCCTGGGCAGTGAGAGGGGGGTCACACAGCTCTGCTAGGCTCCCTGCCTGCAGGTCCCAGGACCCCACATCCGCTGGGTACCCCTGATTGTCAGTACCCTCCCGTAGTGAAAGGCTGTGGGTCCTGGGTGGTTGCTTGAGCTTCATGGAGTTGGGTGTCTCTCCGCCTCTCACCTCTCTTGCAGTCTGGCATCCTGCTCCCATGAAAGAGAGCCATTTCCAGGGCCTGCTGAGCTTTAACCCATTTTCCTCCCCCTGAAACAGCACTAAAATAGTTGCCTCTCACACATTATAGGAGCTGTAATGAGCTTCCCACATAAAAGCTTAAAACCCTACTGTAATAATGCAACATATGAAAGGTGGATTTGATCCAATGATCCAAAATAGAACCAGATAAATGGGAAGCCCTTTTACGATTATCAGAGCCTCAGGGATACGGCTGACACCTTTCTATTTTCCTTTCTTTCTCCTTCTGTCTTTGTCAGTAAGCTATAAACCTCTTGCCGAGCTGTAAAAAAAAAATCAGCAAAGGCTGAAATGAAACAGGTACTGCAACTGTAAAGCAATTTTAAAAGTGCCCTTGGTTCCAACAGCCAATCCATTACAAATTTCCTGGATTTTTTTTCCACTTATTTCTTGGGAAACCACACAAAAAATCTGCTGCAAACTTACAAATTAAATGTTCATTGATTGTTAAGTTTCTTTAAGCTAATGGATCTTCCTGGCTCACTGGGTTTGAAGCTTGTTGACCTTGGGTCTGAAAGGATAAATAAACCTGAGTCAATAAGACAGTATTTAAATGAGAAGAGTCTGAGAGAACTCTGCTCTGAACTGCACAGTAGTAGAATGCACTGTATGCAAGTCTTCCAGTTGTCCTGAATTTGTTGTTTGCAAGTCTTGAAGTTGTCCTGAAATAACAGCCCAATATGTAGCTATTTTCTGCATCTGGAAGCACTTAAATAATCACAATGAACTGTTTGAAGGACCACACTCATCATTCCTCCTAGTCTTATAAGGAAGTGTAGAGGAATGAAGGCAGTGTGTTGATTAGCACATCATTTGCTTTGCACCATCCTAGCAAAGTTCTTATTGCCTTCTTGTTATACTTTATATTTCTTTTTTCAAATATATCTATAAGCATTGTTAAAGT
Source organism: Falco punctatus (assembly GCF_963210335.1). Lineage (NCBI taxonomy): Eukaryota > Metazoa > Chordata > Aves > Falconiformes > Falconidae > Falco > Falco punctatus. The sequence goes on from NC_137581.1 coordinate 45,547,502, forward strand.
GGAATTTTCTTCTTCTGTACCCATATCAATTAGTCCCCATCTACATTGGGTACCAAAAGTTGCAATCCGAGTCAAGATGAACAACAAATATTGCTAAATACCCATATCAAGTAGTTGCAACAGCTCACCTCTCAGTGTCTGTTACAGGTTGCAGGCTCTTCCTCTTGTCTCAGCTACGTTGGGCACCAGTTGTTGCAGTCAGAGTCCAACTCAGCCAGCCTCACCCAGGGCACCAATTGTTGCAGCACATTCAAACTAGTAGACTGCAACAAGGCTTTACCGTTGGTGAGATTCTACTGTCTGCATTGTAGCTCCTTCCCCCAGCAACAAGACCACACCACCCTTTCTGCCCCCTCTCCCACAATCCTCGGTGCTATTTAACCACTTAGCAGGAACGGGCTACAGCTGCACATCATCCATGTCAATCAACCCACTGCCTTCGAGGCAAGGCCACAGCTGCATGTTATCAATGCTATTCAACCCACTGACTTCATTCCTCTACAAGGAAGTATGAATTTTGTTGTAAGAGAGCATCCAACATGCCATAAACTTTGCTTTCTTATCTGGGTTTTTAGTAAGTATGAACTTTTTCCTGGCTTTTATTGTTTTTTCTCCTATGCTGAAAATTCCTGTACAATCTGTCCAAAGATCCATGTGACTCATTGGGTATTTGCAATATGGAGAGACACTGACCGCATGCTTATTAACACAGCCAATATGTCTCAAGCTTGGAAACAGATTGGTGATTCCTTAAATCTGCTGGAATTTCTTTAGAAAGATGGATCGTTACATGAACCTTGAAACAGCATCTAAGTCTGAATTATGCTGTTCACAGCTCCAACTCCAACCCAACATTGCCCAAATATGCGTGTTTATTCAATTACTGAAGCAAAACACCTCAGAAGTCTCATGATATACCAATGATATACCAGTATCTCAGCTGTGAGCAAAAGGTTCAGTATTACTTACCAGCGATGACGAAGGAGTCTAAAGGTCTTCTGTGGGTTTGGATATGTTTGGTGAGCATGGAGATATTACATCTATTGCGGTCTTTAAGCATTTTGATTTTGTATTTGGTGGTTGTAGTTCTTCACGTGACCTGCAGTTTCGTGATTTTCAACGCTAACGATTTGCTGAAGGGGCTCTGAAGAGGCTTCTCATAATTCCTCTATCTGATCAAAGATGAAGATAGAGTGAAGGCCTTGCTTGTGATCCGGAGAAAGTCCTGACGTTCATCTCTAGGCTACTACTTAATTGCATTATCAAGGCACATACACATTGTACTGAGGAGTGACTATTTTGCCTGTGAAATGATGAAGCAGGCTGAACTGCAGTAACCCAGAGTCTTCAGACAAATTCTCAACAGAAAAGTCTATGAGTGCTCCTGTACAAGGTGTCTTCCTATGGACTGATCATAGAGGGGAAGTAAGAAATTTGATTAAGCAGTGAATTATATTCTGATTGCAAAAGGACTTTATGTTCAGGACTGCTTTCAGATCCCACTGTAGCACATGGGGAGAGTCTGGTACATCAGAATGGGAATCAAAGTGCAGACCATCATGTAGGTGACTCTAAAAGTGACAAATGAGGAAAACAAAGCAAGAGATGAGTCTGAAGATGATGCATTATCACCTGAGGTGTCTTCACACATACAGACCTTGTCCTTTTGTAAGAAACATTGAAAGTCACTCATTAAACAGCCCAGGGGTCAAGGGACACAGCATAGTCCTCATGGTCTTTGTGCTCCATCTCTGATGCAACAAATCTTGAAATAATTTGTGCACAAAGCTCAAAGTAGCATTGACTAATTAAAGAATGGGAACAAATACAAATATGTTCTTGAAAGGTCTTTCCCTCTGTGTACTCACTGTCAGCTAGAGGACCCTACTGATTAAGGTAATCTCAAGAAGACATAGGAAGTGGACCTTAGCCTCTCTTTCCTTGGATATGTGACTTAACTAGTGAGGTCTCTGTAGGAATTTGGAGTAGAGGCAAGGAGAGAAGGTAGCAATATTTTAAAAGGAAATTATTGCCACCGTGTAACACATCCATAGATTTATGATAGTTTTTTTCAGCGTACACTTACTGAAGGAATTGATTACTAGATACTGTTAGGGGAACAATTGATTTCTAGACCCTGAGTGATTCTGGACGTAATCTGCCAAACCTCATGGAGTATGAGGCATGGGCAGGGAAAAGCTCAACTGCTGAGCAACTCTCACTTTGAAAGCAACGATGCTTCCAAGACTAGGCAGCAGCTAAACAGAGACTTGAGGACTGGAATTTTGAAGTTAGGGAGCCTAAATTCTGAGTTCTTTTATTTTCCAATGAAATTTATGTGAAATGATAGCTATTCACATTCTCCGAAAGCTCCTACTGTGAGATTGCTACTTTCCTGGACAGTACAGGCGAACCAAAAATCTTTAACATTAGGAGAGCAACTGCTTAAAATTCTGGGTCTGAGCTTCAGCTAAACCTGCATTCTCTGTGCTTCTGGCATCAGAAACTGGTGACATGTACTTACCCCTAGTTTACCCTATCTATATCATGGATTACCATGCCTGCTATTGTCCACTGGTGAATGTTTTTGACTTTCTACCAATTTGTTTTTCAGAACACAATACAAAAATGGCTTTTCCCCTTTTTGTGATTCCAGCCTTCCTGCAAAACTGAGTGAGATTTTTTTGCGTTAAGAAAGACTTTTACAACTTGATTGCTGTTCATAAAGTTCATAAAGATTAGCAAGAGCAAAAGAAGGACTTCTTTTATAGGAGATCTTTTTTAAAATATTGGAAGCACATCACCAGATAGCATGCATCTTTCCTTGATCTTTTCAGTGTATTTATAAAAACAATGCTTATTATTGTAACACAGGTTTGCAAGCAAAATTTATTTTCTATGTTTAACTATAAAGTGTTCCCTACAGGGGAGAACAGATTAACAAGTTAAAATATATTATTTCTAAGCACTTTGCTACTGAGGAGAAAAGGTCTTATAGGCCTTGGCCAACTGTTAATATTGTTTCTATATATAATTGTCTTAAATATTCATCCTGATTGTTTGAAAAACTCACAAGCAATGTGTTCTGCCACCAAAGGATCTATTTATTAATTGAACTTTTATTAGAATTCAGTCCTAAAGGATGAATCATTGTGGCTCAGAAGAGGGCATTGTGATAGACAGATAAAAGGGAATCAGTATATATGGTTTCATCAGAGTAAAGAAAGAAAGTCTGATTGCTTTGCTTGTTGGAACAGTAACAATTTATTTAAGAGTATTATTATTACTGGAATAGCAGTCTGGTTTATTTCAGGCTGACTGGAGCTGTTTCAAAGGCTCAGTATTTCTTTTCTTCATCTTAGAGAGTTCTACTTCACACTTGGTGGCCGCACTTGTTTCGTGCTTGTTCCAGATGCTGCCTCACTTTCTTGTTTTGCTGGGATAACTTTCATTAGCCTTTCTCATTGAAGTATCATCTTATTTTATCCAGCAAATGGAACATCCCAGTATGTTTTCTGATAGCTATAAAAGACAAAAATCTCTACTAATGCATTTGCAGACACAATCCGCAAGACAGTTTTTCTACCTTGATGGAATAGCTAAGGTCATGATTACAGCCAGGCTGAAAGGTCAACCTGGTATTTCCACGCTGGTACAATTATATTGCTTACAGAAAAGAGCCAGTTTTAATGAACTAGTATATATGGAGAAAAAAATAATCATATTTTGTAAACAATGAAGAGGTTAAATACTGCTGCCCACCTTGCAGTTCTGTACATTCTTTACGTCATTGTTTGCTTGACTAATGATACTGTTACAGAGTAAGTTAGAAAAGAAAATCCTTTTTTTCCAATTACAGCTCTGTAAAGGAGTCAAGGAAATGGTTTTCAGGTATATGATCAATAGCAAAACCAGCAAAAAATATGCACATGGCCAAAACTGCCACTAACTTGGGCAAGTATTTTCAAGGTGCCAGGAGCTCATGGATCCTGTTTTTTTGGGGTTTTGTTTTTTTTTTCTTCTTGTTATTTAAGCAACAGTCAGCTTTCCACTAGCACCTACATTCTTTCATAATACTTTTTTCTCTTCCAAAACATCTATCTTATACAGCAGCTACCCTATAAATATTGATCTCAGAGCCTCTCCTGATGCCCTTTAATATGTTTCTGTAGAGCAGTCTGACCTTCTTCTCTCTTAGTGAGAATTATGTCCAACCCTTTTACCACTTTAAGTGTTGTGGGGAAATCCACACCTTCAGTTCCCCTTGTACACTCTGGCACGTTTCTGGGGCAAACTGTATATTGTCTCCATTGCAATTTGCTTGCAATGCCACTGTCAAAGTGATAGCTGCCATACAAACAAAGAAATTTGCTACCTTATAGCAAAAAATGCTTTCTATCTAGACAAAAGAATTAGAAAGAAGAATGCAATTTAGAAGCCATAAATTTTCCAACTTCTTCGCTTTTCTTCCATACTAGGTTTAGTTTGTGTTGTCCTCAAGAGGATATATCAATGTGTAGAGGATTCTAGTTGCAAAGATTAATCTAGCTGAGGCATCAGCCCTGATTTGTCACCCCTGATGGAGAAGGCATAGAGAAACAGAAGAAAGAAGTTAGCATAATGCGTGAGAGTCAGAAGACAGGCAGGTGACTTGAACTGTAAGTGGCAGATCACAGCAACAGAATTCAGAGATGAGTAAGAAAAGATCAGACCAAAGGGCAAGGATGTTGACTGTATATCTGTGTGTATGTATATATAGATAGTCAGGTAGATATGTTTGGCATGAACTGTGAGAAGTGTGAGTGTTGAACAAGTCACAGAGTAGTAGGGAGCAGTCAGCAAAGTGGCCGAAGTGCTTGACTGAGCATTTACTATAGGGACAGGAGGAAAAGGTCAGCTGTGAAAACCAATTTTCCTAAAAGCACTTCTTGGTGGTGGTTTTTTTTTTTTTCCTGATTCTTTTGATTTTTTTTTCTTCCTTCTTTTTTCTCCCTGCTTTTAAATGATCTGTCTGGCTTTCCTTTTTGAAATCGTGTATCTGTTTGCCTTACATTAATATCCATGTCTTGTTCTTCTGTGTTATGTTAGCTTTGAAGTGTCTAAGCATTTGTGCTTCTCCTAGAAAGACTTAGTACTGAGAAATCTTGGTATTAGGTACCCTTGAGAAACTGCCAGTTCCCTTATTTGCCACTTTGCCTCTGACAAAATGTCATTGTAGTAATGCTGAAACTCCAGTTCTCTTATTTTGCCTCTTCCCTTTTTTTTGTTTGCTTTTTTCCTTAGTTAAATATCAAGCTATTTGTTTCTGTCCTAGAATCAGATCACTCCTGGTTTTTACCAGATGCATCCCATGTCCATGGTCTTTACGCACTGTGTTAATCCTGCCATACACCCCCTGAACTGTCCTTTATTATCATTCTTCTTTTCAAAGTAAATGTCTCCCCTTGCTCTTAATGTAGTGAACATACCTAAAATGTTGTCTTGGCTCCTCTTGCTAAAGGGAAGCAGACATGCCTCTGCCCTGGCAACAGGCTTCCTACGGCAGTGCTAACAGCTTGCTTTCTCCCAGTGAAGGGAACGGCAGGGTGTGGAAGAACTCTATAGCACTAAACTCAGGATGAGAAAAAGATCTACACCTGTGACAAAGGGCATCAGAGAAACATGGAAGCAGATAAGCATACAGCCATTCAAAACATTCACATCAAATGTGCTCCCATCCCTTAAGCAGGCAAGTTATCACATGCTGTGGGTATGAGAACAGCATCTTAACAGAGTGATACTCAACAGGGCTCCGAACCCAAAAGCTGGGGAGCTGCAACTCAGTGTGTTCGGAGAGGGTTACTTTTATAAACACCCAGACCAGCAGCTGTGCATGGCAAAGGATCAAAGGAATGTGTTGCTTTCTTTTTACTCTTGCCATCATGATTTATGCAGAAGACCCTCTCCCTCAGGAGGTCAAAGTAGTGTTTGCTACTAGACACCTTGCTCACATAGAAAGACGCAGTGGGAGGGCTTGGTAAAAAAATCTTATGTGCTGCGTAGATGCTTTCATCTCAGGGTTTTTTTTTGGAGGGGGGGATTTATTGTTGTTGTTGTTCCAGTACTAAGAACTGGTGACTAAAAGCTGAGACATCAGTAGTCTGTTGAACACTGGAGACATTTTTACAGGACTGAAAGCTATCACAATTTGAAAGGCTTACAAAAAAAGAAAAATAATAGTTCGGTTGTCACCTGTTTCCTTGTTATGTATATGTAGAAACCAAATATTTGTCAGGCATAATTACTTGAGAAGATAGCCAGCAATCAAGGCAGAACTCAGAAGTTCTGAAAGAAGATCTGCACAACATCTGCCTGAAATACGTATCTGTCTTTACTATACTATTTCATTAATGAGAAATATTCCAAATGTAAATCCCAAGTTCTGTATTTTTTCCCAGAGGAGTTAATATTTCTTTTATGGATAAAGAGTGGCAGGAAGCAGTCTTAATATCCTTTCAACCCTGTCTATGTAACAAGAAACTGCAGTAGTTCATGCTTCATAAACTTTACTGCTTTCCTCCTATTTCAGACCAGATGAAGTCAGATCTACATTTCAGATACTCCAAATATGATTAGCAATCACTTTTGCTCATACATTATTCATGGAGCTGTCATTACATGTGCCAGTTACAGGCATTGATACACGAATGCATATGTTCTTCCCGATCGGCAACTGATTTTAAATTATAACCCTTCGTTTGCATTCCAGGAGATGAAATAATAAAAAAAAATAAATCTCTGTCACTGTCTATAATCTGTGAGTTTTTCCAACAGAGGTCATCCTGAAATCTACTTTAACCTACCTGAGAACAGCACTAATGGATTTTCCATAGCAAATACAAATTATGTCATGTATCCCAGGACTTAATAGATAAATCCATCGATTGTCAGTTGAGATACTCAGTTTAACAGTCTGAAGATGCCTAGGTCATTCAAAACAGCACTAGGATTTGATTTTTCATGAAGACAAATGCAAGGTATTATACCTAGCATTTTCATTAGCTGTGATAAAAACTTTTCATTAATAAAAATACATACAAGCTACGTATTTAAATAAAGACAATACTTTATAATAACATTTAGTCTTATATTAGCACATTTTTTCATACAATACTGCTGTGTAACTGAGGATCACTCTTTGTTTATGCTGATGGCAATGTAAGTACCAGAGTTGACAGGAGAATGGATACTAAAAACTGTCATTTGCAACTGTGTGTTTTAAAGATAAAAGTCCTCATGATGCTTCTCAAATTCCCATCTCCCACAGACTGAAAGGAAATAGCTCAGTAGGCTGCCAAAAGTTCCTTTCCCCACACCTTCAAGGGCTAGCAAAAGGAGAAGGGGCTTTGGGCCAGGGTAATTGCAGCACAGACCAGACTCAGTGAGAGCCACTGTTTTTTTATAAAGCATGCCCCCAGAGTTGTTAATAGGTGTGTTTTGCTGATAAATAACCTGTCTATTTATCTATTTAAAGCGAGTTTTGTGTCTGATTAACAACAGATCATCCATATTTCAGTGATGTGGGAGTTTCTTAATTGCCTTCCACTAACTGGAAAATGCTCCTGTTCATGTCATCTGCTAACGTGACAGCTCATATCGTTGGTGTGCTGTTAGACTGGCAAAGCTATTCACAGGTGATATCCAAGAACAGCTTTTAAATAACAGAAAGGTAGCTGTTTCACCAATGCACAAAAGAGAAGCAAACATTTTTAAAGATGCATTGGTAGGAATTGTCTCATTGCATGCACAGAGAACTGATGGATTTGACAGCTCCAAGCGAATATTCTGTTCCAGTGTCAAGTGTTGTTTCTTGCTTAGCTGCTGAAGTGCCTGAGAGCCAGTAGAGAATTTCTGTATCATGTCGTTACTGCTGTGTGAACAAGAAGAGTCTTCAGAAACTAAAGGAGAGAATCAGGCAGGATAGCAGACACCTTCTGGAGGTGTCTCATCCAACTCCCCTGCTAGAAACAGAGTCGGTGTCTGCTCAGAACCACGTTGAGTTGGCTTTTGAATATTGGTAGGAACAGAGATCCCACAGCCTCTGAGACAACTTGTTGCAGTGTTTGACCACCCTCACAGTAAAAACCTTTTTCTTTGTAGCTATTCAGAATTTTCCTGTGTTCCAATTTGTGCTTGTTGCCTCTCATTCTATAACTGTGCACCTTTAAGAAAAATCTTTCTCTACTTTATCTGTACCTTCTCATCTGGTATTGTTCACAGCAGTAAGATCACCCCACCAACTTTCTCTCCTGCAGGCTGAGTAGGTCCAGAGCTCACATGATCTCCTTGGATACCATGTTATCTAGCCCCAAACCTGCCTGGTGGCCTCTGCTGCACTTGTTCCAGTATGTCAGTGACTGTCTGCCACTGTGGAGTCCAAAACTGGACACAGCATTTCAGAAGTGGTCTTATAAGTGCTGAATATAATCTCTTCCCTTAACCTGCTGGTTTAACTTCTGCTAATAAAGTCCAGGACACTTTGGTCTGCTGGGAAGGTGCACAGGTGGCTCATGTTCAAACACTCCACTAGAAACTCTGGGTCCTTTCCTGCAAAGCTGCTCTCTGGCCAGGTGGGCTCCAGCCTGCCCTGCTGCATGGGATTATCCCACCTCACGTGCAAGATTCTGCAGTTACCTTTTTGCTGAACTTCAGGAGGCTTCTGTCAGCTTAATTGAGAGCGTCAGGTTCAATTTTAACAGATTCAGTGTTTTTAAGAAGAGACAGTAGAATTAAGAAGGTAGCTCCAACAAATTTTGCTTAAGTTGTTGAAGAGTCTTATTGGGTGTAAAAAGGAAACCTCAGGAAATTTCACAACACTCTTAGCTTCCAAAACCTTTGTTTGAAACCCCTATTCTCTTCCTCTCAGAAACTGTAAAACACGTGCGTGCAAATGCAACCATGTACTTACAAATGCATATACATACATACATAATACCACAGATTTATCTACCTTCCACTGAGGTCCGTTAACACACACAAGCCAACAAAGGCAGATCCTTTCACATTATAAAGAATTATAGCTATTCTGCAAGGAGCTGTAGAGAAAGTAAGTTAGTATTAGGTCTGCTGATCTTGACAATATCCTCTTGATTACAGCGTCTTGAATGTGATGCTCAAATATTGCAAGATTCAGCTGTGTTGTTGGTCCATTAGGTACTCAGATACTCTGCTGTGTATTTTTGGGAATAAAAAAAAAATAACATTCCTTGTAACAGGGGCTCGTGAAACTTCTTAAAACTGGTGAATGATTCAGAAGAAGAATTGAAGTATTAATAGTACTGTTTCTGAAACAATAATTACCACAAGATGGAGGTACACCCTACATACTGAAATGATTAATACAGCCTTTTTCTGAGAATATGATCAATATGGAGAGAGTTTCATGTGCCCTATTTCCCTTGCAAAATTAACGGCACTAGCTGTAGTCTGAGAGTCTGTACATGTGGAACTCATTGCAGGCTTGGGAATTTGTGCATCAAAACCAAGATATATTAGTTGAAATCCTGAACTCATTGAAGTCAATGGAAAAAATACTACTGATAGATACACACAAGCCCACAATCCTGGCTTTTATTTCTAGAATTTTCTGTGAGCACTTCTCTTGTCCATGTTAAGGTAAATGCCAGCTAAATCAGAGCACCAATATCTCCTCTCCAGAACAGGTTCATTTAATTTACATGCTGCACTTGAACCCAATAAAAATGTTTGTGTTCTGAGCTGTGATAAGTCATTAAATGATGTTAAGAGCCCAGGAAAACAGATGGAGAACCTTCAGGGCATGCCGTCTGATGAATATAAAACTATAATCCTACTGCAAGAAAACAATGTGCAAGTTGTACATATTACACGAAGTTCCACAAAAATTAGACTTTTTCTATTAGTGTGGCTTCCATGGGGATTGCTCGTGTGCTTGTGTGTGTATTTGTGTGGCTGAAAGATTCATAACCTGACAGTAACCGTCAAAGCATATTCATTTTAAATTTATATTAATAGAGGAACAACATCTGTGCAAAGTGTTGTCTTTTTGAAGAGTTCTGGGGAGCAGTAAGTCAGGTCCAGAAAACCCACTGGCTTCCAGAATCTTCATCACCTACCACTGGTAGGAATGGGATGCCCCCAGCCTGCCATGGGACAGGATTTGTCAGGCTGCTTACAGTGGCACTGTACTGGGATAACAACCTCTTGCAAGCGACCTTTCATTACACAAAACGGCAGATGGCAGCCTACAGCCAGCATTTTTTACTGTGCTGTTTGCTATTGTAATTAATAAACAGAATCTCTCTATGAGACATTTTTTGTAGGGAAGCTATGATATATTTAGGTGCAGAGAAACAGAAGAATGAGTGTTTGTGTTCTTCCCTCCTGCCTTGCCTCTGTGGCACAACTGTGCTCATTTGTATTTTTGGTGCAGAAGGAATTCTCCGTTTTTTCCCTGTCCAGCTGGTGAAATTTATGACTGCAATGTAGTCAGCTCCTCAAAGAAACTGGGCTGAAGCTGCTGATCTGGGGACAGCAGGTGAGGATGTTTTAAGCTGCTCAGTGCTCCCAACTACAGCCTTTGGTGAAGTCAAGAAGGTCTTTAAAATATTTTTTACTTTCCATTGAGCTTTTATTAGTCTGCTTTAAAAGAAATAACTGTGAAGTTACAGAAGCAGCATCTCCCCTTCCCTCCCCTGGCTGCTGCTGTGCTAGTACAAGGTGCTCTGAACGACTCACAAATTGGTCCGTACTCTCTTACGATTTCAAGATCTTCATCCTGCCCTTTTAGCATAAATGCAGCTACATTAGGGCACTTATATTCTAAATGACAGAGGCTCCAAATAATTTTTTTACTGGCCACAGAGTAGTTTGCAGGCTGGTATCTCTTGGAGTAGGTGTCAGTGTGAGCAGAAGGCTGCATGTGTATGCATGGCGTGTGTATATCCACACACATGAAGAAGTGGCCTACAATACAAAAATGGTTACCAAATCTAGAAAATATGATCCTGCGTCTTGGATTTACCTTTTTGAGGTTTCAGATTGCTTCTGTTTCAAATGTCTGGTCCCTTCTCCTCCCCTGTTCTGGTACCCTTTGCCTTCCCCAGGCTCCAAGCAGCAGTGCGGGGGGAGGCCACAGAGAAATGCTGGTGTGGGGCTGGCTCTTCCCACCGAGGCTGACACCGCTCCTGCCCTGCACCACTTTGCAGTGCCTCCTGGCCTTGCGGTCCTCAGTGCTTGGAAATAGTGATGGGGTTCTGCAGATTGCAAATGTCTTTTGTGCAAAGACTTTTACACAAGCAGTTGACATCGTTGTTGTTCTTCTAATACTAAAATGACGGGAATTACTGACGTGTTATCACCTAAGGATATCACAGTAGGGTGACAGTCAATTTGTAAAGGATTTTCTTCGGATCAATAGAGAGAAAATGTGATCTTTCAGCACAATTTGATTTTATAGACATGTAGGGAAGTTTTATGTATATTTGTTAGGTGAACCATGAGCCTACTTCTTCCTTTAATTTGCTGAAGAAAAATCTGACCACAGAGGTTTTTTTACATTATTAAAAAGGCCGTTAAGTATATTGCCAGAAGGCTCTTGCATCAATAATTAAGAATATCCTTTACAAAATATAGAAATATTTCCAAGACTTCTAAAATGGAAAATCATGAAGTTTCTAAACTCTGTTTCATAGGAGAAGACTAGTCTCATGTGAGCTGCTATCCAGCTGTAGAAAAATGTGGTGGAAGTCACCTTTGATGCTACCCACGGAACAGGGACTGCTCTGAGCTGTTACCTGCCCTTTCCAGCCTTGGGATTTGCCTCCTTTCATCAGGAAACACAAAAATGTCATCTTGGAGCCTCAGTTTTGTCTCCATGTTCTTGCAGTGGGCTGGCTGATCCTGGCCCCCACCTGGTCACTCGCTCCCTCCCTCCCCAGTGAGATGGGGGAGAAAATCACAAGGGGAAAAGCAAGGAGGCTGTCTGCTCAAGGTAAAGACAATTTAACAGTTGAAGCAAAGCTGTGTGCACAAGCAAAGCAAAATAGGACATTGATTCTCTGCTTCCCATTGGCAGGCTGATGCTTAGATACTTCATGGAAAGCTGTGCTTCAGCAGGCATCATGGTTACTTGGGAAGACAACTGCCGTAACCACAAATATCCCTACATCCTTCTTTTCCTGAGCTTTTATCTCTGAGCATCACATTATAAAGCATGGGACATCCCTTTGGTCAGTTGGGGTCAGCTGTCCTGGCTGTGTCCCCTCCCAGCTTCTTGCACACCTTCAGCCTGCCTGCTGTTGAGGCAGAGTGGGAAAAGGAAAACCCTGATGCTGTATAAGCACTGCTTAGCAATAGCTGAAACATGGGTGTCGCCTTTTTAGTCACAAATCCAAAATGGTCTACTTTGAAGAAAATTAACACCAACCCAAATAGACTCAGTACCACTCGCCTTCTCCCTCTCTTCCTCCAGTGGACCAGCATAAGATAGACAAGAGAAGATCAAGAAATTCAACCTTTCTGGTTGCTCTAAACATGTAGACTTTTCAGACTCGTTCAGTGTAAACAAAAGGAGGGATGGTAAGATGTAAGACTTTCCCGTTAAAGTATACTGTCGAGAGGGCTTAATGGGTACTCCTTTGTAAGCGAACTAAAGCAGTACTCCTTTGTGTTGGTACAGCATTTAAAGCGGTTAAATTTAGACATGAGTTGTTCAGACATTAAATGCCTTATGAGGTTGCAATTAGCCAGGCTGAACAACACTGCAAAATTAAGAGCTTTTTGCTTCCTGATATACCTGAAGGTAAAATACCTGCCATGATGGGCATTGCTAAAGTGTAGGACGCAGCTCCTGCAGGGGTGGCAAGTGTGGAGGGAACTGCTCCAGCTGCTTCCAGGGGAGAGGTACTGTCATTCCCCGGGCAGCAGGAGCTTACACATGCAGCATATCCCCGTTATAGGCTGAAACACAGTTACCAAAGCAGAGACCTGCCAGCTGGTCTCAGGAACCTGTCCTCTGGTGAGGATGTTCTGCGGAAGGTTTATGGAAGAATTTATACAACCCTGCTGAAAACACCCAACAGTTTTCTCTGCTTATCTTTGTGGGAGAAAGCGTAAGTATGACAATCACAACGTGCAAACTAGAAATTCACCTTTTCTTATTACATCACTGTTTCTCGTGCAGAAAGTGTGAAAGTGCCACTTGCAACATTTCTTAGTTCAGTTACTTTCTGGCATCTCCTGGTCTGTAGAACTCTCATCAGGGACAAAGGCTGTGCTTTACAGATTTTTTTGTTTGCTTTTTTGTCTGCAAGGTGGAGACATGATACCAGTTGTCATATTTCAAGGCTAGGATGGAAGGTGAGATTATAATTATCAGCTCTACTGGAAAGTAATTCTCCCTTAATTTCTCTTATAACACTGTAATAATAGAATCAGAAACAAGGAATATTAACATATTGCCGTTGATTTCTGTTAATGGAAGGTGGCTGAAGTATGACTACAATACAGAAACAGGTATTTCCTGAATTATCCCATACTGATTCTCTAGTCCTGCAAATGCAACAACTCAAATCCAGAGCCTCTTCTCAAGTGTCCAGATAAAGCCATCAATCACCTTCACAGAGCATTCATGTACGTAATAAATGCTCTGTGTCTCATAACCCTATCTTTAGATCTCACCTGTCTTCTAACATGTATAACACTGATCTTTGTATAACTGTTATGCGTTAGGTGTCAGATTGCCAAGGCTTAGGTAAATATAAAAGTTATTAGATTGCATCCTTCCTTATTCTTCATTCGCTTTCTTGAGTTATGATATTTATACTTCATGTTGCTGGAACAAACTTTAGCTGGTAGGACACTGTGTTCCTTAATTGACAACATATGCAGTAATGAAAAACTTAATTCCAAGCAAATATGTTTGGAATTACTGGACTGGAGATATTTATGAGGAAGTTTTAAATTCACACTGGCATATCTCTTCTTTATCAAAATACTCAAGTTTGTGTGTGAGGGATACTGGGAAGAAAAGGAAGAGAAGGAAGAATGAGGGATGAGAAGGGTAAGCTGTGAATGGCAGATGGTATTAGAGAGAATCAAAAGGGCCAGCTTTGTGCATTTGCAAGTTTGTTCAAGATTCAGACATTTAACTTCACTCCTGTGGGTGCTGATGGTAAATTTGCATGTGTGTCAGAAAGAGAAAACATAAGAACACACACCCCTGCCTCGCTGCACAGACCTTCATACAGGTCACCTATGGTTTTCACCTTTTGCATGGTGGCAGCAGAGGCTGAGCTTTTTCAATGTGGGCAAGCAGAGAAGAGACTTGTTTCCATAGCTGTTGACAAAGCTGCTTGATAGAGAAGGCATAGGACTCCTCCTCATTTACCTTGGGGAAAAAACAATAACAAGAGGATGGTATTTAACCTTAGAAAATAGAAATAGCTATTTCTAGCAGACACAGATTCTGTCTAAGTGTTGTAATAGCTGCTGTGGTTCTTCCCTCTTTGTTAAATGTTACCCTTTAGGCAGTACTATTTGCTTGTTTAAGAGTATTTTTTTAACAGGGGTGGGCAGCAAATACATAGCTGCAAGTTGTTAAGACATCACACTTTCTTTTTCTTTCCAAACATTGAACAAAGACTAATTTTTTTATTGGAATGACATCTAGGCACAGTCTGTCTTTTAGATTTTTACAATCAGTAAGGTTAGAGTTTATATTCTAGAGATAGCGGTGTGTCAATGAGATTGGTCCTTTAATATCTGTATTCATTTATTTCAAGTTTCATGATCTAGTGACAGTGCCTTATTCATTACTTGTGTTTCTATGGTAACCAAATATCCCATAATGACTCTGTTACGACGCCAAAAAATGTTTCAATTTAAGCTAATCTATTCAATTTTAGGTCATTATGTTGCAGTCCTAGCAGGGGTGACGTTACAGCTTTTGGGTTTTTTAAGGCTTATTTTGCTGCTGAGAAAGGGAAAAAATCTACACAATAGGAAGCCCTGGGATGTCCACACATTCAACAAAGCTTTTATAGCTCTCTGGCTTCTAAATCCAATATATTTTGTGATCTTGTCCTCACAGCTGTATCCTGCAATTGATTTTTACTTTGAAAAAAACAGCAAAGTCCTGCTTTGATTCTTGTGTCCTTGTTTTTCCACATTTGGATGTCTTAAGTTTTCTCTATAAGAAACAACCATTCAAGCTTTTCCTAGTATATGGGCCCTTATGCTTCAGAAAGTCTGCTTTTTGTACTTATTGATTAAATACTGTAAGATTGATTCAAGCACTCTGATGATAGTAATCTCACGGGTAGACTGACCCCCACTTCTAGTGGCATATTTTAAGAAGGTAACATTGTACACCTGTAGCCTTAACACTGCAGCTACTGAACACATAGGTAAGCTTGAGTCACCAGGGGGCTTGCAAACACCTGTAATTAAGCAGTTGCATAAAAGTTTGAAGAATCAGGCATCAGATGTAATTTTTTGTTCTGTTTTTATCAAATCAGTGAGCAGAGCAATGGACCCGTAAATGTATTTCTTAGCACAGTTCCCTCTGGTGCAAAAAGCAGTAACTAGTATTTCAGCAAGGTGCGTTAGAATCAGCAAGTGATATGGCTCTTTTTTCTCTATCTGCTCAGTATTCCTCCTGATTTCCCCTGGGATTGTCTCACACTGAAAAACCTCTGCCCTGATACGAACAAATTGATGTATGAGTTATTTCAGTGTTGTGTCGTTACAAATTCCTGTTATGAAGGTGCTACCAAGCCTTCTGGTTTGATGAAATTAAGCAAAGCAAGAAACCCATTTAAAATTCTTGCAACTTCAGCTAGTAAATGTGTTCTGTTACTTGGGCTTGACAAGATAAATACCAGCAGTGGAAGTGTAGCTGAAGGACTGAGAGAAATGGAGTGATTTTGCCTATATTGAACTAAACAGAAATATATGTATATATCCATTGTAGGAACAGAAGATGAAATACATTGGGTGAATATATAGAACGTACTCAATGCTGTAACTGTACAACAGCAGCACACATATACCCAGCAAATTGATTGTAAGTGTGTGGGCAATGAAGACGGACTGAAAAAGTCGCACTTGGGGAACGGGGCTGGCAGACAGGGAGTATCACTGGCCACCAAGCAGGGACAGGCAGCATGTCTGGAGCTGCTCAGTCTCACTGATGCTGCAGGATACACGATGCCCACCTGGAGTCTCTGGCCTGGCAGCTGAGCACAGGCAAATGGAGGCAGGTGGTGGCTGAGTTTTTCTAAAGGGGAAGGTGATGGAAGAGGGGAATCCTTCAGCACGTTCTCCTTGCAGCAGAAAGGAGGTAAGTAATTACTCTGCTTTTCTGTTTTAGATCATGCATCTAAAAAGCCACAGCCTATTGCTCCCAACTTTCCCACTATTCCATCCTAACTGCCCTTTCTGTCACCTCCCCCTTGCTCTCCTGCACCCAGGGATGACTGAGTTGGCTAAAAAGACACTACATCCAGCACCGTTGCCCAGTCATCACTCCAGGAGGCTGCGGAGCTGCTCCTCTCCAGCAACAGCAACATCATTAGAGGGGGTGAGATCTCAGCAGTAGAGGCATCAGCTCACAGACACAAGGCAAAGCATTTACGATTCCTGTCCCTAAATTACTTACACATCAGAAAGAGCTGAACTGATAAAGCTATTTGCCTCAAATGACCCCCATTCATTAGATTATCCTACAAGTGTATTAATTTATAGAAAACTGATCAAGACCCAGAAAAAATAATCAACAACATTGAGCTTTATATCCCATTATTGGTTTTATATGGGCCAGAGACTGGTAGGAAGCTTGTTTGTATGTTATAATCAGTAATGAAATAACAGCCTTAAGACATAGGGAAGTTATATGTCACATGCTGTAGGTCGCTCTTCAAAGTTCAACAGTGAAAGAAACCAAGGAGTTAGAAACAGTTGTGTTATGTTGACCTTGCAGCATGGATTTTATCACTGTAGTATCTGTAAATCTTCTCTGGAGTCAGGAATGCTCAACCGCTTATTATTGGATGCCTTAAAATGGAGCTTAATTTTTGTGATCAATAATTAAAGAATATCATGGCAGAACAGACCCTGAGTTGCTGTAAACCTTGTTCTGTCCAGCTCTGCGCAGTGCAACAGTCACAATTTCCATCAGCTGAGAATATAAGCAGGAGCCTTCACATAGCTCATCAATACTGTGCTGTTTCCAACCTGTCACGACAGTATTTTCCAAAAGCAAAGCATTGTCACTCTTGCTTTCAGCATTTCTTGTGACTGGGTGGGATGCTTTGTTTTTACTGGAAACATCACTGGTAATGCAACATTACAAAAGAAAATTGCAGAAGATTCATCCATTCACAGTCCCTTGAACGCTGTCCAAATCCAAGTGCAACAAATAGCTAGGATGTGCAGAATGAGATGATAAAAGATTAATTTTGTATTCCTCATGATCCTGAAAATATTCCTGCCTATTTATTGAGAGAAGAATGCTGTTAGTAGAGCAGAAGGTTATCCTTCAATGGCTGTGCTTCCTTTTGGATAGCATCCCCTGGTTCATCAATGGGAAACAGGCAGACGCTTCCTGTCTCTCCCTTTAGGCTGAACATTCATCTTCTGTTTGTGCTCCCAGCCTGCATTAAGCCACAAAATTTAATAATGTCAAAGTTCACTGCTTTGTTTACAAGACAGTATGATGCAACATGTAAAAATACTTTCCATTTTAAAATCTGAAGATTTGTACACAGCCAAAGAATGTACAGGCAACTTAGGCTGTGTCTACATAATGACTTGAACACGTTAAGTGTGTATAAAGAAATATTCACCTCCCCTGTAGTTATTAGCATGTAGTCTGTTGGGGTTTTTTTAAGCATGGCTTTGCAACAACTATGCCACTTCCCTCATCACTTTACACTTCCTCGTGTGCTATTTGGATGTATTGTGGAAATTTGAAGTGCAATAAATGGGTAATTTCAATTGTTAGACTACTATGCTCATCACAAGTATACAAGTGTAGAGACTACCCTTAGGATCACAACACAGGATACAATTTCCTTCTTTAACTAGCAGTCTTTTGCTGCTTTAATACAGAAACTGATAGGAGGAGCTGAACCTACTAAAAATGCACAAAAGCAATTGCTGAAGATGCTTCTCACCACTCACTGAAGTGTTTGTGCTGTCACTCTTTTTGCAATCCAGGATAGGCAAAGGTGATAAGCTGATATGATTTCTATTCTGCCAGTGAAGATCTGTGATAAAAGTGGATATCCAGATAGGTATCAAAAGGCTGTATATTTTGCCATACGGTAGAGATAAAAAATAGGCATAAGCATGCTATTGCCTGATCCACATACTTTCTGTCTGTCTTGTGAGCTACTGCCACAGCTGCAGCTCAGGCTCAAAGCACCCAAAAAGCTTAGAAAGAGGGAAACTTAAGATGATGGTGGGTTTAGCTGTAGCTTGATCCATCCCACCATGCCTAATCAGTTTACAGTGTATGAGCAAGAAATCTGGCTTTTCCCAAAGGAGACCTTAATGCAGCAAGTCTGATGGCACTGGCAACAAACGTTCAGGAGGGAAAGTGATCTGAATCACGAATGGGCTCAGACGTGTAGCTGACATACTGCAAACGCATACAGGATTACACAGAAAGTTCTGGTTTGTGGAAAGAGGCCACCAGAAAGAGCACAAACTTTAATTTTGCTGCTCCCAGCTGGAGTCTAATACAGGGTTTGCAATGAGTCATGAAAGTTGACTCACGAAGTGAAGTACCTGCAGCAGTAGCTGTACATTTTGCTTCTGCAATTTAATAAAGTTTCTCCTATGTATACAGCATTGTCTTATTACTGCAGAGGATAATGAGGAAATTGAATTATGTATTAAAAAAAATACTTTGAAAAATCATTGATTAGATCATTGTATTACTGGGAAGTGCCTGACCAGGTCAATCTCAGTCTCAATCTGACTGAGATCAGCTCCATTTAAATATGCACAAAACCATTCCTTTGCTCTCTTTTATATAAACAGCCTTCCTTAAGTCTTATCTTTGTGCCTCCCAGGGAAAATTGACAATAATTAGCTATTCTGACTCTTTGAGAGTCACCTCTTATTTCAGATGTCTGTAAGGCATGTCTCAAATCCCCGGATTTCTTTTGCAGTGTCTAGCGAGAAAAGAGCACTTCAGGGGGCATCGCCTACTGCACTCTAAAGTAGATGTACATTTTTAGAGTGGCTAATGTGCTGCCCATCATTCCCTCTCACATAATCTGTGCATCACCTTGTACCTCTGTAATCTTTTGTTGAGATCGTATACATGTTGATATCTATAGGCAGAGACCATCTTTTGTGTTGGTGTGAGCAGTAGCTGAATGGGATCAAAACTGAAGCTCTGCATGTTCCAGTCATGGGCATAAGAACAGTAAAAGCACAGAGTACTGAATATACTTCCATATGATTATATATCTCTCATCAATGTCATCTAGTAATTTAAGGTTGTTTGAGTTTCCAAATGTAAGATGTACATGTGGGTTGAAAAGATGCAGGATTCAAACAGCCCGTGCTCCGAGTCCTTCACTCCTGTGACACAGCCACCAGAATCACAAACCTGGGAGCAGGGAAAGTAACCTCATTTATCACCTGCTCTGCTATGGCTGATGAAAATAGCTGTAAGGTAGAACAACCTGAAACTCAGAAGGGAAATAGTGGCATAAAAGGATTTTTTAATTTTTCTGGGTAGAGTCTAATGACTAATCATATGTTTCTCTGGCTAGATAATGGAAAAAGTTTCTTCTCCTCCAGGAAATTTGAATTTTTAGCCTGTCCAACAAAAGTTTTATGAGCATGCTTTAAATACATTAAAAGACATTTCAGCAATCCCTACCCAATATTACATTCAGTCACTCATTTTATTTTTATAGTATTCTCCATACAAGTGCCACAGAGAGCTCGACTGCAAAGCACACTTAATTAAAAACACAGCTAAGTAAATAGGATTGGGTTTTATAAACCACAAGACACCTATCATTTTAATCACACATGGAAATGTAGTCGACACACAAGAGGCATAGGGTGCTAGGCTAGAGAAACTGCAAAACCAAACCTGCTTTTATTTTCACTGAGTGTCAACAGAGATACTAACAAATATATGTACAATACAGAGTGCTGAGCATCTGGTGCTTAATGTTCAAATAACTAAATACTGAAAAATAATTTCATATGTGTTATAAAACAGGCTGTAAAAGTGGAAAGTTAAAGCCAAATGTCTATTCCCCTTTCAGACAAAAGATTAAAAAAAAGGCTGTCAAAAAAATATGCGCTCTTCAGCTTGGAATCTTCATCAGCAGAGTGATATTGCCTTTAACTGTTTTTTTCTAGTCTTATGAATTATGTTTGTGGTTTTATCATTCTGCTACATCTCTGGATATTACATTTATGTATTCAGTGTGATGTACAAGAAATGAGCCAGATAATTACGAGTAAGCTGAACCAGCCACAAATACAGATAATGTACATTCATTACGCTATAATAAGAAGCCTGTGTGTGTATGTGAAGGTTTGTATACTGCAATTGTGTCTGGTTTTTTTTAGCTATCACGCCTGCACTGTGAGATGCTTGTCAAGGTTTTCATGCCTGTGCAGACTGTCACCGCCAAGTCTGTGACTCCAGAGAGCTCCATGCTAGTGGGATTTCTGGCAGGGCTTTGTGTCTTCTTCAGCTGTAAATCTGCTTGGAGTAGTGGGTATTTCACAGCAAGTTCATGAGTCCTCAGTCGCTGTAGCCCTGATCCTAAAAGTCAGTGTGCTAGGAATAAACAGAACTTACATAATTATCATACTTACTAAATGAATATTTCATGATTAGAATGACATTTTTTAGTATAAATGACAAATCCTGTAAACAAAACATAGACCCCTTGTCTATGAAAGGAAAAATATTAAAATTACTTATTAAATTCCTTTCTGAAAGGTGAATAGAAAGCTCAGTACATTTGCACTTGACAGCTATTGTTGTTGTCGTGAAATCATTTTGACATTTAAATGTCAAAAATATTTATATGGATATGCTATTCTTACAAGATTTTCATTGTCTTTGATCATTCTGGTATTTCTGGTTTTGTCTTTCAATGTTTTAATTTCACTGTGGATTTATGCCTGAGTGGTGCACTAAGTCCATCATTAACCCCAAATACTTTGCAGCACGTTGGGACAATGGCAATCCTTGCAACTTCTTTCCTTACACACACTTTACAGTGGTTTCCTTCTTCCTTTCCTGTCTGCATTTCCAACACATCTCCTGCCTTCTCTATTTCCATGAGCTTTGTCTTCTAACTAAAAAATGCGAACTGTGGACCATCTCAGAAGGCGGGTGTCATCACACACCTTTCTGCTCTCATGTTGTATCATTTCATCCAGCCTTTTTCTGCCTTGTCTGTTTAGACTGGAGTTTTTAGGCAAGGACCACAAGTTATTCTATCTTGCTCCGTTTGGTCCCTAGATGTTATTCCAATAACCATGATTATGAATGCTAATTAGTCTTCATAGATAAATATAACATTGTCTTGAGAGAGACCTGCTTAAGCTTTCCTATGCATGGGGAAAGATCTGACTTAAATTCATGCGTTATTTTATAAGCTCCTTAGGTGAAGTTGGGCAAAATGTTCCTCCCACAAAACTTAGGCATCTAGAGATCCAGCAAAGGTGTGCTTACCTCCATGACTGCAGAAAATGCTGAAGGTACGTTTACCATGGGTGCCTGAAAAAAAAAGGTGAGAGGGATATGATCCAATGTCCTCATACAAAAAATTGATTTGGGCCGGATGTTTTCAGAAAGAACTCAAGAGCAGCCAGCTCTATTACAAATTAACTATCTTTCTTTGCGTGTACTGTTTGCTACACATTCAAAGAAAGTAATTTTTTTTCTGAGCTAGACCTGTGGTTTCTCAGATGCTCAGGAATTTGCTCAGTTTCTGTGTGCTGTTTCTTCCCGTGCCTTTAAAAACAAGACCCTTAGTTCAAGGGCCTAAAGGGAAAATACATCTCCTCCAATGCATTCTTGCATTAGTACTACGTATGTAGCTTTTACCAGCATTTCATTCCACTTCATTTAAATAAAGTGTGGCCTTTGTAACCAAGAAGATAATTAGTAGCTGGTGGAAGCTCATTTGTAATTATGTTGAGTTGAAACTAGTGATTATTACATTACTTTATATGTACAATGTTTTTCCTCCCAAATCCCCTCTGATTCCCTCATAGATGCCCATGAATTTTCCAGCAATTTTGCAGTCACTGTTGTGGAAGATGGAAGAGATCCCAGCAGCTCCTTGTTACCTTTCTTGCACCACACAAAAAGGAAATAATTCCTCAGCTTGTGAGAGAATCAGCCTTCTCTAGGTGATACTGTTTAATCAGAGACAACTCATTGCTGGGTTTTGTTCAAGTATATCTTTCATCTACAATGCCAGAGCTGTCTTAAATGTTACAAGTTTGTTTTCAATATTTTTAGTCCTGGAATGTTTCCTGAGGTTCCCTCTAGAAAATCTTCCATCTTATTAACAATTTCTTGTGACAAACACTGGGATGTGCTACTAGTTGTACTTCTTGTATGGCTTTGGGGGGGACTGGGTATTCTGTGAAAGATGAAAGGAAAAGTGCTGCTACCAAGATGCACCTCAGCGTATCTCTCTGCTAATTGGCACCCTCTGCCCTCTTCTAAAAGGCAGCCTCTTTTCTCCCCTCTCTCTTAGTGCATTCCCCACGGTCTGTGAGGTCTCATGCAGAGCCTGGGGAAATTTCTGGGGGTCACACTCTGATGTGTTAGCACCACGAAGTAGTGTTATAAGTATCACAGCTACAGGGAGCCTGTTTGCTTTTCTGCTCCAACCTCCTGCAGCGCACTGCTTGTTCAGCACCGGAACGAATCAACCTAGGGCATCACTGTGAAAAAGTTAGACAAACCTGAGTTCAAAAATCTCCATCTCTGTGTGATAGTTTCTCTTCACATAGGGAAAAATGTCTCCAGATTTATCAGTCCTTAGTTTTCAAACATGGCATCTCTCTGAATATTTTCCTGCTAGTTTTCAGAATTTTACTGACAGAAATTCCTTTCTGTGTAAACCGGTGTGAATATTGACAATAATGCATGATAATATATGCCACGCCTTTTATTAAGTGTGTTTTCTAGACCATGACCAGGTCTTGTAGCTCTCTGTGAAATCCTTAGCCAGCCTTCACCGTCTTCTTTCAAATGTTTGCAACAGAGCTACAAAAGCTATTGCAGATGGCATGCAGGGAGGCAACACCACCTTCTCCTCCTGTTTGATACCATTTGCCCTGCAAGCTATCACATTGCGGTTGTCCATTACCGTGATGTTTAATGTTTTTTTCAATGCCTCTGCATTGAAGAAGAAAACTGACATCGTGTAGCTGTGGCATCTTTTTTTTCCTTGAATGGTCGTGGCAGATGGGATTCATTTCAAGATCAAGACAGATCAGTTTATGCTGGTAAATTTAGTGCCCGGTGGTGTCTGCAAAGGAGACTTCATGGTCAGTGGAGATGTGGGGAGTAATTCAGCTGACCATCACCAGGGATATGATTTGTTCACACCACAGAGACATTAATGTCACTTCCCATGTCCTCAGTAATCTCATGTGGCTTCCAGCTGCTGCTCTAGAAGGGCGAGAGTCTCCCAGAGGTCCATTTGACATCATCCATACCTTGAGACATATCAAATGCCACTGCAAACCAGCATGTAGGCAGCTGACTCATCCCCTGGATGTCTGTTTTATCATGGGCTGAAATGCTTCCCAGGCTCTATTGCCTGTAATCGGATTTTAGACATCTATAGACACCTACGTGGAGGCATTTTAAGTTTTCTAGTCTGGAATTGATTTGGGCTGAAAGGCTCGCTTTAGTTGCCTGAAAACAGATATTTACCATTTCTTTAATCTCAGGTCAGCTTGCCTTACTTTTTCTCAGATTGCTGTCAGGACTGCATGAGGGCAGGCTGTGCAGGTAGAGAGACTAATGGGTTTGATACCCCTAAGTAAAAGATCTGCTGTTTTCCTGGTTTGAGAGTATTTAGCTTTAGTAGTTACAACGTTTAAATGTTTCAGACTTGCCAAGGAGGTAGAAGCTATTTTGTGAAGACTGGAAAAATTTCAGTACGTTTTTCAGATTCCTTTCGAGTTACAGATCACATATAGCTGTGGGAAGCATCTACCTTCAGATCTTCATTGACGATTGTGTCAGTGGTGTCCAGTGTCAGGGCCAATGCCAGGATTTCACTTGCACACAGTATGCTGTATAAATAATGTGTCTTGGGTATGTAAATAATGTGTTTTGGGTATTTTAACGTTCCAGGCATGTGACCCTGAGCTTCAGTAATACTAACATTATCATTTTTTTTCTTTAGAAATGAGCAATGCCAGTTTCTCGTGCCTATATCTGAGGCCACTAGCATTGGTGTATATACAATAGAAATAAAACTCTTGTCTCTCTGCCAAATGTTGTCATTAATCTTTGGCCTTTGTGGTCTTGTTAAATAGTGCAAAATGACATTCTACTCCTCTGTTACAGTTCCTTTCAAAATAATAGCAGTGAGATTGTTATGATTAATACTAGAAAATATGTCAACCTTTTCATTTTCGCTTGAACTATGAAATAGTTCTTTTTTAGATTTAAATTTAGATTTAGAATTAGGTCTAGATTTAGATTTAGATTTAGATGCAGCAGAATCTACCTGCATCTGAGAGCTTGGGGTTTGGATTACGACTCTGTTTCCTGAGTTTGGATATAATGTTCTGTACTGTTTTACAGACAATTTAATATATTACTCACTTTCCTTTTTTCTTTTCTTTAGTGTAGCCTTTGAGATTTATTTATGAATGTGTAAAGTCATGATGCTTGAGTTCAGGGGAGATAAAATATGTTGTCATCAGCATTGCCACACAATCTTTTCCACATTGCATCATATACCCTTTATGCCTTAATAGCATGCTAAAATGTACTGCAAAGATGTTGTATCTGATGCTTATGACACTTCACATAAAAGCTTATGGGCTGTACAGCTCAGCTGGTGGCACCAGGTGTACGTGCACTTCATTTCAGGAGATATCACTAAGAAATATTTATGATGGGTAGTGAAATGATTGCAGGAGAAAAACATTGCTGTAATGGGAACTGCAGTACCATTTAACTTCTTTCAAATTCTTTTTTCCAAGTTGCTGTCTTAATAGTGCCTGTCATAGATGCCTTGCATTAGCATACTCATGGTGGCATCCATCTGCCAAAATGTAAGAGTCTAAAAATTAGGCATACAATTCTAAGTTCATCATCCTAGGCTACACTGTCATTTGAGAGATATAGACACCTCCAGAGGAATATTCACATTAAACTCTTATTTTGTGATGAGCTGAATCACCGTTGAAATGTAGCTATCCGTCATTGACTACAAAGTGACTACTAGAGTTACAAGCTTAGGTTCAGAAATGTAATTTTAAGTTACCTAGATTATTAAATTTGGACAAATGAAGTTTTGGCTGTGTATAATCACTGCTTATTTGGTTTCATTAAAATCTTCCCCCAGATAATCTATTTTTATTTATATAGTGTAATTATAATTAGATTTTTATCATTTACCCAAGAACAAGTGACAAAGTATGATAACACAGATCCAAAATATGGGAGTTTTACAGTAGGGCTGCACACTGGCAAATTACCTGATCCCAAGGTTTTTTGTCTTGAGCAATGTCAGAAGGAAACAGAAAAGAGCAAGGCATCCCCTTTTCAAAGGCATGGAAATGGCTGTGCCCCTCCCTGGGGTGTAAGCCCAGCCCAGAGCTGCTCATATGGCTTCATACTTCTGCTGGGGTGCATGGTGAATTTGTAGGACTGAACGCCTTTTGCTGTCCCTGTAGCTGTTCTCACGTTTCTATTACATTTCTGATGAGACATGCAGACCATTTTCAAGAACATGAAGCCCAGGAGCACATGCTGGTGTGCCCAGTGTTATGCCATAACAAACAAATAGAGTAATTTCCTTAGCTGAAGGTGGGAGAAGCAAAATTTTGGCAGAATAATTGCTCTTTTTCACTGATGAAAAACAGATTGCCTTAATATTTCTCTGTGTTTTTACATACTTATTGAGACAACAGATCTTGGTTTAGTCCTTTGCCTTGTCAGCTAGAGTCAGCAACACAGGCTGATATTATATTATTTTGTTTTCATTAAAATAGACAAAAACATGTTCCTTCTTAATGAGCATAAGTGATTATACTTTAGATGAACCGTGAATGCTGTAAAATTTATTTCCATGTCTTTTTTAGGAACAGATCATAAATAGGCTAAGGATTGCTTAGGATTGTTTGGCATTGCTTTTGAGACCAGCAGGTAGGAACAGAGAGTAAATACAGACACTCATGGGCTGTCTTGAGGCAGGGAGAGTTGTTCCAAATTTTATGAGCCAGCCTGGGCCCTGCTGAGTTGCAATGTCTACTATGAAAAGCATGAATCCTGCCCTTTTTTGCTTTGAAGTAGCTTATAGGAATATCAGTTTATTTTCAGATGTTTGAAGTATGTTGTCATAGTTATGCAGTGACTCATGCTACCAAAAAATACATCCCCTGTAATAAAGGTAGTTTCAATTTTATATAATTCTATATAAGGCAGTGGTACCAACACATCTTTGTAGTCTTTACCTCATCCACTTGTTACAGCTAAGCTGTTTGAGAAACGACCTTTCCTTTTAGTTTTTAGGTTTTTACTTTTTTTAAAACAAAAATATTAGGATGGGGTGCTGTTTTACTGCTGCCTGAAGAGGCCTGTGCTCTGCTTTGCCTTTGGCAACACTGCGTCTTTTTGGTGGCAAAACTAAAATCAAACACTTACTTGGTTCAGTGAACAGGGAGCAGCTCCAAATGCCTGTTAGGTTGTGTAGCATCACATTTATGTGAAGTGTTTATGATGGTATCCAAGGTAATGCAATCTCTATTTCTGTCTTCATCATGCTTCCCTGGAAGACAGAATGGCTTTAATTACCACTTCAGTAGTAAAGATTCTTGATACCATACATTTGAAAGGTTTGCTCCATGTGACCCAGGAAGTGTAAGTGGAACATATAAATTAAGCAGCATCTCCCATAGCCCAAGGTAGTATCTTCAAACTGAGCTAGCCTGTGGATTTACTAGGATTTGGTGCAAAGCTCTAATTACCTTAAAGACATTGATTTTTTGGTCCCCTGTCTTAAAACCCTTCGAGACAACTGTAATCAAATACTGTAGTTATAACTTTAAATAAATCTTATCTGTAAGTAAGAATGAGGCAGAATTTATGTTAGTGTGAGAGATCTATTTGCCTTGAGAGAGAAAAAAAAATTCACCTGAATGAAAATGCACTAAAAGCCAGGAGCTATCAGTTCTGGCACCTTACATTAGGGAGACATCTCAGAACCAGTGACAAAAAAAGTAGCTGTTTAAATGGATATCCCTCACTTCGGTTGTTTGTCAGAGCTGTTTGTTGGGAGAACTGTTATTTGCCACTTTAATGACATGTCTTTGCTTCTACTTGTTATTGAAATACGGGGATGGCCCTATCTGTGCTGGGGTTTGCTTTTTCAAAGGCAGCTGATTCACTCATCTGATTTCCCTTCTGAATAATACTTGTAAGTCCCTAGTGCTTTGATATCCCTGAAATTACCTCCCGTGGGCTTCAGGATGGCTCTACAAGGAAAACAGTGATGTTTCATAGATGTTATAATACTTCTGATTTATTCTTTCTTTCTTTCTTTTTTTTTTTTTTTTTCTGAAGTAGGGAATAATTTGCTCTATGATAGAAAAGACTCAGGGAAGTCAAAGTTTGGATTAAAAAATCTTTAGCTGCAGGAAAGAGTTAAAGGCATTTGTGTAAGAGGCCACTATTTCTCCTTGTAGATTAACTTTCATAGATTTCAGTAAGCATTGGAAAACTGAATGCTAAAAAAACTTCAAATAAAATCAGGAATTTTTATGAAGTGGGAAATGAACGTGCTTATAAAGTCATTTTTAGGACCAGGTACTCCAAACAAATTTGGCCTCCTGTGAGAAACTATGGACTAGGGTATTGTTTATTTAAATTTATGTTAAGCCCATATGTAAATGTAAAGATTAGACAACAAAAGATACGATCACCGCCAGGTGTCCAGGATGCCGCTTGTGAAAAGATACGATCACCGCCAGGTGTGCAGGATGCCACTTGTGAAAAGATAAGATCACCGCAACAACAAAAGCATGACTCCACTACCTCATGAACATGGAAGTAAAGATGTATAAAAAGGGACTGTTTGAACTGCTCAGGACGGCAGTTGGTGGAGCGCAGACTCCCCTGTCGTCCAGCGCTGTTTTGCTCATATTCTACTTGCTATAATTAATAAAATTTTAATTGGATTATGATCCGTTGTGGTCTCAATTTATAACAATTTCTGGTGCCGTGACTCGGATAAGGAAAAGTGGGCTTTGGTCCTCCGGGGAGGCGCCCCGCGACATTTCGCGGCCCTGCGACCAACAGCTTACTCCAACCTTACCGACGAACCTAAATTCTAGAATAATGAGCAAAGGAGAAACCGGTAAAATCCCATAAAAATTCTGTGCACGGGAGTCCGGACGAAGACGCAGGACGCGTAAGTATATTGCGAATTTGTTCGCAAGGTTTGCCGTTCGGGCGGGATTGGGTTTCCTGGAATATAACGAATGAGAGGTTCGATATACTGAACCAAGCGAGTGTGGACTCTTAAGTACTGCGTCTCCCATCTCCCGCGAGGGACTGGGCCAGAAACAAGGGGAGCGAGTGAGTGTATGTTTGTGGATATTCCAGAAGATGGGGGCGAAGGGCAGCAAGCCTTCGACTCCCATGGGAAGGGTACCTACTGTACCCAAGAATACCCCTCTGGCATATATCTTGGACAATTGGAGATATTTCCCTGGAACCCTAGGGAAAGATAAGCAGAAAATGATAGAATATTGTACTAAGATATGGGGAGGGAAGAAGATTTCTAAAAATGTCTTTTGGCCAGTCTGTGGGTCAGAAGAAGATTGGGAGGAAACCCAGGGACCTCAAGCAGATATTAAATGGCCACTCCAAAGACCTAATTGGGATAATCAGGATCCGGTGCATAAAACTCATATGCAGGACCTGAGAACTATAGTAATTTAGGGGATTAGAGAAGCAGTACCCCGTGGCCAGAATATCAATAAAGCATTTAATGAAATGCAAAAGAAAGATGAGAGCCCCACTGAGTGGCTGGAACGACTGAGGAAAGCCCTTCAGCTGTACTCTGGGGTAAATCCAGACAACCCTTTAGGGCAAGCACTCCTCAAAACTCAGTTTGTGGCAAAATCATGGGAAAAACTTTAGTGGAACACTTCAGCAGGAGAGGACAGATAAGGGTAAAAGAAATAATTAAGCAAGAAAAGCAGATGGCCAGCAAGGGCATAAATTACCTTAGACTGATAAGAACGTTGCAAATGAGCAAAAGGTGAAAAGTACACCATGAGGAAGACCTACAGCCTTCCTCCCATAGACCACTGCCCACATTCTAAAGACCCCGGCCCACAATTTTTGGGAGAATCTGCACAAGGGTGAAAGACTGATAAGCTAATTAGCATACGAAGCGAGGGTAGGCGGGTTCAGGTAATGAATATGTATAGGCGTTAATGGAATATTCATTGTTTCAAGCTTATTTGCTGCAGTGTTGCTTATTTTGGTTACCGGATTTATGGAATGTGGAATTTGACTTTGATAATTGTTACTGTGATTTTGGCTATATTTTTTATAATAATAGTGAGCTCTTGGTGTTGCTGTAGAAAGATACCTGTGTGTTGCATTTTGTAAGTAGTAATTCTGTAAGTGATAAGTGTGTTCTGTGAGTGTAAGCTGGGAAAAATGGGAGGAAAGCAGAGTGGTGGGATTTTAAAGAAAAATCCGCTAGGGTGTGGTTTGAGTCATTGGAAGGATATTGGAGGATCCGCTGGTGGAAATGTGAATAGGAAAACATTGATAAAATATTGTAATCAATGGTGGCCGCTTTATAAGCTGGAATATGGAGAAAAGTGGCCTTTTAATTAATAATTACAAGGTTATTAATAATTGTTATACTCATTTATGCTGGAAATGTGAGAACATTTCTGTATTCAGTATATTACAAATGTTGGTATGTGGTTATTGTCTTGAACATCCGAGGGGTGAATGTGAACCTCTGTATGTTTTAAAGTGTATATGGTGTAAAGAATTATTATATGTATGGTGGCGACAAGAAATTGAATGCCCTGACTGTAAGGTTTGGACGCCTTGGGATAAGAGAGAGAGAGCTGTAATTGAATTTAGAGTCTCTGTGGCTGGGATAGCGATTGAGATAATAGTAAGAAAGGTCACTGGAAGGAAATGGGGGGGGCAGCTGGGGGAAGCGTGAATAAGAGAACTTTGGCTAAGTACTGCAGTCAGTGGTGGCCCCTGTATAAGTTAGGGGACAGAGAAAATGGCCCTTAAACGGCACACTGAATTATAATGTTTTGTTAAAATTAATGTTATTTTTAAGACGAGAGGAAAAATGGGATGAAGTAATGTATGCTGGTATGTTTTTCACTCTGAGGAATCACCCAGAGTGGCAAAAGAGTGTGGTATTAACCTAGCTCCACAAGATCCCTTAATATTAGCAATGCAAAAGGATCAGAGGGGAGGTTGTGGTTCCTTCTTCTATGGAGCAACCAGAATGAAACACGTTGTAAGATAAAAAAACTTGTGCTAATGTATGTAAGATCTGAAGCCGGGGGGGGGGGGGGGGGGGGGTGGAGAGTAAAAAAAAAACAACAAAAAAACAAAAAAACAAAAAAACACCCTGTGAAAGTGTTAAAGTATTGGGGTGAGTTTGTACAAACCCCCGTACCCCCTCGAAGGTGCGGCTGAGTCCTGCGGGACGCATGGCAGGGTGTTTGCTATTTGCCTGCGAAGGCTGATATGTAATAACACAGACTTAAAGCAACAAGTAGCAGATTTGCATTCAGGGTAAGAAAGAGTTAAAATAGAAGTGCTGCTGCAGAGGCAGGCTTGTGTAACCTGCAGAGCAGAAACAGCATCTCCTGCCCCGAATCCTCCTCATGGTGGGGAGGAGGGGGTTGCTGTTGCTGACGATTGAGCAGAAGGACCTGACAATGTCACCCCGATTGCTGCAGCATTTGCAGCACAATAGGACCGGTAACGGCCCCTCTAGGGCAGGCAGCGGGTCTGAGGAGAGTAAAGGTGAATCTCTGATGGGGAAATTTAGATGTTTGAAAATTAGTTGTGAATAGGACTGGATAAAGGTTCGAGTTGATTTTTACTAAGGTAATCGTGATGTAGAAAAGTTGGTGAATACAAAACCAACTTATTTGGTGTTAAACTTCAGTGAAAAGAATTTGTTACAGTTGTGGGAGCTGCTGGCCACCAGGAAAATATCCTGGAACCTTTAAAGTAAATGTTGAGCTTATCTTTAATTCAACAGAAAAGTGGAAGAGAGGACCTCCCTGAAGTAAAAGAAATCTTTAACCAGGTATATCTGGAAGTAAATTCCAGGTAAGGGGAAAAATGCTTTCCCTGTTACAGTAGAAATGATAAACGGGAGGCCTGCCTATTTCAGGTAAAACAATATCCCTTGGTCAGCAAGGCTGTGGGGAATATTGCATAAAAACTAAAATAAAATACACTCTGTAGTAGTTCTACTAATGTAAATCTGTGTTTTACCATGACTGTGACTTGTTATGGGATGTGCAGATGAAACTCTGCATTGACAACAAAGTACAAGGAATAAGGTTGGTCAAGTGCCTCCTACCACAATCAAGGGCAAGACTGGGTTGGCCTCTGTGTTTGCCACCAAGAAGGATCTTGAGCTCTGCTGCTGGCTGCAACCCAGTAGGCGTTGAGCGGTGGGGACATATGCCATGCCAGACCTTGATGTGAGGAATGGCCCCCTCTGTTATAAGAGGGTCTTCCAGGAAGGAAGAACATAAGATGGCCCATTAAGGCACTGATTTGGAAATTGGAAACCGCCTGGCCGACCATGAAGCCATACAAGTAGCGGAGGAGGTAGGAAAGGAGGAATTATCCTTAATACCAGATGGTAAAATCCAAACTGTAAGTACAGATCAGGAGCCAAATTATTCTAAAGAAAACTTAAAGGTCATTCAGACATGAATGATAAAATAGATAAGTGGACTTATTTGAGGGATGGTCGTATAGTGGTACCATCCAATTTAATATGGACCACAGCCGTAATAGAACATAATAAGATGCATTGGGGAGCTGATAATTTATATAAAAGTCTAAATCAGAAATTGATAGGGCAGAACTTGTATACTGTAATAAAACAGGTGACTCAGCGATGTGAAATGTGTTTGAAAATTAGCCAGGGCAACAGTGGCAAGTTGATTTTTCCAGACTTCCAAGAATTGGGGGGGTACCAATATTTATTAAATGAATGGACACCCCAACGTATCATACAGTATTATAGACCTGCAACTTGGAATCCTAATGAACTTATTACTAACATGCAATTTGCTATTATGGTTTCACCCGATGGCGTTAAACAAATGCGACCTGTGAGACCTGTCAAAAGGTTAATCGAAATAACCTGAGACAAAAACCTCTTGGAGGACGTTCCTCAGCATACAGACCTTTCTCACACATACAAGTGGATTTTACTGAACTACCCAGGGTAGGGCGTTACAAATATTTATTAGTAATGGTGGATCATTTAACACATTATGTTGAGGCTTTTCCTACCTCCAAGGCAACTGCTAACCAAGTTACTAAAGTGTTACTTGAACACATTATACCTCGATATGGAGTACCTGAAGTAATCGACTCGGACAGAGGAACACACTTTGTGTCAAAAATTGTTAGAGATCTAACAGAAAGCTTGGGTATTAAGTGGGAATACCATACGCCATGGCATCCACAAAGTTCGGGAAAAGTTGAAAGGATGAATGGGGAAATCAAAACTATTCTAACTAAATTAATGATAGAGACCAAATTATCATGGATTAAGTGCCTACCCATGGCACTATTAATTCTCAGAACTAGACCCTGAGCGGATATGGGAATATCAGCATTTGAAATGGTGTATGGAATGCCCTATAGAATTGAAAGCCCACAAACAAATATTTTAATTCGAGACCGTGCGATAAATGAATATGTTTTACAATTAGCAGAACATCGTAACAAGCTTTGGGAACGCGGACTGATTGTGCAACGACCCCCGTTGGACTTAAAAATTCACAATGTTAAACCTGGGGATTGGATATTGATTAAAGTGTGGAAGGAAGAAACCCTAAAACCCAATTGGGAGGGACCTTATCTTGTTCTGCTTACAACAGAAACGGCTGTCCGAACTGCTGAGCGTGGATGGACTCATGCCAGTCGCATTAAAGGCCCAGTGACGAGACCCCACTGGAAAGTAATCAGTACACCAGGTGACACCAAGATAACATTGAGAAGATAAAGTTATGATAGAGACTTTATTTGATTATTTTGCTGCATTACCTTTTGGTATAAAGTGTGTATTGCTGTTTATATTTGCTATAATTATTTTTTTGTATTATTATTTATTATATATGGAAGCGTACAAAGTGTGTTGAAAGAAATTGCTAAACTTATACAACCACACAATATTGAATAGAAGATATGCTGATGCAAATAATATATGCATTCTAGATATATGAATTAGATGTAATAATTTGAACTACAATTGCTATCCATTTGCTTGTTTTAAATGTAAGGTATGCCAGGATAAATGGTGGACACACTGTGAATTCGGATACCCTCCGACAGGAGTTTGCACACAGTGTTGGAAAATCCAAAGAACTCTTACTGAGTAGAAATTAAAACAATTAGAGTCTAAACAAGAAATTATTTGAGAAGCACATGAGTGGTGGGAAATTTTTGCCAAAGGAATAAACCCTCAATATTATTGTTACCACTCCACCGAACCAGTCCCCTTTGTAGCTGAAATCTTGGCTATAAAGTGCAAAAGGGAAGTATTAACCGTGTCTTGCTTTGCCCCATTAGTTAAAGCTGCAAAATAGGAAGCCTATGTAAACAGGCAGAAAGCCTAAAGCAGCTGTTCTCCTGAAGAATTCCCTTGCTGCTGAGAAGATGGTACACCTCGTGGCTCGAAGCAACCGAGTCGACGGGCAAGGCAGAGGAGGAACATACTGCGGAGAAAAGAACCAGAACAATGGGATGCAAAAGCAGCAATGGCCAAAATTCCCCAGGACTGGTAAAAATATACTCAAATTGGCAAAATTGACAGACACCCTTTTTCCTGGTATACCGTTAGTTTTGTTATTGATAATGACCCAAGCAAATGGAAACCCTCATGAACCTTTTAAATGGACCTTAATCAGGTGGGAGGGACAAGTAACCATTCAGACTCAAGTTACACCAGGAGCCCCTAGTTTTCTCTGTGCGCTGTGTGATCTCATACCAGTAAAACCCTGCCTGAACAAACATGGATTTTATTTTTGCCCTAGTTCGAACCATGAGAAGGGATACTGTAATTACCCAGGACATTATTATTGTGCCTACTGAGGTTGTGAAACAGTAGCCTCAGATTGGGAGGTTGACCAAGACAAGTATTTATGGGTAGGGTGGGGTCCTTTCGGATGTGACCCACCGAAACATGGAACAAATGGAGGTTTTTTGAATGAGGGTACATGTGACAAAATCTACATTAATGTGACTCACCCAGAAGATGCAGGTTGGTTGATAGGAAAAACATGGGGGGCTAGACTTTGGGAATCAGGAACCGATAGGGGAGGACATTTCCTTATCAAAAAAGAACCGATACCTCATGATCCTTTACCAGTAGGACCAAATCTGGTTCTGAATCCACCCACTTCATCTGAAGAAAAGGTTGCCCCCATAATTATCGTAACCCCTTCTCCAGACTCCCTTTCAAAAAAAAAAAAAAAAAAAAAAAAAAAAAAAAAACCAAAACAAGACAAAAAACTAATGACACTGTGACTGAATTCTCCTTATCCAGGGATCTAGAGTTGTCAGAATCTAAAGACCCCTTATGGAATCTCATGCAAGCCTCTTATCGTGCCCTTAATGAAAGCAAACCAAATTTAACTAAGGAATGCTGGTTATGTTATAATATTAAACCACCATATTTTGAGGCAATTGGAAAACCAGGTAGGATTCAATGGTCTAATGGTTCAAACCCACGAGAATGCCCATGGGATGACCAGAGGAACCATACGCAAGGAATTACTATTCAATTAGTAACAGGTCAAGGAAAATGTATAGGTACAGTGCCTGAAAAGTATCAGCCTTTGTGCAACCGAACAGTCACTAATACCAATATAGAGAAACACAAGAATCAAAATGACAAATGGGCTATCCCGACACCAGGAGCTAAATGGGTTTGTTCAGACATCGGAGTAACGCCTTGCCTATCCCTAAACGTGTTTAATCAATCTCAGTTTTGTGTACAGGTGATTATTGTTCCTCGTCTGATCTATCACACCTCTGAGGAGGTGTTACGCCACTTTGAAGGAGACCTGAATAGACAAAAACGAGAGCCAATTACAGTGGTAACCCTAGCTACACTGCTGATAGCGGGCGGAGTTGGAGCAGGTACAGGCATAGCCTCCCTAGTAAAAGGTCAAGAATTACAAAGTTTGCAGATGGCTGTAGATGGGGATTTAGCAAAAATAGAACAATCTATCCAAAATTTAGCCACTTCAGTAAAGTCTCTATCAGAAGTAGTGTTGCAAAATAGAAGAGGATTAGGTCTATTGTTCTTAAAGGAAGGAGGGTTATGTGTAGCTCTCAATGAAGAATGTTGTTCTTTTGCTGACCATACGGGATTAGTCCAGGACACCATGTCTGAACTCCGGAAAAGGTTAGATCAACGTAAGAAAGATCGTGAGGCGGGCAGGTCATGGTATGAAAACTGGTTTAATATCTCACCTTGGCTAACCACTTTGTTGTCTGCTTTAGCAGGACCACTTATTATGCTGATTCTGGGACTCATATTTGGGCCTTGTATATTACGCTATATTTTACACTTTATTAGAGAGCGGTTTGACTTAGCTAAATTGCTTATTTTAACTACGAGGTCTAGGGAAAAATATAAGAGTGTATCTATTAATGAGGATGAAGATTGTTGTGAATGCATTATGCCACGTGAAAACTATGCCTATTGTAATTGTGAGATATTACCTTGTGAGTGTTATGATAAATGTTGGGATTGTGGAAAAAGGTTTGTTCGCAGTGCTGAGAATGAAAGCAGTGTATAATAAACAATAATAGGATAAAAAGAAAAAGGGGGGATTGTGAGAAACTATGGACTAGGGTATTGTTTATTTAAATTTATGTTAAGCCCATATGTAAATGTAAAGATTAGACAACAAAAGATACGATCACCGCCAGGTGTCCAGGATGCCACTTGGGAAAAGATACGATCACCGCCAGGTGTGCAGGATGCCACTTGTGAAAAGATAAGATCACCGCAACAACAAAAGCATGACTCCACTACCTCATGAACATGGAAGTAAAGATGTATAAAAAGGGACTGTTTGAACTGCTCAGGACGGCAGTTGGTGGAGCGCAGACTCCCCTGTCGTCCAGCGCTGTTTTGCTCATATTCTACTTGCTATAATTAATAAAATTTTAATTGGATTATGATCCGTTGTGGTCTCAATTTATAACACCTCCTTTTATTCAGGTTCAAAAAGCAGTTGTTAATTTTTTAGAACTCTACCCCATTTGTAAAATACTGAAAACAATGTTGCTGGACACTGTGTTCTCTCAAGAGCCCTGTGCCTTAAAGTGAGACCAGGCATATTTGTCTAGAAAGCTCAGATCTGGTGTTTATAGCAATACTACTACTCTAACAGATTCTGCTTTTCCATTAGTCCCTGCTATTTTATATTCCTTTAAACAAAATCTTTTGTAGCTTTCTTTTTTCCAGTAGATTCTGACAAAGACCCTGTTTTCATTTAGGATGGGCCTGCTCACACTTTGCCGTTGGCTGTTCTTTAGTTTGATTTTTCACTGCCATGTGACTTTCACTTCCCAGCACAAACCTCCTGCTCCGTGGAAAGATGGCATCTGCCATCAGGGTCTTCCTTTTTGGTGTTACAACTGCAATCAGGTTGCCAGCAAGGACCCCCACCGTCTCATATATGATGATGGAGAGAACTGCCAGACATGCATAAACCAGAGGTATGTACTTGTCATTCACAACAGATGAAAGAAAACATGCCTGGCTGTATGTGGCAATTGTAGGCAAGCAGGATTTGGTGCAAAGCTAAAGCTCTGCGATGATCAATGAGAAACCTGCTCTAAGTTTGGGAGTCCGACCTGAGCAATAGCTGCAAGCCCAGGTTGAAATCTTGCAAGACTTGGCATGTGTTACTCCCTGCCTGAATGTAATGATCACAGAACCTAAGCTCTTAACAAGTAGAAACCTGTCATTTGTACCACAGGTTTCATTAGATGCTGAGGCAGGCAGAGGCCATCTGAATATGGGCTAGGTTTCTTCAGAGGGAAAAGTGTGATTTTATCATCTCACCCAGCATGGCTCCTTATAGCAGACTGTGTGCTGGATACAGCTGTGCAGCGATCTAATGCTTCTCCCAACCACTCGCAGGGATTCATTTGTTCAGTGAGCGTGTGTAGGCAAACTTCTCGTAGGTCCTACAAACACCTCCTTACTGCCTGCTGTGAGACACATCAAGGAGATCAGAGCAGCTTTCTAGAACTTTTTACAGCATAATAACTTTTTTTTTGCATATTTTTTTAGAGCACATTGCCTTATTTAGCCAGAAGAGAGCTAGCTTTGCTTCCCTTAGAGAAAAAGCCCAACTCATCCTTGTAATTGCTACTCTAAGTACCATTTTCCTAGACAGTTAGGATGGATGGTAGTTTTTTTCTAACCTGGATAGGACCACTGTGCCTTTTTAAACTGCAATGGCTTTAACTGGATGAACACAAGAAGAAAATAAAATACATAAAAAAGGGAAAAAGTGAGGCATCTTAATGACATCTTTTTGGAATTGCCAACTGCTCTGCTTTTGGTTTCAAACAGAGATACTGTTGTTGGCTGCTAGTGGATCTCACTAAACTCTTTCCAGATTTATAGCTCCTGATAATGTAAAGCAAGCAAACCCAGCAGCTTGCACTTACTTGTAGCCTGGGAAGAATACTAGCAATTACTTTTCTTTTTCGCAAACAAAATTACATAAAAATGTAAAAAAATGCCAAAGGAATTAAATTATCTTATGTTTTTTCTCAAAAAAAACCCAATCTGAAAACACATTGCTAGTGGTATTGAGGAGACGATAAATATGTGTTGAAGCTACTTATTATGGTTACTTTGATAAACATCTTTGTTTAGAGACATAGGAAATCAAGAATATGTGCCCTGAGCTCTGGTTGTCTATGTTTACTTGATGTATGTTGGTATTTTTTACTATGGTGGCTTTTGTATCAGGTATATTCAGTGAGGTACATGTATAGATATGTATAGATACATGTTTCTCAGGTTTTGCAGTGCCATGCAGAATTAAGGCACCCCAAGAATTGTCAAGGGATGATGCACTAGGCACATCTTTCCTTTTCTTACAATGGCAAAGGCAGTTAGACTGCTAAAGTGATTTAAACTTCTATTATTTATGTAAAAGAAAAAGCAACAAATGTCTTTTGGCAAACACCATGTGACTCATACTTCATGTTAGGAATTGCTGATACGAATAAGGTACAGAATTTGCAACACTGTTTGAATGGGCCTGAATGAGAGGACATGAAGGAACATTCAGACAGCCCCGAGTCACCCTCTCCATCTTACACTTCCTGCTCAGACTCCAAATGCACTTCACCTTTTCTGGATGAAAGAAAAAAGATGAGGTAAAATTTTTTTATGGATACAGGCTGGCTAACAGTTGGCTCCCGAACCTGCAGAAGGTGTTTTGTTAGTTTGCAAAAGGACCTTGCTCTCAGAGAGAGAGACACACCTCATGTGTCAGGACACCCAATTACTGAGATCAGTTCATATACATGAGAATTGCTGTGGCCTCTGGAATCAAGTAGGTTTTTTTGTTTGAGTTGTACAACTCCGCCACAGGCATTTGAAAGCTTGTTGTGCTTTCGTTTTAGAATTCCCCAGGAATGTAAGGGAAATTCTTAATCTACACGGATTATTTTGCCCTTGCTGAATGTTTGGGATTGCAGTTGGTAAAGGTTGAATATTTTGTTGTTCCAGAATTAAGTATCAATTTAAATGAATTATCAATTTAAAAGTATATCTCTGCTTGTTAGTTGTGGGTCATATGGTGACATGTTGGCTTGAATAGGTTGTTTGCTTTTTTGTGTATTTCAGTAAATCCTTTTGACATGGCTATGGCCTCCTGCCTCCTTGCAAATGACTAAGGAGGTACAAATGATTAAACAAACTATGAACAATCCCAGATATCCATAGAACTGAGACTTCAAAGCAGATGGTCAGACCTGCTGGTGTCAAGGAAAGCCACTAACAACCAAACTTAAACTTGGGATCAAAGTACCAAAATTTAAACTACAGTGCTAGGGAGGCTTGTTTCTCAGTGATATCTGCTACTTGTCATGCCCCTTTTGTTTCGCTTTTCCTTTTTGCCTGTACCCAAATCATTTGAGTTGCAGCTGCAAACATTTACCTCAGATTCTGTACAGATGATCACAGCAATGCAATGCGATGCAGCCACAGGGGTAAAAGGGCTTATCCGTGCTTGGCAGTTGGTTTGACAGGGGAAAAAGAGGAGCAGGAGCAAAAGCTAAACTTCCTCCAATCCCCTCAAACCTTTCTTCATAGGGCTTCCCACCTGTCAGTGGGAAGCTATTAGATCAGGTCTGCTATCTCATGCAATTATCTCATCTCACACAGAAACACTGAGATTTTAAAAGTTTGATGGAAAACAGAAGTGAATATGTACAGAGTCAACCTGCAAAATCTGAGATACCAAAAAATATGACTGAGTAACTTAAATTCTGGTTCTCTGACAAAATAGCAACCATCAGCTCCCAGTAGCGTGGAAAGATCAGGACAATCCTTTATAAGTTCCTGGTGTGATTCTACTTTAATTGATAACCAGAGATTTCCTTCCCTGCCCTTTTCAAAGTCACAGTTTTGTATGTTTGGGGTGTTGTTTTTTTGTTTTGTTTGTTTTTGTTTTTACAGCAAGAATATATAGAGTTTTTATGCATCTTGCAACAATTTTACAGGGAAAATACTAAGATTCTGACTGAATATGTGAGTCATGTAGCTATCTGATTTAGCAAGAATTGAAATGTGAGGTAAAGAAATGTTTACTTTCTGACTTACCTTCTTTTGAAATTTTTTTCTGTTTGATAGCCTCCTAATACTATTTCTTCCCAAGATTCCCCCCTTCCCCCTCCCCCACTCTGTGAGGGGTAGTGAAGAGATCAGAATACCTTTTGTTCCTCTGTGAATCTCTTATATGGTTGCCAGCATACAAAGAAGTTAAAAATTCTCTGTCACTTTTCATTCTCGGGACCATCTACCAGGAAATGCCTCTACTTCAAGCTGTAATAATGTCTCTTGAACCTGTAATAAAGAAACTAGGCAGCATTTGCTATTGCTCCACCAGGTTGTGTTTCCATTTGCAAAACTGAAGAGATCCTCAGACAATTTTCTTGAGCTGCCTAGTGGAACAATTTGCTGAGCAGTGTACTTGAAGTCACTGTCAATTTTAATGACATAACCACAGCTGTGAGCTGAGACCTCTTCTCCCCCTGTCCCTCCTGGTGGCATAGGTTCTGTCGGGATATACAAGATGTGGTTCCCATCACACTTCAGTAAGCTACTAATAGCAAGAAAGTGGAACTAGATTGTTGTTAATGTGTACCCTTCACTCTTGGTATCACTGTCTGGGGTACTTGCCATGGCCCTGGCATTGCAACGTGATCCACTGCCTGTCTGACTGAGCAAGCTGCCTCACAAGTCACTTAGACTATTGCTTTCTCTCCAGAGAGATTACTTTCACACTATAAATAATTAAATTGCATAATTCATTGTCACAGGATATTGTGGAGGCCAAAATGGGTTCACATCCTTCAGCACCTGTTAAAGACGATTATCTGGAAGCGACCTCCGGTGTAGGAAGTGCACTTTTAAAGCTGAATGGGTGTGTGTGTGTGGGGGGGTGTATGTCAAGGTGCATTCAGATCCCTCAAATTTGCACGACAAAGTACTCTGCAATGTAAACTTTATGGTCCCTTTGGAGCTCTCAAATTTACAGGACAATGTACTCTGTAATTTAAATTTCATTTCATGAGCTTATTAAGAAATACAATAAACAAACAAGACAAACGGAGCTCAGCCCCCTCTTTCTCAGATGGGTCTATCGCATTAATTCACTAATTCATAGTTCAAGTCATAAGATTTCATAGTGTATAACCTGTAACTCTTAATATCATGCACCTATGAGCAAAAGAAAATAGTTATGTACCCAATGGTGAAAGCGCCCACCCTTCCTCCTCCTTCCCAGTGTGGGCATCCCCTGTATCACACTGGGAAGCATGAAAGCCTCAGAAGTCCAGCTGCTGTTGGACCTTTTATACCCTCTAGCTTGGAGGGTTGGTCTATACCATTCTGTAAGTTAGTTGATTTTGAGGAAACTGCCAGACAGAAGATAAGAGCTGCCAGAGACAGCAATTTGCGGGTATCATGGCTGCATAAACAATGGTCCTTTAGCTCTTCCTGGCCACCCAGCCTACAAAACAGGTGCTCCTGTTTTGACCTAATGGTGCTGCTCCTAGCATACATCAGGCCTTAGCATGAGCTGGCTTAGCCAAAATCTAATCAGGAGTTGACTGAACAGTCACACGGGCACCAGAGGAACTTTACCTGATGCATGGCCATTTTGCCAAGCATCAGTAACAAGCCACTTTCCAGGACAGAGTGTTGGTCGGATGGATCTCTGGTACTACTTGGTTTGGCTGATATTAAGCTCTTATCCCTAAAGAATCAAGCTTAACTGCATTTGATGGTGTTTAACCACCTAAATAGTCTTAATGATGTCAGACAGAGTTTACATTTCCTAGCAATTGCATTTTATGAGTTGCAAGGCCTAAGTACAGTGGAATAGCTTAAGGCTTGGATGAGCTTCAGCAGAATTTCTTGGCATAAATCAATATATTTCAAATACTGCATTTGAACACTTCCCCCCACCCCCCACCCCCACCCCGAGTTTCTAGTTTCTTCTTTTCTTTGACATCACCAAGAAAGAAAATATTTTAGGGGAGATCTCTCAGCCCCCATCAGAGGAATGAGGCTCCATCATGATGCAAAGCAGCAGCTGGTCAGTCAAAGATCTGAGCTGAAATCCCGACTGTTTGCTGCATTGCTGAAGTCAAAGGGAAAATGATGTTTAATTTTTGTTAACTCATAATTTCATCATTACTTTTCAGTCTCAGCTGTCCCACTGCTCTGCTATCTTTGATCTTGGCTATAAAGATAAGCTGTTCAATGATTAGGAATGGTTTAACTTTATTGTGTTTCAGCTTTCCATTTTTACTAAGGAGGAGAGATGCAAAGACTGTCTTGGTAACAATTTTTGGATCCTCAAATTAAAGGCGATACAGGAAACAAAATATAATCTCATAGAGGGGTGCTTGGTCAGGTATCGTATATGCTTATGTTAGGCCCTGTGAGAATTTTGCCTACACGAGGCAGCCCAGGGGAACTTCCCAGTTCAAAGTCTGGGTTTCTGCCCTGGTCACAGTCCTCACCCTTTTTAACTCCCTCTTCTTCTCTTCCCTGCATTCCCTTTTCCAGAGAAAGGCTGGTCATATGAGCCACGTGGGAATTTCAGCTGATGAGACTGTTATATTATGCTTACCCCAGCCACCAGCCCTAGACTGCCTACAGTCATCATCTATCAGACCCTGCTAACCTGTTGTGAGCAGAAAGGGTCATGGTACATAATTCTGCCACACATAGCAGGAGATTGTCAACATGAACTGGTAAATCAGAGGATGAAATAGAATGTGTTAATCACCCGAATTTAACAGCAATGCATGACATCACTTCTCATAGTACTCAGGTCTAAACTCAAACACATTTTACTGCAAATCAAGTCCTGAAGCACACAACTGTGAAAGTAT
The DNA here is from genome assembly GCF_963210335.1 of Falco punctatus. Lineage (NCBI taxonomy): Eukaryota > Metazoa > Chordata > Aves > Falconiformes > Falconidae > Falco > Falco punctatus. The sequence goes on from NC_137581.1 coordinate 45,590,709, forward strand.
AGATTAAAACGTAAAGATTACCTTAAAATAGGCATTTATCTAATTCTGCAGACAAGAAAAGAAGGGAAAATGTTAGTCAGTGTTCATTAATCTAAATAACAAAGTTGCTGTTATTTCACCTTGGCAAAATGTATCTTAGAGGAAGCTGGAACAAACCCAGCTGTGTAAGGAAGAAAGAGGAAAAGTCAAAGAGAGAAAGAATAATTATGGAGAAAGTCTGGTTTTCTACTTGGTTTTATGTGTGTATTTTTCTATATCTTAAGATTTTACTATACTTAACAGAATATTTAAAATTCCCATTGCCTATTCTTTGAGTTTAAGACATATACATATAATGTACTCATGCATAAGCATGAAACACTCAGCAGGAGTCTCCTCCTATCTGGTGCACAGGACAACAGTACAATCTTAACACAGGGATACAAGGAACTCTTCTATTAGTCAATGAATCCAACACATTTGAATAAGGTGAAGGGCTTTTTCCTTAATTATTTTCACAGTGGGAACATAACTAAGTTAACTCTAGCACCTTTTCTTCTGTTGTCCCTGCTCATGCTGTTCACAGCCAGCCTCTAATCCTCCTTTGATCTTCCTATTATTTATTGCAAATCATCCACAGAGCTCTGTGATTTAGAGCCAAAGTTTCTAGAGGTTATTTTCACTGAAGGGCCCTCTCCAAGACTATGGGTAGAAGACCTCTTTTGCAGAGGATACAAAATGTGATCCTGATGCAGACAAATTTCTGAAAAATGAGAGAGCAGAAAATATTTTTTCTCACATTTATTGAAGTGCAGAAGTTCTTTTTTTTTTCTAGCCTAAATTTTTTTTCTTAAACAAAGGTGGCAGATGAAGGATCTGAAGTGTCTGTATTGATGACATATATTATATGTATTTTCTGAGGAAACAGGGAGTCAAAAGAGACCTTTTAGGCAGCTTCCACCAAAAAGCCATCTGATTAATGAAAACATGCAGATGAACAAGCTTTTAAACTAACTTTGTTGCCCCTGATGATGCCCTTTTGTCCCCTTCTCCGATGGACACATTGTGCAGGGTTTTATTTTTGAATCATTACATTCTAGGAGACCTTTGCTGCATTTGCAGACACCTGCTCCCAAAATCTTTAATCAGAGCAGGTGACATGTGACAGATTGACAGGTCCTGTTGTGGTGGAAATTCATGCCGTTTCAACTCGGTATCAGCAGTACTGGCTGTGTGACAGTACTTTCAGGCTGACAGCATCAGCCTTACCTGACAGTTTCTCTTTTAGCTTCACTGCCAAATAACATTTCAAGTAATAACTTGAAGATAATATATTCTCAGAGCAAAATGGTGACCACTGAAGTGGCTTAAGGAACTGCTTACTTGGCCAGGAATAATATTCAGACCCTGGGCATTTTCATTGTCAGAGTAGGAGAGTGGAGAATCTGACAATTGTACTTATTTAGAGGCGTGCTGCAATTTTATTGTTACAGTTCAGGTAGATACTCTGCAGAGGTATCTGAAAAGGCACAATTTGCATGTTGAAAAGAACCAATTTGCATGTTTATGAGAAGGTTTTTTATTGTAATGACATGGATAATGGCTTAACTCTTTATATTATAAAAAAATAACAAGGGAATGTGTCACGAGAGTGTCTTGAAAAAGAAGAAAATAGCATAGTGAATCACTCAGCACCATGTACACAATCCACTGATCAGATTCTAATGTTCTAGTTTACCTGAATTTAAAAAAATATATTTGAGAGGAATTATATGCCTGCTCCAACTAAAATGAAGGAGTTAGAGGGCTACTAGCATGCACAGCAACATTTTTTGAGCCCATAATTAACATATGATATGGGCAGAATATGTAACCTAGTGCCCTGCTAAGTTCCACACTTTCCATCTTAGTAGCTTCTCTGGGCTAACTAATTAACACAAAGGTCATTGTTCTCATTTTTCCAGTATCAACAGAACATTAAAGCAGCACATCTCTGATTATGTTGGTAGATGAGAGATGCTGCAGTTGAGATGAAATTTCAGTTTCACAAAGACACTGTGCATTAAGCTTCTTTTCTGAAAGGAGGAAAAAAGAACTATCATGAAAGCACACAACCAAGAAGAAATGGAAATGGGAATGGCCTTTGTACTTTGGTAAAAGACACATCTGCAAAGTTCTGTGTGAGAAATAAGTGAACAGCATGAGTCAAATACCAAATGTTGAAACAATAAATGTCTGTAGATGGAAACTGGCAGTACAGGTAAGTTGGTGTGTTGTAGTGGGGTCTATATGACCACATGTTGTAGTCACATAGCTTAACTGGGAATGTGTCATGTTGGACAATATTAGTAGGAAAACCACATTCCTCTGCATTTTGCTCCCTTTAAATCTATAACTCAGTTCAAAGAAGCACTCACCAATGCAGAGGCTTGTGTGAGAACACTCGCGAGTCTTTTTCTCAGGTTTCTGGCTGCCTTCATTTACACCGGAAATATGCAAGGCAAACTCAATTTTTTCATAAATAATTGATAGATTTTCTTTAAGTTATGTCAAGAAAAACAGCAGTGCTGTTTTCAAAGAAAAGAAAGAATGTATTTCTGATTTCATTTGAGTTTGGGCTTGAATACTGCTAGAAGGCCAAAGTAATTGACTTCTAAGGCTGCAAGGTATCATTCTACTCATCTCATTTGATTTCTCATTAACACCATGTAATGTGTACTTTCACTTCCAGGAATTCCCACATCAAATGTAATTTTTGATTGAGCTGAACCATACCTCCCCAACTGATATTACATGTAAACACGCAAGGTAAAGAATTCAATGAGGAAACCTGATACTCTATGTTAGATTCTGTTGCATAAAAATTGTTAAAGACAACTTGTGATTTGTTTGAATTTGAAAAAAAAACAGAGGTGAATGAAGTTCTGCAACCCAATTCCTTCTGAGTTTTCTGTTGCTGGGAGGAGGGATGAGTGCTAGAAGCAAGTCAAGAGAGCTCTGCAGATAATTTTGTGACAGGCGTGCTGGATGGACTGACAGAGGGGCGCTCTCCTGGATCTGCTTGAGGGGATGCAATGGTCAGTGGCAGTCTTTGCTGCAGTGATTGTGAGATGATAGAGCTGCAGAATGTGAGGGAAGGAAGGAAAGCAGCTGTCAGAGTAATGATCAGGAACTTCAAGATAGTCAAATTCAAGAAAGCTTGTTCAGGGAACTGATAGTCATGGGACTATGCCTTAAGGCTTAAAGGGGCCAAAGATTGCTGGATGATCATCAGGAACAACCTCCTCAAAGTGCAAGAGCAGTCCATCTTGATGTGCAGACAGCTGAGCAGAAAACCAGCTTGGCTGAAAGAGCTGACCAGGCAGGCCAGGATGGCATGAGAAAAGTCGGATCTCAGCTGCAGCTAAAACTAATGAGGAATGTGAAGCACAAACAGAAATATCCCATAGGTACTTTGACAGCAGAAGAAAACCATGGGAATTGGCGTCTGCTGCTGAATAGGATGTGCAGCTTGATGATGAATGACATGGAAAAGGCGGAGGTACTCAATATCTTCTTTGCCTTGCTCTTTTCTGGCAAGTAAGTCTTGGTCTTTATTGTCTGTGCCTGGAAGCACAGTGAGACAGAGAGAAGTGCTGCCAGCAGCGCAGGAGTGAGCCACAGCAAACTGAAAATCAACAACCCAGTGGAACTGAACAGGATGAATTTTAGGTGTTGTCAATATTACTGTGAGGCCCATCTGTAATTTTTTTTCGAAGGCTTTGACAAGCAGGGGGACTTTCTGAAGGCTGTCCAACTTCTGGAAAAGAACAAGAAGGAGGATCCCGGTAACTACAGGAGGGTCAGCCTCAACTCGGTTCCTGTGACAGTTAAGGGGACTGGCTTCATGGAACCTATTTCCAAACATCTGAAGAAGAAGGTGGTGTTTTGGAGCAACCAACATGGATTTTCCTAGTACAAATAATGTCTGATCAACATGGTTGCTTTCTCTTATGAAATGACTGTCTATGTGGACAAGGGGAGAGCAGAGCACATTGTTTGCCTTGGCTTTCCAAGACCTTTGAAATGGTCTCCCATAGCATACTGGCAGGCAAATAACAGGCTGTGTGTTGAATGGGCTAGACTTCAGGCTGTTGAAAAGCTAACTAGACCATTTGGCTCGAAGTGTTACTGGTTAATGGTTCAGTCTGACCAGTAGCCAGTGAAATACAGTATTCGCGGGGGTTGATATGGGGCCTAATACTCTTTAATGTATTTATTACCAAGAACTGTGGGAAGGAATGTACCCTCAGCAAATTAATGGATGACAGGAAGTCGGGGTGAACGGTTGATGAGAACACCTGCCATTTGTAGAAACCTTGACAAGCTGGAGGAATGGGCTGACAAGAACCTAAAGAAGTTCATTAAAGATGGATGCAAAGTCCTGGATCTGGAGCAGAACAACTTCATTGAGCAGTGCGGGCTGGGAACTGACTGGTTAGGTCACAGCTCTGCTGAGAAGGACCTGAGGTCCTTGTGGACAGCAAAGCAAATGTGTGTCAGTACCATGCCTTTATGGCAATGAAGGCTAGCCATGCTGGGCTGTGTTAGCAAGAGCATGAATAGTAGGTCTAGGTCTAAGAAAGTGATTTTTCTCCTCTGCTTGGCATGTGTCAGACCATGTCTGGAGCTGTGTCCACTTTTGGACTGGATGGTCTTCAGGGGTTTCTTCTGATATAAATGCTTCTGTGATTGTATGAACAAGGAAATTACAAAGTAACAGTTATACGGATTATTTGGAACAACACCATGAGATTTTTGTGTGTGTGTGAGTGAAAAATATCTCTATTTCATAAAGGGATTGATTTCTGCTTCATTATGTTTAACAAGATTTTTAGTTGAGGACATGAGATGATTTCTTGGGGTGGATAAGCAATCTGATAGCCTTAAGGCAGTAACTTTAATATGAAGCCTTATGAAATTTTCTGAGATAATGAACAGAAAGAACAATCTGAAGAATTTATTTTTCTGTTTTAGAGTGTTCTGAGAAGAGGAGCTACATGGCTTAAACCAGGGCACAAATGGGATCATATTATTAACTATTTTGGAGTGCAAATAACCCTAGTGTTAATGCTCAGAAACATGCAATCTTTTAAAAACTGGTGTCGGTGTGATCATGTTGCCAGATACTGTAGCAAATAAAACTTTGGTGTTCAGCCACATAGGCTTCTTCTGTCTCATTTTTGATTGATTCAGCATGTTGACTTTCTATCTGCATCTTTGCATCAAGAAAACTTTCTTGATGTCTTTGGTTTTGCTACTAGTATGGAATAAATTGTGGAAATCAGTGGAAGTGTCATTTTTATCCAGCTTCTGCTGAGATGTGCAGTTGATTTTCAAGGGGTCTGATTATGACAGTGTTGTGGGTGCATTGAGATATTTGCATAGAAAGCATTACAGGGATGCAGAAGCATAGCTCCTTTAACAGCCTTCTATAGAATGTAAAGAAAATGTGCTCCACCACTTAATCTTTTAATCACACAAATTAATCTTTTTTTCAAATGAAACCGTAACGACAAAAAAAAAAGGAAAAGAAAAAAAAAATCCATATGCAGTTCTTCTCCAGCACTGCTCACATCACAGTTTTTTTGGTTGCCATGATTTATTGTAGACCTCACTTGAACAGTCATCCAGAATACATACTTGTCTCATTCTGCAGGGGGTAAGTAAGATATTAATGCATCTCCTACTACCTGGAAATCATTCCTTCTGTTGAACTTCTATTGCTAAGAATCTACAAGAGTTTCTGAGTGGGTATCTAACTTAACCTTTTAAGACAAATGTTTCGACTGTATTGTGAGGCAGCAGTTTGAATAAAATGATTTTTTGAAATTGACTTTGAACATAGAGTGTAAGATCAACAAGGCTTGACATACACTGAGGTTCTCAGATGTAGATCTGGTAACTCCGTTTTACACAGAGCACATTTAACTCTGTTAAATACAGAGATCAAAAGCTGTTTAAAATTCGTTTTTGTAACTCCCTGCCTAACTGATTATGCCCCAAACATAGTGTAAGTATGTCTGTCTTGAATCATGCAGACTTCCAAAAACCTGGTTAAAGGGTGCAATGACTGACCTTCAGCAATCTAATTGCACCTCTCTGGGGAATTCTTATGTATCAGAAAAAGAAATCTGCTTCTTCCAAATCATTCTGAAGTTTGATAGAAACATTGCAGTAATGGCTTATATGTGAAATATATTAGACACCAGCAAGAAGCTCCATTTTCTAATGTTTCACAGAAGGGAAGAAAGTAAACAGAAATTATCTTTGATGACATAATCAGTGGGTGAAGGAAAATATAATAATTGTGGCTCTTTCCCTCTTTCTACTTGATATTTATGCACCCCTTAATTACATTCTCATTTTTTAATTTCTGTTGCTTTTTGTGAGAATTTCCTCAAAGTGCTACTTTCACTGGCAAATTTCAAATGCTAAAAAAAGCAAGTGGAGAAAATAGAGAATCATTGTCAAGCACGGTCCAAAAGGCTGGCTTGTTATTTGCTTGGAAGGACATCTTATTTCAAAATTTCATTTGATCCTTTTTAAAAAAAATATTCAAAATTAGTAAAGAGAAAAGACTGCTACTAACATTCTGCTAACTCTTTAGAACTCTCTCTGCTAATTCTTTCTTTTCTGTTTAAGTTAGTCCTTTGTTTCCATATAGCCTACACGTTAGAATTGCATAATCTACTCAAAGATCTAAGTATACACTTGGTACCCTGTAGGTGTTTCTGTATGCACCTATATAAAGAGTAGGTATGCAGACATGTAGGAAGCTTGAAACTTTCATGCAAAAAAACCTAGATGAAATTTAGCAGAACATATTCCACCTTTGAAATTGCAAAGAAAATAAGCCACAACATTAACCATGGGAATGGTTCACAGCTGCATCAGGGGAGGTTCAGACTTACGTTAGCAGGTTTTTCTTTATTGAGAGGGTGGTCAAACACTGCAACAGGCTTCCTAGAGAGCTGGTCGATGCCCCAAGCCTGCCAGTGTTTAAGAGGCTTCTGGACAATGCACTTAACAACATGCGTTAACTCTTGGTCAGCCCTGAAGTGGTCAGGCAGTTGGACTAGTTGATTGTTGTTGGTACCTACCAACTGAAATGATTCTGTTCTATTCAGGGCTGCATCGACAGAGCACTGAGCTATTCCTATTCCCAACTTCCATTATACCACTATGTAACTTCCCATATGAATGTACTAACTTAATTCAGAGACAACTTCATGTTGTTCAAAGTTCAGCTAATACCTTCTGCGTTTCTCAGCCCAGGCTGAAGAGGGAAATGAGTAGCTGCACAGCTTGCATATATTCACTTATCAAGGGAGAAGGAATACACACATAGGGAAAGTTGCAGACCCACTGCTCCCCCTTCACAAATCAAGATCTTTTCCAAAGTATGCCGGTCAGTGTAGTGTATCATAAACTGGACAGATTCTGAAGTGAAGCTATGCATTTGGATGGGATTTTTGTATACACTATTGTACTGTGCATGGTTACACAGCAGAAATATGAAGTAATTCATTGTAGACTGGGTAGTTACTACCATGATGTTTGGATCCTCAAAGGGCCTTAGCTGTTGAATTCCACAATTCAAATCCATTCATCAGAATTTCACACAATCAACCTTAGTTTGGCTTTTACAGCCCATTTTTTCTGTTGGGGAAATTATCTAGAATTTACTCTTCAGACTGAGAGTAGGGCTGAGAAAATAAAAATCAGGCTTGGTTGTTACCAGTTTTAAAACGTTAATAGTCTTTGTATGAGAATGGAAGACAGAATGAGTCAATGAAAAGGTATATCAACAAAGTTATCCTTAAATTTCATTTATGATTTGCCCAAACTGCCCATTTCAATTTTTAAGATTAAATCCTACTGTTTTAATGTAGTTCCCTCATTATTACTTCCCAGCACTTCACATACACTGCATACGTATAACTGGTGAGTTGTCATAACACAACATAGCTTTTCCATCTGGGTGTATCCCTCATGGGCGTTTTAGACATTTGCTGTTAATTTTATTGAGATCCATCTTTTAGTTATCACATACTAAGCAACTGTGTTGCCACTTGGTTTTGAACTCACATTTCATGAACACTGCAACCAGAGTGCTAAATAAAATACAAAGTATAGTGAGTAATCTTCAGGACTAAAAGGCAAACTTAAAAAATAAAGAGGTATAGAAGGAATAGAGCTTGTCCCTTCTTAATTTCCACTACTATTCCTTTCCACACTTTGCTCTGTGATCCACTTACCTGTCTCCACGTTCTTTGGTTTTTAGAAGAAAAATAGAAGAGGAGCAGGTTCTGCAATGGATCCCGTAGAGGCAGTTCCAAATCAGACTGGTTGGGAGCAGGGCTGACATTTTTTAAGAGAATTATGCATTGTGGCAGCTTACAATAGCAGGAAATTCAGAAAGTCCCTTCTTGCCATACGGTCAATATTCCTAAGCCTCTCTTTAAAATATAGTGTCATTCACTACAAAAGTGCCAGGCAAGAATCTGGTGCTCCTCTGTTAAGTGTCTGACATTGGGATGTTCCCTGATGGGCAGAGGAGTCCTCCAGATGCCCCTGGCAGTCTAGCTTAGGGGTTAAAATTTAGGGTTACAGGATCTCCCTTTAGTGTCCTTTGAAGTTGTCTCTCCACCTTCACCATCACTAACTTTAGAGGAAACTTAGGTCCTTATTTTGGAAGGCTCTTTTGCTAGAAATGGTATATGGGCATGCTATGGTTGTCAGGCAGGCCAGCTGGACTTCTGTCTAGATGTATCTGTATTAAGAGATGGTTTGGTATTGTTGTATTCACTCCTGAAGTTTTCATACTCTTCTCATTCACCTTTTGGGCCTTATTACATTCAAATCTTATTTTCTCAGGAGATCAAATACGTTCTGAAATTCCCTGGATAGGATCTCCTTCCTCCCTCAGTGGCTCAGATGCTTTAACATCTCAGTAAAAGGACAACCTCACAGCTGCTGGTAATAAACTCAAAGGTTTCAAACAGATCAGGGCCTGAGTAATCTTGTGATGAGTAGCTATAGGATTCAGCTGTTATGTGGAAGATTTAGTTAATCTCTAGCTGCAGAAACAAAGGCTGCTGCACCAGTATTTCAGGGGCTGGATTCCTCCCCCAGATTTCTGACTAAGCTTCCTCTATTGCATGAAGAAACATGTGTCACGGAGCAGGATCTGAGCAGGTGCCGCTTGAGCCAGCTAATACGAAAGGGTAAGCAAAAGGGCATCTTGTTGCCATTTCAAGGGCCATAATCTTGGCTTCTGTGTATCTGGATTCCATGACTGGAGATTGTCTTAGGGCAGACATCCATGCTGAGTCACACAGATAGTTCAGCAGCATGCATGGCTGGCTTTCATGAGAAAAAGTACAAGGGTGAAAGACTACTTTATGTACAATAACCTAGGGGCTGTAATTCCCTTCTGCCATAAAGTGTTGTATTGCTGCTGTTGCAGGCAGAGTGCTGTGACACCCTGAGTTTGTCTGTCTCCTTGCAAGAGCTGTTACTGAAAAGGACCCAGAAGCTAGATTGCTCAAGATGGACCTTGGCCATTTTGCTTCCAGTGCTTAATGGGGGAGGGAACAGTCCCAGTTTGCGCCTGCTGTGGCATGATTGTGTCTATGCTTTATACTAAGCATGTAGATGTGAATTAGACACAAAGGCTCTCAGACTAGAGCAGAGAAGGAAATAACCATGGGCAGGAGTAGAGGTGTCTACAGAAATTCCAAGTGAAAAATCATTTTGTCTTTTGAAGAAGGTGAAAATTGAGTATTGGATTTTGGATCTAGGGTTTGCATTGTTTTGGTACCTAAACCAGGCATATTTGTGTATTTTTGGTTTAGTAAATACGTTTCTGTGACCTAAAAGAATGGAACACCTTAATTCTGTTTCACCTTAGCTGTGTGTGCTTAATTCCTTTTAAGATCTTTGAAAATTTTACTGGAAGTTTCAAAAGCCTTTGCCCAAAAATAAAATCATAATACAACTGTAACCCTCAAATGCAAACTGTGATACAGATGTGGTCTGGGAAGAGTCTAATTAAATAAAAGCAATTCGAAGAGCTTTCCCCCCCCCCCCCTCCCTACCCCAACTTTTCTATGCTTGTTGAGACCAGTGCAGAAGTGGTAGTGATTACCAATTTAGCAATGCATGCAGCATGGATTTCTTTTTCTCTGACAGTCAGACATTCCTTGGTGGTGTGCTACCAGCTGAAACGGGGAGTATTTTGGTAGATGTACCTCCTTGGTCCATTAGAAATACTGTGCAACCAGTGGCTGCTCTGTGACTGATAGGAATGTGCTGCTGACACAACAGCAGCTGGTGATTTCATTGGTCAGCATTGGCAGTATGGTTTGATTTAAGGCCACTTGGCTTCAATAACTATCTAAATATTGTATTTTTATATGTGAAGCTCACCATTAGATTCTGAAATGTGGAGAACTGGGAAAATATGATGAGGATGAATGCATAAGATTTTGGAGAGCTTCTAATTGTTAACACTGAAATTACATGGAATTGTCTTTTCATTGTTAAAAACTTGAAAATTTATCAAGAAATGAAATGTGTCACATCTGTCTCCTTAATTCTCTCGGTCTTGATATAATTATTCACTAACAGAACTAAAGTCTGAATTTTTAATGACACTCAATATATAATCTAAAATTTCCATTCTTGTCAAATCAGCAGAGGAAATAACAAGTGATCTATCCTGGTTATGAAAATTAAAAATGTACATCAGATGAGAGCCCCGGTCATTTGGGAAAATTCAGTCAGAACAGGGAGTTGTCACAGTGCCTTTGTAAAAGTTATGCCACACTTCAGTCTGGAAAACTTCCAGTGACATCAATAAGAGCAGGTCAGGTGCAAAATTTTGAATTAAAATCACCTTCTTTTACTCCTTCCTGAAAGCCTCCAAATTCTTAAAGTCTGGTGTGATTTCTAATACAAGCAGCAGAGTTTAAGGTCCAGACTTTAAAAGAATAAGCAGTAAAGGAGGTTCTTATTCAGTCTCCTTGCTCTGACATTTTCATGAGAGCTGCAGGAAGTCTGCTGCTAATAAAAAGACACTTTGAATTGCCATTAAGAGCTCTCTCATCTGATGTCTGAATTCAAATGGGATGCTGAAATGCTAAATGCAAATGCTGCCCACTAGCTAAAAGGTTGCAGACTACTTTCACTCTGGTTTTTGCTCCAATATTTACTACCTTAAATTTCCAGTTGGGCTTTGTTTGGTAATAAGAGGCGTTCAGGTCAGTGGGCTTAGAGCAGGCACAGAGGTTAGCAACGCAGGCTTGCTGAATCCAATTCAGAATCCATGCGGATACCTGCTGTATAAAATAACTTTCAGTAAATGCCCTTCATTACATCTCTTCACTAACTCGGGTATTAACAACATCCTTAGAAGCTACGTTTTCAAGAGGCATTATCAATTCACATGTGCAGCATAGCTTACACTCTGGTTACACAATCATGTCTTTTTAGAAGGAGTTATGTCTTGAGCTATCAAGCGACATCGTATTTCCACAAAGCGACATGCGTGGTTCTTGGAGAAAAACTGGGCTCTGAGATCATTTTTAGTTCTGGAGTGAAAGCATTCTTCTCAAAAATCAACTTCAGTGTTAAATATCCCTTTCAACAGTCTCTTAATTTGGAGACTAAACCAGTTGGTCAGAAAATTATCGGTTTCCTATTATAAATGCACTACTTTAATGTTCTTTGTGTTCCTGGGCTCTGGTTTTAATTTCATGTGAAACCAGTACATTTTCAAATTTATATAGAAATAACATATGGTATTTGGTTGCTATGGTGATATAAATCCCTGTTTATTCATTTATGAATAATAATAATAAAAATCTAATTGAATCAAGTTAAATTTTCATCCCACTGTTTCCTGAAGCAAGCCTTTCATGAAGACTTCACGTACACTTGATTTAACTACTTTATTGTCCTCTTTAACACGATTTTGTGTTCTGCTTGTGATCCTTTGTTAAAGCTCTAAGCATTAATTTTAGCTTATTGCTACCCCACTGGCAAACATTAATGCATAAATACAAAATGTCTCTTTTGTATTAGGACAGTCAAGCAGCGGAACATGTTGCCCGGACAGGTTGTGTGGTCTCCACCCTTGGAGTTTATCCCAGCAGACGCTGCTTGGAGCAAGAGGCTGGACTGGAAACCGGTATTATTCTGTGATTCTTTTAGTGGGGTCCGTCTGATCTGCAGATCCCAAAAGCCCAGTTGGTCAGTTACTGCAGCTTGAAAATGTAAGATGGGAGTATGCAAAGAATTTTTCCAAAGTCTCCTGTATCTATTTTAGGGATGTAACTGGTGCTGCTGGGAAAGTCTGTTCTCAAAGGCTTCATCCCAGAGCCTCATTTTACCCTACTGCTGTGATTAGCTTTAATTTTATTTTCTGTATCATTTGAGGTCACACCTTGTGCTGAATGATGTTTTCCTTGGATCATTTGAGGAAATTCTCGGACCTGAAAGACATCACGTTTTGGCTGTTAGTAACCTGCCTTTATTTCAAACTCCACTTAGCAATTAGGGTTGTAGTCTGATAGTGCCATATGATGTTTTCACTTCCTGACTAGAGTCAAGCTCTATGGTTTAGACTGTCTGAAAGACTGCCTAGGAACACAGCCTCAGGTAGAAAGACACAGCGAAATCAGCCCTTTGGCTTTGCAGAGAATGAGCTAAGCACTGCAAATTTTATCTGTGGAGGAGTGGGCACTTCTAAATGGACCATTTAGCAACTGAGGTTTTCTATTTTTAAATATATATATGATGTTTATATCTATAAAGTCATATTCAAATACATATAAAATAGAAAAACCTCCATTGTTTTTCATATATATATCTATCTCTGCTGGAGATTAAAGGCCTCAAGGTTTGTTATAAAGGCACTGCAGTGCAAATTATTATTATACGGTGAGACTCCCATTGCACCTTAAACTCCATTATAATACATGTCATTCACATTCCTAAATGCCCGCTTCAGGCCAGCTAACAATAAAAAGATTTCCCTAAATTGTATTCTGTTTTCCAGGGTGGATATTCCAGACTGAAAAATACTATCCTTGGTGGTCTTTCTCCCTGTCTCACTGTGATACATGCATACATAAATATATCTATCTCATATGAAAAATAATAAAAAGAAAAATAATGTTTGTATCCATGTATGTATAAGTGTGTAAATATATATATATGCGTATGCACACAACCATACAGAAAGCAACCGTAAGGGCCTTTTTTTTTGGGTTTTTTTTGTACTATTTTCTGTATTTCCAGGATTCCAGGCAATTATTTGAGACTTTCAAATTAGAATGATCTGTTAAAGGGGAGTTTTACTTTATTATTCTGATCTGTCATTTCTTTTATGTAACAAGCCAGCTGTTATTTGAACAGCATCATTCATTTCCTCAATGGAATGATGACACTACAATCAGCCTTCATTATCTTCCCATGCTCTTATATGAGAACTAAGTGCGGAGGAAATACTTTGTAATTACTCTAGGCAGATTTCCCACATGTTAGAGATGCCATAGATGGGATTAATGAATATCACTTGAAAAGGTTGAAGTAGACAAAAACAAAATTAGGCTTCAGTAATCGCAACATGCAGATGGGTTGAAATGCTAGTGGGAAAAAATCCCATCAGCAATTAAACTTGCTTCTTGGAACAGCAGATGTGCACAGTCTTTTACTGAATACTGAGTACGCTTGAAAGGAATTTGTAGAGAAAGAATGCTGAAATATACACAGCTCTGCTCAGGCAGGACTGGGACGAGCTACAGGGTTGTGCTTATTTTACTTAGCAGGCATCAGGACCCCCTGTCTCTGCTCAAAGAATCCCAAACTTCTGCTGGCTGATGAGTGCCCTCCTACCACTTCTGCTGCTTTCTGCCGTGAAAAGCTCTTCTGCCATCAGAGACCTATCAAAGGCCTGATCTAGGACACCAACCATATGGTACAGATTGACCCTTTAATCTCTGAAGGGCGCTGTTAGTTCTCCAAAGGAGACATTCCTCAAGCCCTATTTTGCAGCTGGCAATAGCACAAGGGCATCTCCGATCGCTTCCTCTCCAGATAATCTTCAAACATCTTACTGACAAGAAAAACTGTACAACTGAAAACCACCCACAAAACCAAATTAGCTAGCCACCTAGAGGACTTGCTGTGAGTCGTCAAGAGGGAGCTACAATCTAGAGAGGCAAATGCATCAGCGAACAGCACAAGTACTAAAACAGTTGTTTCAGTTCGTAGTGCTGGGCTTTTCAAACAACTGTTTTTTCAAACAACAACCACATCTGATTTGCAAGGTCCAAACAAAAGGTCCACAGTCCCAACTGCAGGATACCGCTCAGTATGACCCTTGGGGAAAGTGGGAGGGATAAATGAGCAAGGAGGCGAATTCACAGGGCTTCTACTTGTGCTGATTTTTCATTGATGGTTTTTGTTCTCGTATATTCTGATGGTCAACATGTAGAGCAACATGAGAGCTCTTACATTAGAGTGAGTATTCTAACTCCTTAATTATTGAAAAGTGGAGTCCAGTCCCTTTCCATTGTAGTAGGTGGAATGGATCTGACTGCTACAGAGAAACTGTCATCTTTCACCTTGCACAAAAGAAGTGCTGTGACCTGACCCAGTGGTTGGAAATACAACTTTCACTGTCAAAAGCAGCAGCTTCTCTAAGGGAAAAACTTAAGTTCCCTTCACCCTTTCCTCTGTTGGGAAGAGACTGGATTCCTCTCCCTTTCTGCTTGCCTGCCACACTGCGTGGCAGGTGAGTAACCCTTCACACCTCTCTCACTGGTTTCTGCTGATCCTTGGCCACAGCTAGACCTCAGGCTGGTTCCAGAATCTGACACTGACGACACAATAGGCAGAGATGTATACAGCCATAGAATACATACACATAGAGAGATACCTGCAGCATCGTAGAAATAGCCAGTTAGACTAAATCTTACCTGTGATTTGATCCCAGTCTCTACAATAAATTCTGCTCACATCTTAGAGCTAACATAGTTGCCAATGAAGAGAAATCTTTTGGGATAGCTTAGTTACAGTCAAGAAGCATTGATCTGTCCCTATATAAAGCCAACTGTGTTCTTGATTGCAGTTATAATACATAAAATACTATGCTTGACACTAAAAGGTCTGTATCTGATTATGACTATTATTTTCTTTTTGAAGTATGTGGAAAAGCATTTTGTATCCCAGCTACTGCTATGCTTGAAATCTTGTTAGGGACAAAAGGGACCATTTCATATATATATGGAGCAAAGAATTTGTTGTTAGACTAGTCAAAATCATAACAATATCCAAAATAAGTCAAAGAGTTACTTTATTCCGCTACTATTAATGCTATTAGTCTACAATACTATTAGTCCAAGGTAGTGTGGAAAAAACTCATCAATAATACTCTTAATACTTGAAAAAGAAAACTTTGATAATATCTACTTCTTTTTCCTGGAGCTATGCTCACCCTTCCAGTGTCCCTATGGGAGCTACAACCAATAGCTTCAGTCTTCTTCAAGCAGAGGGTTGTGCATGTAGGGGGAAAGGTCCATGCTGAGTCATGGGCACCCTGCAGTCTTCAGGAGACATGTGGTGGGGTCCCTTCCTCCTTGACCTTGGGGTCTACCTGGGGCTATTTTTACATTTTCATAACACGACCTGCTTCTGCTCACTGAGCATCACCCAAAAACCTTCTCCAACTCCTGTGAACATAAAGGGCTACTGTACATCACACAGTGACTACCTAGATCTGTTGAAACTTTATTATACAGTATCCCCAGAAGCTACAACTCATCAGGCATTAGTTCCTTGACTATTGCAAAAACTAGCTCAGGCCCAGAGAAGTCCTGAGTCCTTCCACTGTTAGGCCCATGCTAAGCCTGCGATCTTCTATGACTAATGGAAAAAAGTTTATTTGCTGATGCACACTACCACTAGGTGATTCCTGGTGGTGAACAGAAGCTGTTAACCAGTGACTATTCAACATGTGAATATCTCTGTGGGAGAGGTGTAAAGGTTACCTCTGCCACCCTAATCTTCAGGTTTTGTTTCCCTTGGCTTTGTGCAGCTCTCCTCTGCCCATTCTGCCTGTACGGTCAAGTCTCTTCACGCACATGTGCAAACAGACAGCTCCTAAATATACTGTATGCTACAACTTTGTAAAAAATATTTAGGAATCACAACTGTTGTGAGCATGCAGCAGCCTGATTTGAACAGAGGCAGTGCCTGCAATAAAAAGCCTACCAGCTGACGTCAGGGCTTTATGGAATTTTCCACAGGAGGGAAAAACTAATCCAGTATCTCCCCTATCAATTTTCTGTTTATTCATCAATTTATATTTAGGTCAGTATATATTAAATTGTTATGGCAGTGTCCTTTTTTGAGCCCTCATTCATTTTAGAATCTCACTTTTATTTTTGGCTAATGGCTGATAAATTAAACCGCAAGATTTAGAAATGCGTTTTTAGCTCTGATGACAGCATCTCCACAAGAAGCTTATCTCTAGTCCCTGGAGAGGTCTTAAACATGGCAGTTGGATTCCTGTGAGTGGAGCCACCCAAACATCTGCCACACACACCTTGTTTTATCTTTAGCCTCACACATAGCTTCCCATCTCTGCACAAGTCTTTCAAGCATAGATAAAGAATTCATTGCAGAGATCAGCAGATGGTTTTTATTGTTATTATTCCTATTGGCACCAAAAGTGCTTAAAACAATGAGCAGGCTTTGGAACGGTATTTCCTCCTCTATTTCTCATTTTGTTTTGACAGTCATTTGAGCATCTCCAGATTCCCAGATTAGACTCAGTATGTGGTTTATCTATTTCATCAATATTCTTACAAAGAAAAGCTCATCTTCTGCTTCAGCCAGTCCCCCTCAGTCATTTCTGAAAGCCTAGCAGTTATATTAAGTGTGCCTCTCACACCCTCTTGTTATCATCTCAGATTGTTGTCTGCATTTAGTGTCAGATAATAATAATAAAAAAAAATCAGAAAAATAGTAGATTTGGGATTGTTAGCATCACTTAGCAATCAGTATGCCTTATGCTTCCTATTAGAAGACTTCTTTTCAACTGCTGACAAGCCTTCCTTGATTTAGTTGTTTTCAACTCAAATTTTCCATGCTGAATGGCTGTTTCTGCCCAATAGATTTATTTATTTTTAAATCCACTTGTAAATGGTTTGGTACCAGTAACAGAATGGAAAAAGACATTTGTTTTGCTCATGTTAAAAGATTCAGCCTTTTTTTCTACTTAGAAGACCCATCACGTACACCTGCATTTGCGTGTTTTGGCGTGACTTTTCTCTCTCTGGAAAAAGCTGCTCAGATTTGGCCTCTGAAAAGCCACACTTGGCTTATGTCCTATAGATATCCTCTTGCCACAGATTTCCAGGATAAAGCCTCCCAAAATCCCAGCTGTGGCAGGTCTATCATGTGGTTGAATGAAACTATGATTAAAATTGTAGCTGTATCACAGCTATTCATTCTTACTGTGCCAAGTCCAGGTTTCAGATCTTAAGGGTCTTTTCTCCTGTGTGCTTGGTAAGAAATTTCTTGCTGGGCCCAAGAAACCTGGAGGAAGACTTTAATTTATTTATATGCCAAGGGGTTAAAACAGCATGGGAAAGTAGGGGTGACCACAGAACAGCATGTGGGAGCACAACCTGGGGCAGGATGAGATGTGAAGTTGTAGATGGTGGAAGTGTGCATTGCAGGCTGTGGAAAAAGCGCGACTGAGAGTGGGGAGAGGAACAGTGTGTTTGCCAGGGCAAGAAAATGAGGGTGAACGTGGAGGAGAAAATATGGAAGAAGGAAAAGTCTACCGTGTAGATGTGGAAATCAAAGGAACTGCAAGCAGATTGGGCATCTGGATGAGAAGAACCAAGTTTGGAAACAGTGAGGCAAAGGACAAAATGCAATGAGGCGGGCAGATATGACCTGACACTGAGGCAGGGTGGAGGGTAGAGAAAAGGGATGTGGGTGTAGAAGAACCATGGATGAGGGGCTAGATGAAAACAAAGTCTGGCAAAAAGTCTGGGCACTCCAGGTTCAGTACTGCTGAAAGGGAAGTGGTCAAAAAGTTACAGCATGGCTGTGGGATCAGGAGGTGGTGCTGGCTGTTTAATTAGAGAGAAAGGAGTTGTTCAGATAAGGAGGCTTTCACTTTTATTAAAAATTGGAGAAATGGGACTGACTGCATGGGACTATGATGAGGCTGCAGTGACAGAGTAGGGAAAGGACTGCAATGGGGACACTCTCTTGCACCGGGCCAGATACAATCAAGTTGGAAGGGAATGGGCAGAACAGCCTGTATACGAGCAGAAACCTCCCACTAGACCATGAATTTCAGTCATTCTCAACTGCACAATCCATGGCCATGTATATGTTCCATGCCTGGACCAATGTAACTGTGCAAGCATAATGATCTATCTAGGAAAATTTATCCTGTTTCCTTTGCACTTGTCATAAGGAGGAATTAGGCCAGGAAAAGTACCACACTAACAGAATCACGATTCAGTTTCCCACTGCCCTTGCTAGCTCAGATATTTCTATTTAGTACTGCACAGTGCTCAGTATAATCCACATTTACTGAGTTCCACGTATTTTCTTTTCTGTTGACAAACCTACGCAAATTGCTGCTATTGCTAAGTGTGTTGCCTCAAATGGCAGAGCTGGTAAACTTCTGATTGTTATGGTTCACTTTCTTAAAAACCTAGAGACTTCTACACAAAAAACACACGCTGCACACAAACACATTAAAAGAACATTTTTCAAGATTGAAAAATCACTGTGCATGAAATCTTTGTTAAGTACTAGAGCAAAGGCTGCTCATGCTGAAGTGAGCAAACAATCTGCTTTTATCTTATATGTCTTTTCTAAGGTGGCTGAGAGATTTTTTCTGAAACATGCCACTATAAATTTTATCTGTGGAAGAATAAGATCTCAGCCTAAATAGAAATATGAGCATAGAAAAAGCAATAATAATATATGTTTCCAAGTTTCCCACAGTAAAAATTATTTTACAGATTAATTATGATCTCTTTTCACCTCTGTAATTCCGTGATTGATCAGATCTGGCATTTAAATAGTGGTATCATTTTAAAATTAAAAAGCTGGTGAGGAATAAACTAGTGAAGCATTTACCTTTCTATCTCCCTGTTTTCCTTCCACCGTTCACTCCACAAGCACAAGGTTTTGTACAGGCTCAGTAAACCAGTTGTGATCCAAACTGCGATAATTTGGTTTTGAAAAAGGCATGTGGTTGGCTTTTTTTGGGGTCGATTTTATTTTTATTTTTTTTTTTAAGAGTAATGAAAAGCAGTTGGCAAGATGACAGCAGATGTAAAACCCAGGCTGAGGCTGTCAGCGTGGATGCAGCAGTGCAGCTGCTTCCTGCCTTTGAGAAAGGTCAGGAGAATATGCAGACAGCTCAAACAGCATGTAGATGTTGCTGAGGATTACGGGCTGCTTAGGCAGCAGTGTAAGTACAACATGAAAGTGAACAGAACATGCAAGCACAAAATGCATAGGAAACACCTTTTCATTTTACTCACGACAAGCGATGTCAGCAGTAACAGACAACGCCTGTTGGTTGGACAGGCGGTCACACCTCACTTCTTCCGACAGGCAAAAGGTGCTGGCTCACCTCTGTGGATGCCCTGCAGGGAAGCAGAGGCTGAAGCCCACCAACATCAATCAAAGCTCATTTACCTCAACGTGCTTTGAATTTGGTCTTCAGACAACACGTCCCTCTGGGTCTCGCTGTTCCGCGAGCCTCCATCGCCCAGCAGGCTGGGCTGCAAAATCCCTGAGGGGCGTTGCTTATTTGACACGCCTTTGTACAACACCACGTTTATTTCAGGTCCTCCTTGAATTTATCCTAATTTCAAGCAATTAGGAACAATAATTAGGAATACAGCTTCTCTGTAGTTTCTCACAGAGACAGGTTAGAAGACATTTAACCTATTTAAGATCTGAGTCACCTTTGTTACTGTCTGTATTTCTCCCAGGCTATATCGTAAAGGGAGGACAACCTGGCTCCTCGTTTAGGTGCCTTGGTTGGATCTCTGGAGTCCTGTGGAACAGGGGGCTCAAGAAGCTTAACAAGTCCACGCACATCTCATACTGAAGCTTGAGAGATTAAGGCAGCAATGAAACTCTCTAGTTATGATCCGGATTA
Organism: Falco punctatus; assembly: GCF_963210335.1. Taxonomy (NCBI): domain Eukaryota; kingdom Metazoa; phylum Chordata; class Aves; order Falconiformes; family Falconidae; genus Falco; species Falco punctatus. Next base: position 45,610,948 of record NC_137581.1, read on the forward strand.
AATATTTCAAGGAAGGGGAGTGGTGATCTGAAAGCTCATTGACTGCTGAGGGAAGGGATGGATGAAATTAGAGCCCCTGAGTGCTTTCTTTCCTTTGACAGCCACAAAGTATGAAATTATCCCCTTGGGACATATAATCTTTTTTTATATTAATGAAGGTTTGCCCTCTATAAAGATCTTTTTATTTTACATTTCAGCAAGCATTGCATTATTTTATTGTTTGCTGCTGATGTGGCAATTTCACCCTGTTAGCCCTCTGGATATATTGGCAATCCTAAAATGCCATTTTTCTCTTGTGAGAAAATTGCCAAGAAGAAAGTTGTCCTTTTAACTCTTGCTGGACCAACCAAAATGTATATTTTTTTTGGTCATTCATGTTAACTTCCTGTGTGTTTTGGGTGACTTTGCTTTACAACGTGGACAAAAGTAATTAGCTAGCTTCACGGAGGTAACGAAAAGTCATCCAGTGATACAACAGCACATCCAGCAGTGCCATGGAAAGGGTAACTAGAGCTTTTGCAAGGTCAGTATCCCACTCTGATCTAATACAGTTTTAATTTGATTCCTGTCAATTTTATGTTTTGGTTTTTTAACCATGTTTTGGGGTGCAAATTCCATCCCTGGACAGATAAGATTCATTTGTCTGATTATGAGTATAGGCAAACTAAGCATTTCTCCCCTGCTCCACAATATCTTCTTTATTTTCTTCCCTTTTTATTGTTAGTCTCCCTAATTTTTAATTTCAAATTACTGGTTTTATATTGCCAGTCTGAGGTCTCTCAAATAATGACTACCTTCTTACACATTTTTTCTCAGGAGCTTATTGAACACAATATATTTAAATTCATTTTGTTAAATTCCATTATTTACCTCCCATTTACTCATTCAGTAGCGATTGTGCTAAACTACTAGCACCACTTACAGCTTTGTAGTGAAAGCAAAGCTATTCACACAGCAATTATTCCATAAACACAAGCATCTTATTCAAAAGAGGAACCAGCACGCTGGTCCATTACCGTGCTCTGCCCCTGCTCCGCAGCAAAGGAGGGCTGATGAGCAGTCTGCAGGGCTCAGCGTACGGGGAACATCCGTGAGGAGGGCTGCAATGGGCTGTAGGAAAGTCAGAGCAGGGAGACTCAACAAAAAGCAGCGAAGGCAAAAGAAAGGGAGAAAAATAAACGAAGAGATAAGTAGTGAAGCATAAAGCCAGAAAGGAGAAAATCAAGGAGAATGATAAACAGAGATGCAAAGGGCAAAAGAGAAAGAAGGGATGATAAGGTGACGTAAGCACCGAGGAGAAAAATAATCAGCACATTCATCACCATGTCCCTTATTTATTGAATCCTAAGGCACATTCTACGTCATATGAATATCCTAGAGCCTACATGAATTGAAAAGGGAGTAAGATAGGATATCAATCAAAACTGCAGTACCAGAGTTTCTGAGGCCATGATTTTATGATACAGGAAAGCCTGTCTTCAGATTCCCAGTACCAGCTCAAACTGTTGCAGCTGCAAGTGCTGATCCCATATAAGTTTGCGCTGCTGGTTCAAATTAGTGCAGAACTTTTGGTATGTTAACTTCATACTAACAGGCTTCATCATGTGTCATCTGTCCTCCCACAGCCAACATAAAGCCAGCATAACAACATAAATCTAACAAAGTTTGTGTTGTGTGCTCCAGCTAATTCCGCAGAAAAGGATTAATCTGTTCATAACCAAATTTACAATGCTGGTCACGGAGGGTATTGACTTGGTAGTAAGTGGTCTTGATACACTGCAAATGTTATTATGAGCAGAAGGGAACATACCTCATACTGGAAACCAAATATTTACTATTAGTCAAATTAATATTTTAACAGTCAAAAATTTTAACTCTGTTACAAAAATATATGCTCATTTTTCAAATTAAGGCAGAGATGTCTTATCAGTAATAGTCTTAAAATTGTTTGGGTCTGCTCAGTGTTATTTCACATTTTGCTAACAAGGTCTGCCTGCTTTTTCTTGGTTCCCAGGTGAAGTGTGAAAGCTGCAGAGCAGCCTCCAGCTGTGCTACCTGACACTGAAGGCTGCTCTTTGTCCTGCAATGACCACCTCAGTTTGCCAGGCCTTTGCCACATGCAATATTCTTGGAGATGAAGTTACAGCAGGACAGGCATCAGTTGACCGCTACACAATTATTAATGCAAGTAAGGTCAGCTTGGACCAAGGCAAGGCCAAGAAAGTCCTTAGACCCTGAGTTACCAGGTCAACACAAAGCCTACAGACTTTTACTAATAATGGCAAAAATCATGATTAGTGGCGTACAGCCTCAGTGTTGTGTGTTCATTTGAAACTCTTTGTAAAACTGTATGATGCTCTGTAAATATGCTTTATATTACTGGTAATTGGAAACATGATCAATAGCAGCTTTCTTTTGCTTTTCGGCTGACAGATCAGCTGTGCTATGGTCTTGGAAACAGAGCTATCTGGATTCCAGTGACTAGCATTTAAACTGGTGAAGGTCTGAATGTATATGCTTCCATAAGAGGAAATATCCCTGATGTACCTTCTCTTCTCTGTAAAGCATTTAGTTTAGCCTACCCCGCAGAAATCACAAAAGGCATTAGTTCCATCTCAGTTATTGCAGTTGGGTTCTATTAAGATCTAAATTTATTTCGCAGCAGCATGTATTTATGTGTTGTTAACACCTGACTGCTGAAAGTACCAGGCTTAGGAAAGCATCACTGGCAATTTTGGTGGGTCTCTTGAATGACAGCTTCTAGTCTCTACAGAAAAATAGCGGATGGGCAAACAAAACCCCATGAGGGAAATGCTGACAACATCTGCTGTGCTTACCTTTATCTAGCTGAAAATTTTGGCTACAAAATCCCCACACCCCTTCCTTCCCTCTCCTTTTTTTTGCAGGTCTGCCAAGCATGAATAAAGAGCTCATTTCAGAGCTCAGCAGATGGCATTCCTCATTGTTATTCCTATTGGTACCCAGGGATGTCTGAGTCTATGGGCATGAGAATGTTATTGCCCACTCCTGTTGTAGTTCCACTTTGCCTTTAATTTCTAAGTGTCCGTACTGCCAGCATAGTCTATTATACCCTTTAATTAATAATACTTGGCATCCAGCACTACTCTTGACAGTTTTGAATTTGTAATAGGGATCTATATATTAACAGATTGATCATGCTGCATTCCGAGTCTGTCGGTAGAAAGCAGAGCATCCTGGTGATCCTTATAACCTAGTGAAGAAGGCTGAATCACAAGAGGAAACATACCTCCACATACAAAGAGAAAATTGTTATTAGAGCCCTGCCTCCTTTGGTGCCTACGTTGGAAGGTGATCAAGTTACTGCTAGAAGAAGTGTTTTGCAAAACATGTTTTCTGCAGTTTAAAGGCAGACAAACTAGTGGGTTTTTTTTCTATGGGACATGTCCAAGAATATTTAAGTGAATCTGAAAACAAAGTACATCTTTTAGTTTCCTATGACCTAATCTGTATCTTCTACTAGCCTTGAAAATGCAGATTTAATTTTGGAATTTCCTAATTTACTAGTGGTTTGATTTTGCAATCTTAATCACTGCAGTTATAATATTTCTACCCAAAACATCCCGATAGAAAGATGCCTTTCTATTCCTGTATAGAAATGAGCCTGGGTATGCCAGGATGCTGCAAAGTTTTTACAGACACTCAGAACAAATATTAAAATCAATTACTGCTTCTAGAAAGTGGTGCAGTTATTTAAAATGAATCTTTGGAAGGGTCTGCAGAACCAGAGAGAGACCACAAAACCTCTCTTTTTTTGCCAGAAGGCTTTGCTGCCTTTCTGCAGCAGATGATATTAAAGAGTGCCAAGCCTATCTGGTTAGCCTTGAATAAATAAGAGACTTGCTTACTGGCTTGAGGCAGCAGTATATATTTCCAAAAGGTTTCAGATTATTTAATTGACAGTGTCTATAAGTACATGTCTGTATGTACGGTAAACATCTAAATTTCCACTATAATCATTCGAGATCTGGAACAGGATTCAGTTGCATAGAAAAGTACCCAGTACCACATGCAATACTCCTAAGAGCATCCATACTTTCAACTGCATTTCTCTGCTTAAGTTATTTGTAAAATAGAGACAATAATAGTTATGAAAATCAAGCTGCTGCTATTTTTGAAGACCTCCAATAAGTGGCATACCAGGGAGAAAAACTGTTCTCACCTTTTCAGCAGTGTATGATGTATGGGAAGTAACAGGGACACAATCAAGAAGAACAGAGGTTACTGAATAGATGTGCTCACCACTTCATCCACTGCATGGGGAAGAGTGTGTTACTTAAAAAAAAGAAAGAAATTCAGTACAGCATCATAATGCATAAGTTGCAGTGATGGCAAAAAAGTGATATTGCACTAAATGGCATAAAATCTTCATCCTGGATTTTGTCTCTGTGGTAATGTTAATATTCCTTCAGTTAAATTGTGGGTTTTATGTTTAGAAGTTGGTTTTACAACTGTGCATTTAACACTGTAAATAATGCAACAGGCCTAAACTCTGAATGTTTGGCCACAGGCACATTTTGCTTCTGGGTAAGATGCAACAGCAAATGTGATACATTTTGGACCTGGTTTACATATTATATTTTTGCTGCTAACAAAACCTTCAACTCACTTTAATCTCTGAGGAATAGCTGTTATGTTAGGTAACGAACAATTAGAAAAAATGGTGATGATAGATATCTTGCCAAAGAAAATTTTGCCACTGAGTTTCATTGGGTTAGGATTTCACACACGGAATGTTAGCCATTGTAAAAGTAACGAGCAGAGTCTGGGTAGACTGCTGTACTTCATTAAAGTGGCAAAATTGAATTTTCCCTGCCTCTTCAAATTTCAAATTGTTTAGAAATAATTTTCTAGCAGGTATTGATTGCTGAACTCCCTAGTAGTTTTCCTGTCAGCAGATTTCTATTTATGTTTTTTTATTCAACAAAAAAAGGGAGTCCGAAGAGTCAGGAATGAAAGTACTAGGTTGCCTGCACTAATTATATATCAAGAAAGTACCAAAGGAAGAGGAGATAATAATTCCTGGGATTCTTTCCTTTAGGAACTCAGATATCACAAGACATTTTGGAAGTCTTACCATCCTAACTCATGCAAAAGAACTTTGATACTCCGTTACTATATATATTTTTTTATTGAGAACATGGCATCTTCTTATTTTTAAAGGTGATTATTTTATTAATTTAAGAACAATGGTGATATTAAATATGTATATATTTGGTAATCAGTTTGCTTCTCTGCTTTCATTCAGATGTTAAATAGTGTTGTATCTAGCCAATGCAGTTGTGAAAAGGAATTTGATTATCGCATATGGTCTATACAATGTGGTATTTCTGACTGAATCAAATACAGTAACAATGGTGGTCTTCAGGACCTGACCTTGCAGTCCATTATTCAAGATCCAAATGACTGCCTGTGTGTCTAAGCCACCTAATTCCTAGAGTTCATTTCTACTCTCTAATGTTACATTTTTAGGAATACACTAAAAAGCTAAGAGCTCAGACCTTTATCTTGCTTCTTCGCTTACTGCTTCACTTATTGAAGAAGCAACAATTATTCTCTCTCCTTTCATCCAGATCATCCTGGCAGGTAAGTGAAGAATTATTTTCAAATCTTTGCATTTGGAAATGACAGCTACATTTCAACACCATTATCTGCCTTCAAGCTGTTTCTCTGCCTACCCAAATCTTTGTTCTAAGTTCTGTCACATTTTCAGCAATTCAGAGTGCTCATTTTAAAAGATGCCAGACTGGGCACAGGCAGTTATAATTCCTGATACTGAAAAGGGTGGAGGCAAGAGAATTTTGCATTAACTTTTTCCAATTCAAAGTTGGAAAAGCCAAATCTCATCAAACCAAGATCAGACTGAAACATCTCACTGTAACATATGCACACATGTGTATGTATATAAGTATGCTTTGTATGCATTTCATTGCAGAATGTGATTGCTAGTCTTAAGACTATGTTACTTTTTAAAACTTCTGAAGGTGTTTAATTTCCATACTTGGGAATGTTTTGGTATTTATAACCAGTATTTGCATTGTGTGCAACAGAGATCCCTACAGGTTTTGAATCAATGGGTGTTACACAGAACATCCCTCCTGCATGCAGAGAGTCATTTGTGAGCAAGGACTTAAAAGCCTGTATTCTAACAGCTGGCAAATCAACATTGTGTTTCATTCATTCAATTAAACTACACAGTACGATTCTGGATCTGGTCCAAGTCCTATCCTGAAAGAATATGAGTTTGATGTAGTCCTCAGCAACTTGCAGCTATCAAATAAACAGCACCTAGCCCAGACCTGGAAGATTTATGACCTTTACTCTGAACTTGACTACAGCTGTTAAGTCCAGAGGTTTAAAGGACTGAGTCTCTGACACTCATTGAGTAGATGGGCTGCATTTGTCAAGCTGACTAATCTCATATAGGATCTATGTGAATCATTCTTCAAAGTACTCTTAGAAAGATGCTGGATGTCAGACGTGAAACAGGTCTGTCATCACTGGGGATAACTGCTCCAGTAACAGGCATGTAGAAGCAAAATACTCTGAAATATGATAACAACTTAAAATATTGGCAGGTACAAGAACAACAAAATTTGTTTTTTCTTTCCCCACACAAACTGAAATTATACATATCAGCATGATATGGCAAGTCTCTCTCCTTCATTTACGAATCAATAAATGAATTTATGTTAAATGATCACATCTCTTTCTGTTGCAGTTGGTCTTTCTGACTTTGTCCAAGGTCACCCTCCCTGTATGGAGTCCACAAATTGCTTCAAAGAATCACTTTCCATATACCTTCACCTAAAAAAACCTTACCCCCAAACTCCTAGCATCATTGTTGCACAACAGTTTTTTCTAGATGCTGCTTTGATTTTTTTATATTATTTGTCTCATTTCTCTTTGAGCTGCATTGAGACAATTCAAAAGCAGGGGTCCAAACTAACATATATCTTTTTATCTTTCCAACATGTTTTTAAAAGCATGTCAAGATAAGATCTAGAAACTGTATTGCAAAATAATCTCACATAGTTTTTTTCAAATCCCTGGCATATTTCAAGTATAAACTCTTCTCTTAAAAAAATCCTGTTTTCTATCACTTAACTTTAAATAGCTTTATAGAGCCCTACCATGCTTAATTATCTATCCCCTGATATTAACTACACTATATAAATCTGTTGTTTTTCAATTACGGGTGAACTTTTTCTTTACCTACTGTAGAAGTGACTGATGCTTTCAGTGTTGACGTTGCTGCTAACACTTTTTGTTTATTAAGATTAATAATCAAACATTCGATCAAGCATAAGGTACTGAAAGCACAGCCAGAAAACTCAGATAGAATTTGTTGCTCTATAGAAGTCCACCTTTGGGCCATGACCATATATAAATTATGCTATCGGAGACTGTCATTAGTGTATGCTTTCTGACTCTATGTTGTCAGACTACACATAGACAATGTGGTTTCCACAAGAATACAGAAGGACAAATAAGAACACTACCATTCCTATCAGCCAAACTTCTTGGTGTGCTCTCAGTTTGTGTCATCTACTCTTTCAGTTTTGTAAACTTGTTTTTTACACATTACTCCTCACAGAGAGAAAAGATAAAGCCACGATGTGGATGGAATACGGCAAGAGTTTTTCATCCAAAAATAGGCAAAAATGTTACATTCTTTCATGATTTTACATGGTAGTGTACTGGCTATCTGCAAAAAGTATAACTTTGGTACCCTTTGTTTTATCCTCTGATTTATGTATGCTGCTTCATTGACAGTAAGAACCTGGAAGCAGAGAAAGATTTAACAAGAAAACAGTTCTTAGTGTTTTTCAAAATATACTGCAAAACATGTTGATTTAAAAGTAATGATCAAGACAATTATTTTAATGAAAGGGGGAAGTTGTCAGGCCTGCCTAATTTACTTTTGGTTTATCCATTTATGTGGTATTATATAACATAAGTTTAGTGGAGGTTTGCAGAATAATCTCAAAATGCCTTCAATTTTCAGAACAATAAGGAACTGGACTTCTTTAATCAAATTTGATCACGTAGTAAACTCCAGAGTTAAAGTAGATTTTCTTTGTTATCATCCCTTCGATATTTGGAAGTTCTTACAGCAGCTGTTTGATACATGTAAGAAGCCTCGCTTCCTTTGATGATGATTTGTATTGATGTGAGTCATTGGAAACGTTGAGGCAAAAATTTGGGAACAGAAAGAAAGTCACCTCATGGGAATTTTATTCCTGACTTAGTGAAAAGTGAACCAGTACTTCCGACAGAGAGGAGAGCCTTCACAGCAGATACAGGACAAGGCATAGGACAGCAAACACCCCTCCTGGTGAATTGCTTCCCTGAGAAAAAGAAGTAGGGAAAAGAAGTGTCTCTGATTATAATTTCCTCTATTCACTGTGGTTTTTAATAGGAATTAAAGTATTTTCCAACACCTGAACATGTGTGAAGGGAAGCAAATGCAGGAAGGCTGGTGACACTGGTAAAGTGGGAACATCTTTAAGAAGACGGAACATCTTGAAGAAGGAAGGTGAAGAAAACAGAAACAGTAGAAAACCTTGTGCTTGTTCATACTTCGTTCCTACTGTTCGGTACCATCATCTTTTCTACTCTTCTCCCCTTAGGCTGACCTATATGAACTGTAAAGTCTCCACCTGCATAGCAGGAGGAATTTGATGCCTGACTGAAAGGGTGTCACAAGGAAAATAGGAAGCCAGGTTAGTGAGGTCTAGGGCTTGAGAAGCTGGGACTGTGGTTCCTCTACAATAGGAAAGTGCATCCTTTTCTACTTTGCTAATCACTGCAGGATTCCTCCTCATTTAGTACTGGGAATAATTTTGAGTTAACAAGAAAGAAACCACATGATGCCTTCCCCCGTACCCTTTACACATGTTTGATATTGTAATGCTAACACTTCAACCCAGAGTGAAGTGTGCTCATAACAGAGAGCAGCTGAGATGAAAGCTGATGTCTGGGACTTAACAAGTCACTTTTAGTGGAGAAATTTAGGAATATTTGTCTTCCTCTGTGTGTCTTCAAAAAAAGAGATCCTTTCAGCTGTTAGCAAGGGAGTTCAAGTCTGCTAGCTACATTCAACCTAAAATGCCACTGTGTGAGAGTCTGTCTGCTTAGCTTTGGCATGGAACTTGTGTTGAAATTTTAGGTACTTAATGAAGTAAGTGTCCATGTTCCCTCTGCAGTCTGTCCATGGAGAGAAGTCACATGGGAATTCCTGTTTGTCACATGTAACCAATAGCTCCTATATCTAAACTTGGGCAAAAAAGGTCACCACTGAGACTTTCAAAGACACCTCCTGTTCCGTGTTGCCAGAGAACTTACTCGAAAGCAATGTTCCTAAAATGTAGAAATATGTGAGGCACGGGATCTGCCTGCCTGGTGCAGGCACGCCAGCCATATCATGTAGCCCAGAGCTAAACAAGGAGTTTCCCTCCTCTGTCTTCTACTTCCCCTCATTTCTCCAGCATCCGTTGTCCTTTATCTCTCTGCATCCAGTATCTGCCCTGTTTTCTTTTCTTTTGAGTTTCTTGCTTTGTTTCTCCTCAGCATTTTCTCCCTGCTGACTCTCTGTTATCTCTACTTCTGCTGATCCCCATTTCTGCTGATGTAGAACTAGAGACAAGCCCTAAAGCTCTTCTCATCTTCACCACTTTATATTAAGTTTGTACAGGACTACCAGCAGACAGTTTTCTCCATATATCTTCAGAGGCCTGACAGCCATCAATCTCCAATCGATGATATTCCCTGATGGAAGCACCAACAAATGTAACTCAGTGCTTTCTGGAGACAGTATGCAGAAATGTTAATGGCTGCTTTTTGTTTTCAATGGTACTGTGCCCTTTTCTTAGAAGGAAGAGAATATTTTAGGATGGGGTTATAGGTATGCACATGGCAGCTGGCATAAGCTTCTATCTGCAGGCTGTAGCCTGGTGCCTTCCATATAGCACTGAGCTGTAGGCAGGCGGTCCAAGCACCCAGTGGAACAAATACTGTAGTTAATACTTGTTACTTGGTTATGGACAGTCCAGCCCTAGTGGAAAACATAGATATGTGAGAGTGGGTTCAGAAAATCAGGCTTTCTAGGTGTGATTCATACTTAAACACCACACAACTTTTCCCATCGCTACGTGAATGCGAAGCAGCAAGAAGGCAGAATAACAGCCTCCTTCTGGTGTGGAGGAGACTCTCAGACCTGCTCAAGCTCAGTGTATAGTGAATATATTTCTTTGCTTACCTGTTATTTCAGGTATTTTATATACGGCTGGAAAATGCAAAGAAATTGACAATACTTTGCTTGTATCCTCCACCAGCCCAAGAAAGAACAAGTTCCACACTCATGTCCTTGAATCCCAGAACTAGGCAACAATTTATTATTTAGAGCATAAAAAGGAGGAATTTCATAAAAGCCAAGCCATTATCCTTTCATACAAGCTGCAGCCCCATGAGGCTTCTGCCAAGCCCAGCAAAGAAAGCTTTTCATGATCTCTTCCAAAGTCATACAGTAAACCTATGACTATTTTCTGCCCATTTTTGAGAGTATGATAATAGGTATGGTTAAAAATGAACATTTTAATGAAGAACTTTGCATGAGAAGTATTCCCATTTAACCTATACCAAGGCAGGAAGGAAAGGGAGAGAAATAAAAATGAGTACAGTATCATAGACTGAGAGAAATGTCCTTGCCAGTGTTAAAAATGCAAAAAATAGCTCAAGATCTAGTAAACATAGAATATTAATTATAAATCAAATATCAAGTGAAGAAAAAATGGAGAAGTATCTGTAAAACCTGTAATAGCAAGTCAGAAACAGATTGAAAACCAGTGGCCTACCTTAGAGACCAAATTAATACAAAAAAGGATCAGCCATAATTAAACAGGAACTTGGGTAATGGTGAGCTAACAGAAAACTGTGAATTAATGGCATCAAACCCGATACTAAAAAGGAGGTCTTCTGTTCCTGTGAGTTAGTAGGCTTTCAGTATTTTAGGAATGCTATGTCTTTTAGTACTCTTGTCTATATGAGTATTTTCTTGCAAACCTGTTGTATAATCTCCTGTCTATTGAGGAAGCAGGGGAGAAAGAAAAAGGTATCAGAGACAGTAGACGGTATGTAAGGGTACAGTACTGGGAAAATGAAAAGCAAGTGAATTAATGAACAGAGAAACACCAGAGAGGGAAAAGTAGAGGGAAAGTAGAGAGAGTAGTGAATACAGCAGGGGACTGAGCTCTGAAGAAATGAGGTGCCACAAAAACAAATAAGAAAAAGCACAATGGAAGAGGAAAGGAAATGATTTAGCTTGGTTGAAGCAATGCAAAACAGTCAGAACAATGTGGATTTTCTTATTAAGCAGAGTTTTCAAGGGACACAAAGCCTACTAAGTGGCTCTCTGCCCCCTGTTATGCAGATACCCCTGTGGGAAGGAGAAAGCAGGACAGAAATCACGCTCCTCTTGATGATTTTTGTCTTTCATTGCTGCTGGCTGTATGCAAAATTACTCAAACCATCCCAGTACCTACTCAAAATTCTGCCCCAGCTGAGCTGCAGCCCAAGCTGCCAAGAAGAGCCAAGAGGGCAGTGCAGAAGGGAAAAGTTAAAGTCAGGGTCCTCCTTGTTCTACCTGCATCAACTATTGAGCTTGGGGTGCCCTTTCTGAATAGATAGCTGGTTGTGTCATTTACCATATCCCTCCAAAACCTGTTCTGATCCTTTACTTCCAATGGCAGAAACGATTCTTTGTTAGCTTTTAAGAAAAAAATAAAACACATCAAGATCAGCTACAAAATAAAAGCCAGGATATCAAGATAATTTTCATGCATTCTTTTCAGACCAGGATGATTCTCTGTCATTCTGGTTACCTGTAAGAATAGCTATAGCTATAATTAATAACTGTGTCATGTACTGCATGTTGATCATGATGTGATAGCTATGGTGAATGCCAGTCTTGTAAGTGGAAAATTCCTGGGTGAAATGCACATTGCAGAGCTCCCATCCACACCATGATTACTTTAGGAACTGTGGTAGAATTTCCCACAGCAGTAAGTGGTTATGTTTCAGAGGATTAAAATAATTTTTACATTGATACATTAAAGTAGTGCAGTCTTTATACACTGATTATGGCTCTTCTAGCTGCCTACAGTGTTTTCTCTGCAGATGGCTCAATCACTGAAAAAACCATACTTAATGTTACAGAAGCTATTACATTGACTATGAAAAGTAGATATAGCAGCTCACTTTCTTTGATACTGTAACTCCAGGGGAGGGAAAATAAGCTGTAACATCTGTAAGCTTTAGCAGATTTGAGGCACCAAATTTCTTTGATTCAGCTCAAACGTTATGTGGCTAAGCAAACTCTAGTTTTCTAGTTTCCAGGCAATTTTGCTTGTGTCAGCTTTTTGAGTCAGGTTATTTGTCATGTATGTCTTCTATATAACAATGTGTCTTATGGCTCCGAATGGACCATGCTAATGCATGAGAGCTCTCAGGCCTGAGAATTTGTATCGCTTCTTATTTTGGCTGTACAAGTACTGAGCTCAGGGATGCTGAATTCATATCAGTTGTGGTCTTACAATTTCATTTCTCTGCACATAGCTCATGGTATTCCTTACACTCCAACAACAAACTTACTTCCAGATTAATTACAAAAATATGTAAATTGTCATCACACTGATTTCCAAAGTCATGTGCATGTTTTGTTGATATAAATAAAGAAGGAATGATTACTTATACACAAGATAATGATGTAGCAGTAACAATTTTTTGTAGGACTAACCATCACTGGAAAGGTAAAAGGAAACTGCTTTGAAAACGATAAAAATGAAGCCATATATATGAAAAGCTGTCATTTGTCAAGGATGGTCTTCTAATTAAATTAGAAGTGGCTGAATTTCCAAATGATACGTGAGTAGCAGCAAAGAACAGAACTATTTTTGTATGTCCAGCACTTGCCATGAGACATGCTCTCATGAACAACCATGCATTAATCATGGAGTCATAGAATAGTTTGGGTTGGAAGGGACCTTTAAAGGTCATCTAGTCCAATCGCTCCCTGCAATGAGTAAGGGACATCAACTAGACCATGTTGGTCAGAGCCCTGTTCAATCTGATGTTGAATGTTTCCAGGGAAGAGGTATCTACCACCTCTCTGGGCAACCTGTTCCAGTGTTTCACCACCTTCATTGTAAAAAATTTCTTCCATATATCTAATCTAAATCTACTGTCCTTTCGTTTAAAACCATTCCCCCTTGTCCTATCGCAACAGACCCTGCTAAAAGTTTGTCCCCATCTTTCTTATAGGCCCTCTTTAACGACTAGAAGGTGGCTATAAGGTCTCCCTGGACCCTTCTCCAGGCTGAACAACCCCAACTCTCTCAGCGTTTCATCATAGGAGAGGTGCTCCAGCCCTCTGATCACTCATACAGCTCTGTCTCCGCTCTCAATACTCTTGGCTAGTGACATATGTGCTTCCTCACCCTTGCTCAGCTGTTATGCACTGAGACAGGCTAACATTTGTAAAGATTTTTTTTGGCCATACAATAAGTTTTCATGAGTCAATAATATATTTTTTGAGGGAAGAAGGCTGAATCAGGGGGCCTTCCAAACTGTTAGATTAGGTTGTTTGTTTTATCTGTGTGTTGGTTTTTTTTTGTTTTGTTTATTTGGTTTTTTGTTGTTGTTGTTTTTTGCCTTTTTTAAAAAAGAAATTAGGCTATGTGCTGAATTCATAGTCTTCATGGAGTAACTATAGAAGTTCGGACAATTGAAATAAAGTAATTTCAATGAAAACCTTAAATGTTCTTTTAAATGACCTGACAGAATTCTTCCTCAAATTTTGACATCATTGATAAACATTTTTAATAAGCTTGCTCAAGAAAGTCATAAATATGTAACTCATTTTCCATCCTTCTTCAAAGACCTTAATGAGTGCAGAAATTACATGTAAGTCCTATTATTACTATTATCCAGTATCAAATAAGAACACCACAAAACACTCCACACAGCTTAATCTCAGTCAGCAGTCTTACGGTGAAATTCTCTTAAATAGAAAGTCTTCTGTGTTCCCTCATCCCAAACACAAAGAAAAAACACCAGAGACTATTGGCTGATCAGTAGGTGGAATAAATTAATCCTGGGGCCCCACTAAAATCGCAGGGCTCTATACAGTTCCTATTAAAACCTATAAGAGCTTTTCTATCAGCCACAATGGAAGAAGGATTGGGGTGGTATTTTGTAATAGGGGGCCTTACATGTAGAGTCACAACAATTTATAAATCATAGCTACTGAACAAAATGAACACAAAATGTCATCCCACAGCACTAGTAGTTTTCCAGCAGTTGACCAACTATTTGCTTCCTGGGCAAAAGGACTGAGCAAATAAGTCCCACACCTGCAGTAGCTTTAATATCAAGCCTTATCTAATGATGCCATTTGAAGTATTTTAACTCTTTTTGTTTCCCTTCTCTGTTACCACCATACAAATCTGATGGGTGATTGCTAGGGACACTGCAAACAGCTGCATTCTCTCCCTTATATTAATTGCCAACAGTTAAAGGAGATAAAGTAATACAGTAGCACCCTTCTATGGGGAGAAAGTCGCCATCTTTTGCTACCTATCTGTATCCCTGTCTTGCCTGAGGAACTCTCTCTCACTTCCTTGCTTCATAGTAGTCAGATATTAATGAGGAGTACAAATCTCAGTCTACTCACTGTACCACAACTCCTGGCTGAATGGTTTCTCTGCCTTTAGCATGGCAACTTGCACATGAATTTTTTTTTTTTTTTTTTTCTTGGTCTTGGGACTAAACAAGCTCTAATGAATATTAACAACATGGAAGTCCCAGAGATATCTGATTCCTGATTCATATTGAGGTGCCTGCTTACATCCCTTATAATGCTCGGTTCCGTTCATTCGTACTGTTTGAGTAGCTGATGTCCCACAGCACCAATGAATGGTGAAGGAAAATAGGAACAGAGCTGAAAGGCTTTTAATCTTATGGGCATAGATGGTACTTTGGAGTACTGTGCTTCTCAGCAAAGAAAGATTACACTGTCCGATCAAGTTTAGGCTTGGCACCTGATGGGAACGGTAACTGCATTTTCCCTGGAAAAATGCTAGTATAGCAAATTCCTTGCAAGAAGAAGAAAGAGAATAGAGGAGAAGAAGGCTTCTTATGCATACTCCCAACCCCTCTGAACTAACCAAAAGACCTCTTCTAACACCTCTCATTTATAAAGCTGTTTAGGTTAATGTACCTCTGAGAACTCATTAGTGGAGGCAGCACAAACAGAAAGAACTGCAGGAGTGTCTTTGTTCAGGAAATCAGAAAGCAGCACAAAGTACCTAGAGATTTACAGGAAACAAAACTGTTGCTAAGATCATGTAATCAGGAAGGTATTGTAAGATGAAAGGACATGTTCATCTTTGTCATGCATTAGGGAAGAGAATAGCAAAACACTTCCTGCATTTTGTTTTGGTTTTTCTTTGCCATCTCTTTCAAGTCTCTAAAAGAGAGTTTACAAGATTTGTAGAGGCCCCAGTTCTGCTCTTCACTAGCTCTGCACTTCATACAAGTCAATGAAGAATGCAATGAGACTCCATGGCTTCTTACCTGCCTAGACTGCTCAGCATACCTCCAACGCTTTCTGCCTGAATTTCAAGACAGTCGTTTGTTCATTTCCTCCAGCTAAACCACTTCATGTGAGAAAGACTATTAACTCTCCCCAAAGGTATTGCTTTTTTTGGCTCCCAGGCTCATCAGTCAGGAGAGCAAAATAGGTGTAAACTTGATTATTTTCCTTTTTCCCCATCCTTCAAGAGAATACGCATCCTTTCTATTAACATTAGAAGACACTACTGGACATGCCTTTCTTCACCTGCTCACACTGCCTCAATGCCTTAGACCTTGCTGTCCATAACAGATTGCACTGCAGAGGCATAGGTTTTTAGGTAGAATTGATGCATTCCAGCAGCCTCCAGTAAGAAAAGCACAAAACAAAGGGAAGGGAGAATTAATATATACCTTTTCTTTCTTCCACCAGCAGCATGTTATTAACAGCAAGAAAACTGTGGTAAGTAAACCTAATAAGGGCTACATTCATCTATAAGCAGATCATCAGGGAGTTTCTCTTGTATGTTTCCTCCTCAAGTAGCTGCAAACTGCATGCTGAATTTCCTGAACCAGATAAGTGTAATTGCTTAAAATAGACAGGAAACATTCAATGGATAAGTATTATCCCCACCACCTGTGTGTCATTCTGACTCACAGCCCCAGCAAAGCAAACACTGGAGTCACTGAGAACCTTTCCAGTGACACAAGTGAGTTTTACATTTTCCCATCTGAGCTAGAAGAACAGTCAGTCTTCATGATCCTCCAACCCACATGTCTTCATGTCCATATGGGCAAAATCCGCAGGACACATAGCATACCTCACAGACATCCAAGAGGAAGGTTACAGGGGTCATTGCATGTATGGGAGATATCAGGCTCCTAAGGAGTCCTGCTGTTCTCTCTCAGCATTGCCACGCATTGCAGAATAATCTGACAGTATCAGTCTAAGTAGCTCCTGATGGATTTATTCCTCCCACAACACAGGTCCTCTGCCCACTTGCTAGAAAAGTGTATGGCCACAAATATAGTAGCTGTGGTCAGCCTGCTAATACATGATTTGAAAGCCACAGGTAACCCACACCTGAGCAAAAAACCACAGTCTTACCCTGCCATTTGGGTTCCCTTCAGTCTGCTGCTACCTTAGAATGAAAATCTGGAGACTGCGAGCTTATAGCTCCTGAGTAAGTTGTCTTGGGTCCAGTGAAACTAGTGCAATTGTGTTTGTTTACATCTTCTTTGCATATGGCCACAAACTATTAAGTCTAGTTTTCCTATGTGGCTGTAACAAGTACTAACAGTAGGACTATGTCTGCATGGAGAGGACTAAAAGCCTGGCATCATGCTGAATCAAACTAATCAGGCTGATGTTATTGCTAAGCCTATGGGTATAATGAAGCCAGAGAGAACACAGACTTGCTCCTCCAATGTTGTTTTAGCAGATTGGCTCCTCAGCCTTATAGTTCTTTGAAAATATAGTTAAACTCACACAAATAGTGTTCTTCATATGATTACCCAAGAACCTTGTACATTAAACGTGTTGTGATGTTTCCACAATCTGGAGATGCGTTGTAAAGTGAACAAGCATCTGTAAGTATGAGCTTTGCGTTACTGAAAGCTCAGGACTCATAAATCAAACCAAAAGTCAGTCTTATTTTTCACAAATTCAGTTATATGGTAGATTTGGGGGTTCTGTTATCATTTAAAATTCATAGGAGTCTGATAAAACTTACTGATATCAACAGATGAAGTCTGTTCCCATCAGCTCTGTATCCCACCCATGACATTTCTTTCTCTAAATTGGAGACATATGTATTTAATGGATGGGCTTTCCAGTGGATGTGGAATTGGTGGGATGGTCGCATCCAGACAGTAGTGATCAACAGCTCAATGTCCAGATGGAGATCAGTGACAAGTGGTGTCCCTCAGGGATCTGTATTGGGACCAGTACTGTTTAATATCTTAATCAATGACATAGTGGGTTCAAGTACACCCTCAGCAATTTTGACACACCTGAGGGACAAGGTACCATCCAGAAGGATGGACAAGCTCAAGAAGTGGGCTTCACATGAACCTCATGAGGTTCAACAAGGTCAAGTGTGGGGTCCTGCACCTGGGTCAGGGCTGGGGGATGAAGAGATTGAGAACAACTCTGAGGAGAAGGACTTGGGGGTACTGGTGGATGAAAAACTAAACTGGACATGAGCTGGCAACGTGTGCTCATAGTCCAGAAAACCAACCATAACATGGGCTGCATCAAAAGAAGTGTGGCCAGCAGGTAGAGGGAGGTGATCCTGCCCCTTTACTCCACTCTCATGAGATCCCACCTGGAGTGCTGCATCCAGTTCTGGAGTCCTCACCAAAGGAAAGACATGGACCTGTTGGAGCAGGTCCAGAGGAGGACAACAAAAATGATCAGGGGGCTGGAACACCTCTGCTATGAAGAAAGGCTGAGAGCACTGGGGTTGTTCAGCCTGGAGAAGAGAAGGCTCCAGGGAGAGCTTATAGCAGCTTTCCAGTAGCTAAGGAGGGCTTATAAGAAAGATGGGGACAAACTTTTAGCATGGTTGCTGTCCATGGGCATTCCCCCATTGTATGTTATCTGTATGTTGCCTTGACTCCTGTACTCAAAGCTGTTTCTACTTCTTGAAAGTCTGCCAAGGTATTCTTTGCATACCTCATCTTTTTAAGGAGGACCACTTTGGTTAAACATCATAGGATCACAAGAGCATACAGACCCAGCAGGCTTGGACTGGCAGTCCTTCTTCCTCATCCCACGGTGAAAGTGGCAGTGGCACATGCTGCCTAAGGGAAGTACAAGAGCCTGCCTGCTGTCTGCATTGTCTCTCTTTATGTCTTGCCAGCATCCGCAATTGTTGGATTAAGGATGTTGGAAGTTACATCTCTGCCTATTCCCCTGTAATATCTGTCTCTGGAATTAATTTTTCTAACCCCTTTCTGAATGTGCTGTTATTTTCTGCCTCCACAGCTTCCATGGAAACAAATTTCAGATCACCTTTTGCTCTGTAAAGAAGCATTTTGCATCTACCTCTGTTTTGAACTGATCTTTCTACTTTCGGCAATCACCCCTTACTTCCAGTACTGCAAAATCTGGTAAATAAGGTTCTGCTCTCAGCTTACCCTTTCACAACTTTTCAAACCTCTCAGTCATACTTCCTTAGGCTTTTTGCCTTTGAAGTCTCAGTCTTTTTAGTCTGTCCTCACAAGGCAACTAATCTACCATGCTACCCATTTTACCCTTTTTAAACTGTTATGTCTGCCTTAAACATGGAGATTTCCAGTTTTCTGTTATCCAGCCTGAACTTTGAAAACAGTGATCCTTAAATAGAACTTAACACTATTTTTTTCTGAATGAAGATTTTTCAGTACCTTGCAGAACAACTGCTGATAAATTTGCACCAATGGTCCAGATAACAAGGATGACAGAAAAAAGGGCTAAAGAACAAAGAGAAGAAACTAAGAAGAAATGTAAGTGTGCTATATTTTTCATGATTGGTTTTCAAGCAGGACTCAGAAGACAGTGCAAAGAATCCTGCCCGTGTGTTACCTTATGGGGAAAAAGTGGCAGGATACATTAAAACATTTTTTGATCTTTCAGAAATTGCAAGGGAATCAAAAGTCAAAATTTCTTAATTTTGTATTTTTCAGGGATATTTTTGTCACCTAGACCTGCACGCGTGCAGTCCATGGCTGCAAATGTCTGTGTTAAATATTAGCAGTAATTGGTCTTGCACAGTACTGTAATCAAGGAGATGGAGCTATGAGAGTGAGTATTATTTAGTGAGGTTTACATGTATGTGTATGCAGGCCCATTTTCTAGACCGTCTCCTTGAAACATTCATCTTCCCTTTTCCACAGACTTCACGCTATATATCTGAGCAGCCCTTAGGTCACTTCCAGCTGTACAGTTTGCATTAGTAATTGGCAAACAGAGTACCGGAATCCCAATAAAGTTAAAACCTCACAAGTGAGTGAGTTAGGAGCAGGAGGCTCCCCAGCTGCTTTGTGGGAGAAGAGAGTGATTCCTTTAAAAAACTCTGCAGAAGAGAAAGCTGTTTCTCCCTGTTACCAGCTGAACAATATTGAGCTCAATTGCTTGTGGATGAACTGGTCTGTAACACTCAGAAACACTTTTAATCTTGTTTTAACACCATTAAGTGGGAATTAATTTAATATACAACTTGACAGTAGTTAATCCAGTGATTAATTACTCATACTTATTTCATGTTGACATTTTTTTTTCCTTCTTCGGTTTCCAACTATGTGCAGTCATCTTCCTGAGATGGGTAAGCCAGTTTGGATAAAATATAAATTGCTGTCAAGTTCAACTTCAGCCTTACAATTCTCCAAGGGATCCAGAGTCCTTTGAGACTGGGAAAATGTTTAGGAAATGTAATAATACTTATTTTTCTCTCTGTGTACGCTTTGTGGTTGTGATATTTGGACATTGGTTTAAAAGTAATAGTGCTGAAATATGTTCTTGCCAAAAACACTCATCGGTTCTACTTATTCCACTTTTTCCATAGTTCATTGTGATCAGCAAAACTGATTACTGTTTTATTAAAATGGTGTTCAGATTAAAAAGTCTTCTTTATTTCTAAAGATAGCCCTTTTAAAAAAATCTCTATTCAGTTGAAAAAAACATTTGGAAATTTCATATATTTGATGCACTGGTGATGAAAGCCATTGTGATACAGTTGTGGCCATCTAATCTTATACGCGTCTTGTAGAAATCGACTTATTGATAAAAATCAAATTGAAATCTGAAACAAATTTTTTTCTGAGCTCTTTTCATTTAGCTACTATGTAAATGCCTACCAAATTAACATTAATTTGCCCCCCAAATTAATTCGAGGACTGGTATGAGTGTGCCAGAGTAACTGTGTGTGTCTTGGAAAACAGACATTTCAAGAAAAAGGAACATAGTAAGCAAAATGCAAAGTTGTTTTGCAGTCAGTTATAAGCTTTTTAAGAAGGCCTGTGAAAAGATTTTTGGAAATGTGGCAGAGAATCTGCTCACTTTCTTTAGTCACTAGTGACATACTCTGCTTGAATCTCACATTATCTGAACTTTAAGCTTCCTATGCCACAATTCTGTATAGTGTCGTATTGCCGTAATTGCATTAGTTACTTATCAGTTATTCAGGTTTTCCAGCACAGGAAAGGAAAGCAAAAGCTGGCCCAAGCTGTGAAAGATGCATTTCAACTGCTGCTGTGAAAGTGATGCTGAACAACATGCCTCCCTCTGGGCCCTTTGCCAGGTGAGGAAATGGCTGTGACACTGCACTTGGTGTGTCTGCAAGGATTGGTGCTATGCCACGTACCCTTTAAATCCAGACTTAAAAAAAAACAAACAAAAAACCCCACCCACCCTTTTTTTTTCTTTTCTTTTTTTTTTTTTTTTTTTTTTCAAGAAAATACTTTAACAAAAAGGGTGCCTCATAGCTAGTGTTAGCAAGCAAGCTTTTGTAGCATTCTTATCAGCATCTCGTGAGAGGAATCAGCTCAGGAATACCAGTGGAGCACAGCTTGGAGGCCTTTGCTGTTGCTGTCTGTTGTTTTCAAAACTGATAAAGACAACACTCCTGAGTACACTAAGTCAGCCTCTGGATCCTTCTGTGATTTCTTCTGGAATTAGCAATGCTACTGTTAATTAAAGAGGGTTGAAAGTCCATTCTCCAGTGCTTTATCTTTTATTGAAATACCCTTCAAGATTTTTGTGCAGAATAAGCTAGTTACAGGATAAAGGTCTGTTTCTATGAATTATTTAGTGAAGATGTTAATTTTCAACTCAAAAGGAGGAAAAGCAAAAGATGTGTCATCAGGTAAGCTACATGTATTTTAGAAAAAAACTGACAGATCATATTGTCCTGGTTTCAGCTGGGATAGAGTCAATTTTCTTCTCAGTAGCTGGTGCGGGGCTGTGGTTTGGGTTTGGTGTGAGAGCAATGCTGACAGCACACGGATGGGTTTGGTTGTTGCTGGGTGATGTTTATGCTACATCAAGGACTTTTTGGTTTCTCGGGCCCTGCCAGCGAGAGGGCTGGAGGGGTATGGGACATTGGGAGGGGACACAGCCAGGACAGCTGACCCCAACTAGCCAAAGGGACATTCCATACCATGGGGCGTCATGCTGAGTGTATAACCTGGGGGGAGTTGGCCGGGACCGCCAATTCCTGCTCAGGGACTGGCTGCACATCGGTCAACAATTGCCAGCATCAGTGTTGAGTAATTGTATTGTGCATCACTTGTTGTTTTTCCCTTTCCCTCTGGATTTTACTCTTCTCCCCTTCTCTCTCCTTTTCATTACAATTGCTATTTATTATTATTTCATTTAATTTCAATTTCTTTGTTCTTTTTTTTTTTTACCCTTCTCCTGATTCTCTCCCCCATCCTGCTGGGGGTAGGAGGGGAGTGAGTGAGCGGCTGTGCGGTACTTACTGTGTGGCTGGGATTAAACCACAGCACATGTAACGTCAGTCAAAGCAGCTCTCAAACACCAGCCACCCTCTTGGAGCAAATACTAGCTAAATACAGCTTTCTAAGACAGCTGTCTGCAACTTCTTTTGTAGCCAAATCAAAACTTCATGATGAGTGTGAAATGACCTCATGCCACCAGAACAGCTATGAAATAAGAATAATACAAAGCAAACCTCACAATGGATCTCATCTGACAAAATAGGTGCTGGGTTTTGCAACACCGTTAGTGAAACTGCCTTTTACAAGTGGTGGAAAACCCTAAAACCTTGAAGCTTAGAAAAGCAAATATAAATCTGCAAGGATCATCAACGAACATAATTATATGTTTTATATTAAAAGTTGATATTTTAGAATTTTTGAGATTTTAGGGAAGGGGACTGGGAAGGGAACGGGGACAGAAAGGGAAGGGAAAGATCTTCAGGCTTTTGACAAGTTGTCCTGGTTTCTACTGAGACAGAATTAATTTTCCTCTTAGTAGCTGGTACAATTCTGCGTTTTGGATTTAGTGTGAGAATGATGTTGAAAGCACTGATGTTTTAGTTGTTGAGCACTGATGTTTTAGTTGTTGTGAACTAGTGCTTATTCTGAATCAGAGGCTTTTCAAGTTTCCCATGCTCTGCCAATGAGGAGGTGCACAAGGAGCCTGGGGGGGGGGCACACAGGCAGGGCAGTTGACCCAAACTAGACAAAGGGATATTCCATACCACAGAATGTCATGCTCAGTATTTAAACTGGGGGGAACTGAATGGGGGCTGCTGATCGCTGCTCAGGGACTGGCTGGGCATCAGTCAGTGGGTGGTGAGCAACTGTAATGTGCATCATTTTTTTTTTTTTAGGTTTGTTTTGTTTTGTTTTTTTCCCCTTGGGTTTTATTCCTCTCTCTTCCTCTCTCCTTTTCATTACAATTGTTAATATTGTGTTCGGGGTTTTCTTCCCAATTATTAAATTGTTCTTATCTCAACCCATGAGTTTTACCTTTTTCTGATTTTCCTCCCCATCCCAGGGAGGAGTAAGTGAGCAGCTGCATGGTACTCAGTTGTCAGCTGAAGTTAAACCACAACACAAATTTACTGCCTTTTCATCTCATGTCTTCCTGTTGTAAACAAATACATAAATGAAAGAACAGGGAAACTGAAGCCCCATTGCCACCTCCAGACCAGGTTCCAAAATCATATTTTGATCATCCTCTCTGGGGCTGTTGGATTACTTTAAACACAATGGCATAGGCCTACTGACTAGTGCAATGTCAGCCAGCTAGGATGTTGAAAAGCTGTGTCTTACTATGTGTTTCAATCAAAATTTAATAATGTCAAATGAACAGCAAGGAATAGAGTACAATTCAGGACAGTGGGTCAGCATCTCTTGGAAAGATACACGGGTTTAAGTCTTCTCTTGTAAAAGGTGGAAGTGAACTTGATTCCTCTGAGTCCTGTGCAAGCACATTATTCACATTCACCTCCTGAATAAAAGGACACTAACATGCTATCTGGTTTTAGTAAAATAGTGGTTCTAAGTAGAAATACATTTGTATTTTTTCAGTCAGGACTGATTTGTAAAATACATATTTTCAGGACTGACACACATGTTTTGGCAGATTTAATATCTGTGCTTCAGAATATGTGCAGCTGCAATTAGAATTATGGTGGAAGTCTAATGCATTACTCTAACCATGACTGTTGAAAAGACTGTAAATTCTGAAACCATGTACAGTGTTACTACAAACATTCCAGACATGCATTTAAGTCTTCTGCTTTGCTGTATGTGGACATAACACAAGAATTTTATGTACCAAGTCTGAAAATTTGATCATAAATGTCCAAATTTAATTTTAAAAATCGCCTCACTTATAGATTCCATATGAAAGGAATGTAAAATGGAGTAATAAAGAATATGAATTATTAAATATGGAGTTATCATTATCCATAATTAGAAAGAATAAATGAAGATTTATTTACATACTTATGCTTTTATAAATCTCAAAATTATTACTTTGCTGCTATTTTCTTAAATGTTTCTTCTAGCTAGATCACTTAATTCAAAATGTGATTCAAGTACTGCTGAAAATACTGACATATTGGCCCCGGATAAGTCATGTTTTCCTTTTCTTAATCTGAAAAGTTGACATCTGAAGCATAATATATTTGCATTATAATAATTCTAGTCAGATTGTTGAGATTTGATACGGTATTTATTTTTGGTGGAGAATCTAACTCTAGTAGAATAAAAGCATGAATTTATGTGCTATGAATATGTGTGTGAATTTAGTCAGGAGTTGTCTTGAAACATCAAGTTAATGAACAGAGTTACTTCAATATGGCTTGAAGAATTCCCTTTCTCTTCAAAATTAAGGTCATGAATCTACAAATATGAGGACTTTGTAAAAAAATAATCATCACTTTTCTCCGCAGCTGAACAAATTATGTTTGTCAGGCGGTAGTAGGTGGTATTATTACACATAGCCTGCAAGTAAATCCTTAAGAGCTGGGAGAATACATTGTCTCATGAGTTTTACATTAAGCTCTGGCTGAGACCATAACTTTTGGAAAGGTATTTTGCAGGAAGGAGGACAGCTTCTTCCCTATTTTAAAATTTGAATAAATACTCAAAACTGAGTGTTTCTCTGCATACCGAATGTTGTGTAATGACATTATTCCTGGGAGGTGAAACTGGCTGCCTGTTCATTGCAGTCATCTTCATTTCATGGCTGCTATGATATGTGTGCACACATATGTATGCACGCACACATGCCTATGTGTGTGTGCTGACAAAATAAACCAAGTGTGAAGTCTGATCATACTATGTCCTCAATTTCTCCTCCACTGGAAAATTCATGAAGTCTCTGGAACTCTACTGCTGAGCAAGGGGGTAGGACCACCATAAGAAAGGACTACTGATGTTGAGAGAAGTGTGTGCAGCATGCAGGGAAAGCTAATCCAATTAAACTTGTTCCATCAAAGTCAGTTGTAACAGATTAAAGGTATGACTGATTATACCTTTCTAGGGGAAATCTTCAGATTATCTGGAAGCATACGTTTAACTCCATTTTAGTTTTCCAGCTAGCTAAATGAAAAAGTATCCTCCACAGTTTGTCCTTTGGTGATGTTTCCATAAATATTAAAATTTCTTTGCAGGAAACATACTTAAAGAATTTGAAGACTATTTTGGAAAAATATTTCAATAAGCTATTGTCAGTGCTGCAAATTCTGTCAGTGTGAAACTAATAAAATGCAACTTAATGTATAGCTACATCCTACACAGTTATTCAGCAGCTTGCACTAAAAGTAGGAAAAGAAAAGATGGTGTAGACTTAAGAACGCATAAAACGTATAGAAACTGATTAAACAATTACTCATGATAATGGATTAAATATGTAGCTATCTATTCCCTACAAAGCCAAAGGAAAAGATATATTGACTAGAAAAACCATTAACCTCCAAACATATGCTCGAGGAAAGATATTTCAATAACAGTAATTTTAATAAACCTCTTATTAGTATTCTAAAACATAATAAGCTAAATAAGTTCAGGATTAATTGCTATGAATAGCTGGGAAGGTGGAAGTATTTTCAATGACCTGCATTTCCAGTATTAACTGGGCAATAAGGAATGTAGGTGAGAACACCACCACCGTTAATTGCCAGATATTGCCATTTACCTTGAGCTCTACAGAGCAGCGCCAGCAGTTTGCCTATCAAAAGCACAAGTCCTGGACTTTTTTTGTCAATATTGTCCCATTCACTACTGAATAAAGTCAGATTTCTGACCCTGAGGACAAATGGCATAAAAACCTCACCATATACACTTTCTCTATTCCCACAAAGGACATTTCTCCATACTTTTATTGGGATCATTCCTGGGCTTATTCTACACCTCAGAGCATTCCCAGGCACTCTCCGGTTGGCACAGAAAAAAACATTCTGAATTTGCTGAAAATTAAACAATAAAGATAAATGTGTGCCAGGATCCCAATCTATCCTGGTCCTGTTTAGTTTACTGGCGTAGACATATGCATTGAGCTGGTTTGGGGGGAGAAGTGATAGACATTCCAGAGTCTAACCTTGTTAACATAATTCTGAATAAATCCGTTGAAATTGTAAAGAAATCCTTAGAATCACACAAATGCTAGCGAGGCTGGAACTTGGCTGGCAGTGCTGGTTTCAAAGGCCTAGTCTGAACGTCTTAATGGACCCTTAGATATAAGCTAGAGACCCAAGCAGGTCCACAGTGACAGCTGGGGAAGAAGGATGACTTTATTCATCTTGTGTTAAGATAGTTAACAGAAATGAGCCACATGAATAGCTTTCTAGATGAGCCCACTTCTCCCCGCTTTATGTACAGCAATATAAACATATCCTCCTCTAAATTAATCTTTCCATGAGAGTTTCTTTGTGGATTTAGTCTAAAGTCATTAAAGTAACAGTAATTTTCTAATGACTTAGCATCATCTCTAAGGTAGACAATTGTTCTGAACTTCTGAACTTCATCTGCTGACTTCTGAGGCTATCATCCAGCTACCAAAGTCTTAATTAGCAGCTATTATTACTGACTGACTGTGATATTGTACACAAGCCTTTTTTGTCTGGCTGGCTTTGGGTTTGTGAGCAATTTTTAGCACATTTAATTTTCACTCTCTAAATACTTCCAGCATTCTAGGAAAGGGGCACTCTAAAAACCTCCCTGAAGTCAGTAGGTGTCTTCCACTGACCATCCAAAACTATAACTCACATCAAACAAATGTAAGGGCAAAGCACTTTCAGGATGTCAACCGTAATAGAAATGTCATTGGATCAAAAATCTTCACAAATAACAAAAAAAAAAATCATAAACTTGAAATACATGAGATCAGTGCTGGTCAACATCTTTGTCAGTGACATGGACAGTGGGATTGAGTACCCTCTCAGTAAATTTGCTGATGACACGAAGCTGAGTGGTAGGGTTGACACTGGGGGGAAGGAATGCCATCCACAGGGACCTTGGCAGTCTTGAGAGGTGGGCCCCTGTGAACCACATGAAGTTCAACAAAGCCAAGTGCAAGGTCCTGTACCTGGGTCAGGGCAGCCCCTGGTATCAGCACAGGCTGGTTAGAGAATGGATTGAGAGCAGCCCTGAGGAGAAGGTTAGGGGGTTCTGGTGGATGAAAAGCTCAGCATGGTTTGACAATGTGCTCCTGCAGCCCAGAAAGCCAACCCTATCCTGGGCTGCATCAAAAGAAGTGTGGCCAGCAGGTAGCAGGAGGTGATTCTCTCCCTCTACTCTGCTCTTGTGAGACCCGACCTGGAGTATTGGATTGGGTCCAGCTCTAGAACCCCCAACGTAAGAAGGACATCGACTTGTTGGAGCAAGTCCAGAGGAGGGCCACAAAGATGATCAGAGAGCTGGAACGCTTCTGTTATGAGGACAGGCTGAGAGGCTTGGGGTTGCTCAGCCTGGAGAAGAGAAGGCTCCAGGGAGACCTTATAGCAGCCTGCCAGTACCTAAAGAGGGCTTGTAAGAAAGATGGGGACAGACTTTTTAGTAGGGCCTGTAGCGATAGGGCAAGGTGTAGCAGTTTTAAACCAAAAGAGGGTAGATTTAGATTAGATATTAGGAAGAAATTATTTTCTGTGAGGGCGGTGAGACACTGAGGAGATGTGGATGCCCCATCACTGGAAGTGTTCAAGGCCAGGCTGGATGGGGCTCTGAGCAGCCTGGTCTAGTGGAAGGTGTCCTGTCCATGGCAGAGCAGCTGGAACTGGATGATCTTTAAGGTCCCTCCCAACCCAAATAATTCTGTTTCTAGGATTCTGTGTAATGTTACAGAACTATATGACCTCCCTTCACTTATAGCTCACCTTCCACTTGTGATCTGTGGGGTAAAAAACGGCAAGAAAGAAATTCTTCAATACTGTTATTCTGAAATCTTCATATAGCTGTGTTATGCGTGGACACAAGAAAAGTCTTGTTTTCAGCGAATGGACTTTGGTGTCTGTCCAAGGAAATGATTTAAGCTATATTAGCAAAAAAGGTCTTTGGTGACTATAAGCTGTCTCCATGAGAAATAGGGAGGAAGAGGTCAGAGGAAAGACTATTGGCATAAATCTCTACCAGAAAGCTTTTTGAACGTGCATAATGACTAAAGATAGGCAGCACAGACTGCATAACAGCTAGATACTCACATTCACCATGTTAACATATTCATGAAAAGAAAGAAAAAAAAAATACTTTTAAGGATTTTTTACCCAAAAGGTTAATCTCAGAATAACAAGTACTGAACAGAATTTAGATAGCACAAGTCTGGGACTCTGCTTAGTGTTAGTAATAGCCCACTGCAATTACCCATTTGGATACAGTATTTCCAAATTTTTGCCTATCCTTACCAGATACTAATTTCATGATACTTTATCAGGGTGACAGTTACTGCTGTCTAGGGAAAATATATCAGTGATTTACTCGTTTTCCTTTCATAGAGATGCTGAAACTGAAGGACTGTTGGGAAATATGCACTATATTTACTTGAAAAATGCTTATAATTTGCTAGTTGAAACTCACTGCTAGAAAGATCATTTACTGATGAAGGTTTTTCAGGATAATGACTGGAACTGAAAAAGTGAAGGTGTTTACTTGCTTTGGTAGCTGAGTTACAGGGAACGGTGAGTCTGCAGTGGTAATGGGAAAATCAATTCCCAAAGCTTCAGGTGTAATGCTCTGGTTTCAAGATGAAAAGACCAATTTGGAGAGCAATATGTTGCTAACACTTCTTTAGGAAGCAATCTATACTTTGACATAACGACTTGCAGGTTTTTCAGGGTCAAATGCAAAGTTTTACATCACATGCTTTCCAGCAGGAACGACCAGGAGAGTATGAGGAGGAAGTTTATAGTGTGGACACCACCAAGCAGCTCTGGAGAGCTGGTCCCAGCAGGGTGGGATTGAAACTTTTGGTGATGAGTGGTCTAGGGCCATGGATCACTCCCTGGGGCATAAGTGTCTAGGAATTTATATGTAGCTAATACAGCATCAGTTGGGACCTAGTATGGCTGGGGTAACATAAATACCTTATGCATGCTGGCAGAAATGGTTCCTGCAAAAATACAGTCAGAGCTGTACCTTTCTCTTTATTTATTTATTTATTTATCTATATATTTATTTTTGGTGGAGGACGACTTCCCCCTCTTTCTGCAGTTATTTAGTGGGTAGGCATCTATTCACAAAACAGATTTTTGTATCCACATCGGCTGTGTGCAAAGGGCATCCAGTCAGCTCTCCAAAGGCTGGCATGCAGCTGGCAGAAGTGATGCTGCTGTGCATGGGATGAGCAGGAGAGGCAGCAAGAGGGTGTGAGGGCTGCACAGCTGGGCTGAGGCAGTCAGCTAGCAGGGGCTGGAAGGATCAACTCAGCCCTTGAGCTAGGAGTGCTTGTACCTTCTTGATTTAGTGCATTGGGAGTGGGGGAAAATGCATAGTTCTAGATGTGATGGAGGGGGTGAGGGAGAGTTTTGAAGTGTCTCAGACTCTGTTGTCTTCTAGTTGACAAGATTCTGGTTTTCAGGATGTCTTGGTCAAGAACAAGAACAGCAGAGGTGTTGCTGATGGCATTTATTAAACCAGTTTAGGATCTACTGCAAATACACAGTCCAGCTTACAACATTCACTGCAGACCCCATGAGTTCTCTCAGATATTATTTTTTTAATCATCTTGATTTTTCACAATCAGCTCAGAGAAATACTTTATTTCTACAATGGTGGAATGAGTCATGGTGGCACCTCTCACATAAATGTGTTCAAATAGATACTGTGCATTCAGTTCATTATGGAACCAAGAGTAGACTGGAAATGAGATGGATTTTCTGATTAATGTGAAAATGCCAGGTTTTCTACAACAACAGTTTGTGGATGTAAACAATTTTCAAACAAAAGAACTTGTCTTAATTTGTGCCAGGTTTCAATGCCTTTAGTGGTTTTTCATAATGGGCAAAACTCTTTGAGATGTCACTCTACAATGAATGACAGCACAAAAAACCAAGTAAAAATCTTTCTTAGAACTTGGCTTCTGGAGTGGGTTTTCACTAAAGGTGGCACCAGAAGACTCATAACAGAACCCAATTGTGTGCATCCTTAGCATGATGCACAACTAATTTCTTGCTGGAAAGCTTCTTCTGGCTGCAGAATCTAACTGTTCTTCATAGTGTCTGCTAAGGAATTACTAATCTGGCGGGGATTACCCCAGGTTTCCCATGTTTTTCCCTTAGTGTATTTTCTCCTATTGCAAAGCTGTAAACATGGGAAATTGCTACCAGATACAATGGGCACCATCGTGTCTCCTGTGCTGAAGATCTTGGATCCTGATTTATGTATTTGCTAAAGAGAAAGGGAGGATAATCTCACAGAAAATTGTTGAAGGATAATGTTCTGGGAAGTTAAGAAGGATTAATGTTATTTTATTGAAATAAAACTAATTTCATGTATAGAAGGATATATTTTGCCTAAGGAAAGAATTGGAAGAATTAAATCCTCTGCAAAACATTTAACCATGTCTCTGTAAATATATTTGAAAATAATAGCACTTAACTGCTATGTTTAACATGTAATGTGAGCTGGAGCCATAAACCACAGTTCATATCTCAGGCTTTCCCTTTGTCTGTAACCCACTTTCTGTGATATTATTTTGGTATCATCGTACCTTATCATTATTTTGGTGTCATTATGCTTTATTGTGTATTAATGTACACTGGTAAGGACTTTAATCCACAGATTAATCCCACAACAGAATGACAGCTCTGAAATATGTACTTGGTTATTCAGGAAACTTTGATCTCTAGAGCTGTGTTGTATTTAAAAAGCAATATATTGTATAACCCTGTAGAATGCTTTCCTGAAATCACATACTGCTGCATGCTAAAATCCTTACCAAAAACCAGTCCAAACCAACCTGTTTACCATTTCTTTTGCTACACTTTTCAATAATTAGGGGATCAATTAATTAAAAGATCAAAAGCACTAAATAGTAGGCCAATTATGATTTTCCTTTTAAAACTTATTTTATATGCTTCTATTTATAAACATAAAATAGCTGTTCATATTGAAGCAATCTTTAGGCTTCAAAAAACCAGATGTATCTGAAGCCAAAGTTACCTTTTTTTTTTCTTTGTTTTTGCTATGCATAACTCTTAAATGAACACCAGGGTCTATGCTGTACCAAATTAGAAGCCTGTGTGTGGAAGAAACATGAAATTGCTGCATATTTCATCAGAAAGCTCCGAGTCTTGCTTGATAAAATCCTGATAGTGCAAAATGGCTGAAGAATACACAAGCCTGTAAAGGCAGAAAAGTGTTTAAAAGCCATTTCTGATGTGCAGGGACACATTTCTAACGCTGTTTCTCCTTACCAGAAAAGACTCTTGCTGATGTGGCAAAACTGCATTATGGGTTTTCATACCATCAAGTTCTGTCACCATCGATACCCATGCCTCATCCTGCCATACCCAGCTAAGTTTCCCCCAGATGCAAACATAGAATAATAGAAGAGAAACATCCTATTGTCCTTCCTAAGACCACACAGCTTAGCTCCCCCAGACCCTATTTTCGATAACCCACATCCCTCCCCTACTTGCCCGACTCCCACAAACCAAGACACCAAACTCCTTGTGCCTCCTGCACAGCCCACAAAACAAGATGCTCTCTCCCACCCTCCCTTTTCACATCCCACCTCCCCTGCCATGGTTGGCTTTGGACCTGGAAATGCACATGTTGATACTGGTTGAACTTCTGCATTCCTGCAGGATTGAAGTAGTACGTGGTGCCACACATGGGGCTGGGAGCTTTTGCCTTAAATAATTTTATCCTTCAGGAATTTGCTGCACTAATGAATGAAGGAGCAACTCCATGGTTATTACCACAGCTGGGACATGGCTGCTTAGAATGAGCTGCCCGTGTGTCCCAGGCATCGATCCTGTTATTTGGACAATTGGCCAACGGGCAAGATTTGCCCCGTTACTGGATGCAGTTTGCACATCTCTGTGCATGTTGATTGTCTGAAGGTTTGCAACTCATTATGTGGCTTTTTGTAACAATTCTGACTTTCGTGTAGCTCTGAATCCTCTCTAAATACTTTGTGCCAGTTACCAAACTAGCAAAAAACTACTTTATTTCACTCATATTCCCTCATGTAATTAGTTTTTCCTTTCAGCAGCTTTCTGCCCTGTCTCTGTCTCTCTTTGTTCCTGATACAGACTGTTGGGTATAGTCAGAAAATTAACTAGGAAATTAGCACTCTGGGGATAAGTAGATCATGGTTTTCTGTTACATTTGTTCTTTCCATCCCTCCTTAGAAGTTTTTTCAGGGAAGCCTGTATTGTAAATGGAATTTCTTATTGGAATTCACTTTGTTTCATTATCCCTAACAGACAGAAAATCGTAAATTTAAGATATTTAAAATATCATAACTTGAATGTTAAATTTTTTTCCAAGGATATTGTTTTATGGGAAAACTTTAAAAAGTATATCCATTTAAGAGGGGTTTTGTCCTAAGTGCTACAGTGGTGATGTTGCCTACAAATACCGTTCCATGAAGTTATCAACAGATGAATGCCTAGATCCAGCAAAGCATTTTCTCAAAGCCAAATATTAAAAATAACCACAAATGTTTTTGAAATTAAGGCTGCAATGATGAATACATAGTTAACATGCACTAAGAAGAGATTTCTACAGAACATCTTTTATTTAACCTTTTTTCTGAGAATCTGAAAGATGATTTTGCTGTCTTTGGATTGTTGCTAGAGGACCAAGGTGCTGCATTCATACAGGTAAATTGGTTGTTATGAGGGAGCACTACTGGCCACTGGATTATGTTACGTATAGTGCTAAATTGGTTTGTTTTAAACCTGGGCCAACCAGCATTCTCCCAAACAACTCCTAAACACAGTTTGGACTATATGGACTATTGCATTATTTTCAATTAACTTGAAAGTGACCCACTTCAGAATGTAAATGTGCTTGATATTATGAGAATGGGCTGATCCATACTGTTGTGCTCAATGGCAGAGAATCACCCCAGACCTATTTAAAATATAGCGTGGAAGCCTTAGCCTTGCCTTGAGAAGTGCTTGGATCTAATCATCATTTTCAGAGATAGAAATAAATACTAGCCAACTTAATTCTACCAGTAATAAGAAATCATTTTGTCTGTAACTTAACATTGCATAATCAGTCTCTGACTACTTCCTCAAATTTCACGTGGTTATTACCCAATCACAAATTCAGTCCTACCTGCAGACATTTTTGTGTAAATGCTTTTAGTTTTGATGTGGGTTTTTTTTCCCAGAAATATGCCAGCAAAGAAACACCTATGTTTATGTTGATTTAAAGCAGGGGTCCTCAAACTTTTTAAACAGGGGGCCGGCGCGTGGATGCAGTGGCAGGCAGTCATCTGCGGCTGCTTGGTTTCCTCCCCCAACCCCCAGCGGGGGGTGGGGCGGGGGGTTCTGTAAATACCAGGGGCTGGATTGAGGACCCTGGGGGGTCGTATCCGGCCCGCGGGCTGTAGTTTGAGGACGCCTGATTTAAAGAATCACTTCACCAATATATGAGCAAGCAGAGGTGATCTTTATTCGGCAGTGCTGGGTGCATGGGGGATCGCTCCACCAAAGTCATGCACACCAAGGCGATTTTTCAGTCCCCTCTTTATACAAGCAACTCATACCTATTCATTAACTTTCCAGGAATTCATTTACATATCTCACTAAACTAGTGACTATGATTTAAGTCCTTGTCTTTGCCATGTTGTATAAACAACAGGAACTTAGGACCAGATAGCCTTTTTAAAGATGACAAATCCAAGGACTTAGCAATTAGTACATCCATCATGTTAGCAATAAGGGTCCTTGGACGTTTCCCAACTTTTAGATAAACATAAGTACATCATCCTATAGATAAGTGGTACGTCATTCATCATTCAATGTATATTTATATATATCCATGTCTTTATTTTTCTGCTTGCCTGTTCTTTGCAAAATTACAGATCACACTGATCCTTCTTTTAGAGGTGCGGTGCACAAATAATATCTTTGGGTGCGTTAGGACCTCGCATTTCTTACAGGACTTTCAGTATTATCAAGAGCTTCTAGCCATACATCATCCATGAAAATATTCCCACACTAAGCCAAGCTGCAGAAAAGCAAGCATCTTGGCAAACCAAAATCCATGTGGATAGCAAATCGTCAGGTTGCTCACGATCCCCTCTGCTTGCCCAACCGAAAGCATTGCTACATTTGGGCAGCAGTGAAAGCTAGGTAGTTAAAAAGCATGGTGAAGTAGCAGCAGCAAGGAGACTACACATTTCATCAGGTATTGTTGGTTAAACTTACTACTAACAAATACCATGCCTCCTTTTATTTCATCACTGTGTCCCATCTACCATCTTCCAGTCCCTCTGCATTTTCCTTCTGGCAGGGCTAGTGCTTATTTCCTATTAGCTGTTCTCTTTCTGTGCCAGGGACCCTGTTATGAGTAACTCTGGGTGCTATGTCATACCCCCTCGCCTCACGCCTTCTTTTTTCACTGGACTGAAATCCTGTTCAGGTCCCCCAGCTTCTTCTCATCCCCCGTGGCAGGGGCATCTGTCAGGGGCTTTGTCATTCTCCTTATTCCATTAAGACAGGACCAGAACAGTTTGTCAATTCAACCCCCCAATACAAAATGTCTTACTTGTTGGGTTATCTTGCTCCAGTTCTTCCCTCCCTAGTAGCAGCATTCCTTACCCTCTTCTCAGACCAGGGGCCATGAGTATAGCCTTGTGCCATTCCCTGTCCCACCTATCCTGCATTCATCCACTCCTCTCCTTTCTATGCCAGGGGCAACTCCAGTGTTTCCTTCTCCAGCTCATTTCTTCTTCCTATTCCATAATCCAAAAATTAACATAATTAAGATTATCAATGCATTCTGGTCTACCAACAGAATGACAGGAGTTACTTTGTGTTTCTGGATGGCCTTCTCAAGTGTGAAAACATCTGATGGTTGGACCTGCAGATAGTCACAGAAGTGCTTTAACCTGGGCTTGTGCTAAACTTGCTAAGGAATGCACACACACACCCTCTTCCATCTTTCTTTTTAAATGTCCCCAGTTTTCTACCCATAAATTATTAGAATAGTCCCTAAAAATCTGGATGTGATTGAATACCATCTCCAAAACTACTGCTTCATGAGTAAAGAAGTAGACAAACTGACAGATATTTTATTTATTTTATTTTTTTTTTAATGACTGGGAATTCCCAAAGTGGTGCTTGCAGGGCTGTTCTACAAGTATTTTCAGCTTTTCTGAAATCCCTCTTTTTTTCATGGTGCATGGTATAGCCATGTACTGTAAAGATATAGCCAAATTAATTTATTTCCCACTGGCTTTTCCTTCCTTTGGAGCTATATGGCCCAAGGTTTGTAACTGACAAGAGTTCAACTATTGACCACAGAAAAGTGCTTTCAGTTTGCTGAACTGCCTGAGATAAACGTGGTTTTGCCAAAGAATACAAAATATGGCAGGAAAAAATATTACCAAGAAAAGAGAATTCAGTTCCTCTTTTATTCTTATATGTTTTCTAGAATTTTTATTACCAGTGATATTTTGATAATGACCATAGAATCTGCTGCACTCACTTAATCTTCCCATTACGTGTAAAAGAGCAATACTACATGCTTTAGGTTAATTAGAGCATAATTCCCCAAGCAACATACATATGTGCTGGCACTAAAATGAAAACTTTAAGCTGGTTGGCTGATTTTAATGCTGCTTTATCATTTACCATCTGTCAAAAAGCAAACCAGTAGGCTATTCTGTTCCCTTCCAACCCCTTGCAGAGATAACACTCACTAGAAAAACACATGCTTTTATCAGGAAGAATCACTGAATCATTACCCAGCTTTCCAGTTTTGCACAACGCTAAGTACCACATGCAAGGGAGTGAGCACCACGATGTACCATTTGGTCATGACATTTCTTCACACTTTTCAAAACTGGATGTGTTTAATAGTTTTTCTGCAATTTCTGTGCATCTATGATAAACGGGCAGCATTCTGTGCTCTATTCAGTAAGTAACATTGCTCTTCCTTCAGTATAAGCCCTTGCTCAGAATCCCACGTGAGCAGGCAATATTTAATACTTAGGCAAACTGCCTGCAATAAAACTATTTTGAGCTCTCTTGGAGACGATCTGCCCTTTAGATTAGTTCAGGTTCACACAGCTGCACAGCGAATAGAAATGTTTCACAGCTCAATAAATGGGGCAGCTGGTATTTTGATTCCTCTCAGAGCAATTTCACCGGGAATCAATAAAGTATGGTGCTCATTTTGAACAAAAGAGCATGTTTGATGGGATATCATCATTGTCATCGTGGTCAGCTTCTAGCAGCCTAGAGATGAATGAATGTGTCTCCCAGAGTCTTACCTTTTCTCATCTTAATGTACACATTTTACTTCCCTACCAGTCATTAGCTCACGAGCATTTGAAACAAAACAAACAAAAAACCAAACAAAACCAGAAAAAAGAAAAGAAAAAAAGATTAAAAGAAAGTGTTAAGCATTGCTTGTATGGAAAACAAAAAAAAGCGGTGGACATTTCCCTTGTTTCCTTGAGGGAATTACCAAATAGAGATACTAAACAGTATCAGCACTCCAGGATGGCCTCACTGCTCTCGATTCAGATTTCCATTTTATATTTTTAAGTTCAGCGCTGGTAACCTCTCTGCTCTCTGCTCTAGTTTTGACTTGGCTGTTTTGCACTTGACCATACCACTCTTTTTTTTTTGTCATGTTTCAGTCCAGTGGTCTCTGAAATAAGGCTCTGCTCTGTGTCAAGAAATTTATCTTGCATTTTTTTCCATATAAATAGTTCCTAAGTATTCATTTTCTTATTCTGTTTACTTTATGTCAGTGATATTTCCTATCTTTTCTGTCAGATGGTGCTTGAAAGGCTATTGGCAGCTTTTCAGATACTCCTTTATTT
The DNA here is from genome assembly GCF_963210335.1 of Falco punctatus. Taxonomy (NCBI): domain Eukaryota; kingdom Metazoa; phylum Chordata; class Aves; order Falconiformes; family Falconidae; genus Falco; species Falco punctatus. The sequence continues at coordinate 45,648,086 of NC_137581.1, forward strand.
GTGAAATGCAATGATAATTCATTTATTTTGTGGAGATGGAAAGATGGAACCAGGCATCAACTCTCTCAATAAAGCATCATTTAAAGGCCGGTGAAGGTCACATATCAGTCTATTCAAGTCTAAGACTACATTTCTTTTTAGAAAAATATTTTCATGCTGGTTTTTCCTTTCTTTGCTCCCTCTAATTTAAATAGGTTTTCCTTGCGTATTTTTCTCAAGCCTAATTTTCACTGATCATAATTTCCATCAATGTGTAATATAGCTAAATTGGTAACTGTACTACTGTGATCATGTCGTTTTTACTAATATGATCTCTTTTTATCCTGGAATTCTCAGCACTTGGTCTCAGTTCAAAGTTATTTCCTTTTGCTAAAATGGAAGCTTGTTCATCCTTCAGAGCTAGGACAGAAGAACCTGCTTTTAAACATCGTAAGACTCTATCACTGTGATATGACCAAAGAGTAAACAAAAATATTGCAGAAAATAAAGTGCGTTTAATGTACTAAAGGATCTTTAATATATTTTTGCCAACTGGGGAAGGTTTCTTTTAGTTTTCCCTTGCAGTAGTAACTTTACCTTAAATGTTGGTATTCCCCATGCCCCAAACATTTTTCATCTTCCAGAAAGCATTTTGAAAACACAGTTAAAATGTACTTACAAGAGACAAACAGTACTGTTACAGGAGTAGCCAACAACGAAGACCGATGTTTTAAAGCTATATGTAGGAGAAAGAGAACATTCATTTAACTTGCTGTTAAAATAAATTGAAACTCCTGGGATTTTCCTTTTTTCTGTGGTTTTACAGTGGGAAGAAAGGCCAAGAATCTTAATCATAGTTGGATATCCATCTGCCTCTAAAGCCGTGAACAAAGACATATAAGCCAAGCTAGCTGTCTTGGTAAATAACATTCATGTTACGGTGGTAGTCTGTGGGCAGCTCAGAAGCTTTTGTGTTTGGCTTTGTAGCCTTCCATCTCAAACCTGAGGAAGAGCTTTTGTGTCCAAAAGCTTTCCACATTTCAGATGAATAGATTTTATCTTTCTACAAATCTGTAAATAGCTACATTCAAAAATTTAAGTCCTCAAAATCCTCCTCAAATCCTCTTCAAATTCTGCCTAATTCTGGGTATTCCTACAACCATATGGTTCTACTTTTTGCCTAAGCATCTGCGAAGATATCTGTGGGAGCACTCAGAGTCACTTGCATTTTGAAGTGTAGGAAATGTATTACTGAGGCTAAATCCACAGAACTACTAGCAATTAAAGGAGTGAAGTAGAAGATGGAGGACATCTTCATATCTCAGCTCTTCTCACTTTGGTGGGGTATGGAATCTCTATTTCCAGCTTTCAGGAGAACAACACAAGGCTGTGAAACAGGTTAAACACATCTTCATGTTTCCCGTTGCATCTGTGTCACACTGCGGAGAGAAATGCAGGATGCAAAGGCCAAAAGTAAACAATTGAAGAGGCAACACAAATCTGCCTGAAGGGGACAGGAGGGAGGAGCTCAACAATGTCCTGTATTCGGGTTTCCATCACTCAGTCTTTTAGGCACCATTCATTGAACATTCATTGAGTTACTACCAACATCTCTGCTACATCAGGGATTTTGTCCACTTCAGTGGACTATAGTATCAATAGGTACCACCTGGAAAAATAAACACAGCCAGCCTGACAATGGTTTTGGAGCCAAAGGAGATGGCAGTATTGCTGCAAACTCCTTTAAGACTTCATGATTGCCCACTACCACCACTTTGGTTAGAAATGAGTTGAGCCTTAGCAGCTGTTCATTTGTGATCTGATCTCATTTGACATGCAGATGATTAAAGTTTCTAGTTGTCGTTAGTATACAAAATTTTTGCAGGAGATATTTTAATACAAAAAGGGACATGGTAGAAAGAGTCTGGAGAAATTTCTGGAAAAAGCAAATATCAACACTGGCATTGGTGTGGGAATGAAAGGCAGCAGGAACAGGTTTCAAGTCTGAAGAGTAGATTCATCAAAGGGTTTAAGCACATAAATCTACCTGCTGTGTTTTAATGGAATTATTGTTGTAGCTCAAACTGTAGTGTTGAAGTGTGCTGTGTCTGCTTTTGATCATTGTATGATCAAAGGGGTACTTTGGACTGAATATTTATATTGCCATGTGCAAGTCACCTTTTAGACCTGACTCTTCATGTGCCAGGGAAGTCTTAGCTGCATAATGAACTCCAGGTTCATAAATAGCCTAAAGACACATTCTTGATACATGTTGCTATAATTTAAAATGTACACATATGGCTATTATAAAACAATTTTAGCTGCCCTTAAAATTTCCTTTCCGACAAGTCTCCAAGAAATATGTTTTTTTAACCTCTGAACTACAGTTTATCAACCCTGGTTTTGTTTTTAAAAGTACTCTTTCTCCTGGGGGCGGTGAGGGGGAAAGCAGCAATCTTCAGAAAGAACATGGGAACATTAGAACAGGCTTTTTCCCAGTGTCCAAAGTCTAATGTATAGGAAATTACTGTCTACTGCTGGTAAAGAGGTCAAATGTATGATCCGTATAACAGCCAAACAAGTATGCCTTTAACTGCCAGAGAGAGAGAAAAAGAAAGACCTGCTTAGTGCAACTTCAGTAGAAAAACAACAGGGTTTTTTTCAGGGATTTTTTTGTTTATTAGTAACCACAGAAGGTAAAATTCATCAAATAACGTGAATTCTGTGATCATCTGGAAACTAATGGGATGATGTAAATGCAAAATTGTTTTTCCTTGTGTTCTGCCACCTTTCTAATTATTTTCTTATTTTCATGTGATACAGTAAAATAAAGATTTTAAGGCATTTTTCCCCTTCTCATTTATAATCTTCTTTGAAAATTTAATATTGCTCATTTTAACTATATAGCAAGTAAATAGAGGCTAGTAACCTGACTGTGTATAAAACCGTGGTCAACATTTTTGAAAAAAACTCTGCAGATGTAATGACCCAATCCCACACTGAGTGAAACAATTCTTCTTCAGAAATGGAAATAAGTCCCAATCTTGTTCTTTTGCAGGCTGTCAGAAGTGATGTTTTTTAATGTTAAGCCAGCAGGTAGTAGGAAAATTACTGGGGGGGGTTCTGCAGGAATTGCATGCCCCCAGGTGCCCCTCTGGGGCTGTCCATCAGAGTTTCAGGCCCAAGTAGTTATTCTGTAAATGATGTATGATTCTCTTCTCCATCTAGTTCCTGCCTGTTGCATTTTCTTTTCAAAGGGTAGAATACATAGCAATTATTTCTTCATTTGTAATTTGTTTCTCTAAGGCCAACCACAAAGCCATACAAATGCAGAGTGACCTAAGAAACAGATGCTATAAAAAGAAATTACTTATTTGGGATCCAGACCTGGAAATAAAGTGGGGACTACTGTTGGAGGCTGTGATTCTCTTCTCTCCTTTAAAACACACTTAGTGAGAAAAAGGAGAGAGAGAGAGATACAAGTGAGTGAAAGAAAAAATGACAGAAAAGTAGCAGAGTAAAAGAAATCCTAACTTCAAAATATGCCCAACAGATACTGCTCTAAACTTTTTTAAAATCCCTTACTATAACAGTTTCATAATTGTCTTCAGCAATCTGTTCTTCTGCTTAAGCATCCTTTCTCTTAGAAATTTCTTTAATACCTAGCCCAAATTTCCCTCAATGAAGTTTTAATTTTTTATTTCTTGTCTCGTTCCCAGTGGACATGAAGACAAATTTGTTTGCATCTTCGCAGATCCAAGAACTATACACAACATGATTTTGGTTTTTTCCCTCATTTTTCTTTTTGCTTGCCTAAGTCAAACTCCATTTCTCTAAGTTTTTCTTGAAGGTCTCATTTTATATAGACTTCCAGTCATCCGTGAGACTCCCCATCACAACATGTCAAAATTGGCCCATGTCTTTCCCTACTGTGCAGACCACCCTTTTCAGCAGCTCTGAATGTTATGGAAGGACTGTTTTGCTATTTCACTTGTTTCACAGCCCCATCAGAATAAATATCGCAGTATAGCTAGGAATTTGGAGTGACAGGGTGGGATTCATCTGACCAATTGCAGATATCTAAATCTGATCTGGTCACCCAAGGTCATTTGGGCAAGGGAAATGGGCAGTTCTGAAGCGTGATTTAAGTCACACAAAAGGAGATGTCTAAATTTGTTTGAAATGTAAGAGGAAACAGACCTAAAAGTGCCTATTTTTTTCCTTTAACTACATAAGGATCCTAGAGCTAACTAATCAACTCAGGGTACAGTTGTCTAGCAGTCAGTAATAAGAAGCCATAGGATCATATGTTATGAAAAAACAGGTTAGGGCAGAATTTTGCTCATTTCCCATGCGTGCTTAAAGAGAAAGAGGCAACTGTTTCTTCAGGAATTTCATATTTGCCTTGAAAAAGATGGCTAACGTTCAGAAGCTGCACAGGCATTCACTAGTACCTGGGATGTTATCGTAGGGATGAACATTTCTTTGGGACATTAAAGTCAAAGGGAGATCTCTGGGACAGAACCAGGTGAAGCAGATAAGGTTTATGATTAATTAAATTTTCCCAAACCTCTGCAGTTTGGGACAAACATATCACCTTTAATATGTGATGCCTGATTCATCTGTAATATGCATGCAATTTTTTATACTGCTATAAATTGTTTTAATATCTGAAAATGCTTTTCCGGTAAACCTAATTCTCCCACTGGGAGCACTTGCAAAATTCCCAGTGACTTGAATAAAAAACAACAAAATGCAGAATAGGGGAAACAGGGTTTAAATCAAGAGTGTAAACCAATTAGGCATTTTCATGGTTGGCCTTTGAGCTTCTAAATATAATGCCTATTGTTCTGTCTCCAAGGGCACCAATCCTGTCAGCCTCGCTGACTCTCAGCCTTGCTCACGCCAGCACTAAGGGTTGTTTTCTTCTGTTCTGAGGCTTCAGCCAAACGCCGTCATGTGTCCTTCCCATGTGTCCCTCTCTCCCCTTTAGCCACTAATGTTCTTCGACTCCTTTTTCTAATCAAATCTTTTAACAGATGATAAAAGGGCAGAACATATGCAAATTATCTTAGTGAAGTGGATACTAAATATCTGAATCAGCAACATAACTTCCAGCTACTGCACTAATTAATCTCTTATTTATGACTCATTGTCAACTGTACATTTTTGGAGTGCTGACAGATATAGCTGACATCAGGCAGTAAATAATGTTTCAATGGTCTCTTACAGACTTGGATGCAATTTAAAGCTGTGATTTACTCAAAATAAGATATGGTAACGTATAAACACAGACAGATAAAATTATTTTATTCCATCTTAATCACTTACTTTTACTTTTTTGTCTGCTTCTGTATTAGAAAATTGAAAGTGTAGAATATTGTGCTTATTTTTCTTGTAGTTAAATGCAACCTAAGCTGTTGGACCTTGCTGAATGATATCTATTAAACAGAAATATTTGTCAGAAGTATCCTCATTACTCAGCAGTCAATGCAATTCACTACCTCAGGCCAAATTGGTTCCCTGGGATGATGCACAATTAAGTAGATCCCCAGTTAAGTAAAGTGTAGAAAGTTACCTATGAATCACTGTAGCATACTTTGCTCAGTAAACTTCCACAATTATAGTGAGGGGTTTTCTTCCCGCTCATGAACATTACTCTCAGTGAGGCAATTAAACACTCGGAGGAAGTGCATATTAGAAACGTGGCAGATTAGATTAGGCAGATATTTCCTGACCAAACTGAAATGGATGATACCTACTCGAGTCTAGAAACCGATTTGCAGGGGGTCCTAAAATTGATCTACTATGTCTTTAATTATCCTCTAGTAAAACTGCTTAAAGTAAATCAGAAAATAGAGTCATAGCTGAAATATTCTCCCTGGTTCTTCTTGCTGTCCCTGTGCATAGCACAGTTCATGACAAGCATTCAAAACTACATTTTAAAAGAAATCGTTATCTTATTTGAACATATACCTTATCAGATTGAATTCTGTCTGAATAATCTTTCCATCTTGATTTGCAGCTATCCCTTGCACCTGTGGGATAATTGTTGTAATAGTATGAGGGATGAAAGTAAATCCAGTAGGGGCCTTCTTGCTAAAAATAAGTATGCTTAAGTAAAAGAAAAACCTTTGTAGCATGCATACTGATGAACTCAAGGAGATGTTCATCAAAACCTCTCTGCAATTCACAGAGGAAAGAGTCTCCAGATCTACAAGTTTCTCTTCTTTCTCTGTTTCAGGCTGGTTAGCCTATTCTATCAAAACTCCAAATCAGTAACATTTATTCTATTATTTTTTTGCAATATATGGAACAAATATATGGAACTAGCTACAGTCAAAGCCATCATTCTTGTTGCCCATGCAGTTCCTATTTTTGGGACAATATTTGCATGTACATAGTCAAAATCTTCTAATGTTCAATCTATTGAAATTTCACAGTTGAAACGTTCACATCTAACTTGAACCATCTAAAAGACAGACCATGCATAAGTTAGTTGATATAACGTCCTTCAATAGATCACAGCAGGAAAAAAAAATCACTGTTAAAAGATGGCCCGAAATAGGCATGCAAGACGGATTTAATGAATGTCCTCGAGGAATGTCCATGTCTCTACTGACTGCAGGGAACACCAAGATAGGTGCTTTATGTCTGAATTAAACTCGTTTAGTTAGAGTTAGCTGACAAGAAGCACACCTACAGAGATGTAGCCATCACTCCCAACTCAGGAAGATGACATGGTTCCTAATTTTTATCACTTGGCAACTGTAATGACAGAGTTGAAAGTTGGGTGGGTAGGGACAAAACTGTGAAACAAGATGGAAGAACTATTCTTATGAAAAGCATTTCACAGAAAACTGCTGTTTTACAATAGTAATTGCTGTTTAATAATAACGTACACTTTCATGAAAAAAGGTAATAAAAAGCATTGAGCATGTTATAAAGGTTAACTAGATAACTTAACAGCGTTTATTTTTACAAGACACAGGAAGAAAAGACTAGTTGCTGCACAAAGAAAGCAGCCCTCATGAGCAGGGCAATCTCATAACCTGCTGTCCTTCAAATGACAATGGTTTTCCAAAACATCCACATCACTGTTGATTCAATTTCTTCAACAAACCTTTCCCTTTATTATAATTCATCTGTGCATGGATTGTGATTTTTTCTAAATGATATTTTTCTTACAACTTTTATTTTATCAAACACTTCCTGATTTATATTTTTGACCGGGGGTGGGGGGGGGGGAAGCTTGTTTGCAAGATTGAAAGCAGTTAGAGAAAAAAAAAAATGACCATTTTTTCCTCTTTTCCTCACATCATGGTGAATTTCCGCTTTGAAATAAACTTCACCTTCTCATACTATGTCTAAATAGCATTTTTCTGTGAATTGAACCACAGTAGTAGATGGAAATAAAGGATAATAAGAAAACCCAAACAATAAAATCTTTTCAGATAATTGTTAGTATAGCTCACTGCATCTCAGCTTTTTACTAAAGCAGCTAATGTCTTATCCAGTGCCCAAATCAGACATTCGCTATGTTAAGTAATGGATCCAAATCCTTAGGCACTTTGACAAGAAGTTTGTTTGATTTAAGGGGATTTTCACTGATATGAAAACTGGGCAAGCAAAGAATGTTTACTAACAGAAAGCAAATGTTGAACTTCTGTTCAATGAGGTTGGAAGGAGACTGTTTCTATCTCCTTACAAGAACTGACAGTTTATACCCAATACCTTGTTTATGCATATAAGAATGTGGACGGTAGTTCCTATTGCTATCTGGGAATACTGTAATGAATTAAGCGTTTAAATGGCTAAGACCTTCCAAAATGTCAAAAGCATGCATTTATTTCTGCTTTAGATATAGGTCAGCATGTAAACTTTTCAAGATTCCACTCAATCTAAAATAAGTAATTGAATGTACTATAGAGTGTTTGTTACATCTCATAATGTTTATGTGACCACAGGGAAAACTACTTTCCTAAAAGAAAGACCCAAACCCAAAGGCAGAGTTTGGGCCCAAGATTATAAACATGGTGGAAGAAAGAAAAAGGTCTGTAAAAGAGAGGAGATGTTTCTTTATATCTGCAAAGTACAGCAACATCAGTTCAGAGTAAACCAAAGTATGTCAGTACCCATACAATCCCCGTGAAGGCTGGTATAACCATTAATGGTTTTATACATCTGAACTGTAAAATAAGGTAGATATACTCATTGTCCACAAACATGGAGCTAAGGCAACTGGTTACTTTTTCCTTCTCCTCTGCAGAATCAGGTATCATTAACTTTGTTGTCTAGTCAGAGGAAAGTAAATCTGATGGTATGTGACTGATGTGGGACTTTAAAGAGCCGATGTGGAGTAAAACCCACTGCTTTTTTTTCCTCCTTAAAACTCACACTTTCCTATATGCTTCCTTTTCCCTTTCTCATCCATTAACTCACATTTTCTGAATACCATTTCCTTCTTTCACAAAGCAAAGTATAATTTGAAGAATGGGAGACTAGTCTCTCTATGAAAGGGAAGCCAATGAAGCAAGCCTGCTTTCCCGTGATGGCACAGTAACACAATGTCAGGAGAGCGTGCTCAGGCTACACAAGAATATACAGGCTTGAGGATGAGCAAAAAAGCTGTCCTCCGATCCGCGGCTCTTTGGGCACAGCCTCCTCTCTCTCTGCTGTTGAGCAAAAAGGACAAGGCACAGTTCATGCAAGGCTAACAGAGCAGGAATTTTTTGCTGCTGCTGCTGAGGTCAACATTCACACATTAATGCCGTCTGGATGGCCCTTCAGCTACACATTGCTGAGATGAACCTGTCACCCAGGGAATGTGAGCAGATGGAGGAAGCAAATGCAAGAGAGGAAATACTATTAGGATGGTGCTTTTTTTGTCCTCAGTGGCACCACATCTGCTCCTCTATGAAGCCCAGAAGATGAGTTTGAAGATGAAAAATACCTTGATGGCATTTGATTCATCCTCTTTCTACTATTCGGCAAGTAGCTCTGCTGTGCAGCACCACCAGATCTGCTGACCTCGAAGGTCAGTTATTCTATATTTTGAGCAAGTGCTTATTCTTCCCCTTCTAAACAATAAAATCCTTCATGTAATACAATGTAATGAAATGATTCAAAAGTTCTCAAGCTTTTCTCATGCACCATCTTTGCAATTTTCAACTTTTCTTCATTCCCTCATACCTTTTATACCTTTTAGTTGCTATCTTTTCTCTTGTCCTTCTTTTCTCTCTTGAAGGAAGCTGACAATAAGGACCTCTCCTTGACATGCTTATATTACCGTGTGCCCCATTCCCTTTCATTATGCAGTTATTCATGCAGTAGGTAAGAATGAAGAGGGGCCCAAGTGAGAAAATGAGCCCCAGGCTGCCTACACCTTTTAAGTCAGTTGGAAATATATTGATACTAGACGTGCAGTTTTTAGAACAGAGCTCCAAGCTGTGCTCCCCCATGATTACAATGAACACTGTCAAGCAAATTTGTGATTTTGCAGATATCTTGACCATTCCCTAAAGAGCAACTTGATTAATTACTGCCTTTCTTTTCATGCCTTTCCTTCTAAGATTTTCCTTCTTTCTTCAAGTGTCCCATACAGCATGATTAAATTTGTTAAATGCAGTAGTGTAAAAGCAAGTTTGTCTTTGGTGATACATAGTCTCTATTCCTTTTGAAATATCTACAGTCCTGCAGTGGGCAGGCAATAAGATCACTGGCTTCAGGAGAACTGTTGCTTTTCTGGAAGATTATTCTCATGTTCTCATTAAATCAAGAAGATACCACTGAGATCAGTTTTCAAAGAATCTTTCTCTTCTAAATGTAGAAATGTAGAAATGCACTTCAAAATACTCAGCTTGTTTTAAACCTGCTTGTTAAAGTCTCCTTATTTTTCCCCAGGGACTTCTGAACATTAACCTGTGCGGGTGTTAGATTAATGACTAGTGGTGCGTTCCCTTGTATTGTGAGCATAGAAGATCAGGATCAGCACCTGTTTTTTTGACATTTCTGGCCAGGCGCCAACACAGATATTCAGTGACAGTACAATGTTCCTTGGTGCTGGATGCTCATGCCCATCTGTGAGGATGGCGCTGTTCCCATCTGTGAGCTCAGAGTGCCTTTGTCTATGATCAGCAATTGGTTTAATTAAGCAACCTATACTGGAGTAAAAGTGCTGTTACTTCCCCATGACCCTCTCATGTGCCAGAATGAAGTTGTGATGACATCTTCCTCATCCCTACTGTCACATCTTGATATTTATGTAAGCTTGAACAGCGGAATGGAAGGAGTCAGTCACTATTCACAAAGTCTGCTAACTGCCAGAAAAACATATTCGTATTGCAGCAGATGATGGAGAATTTCAGTATGAAAGTGTACATAAGAAAGGGCTTTTTAAAAGCTCCCCATGCACAAATCTGAAAGACACACAGGGTCAGGAAATGCACTAAACCACTGAGGAGTGTTTCTGACTGTGCTCAGGAAGAATACCTATAAACAGTTAAATTGGAGGTAGGTACTTTAGATCAACTGGCAGCAATGTAAGGGATTCTTTTTATTCATCGGAGTAAAACACTGTGGCCCAAAGACCATGCCACTCAGTTAAATACAAGATGTAACTGGCTACATCACATTAGAAGGGAGAGAAGGAGGGCACTGGCATATGGACTTTTAAATGGCATTAAATGGCATTAAAGTCAGAGCTGAGCCGACCAAGGCTCAGGTCCACTGTATTTCCCCTGCTGTCTAGAATCTGGCTTGCAATGTGCAAAATCTGTGTATCCTGGGTGTACTTCAACAGCAGCAGTGGAATATAAAACAACAAATACCTTCTTCTAAGCACACTCCTTACCCATGACCCAAAGAAGGTACTGTTATGGAAAGAGTATTTTTCAGGCATTTGCTTTTATGTATGCTCCCATTGTGAGCTCCACCATTCAGAAATGTGAACCTGAGATCCTTGTTATCCATCTGCTTGGTTTGAGATGTGTTTAAGTTTATAAACACATTTTTAAAGGCTTTTTTTCCTTAAAGTGCTTTCAATGACACCCAGGTTTTAGCTGCAAGAAATGACATGTCTTTCATGAGAACAACCTGCCTATTTTAGTTGCTGTGCCTTCCTGCAAAGTAATATATATCTCCATCTTGCTTTCATTTATTCTCCTTTTCATTTTATGGAAGCCCTATTTAGCCTAACTACACTTTTCATTTGCTGATAAGGTCATTCCATAAATTATCTTACTGAAGTAGGTCTTTTAATTATTTCCTCCTTCAGAAAATGTAGTTTTCAAAATTCCTTATTTCCATTACTGTGAATACTCTTTTTTATATTTCTTATGTTGTCAGAATTTATTTAAATATTATTCACGCTGTGCTCTGATTTCAGTGCATTATTTAAATATGCTGACTTACATATTTTCTGATTAATTTGGGGGAAAAAAAGGTTATTACCATTAACTGTGATTCTTGAATAATACTGCTATTGCATATTCATGCTTGTGGCATACGCCAGTACTGTGCAATGCTAGGACTGTAGAGCTCTTTCTGGGAAACAGGTCCCATACAAATCAAATGAATACTTGCTGCTGATCCTATCAGGAACAATTCAATTCTCAGCTACTGCCAATATCTCTGTTAAATCCTTGGTTGCTAAAGAAAAAAAAATATCCGTGGATACCTTTAAAGTGGGGGAAAGGGAGCAGGAAAAGACAGAAAGGAGCTGGCACCAAGGAACTCCAAGATCATGACTACACTGAGAAATAAAAGCATAACAACAACTAGTTTGCATCCACACTGCTTTGGGGGAGCTGCCCCCACCATGGATTTGTCTTGGAAAAGTTTATTCAGAAGGTCCCAAACAGACACGGTGAGCAAATTACTAAATGGTGCATCCCTGGAATAAGCACACTGTCCCCAAACCAGTGAGACTTCAGAGAAAATCTAAAGCTTGGCATTTGCAAAACGTGTAACTACCTGTAAGAGCGAGAATATTAATACTGAGACTGCGTAATGGCTGTTTTGCCTGCCTTGAATTGATGGCATTTCTTCTTCCCCTGCTTCACAGGGGCAGGCTGCTACAGTTCTTACCATGCACTGGAGTCTACCCTCCTCAATATTTTTGCTTTGATATAGTCACAGTTTTATTTCTTACATATTTCATATATATATATATATATATATATATGTATATAAAAAATGCTTTCATGTATAAAACCCCTATTTTGTTAAGTATATTGCCCTATGGTCATTACTCCTAAAATATAATTGGCAGTAACCCTTTGAAGCCTTAAAGGGGACAGGAAGAAGTACTGTAAAGAACTCCTTCAGGCTATCATCCTAAAAGCTATTAACTGACAGATGTCTCAGAAGCCAGTGGCGGGGATAAGAGAATATACTTTGTGTTTTACAGCATCTATTTCAAATAACCTTTATTTTCACCTCGGGGAGTGAAATATTTAAATACTGTGTTAAGCACATTAATCATGTTTCCATACCCTTTCAAGATATTCTATTTTATTTTAATAAGGTTTTTCATATAATATCCAAAGTTGCATTCTTAGAGGTTCCTCCTTCATGGGTTATTTCAGTTTATGATTAATTATTTGGCATTTAAGCTCGAGAAGAAAAACAGTTTTGCTAGGGTGATTACTAGATGTAATGCATGTTATATATTTCCTTTCATGTTACTTATAGCCAGATGAAGATCAGGAATGCTGAAACTCATTTTATGGCCTGCAGTAAGGAGGAAAAGAGAAATTCACCAATCAGTGGGGAAATACGGAGTCGTTCAGATGACTGGCTCAAATCCAGTCCAGAATGGTTTTGAATTCAGGTCATGATTATCCAGTGGGCTCGAGCTCTTGGTGAAATAACTGTCTGCCTCAGTCAGCTTCAAACGCCCAGGAGGGAAGTCCTGCACCGAACAGATTTCGGGAATGAATTACTTTCTGATGTCCAGGAGTGGGCAGTAGAGCATCAGTTTGAAAGAGCAGTTCAACTATTTAATTTAAAGTAGAATTAGTATAATTGATTTCAAAACATATAATGGAACAATTCACTTGTTTGAAACGAACATATTCTCAAGGATATTTTAATTTTGCAGCTGGAGCCATGTTAGTGTTAAGTAGAGGAAGTTGGTGTGCTTTTCCCAGTTTATAAACAGAGGAGAAACTTTTCTATCAGAGCGCCACATTTTGCAAACATTGAACTCACAACACAAATGCTAAAAGTAAAGGAATATTAGTGTATAGCAGAGAATTATCTAATGGCAAACAATCCATCCCATATGCAGTGAACGTAAATCGTAACTATTGTATCCTGGCACTGCAGAAACCAGACAGAAAGAAGATAGGTAGCATAAAATTGTTTTAAACATCTGTCAAAAGCAAACTGAGTTGATTACATTCTGTTTTGATTTGCTATAAACACAGAGGTTAGTTTCAGAATAACAGTTTTAGAGGTGTAATCACATTTCTTTGACAGTGTGAGACAAAGCTCCTTGATATATAATACAATTCAATACAATATAATAAATATATTACAACATAATAAATATAATATACTATGATATAATATAATGTAATATGAAGTAATGTAATGTAATGTAATGTAATGCAATGTAATGCAATATAATGCAATATAATGCAATATAATGCAATATAATGTAATATAATATAGGGATTAAGTGGCTTTGGATGAATTAAGAGGCCTTGAATGAATGGTTGGGAGCACACAAAAATTTTGTATTTTTGCACACAATGGTATGGATCAAACCAGTGGGGAGAAAAGAAGTGGGCTATGGAGATTAAACAAAATGTCAAACCATCATGAAGTGATCACCAACAGCAGATCTCAAGGTACTTTGTAAAGGAGGGAAGTGTCTGTATTACTCTTGGGGAAAGAGAAGGATGGAGAGGAAGAAAACTAAGAGTGACAGAACAAAGCTCTCCTCAACTCCAGAGCCACATTTCATCTACTAAGCTGCAAAAGAACCAAAGGAGTAATAAAAGTGTCACAGAGAGGGCATGGTAACTCTGGTTTCCAGGAAGCTTCTCTGCAGTGGGAAAATGCCAGTTTCTCAAATCCAATACAAATAAAACAATGACAATAAGAAAGAATAACAGAGATTTTTCCGGACATATTTTTTTTTTGCTAAAGCAGCTGGGTTTATGTCAAAATAACCAACTGGTAACCCAGTAGTCAAAGGATACAATTTCCATGTGGAAGACATTGTCAAATTTCTGCCTGTTCTCCCACAAGCTAACTGAGGGCCTCAGTTGCAGAGTCCACCTCTCCTTTTGTGCTCTTACATTTTATTTAAACAAATAAACATATGCTAATGAATAAGATCTTGATTCAGTAGTGTCCATGGACTTATTGGAAAATACTAAAACCTTATACCATTACCCAGTTATCTCAAACCCTATCTCTGTGTCTTATACTCTCCTTTCCTTTCTGCTTTGTCAGATTCAAGGCAAATTCTTTTGTCAAAACCCATGAGAAATATGTTAGGATAGAGTAAGACTTCCAGGAAATACCACTTCTAAACATCTTAGTTTAAATGCAAAAGGGAAAAATCTTTAAAATGTTGATGTCAAGATTTATTTGAAGAATGGGAGACTAGTCTCTCTATGAAAGGGAAGCCAATGAAGCAAGCCTGCTTTCCCGTGATGGCACAGTAACACAATGTCAGGAGAGCGTGCTCAGGCTACACAAGAATATACAGGCTTGAGGATGAGCAAAAAAGCTGTCCTCCGATCCGCGGCTCTTTGGGCACAGCCTCCTCTCTCTCTGCTGTTGAGCAAAAAGGACAAGGCACAGTTCATGCAAGGCTAACAGAGCAGGAATTTTTTGCTGCTGCTGCTGAGGTCAACATTCACACATTAATGCCGTCTGGATGGCCCTTCAGCTACACATTGCTGAGATGAACCTGTCACCCAGGGAATGTGAGCAGATGGAGGAAGCAAATGCAAGAGAGGAAATACTATTAGGATGGTGCTTTTTTTGTCCTCAGTGGCACCACATCTGCTCCTCTATGAAGCCCAGAAGATGAGTTTGAAGATGAAAAATACCTTGATGGCATTTGATTCATCCTCTTTCTACTATTCGGCAAGTAGCTCTGCTGTGCAGCACCACCAGATCTGCTGACCTCGAAGGTCAGTTATTCTATATTTTGAGCAAGTGCTTATTCTTCCCCTTCTAAACAATAAAATCCTTCGTGTAATACAATGTAATGAAATGATTCAAAAATTCCCAAGCTTTTCCTATTTGCCACTTTCTATTCTTCCTCTTGTAAAAGCGGGATGTGAAACCAAATCCATGCTATTTATTCACTTTTCTCCTGACATACAGCAGGTGATACCTTGTGTCTTGTGCAAAGAAATGGTCTGGAAAGTGAATGGTTCTGATTGTAACTGCCTAGGCAGAGCTGTGGGTTTGAAGTCAGGTTTGCATCTG
Source organism: Falco punctatus (assembly GCF_963210335.1). Taxonomy (NCBI): domain Eukaryota; kingdom Metazoa; phylum Chordata; class Aves; order Falconiformes; family Falconidae; genus Falco; species Falco punctatus. The sequence goes on from NC_137581.1 coordinate 45,663,521, forward strand.
TGCCACGCTAAGGCTGCACTTTGAAATTATAGCTTGCGTGCTCTGATGCACAGGAGTACTCTGAGTATGGGGCCACTATTCCTTGGACCCAAATAAGCTACGAGCATGAAGTCTGGCACATTTAGGTACCCCTGCTGAACTGCTGCTAAATTGTTTCCCAGGAACACACATGTATGATTGTGCTTTTCAACAGCAGAACTAAGATGGATCAGCCAGTACATAAGTTAGATCAGCTTGTATATTAAGTTACAGACAGACAAAAGTAGGACAGAGATATTCAGTGACTGAAAGGCTTGAGAGGCCTTCAAGTTTGTCCAATTTTTCTCAACCTCATTTAGCTTACTGCAAATTACTTGTTCCTAGAAACTTTATCCCTCTTAATTTCAGATTATACAGCAAATCACTGACAGAGTTGGCATAAATGGAAGGATCTCCTAGTAATCATCTTTAAGTCCATTCATGCTGAGACCTCCTTTTCCCATAATGTATTTATTTTAATTTTCAGCTTTAAATCATAGGGTTGTTGCCCCAAAAATCCCTGTTAGTGTCTCGCTTCAAAATGGTGTATTCTGCTTTGAAATTTTTCAGTTGGCTTTTGTTCTGCTTAAAATAGATGAAGCCAATTTAAACACATGTTCCTAAATGTATGATTATAGTGCTTTTTTATAATTAGAGGGTTTTACTTGAAGTAGTATTTCAAATACTTCTGTGATCAGCATGCGTTATGAGGCATCTGGAACTTTGCTGGCCAGAGAACAACACTCGTGTTTTTTTAAGTCCTTTGAACAAAGGAAGCAAACTGGTAAAGTATCAATAAAGCTATCCACCCTGGGCAAAGGGTGACCGGACACAGATTCAGCCTCCCACCAAGAGTGCCTCAGCCAGTTTACCTTAGGCCTTTCCAAGTCTCACAAAAGCTCTGCTGCTCTTCTCTTTCTGTAGTGCTGGGAACAGCTCGCCTTTTTAAGTACTTCCACATTTCTAATCTTTTGTTTTCTCTTCTTTTCTTCTTTTCTCTTTAAGAAACAAATCAAAGACAAATGTGAAGAGGAGTCTTTAGAAACAAGGACCTTGTATCTTCAGTAGGCCTAGTTGTACAACAGTTAAAAACAAAAGAAAAAGAAACCCACGAACAACAAATTCAAAATTTCAGTTTGCCTCTGTAGATTTACTTTGCCTACCAAGTCTATCAGCTAACAATGCAAAGACATAGAAATAGCAGGCTTTATAAACAGTTCATGAAAACGTTTTTAAAGATTAGAGGATTCAAGTTAGGTTTTGCATGAAAAACTCAGGACAATTTATATGAATGTTTTCCCCATTCAGCCTTTATATTTTATATTTATAGATTGCATTGGCTATGAGATACCCGTAAAGCTTGACTACTGAAGGGTTTGGAGTGCAGTGGATGAAGTCTACTCACCTAATCACAAAATCTTTCCTCTATATATTTCTTGTAAATGTTCCTTGCAATTTTTCATACTTTACTAACTCACTACATCTCTCTCGTTAGCATACATACACACATACGTCCATGGCTTATATCTCAGCCTGAGTTTTGTAGCCATTCAAACATGAGGACACGAATTCTTTCACCTGAAGAGTGAATAGGAACTTTTTTCTGTCTATAATTTATTTCTGTGGTTTTCTTGGTACAGTACTTCATGGATAGCTTTAAGTGCATCTGGTTGCACTTAACTGTTGTTTTGTCTCTATAAATTCTCTATAAATAAAATTACTCCCTTGGTCTATCTTCCACCCTTTGCTTTCCTCCCCCGCTACTCTTCTAAAGCTGGATTTTTATGAAATCTTTAGACTCAGATTTTAACACCAAAATCTCACATAAAGAAGTCTGCATTCTCCTTTTCAATACACACCTGCAATCCAACAGAAAGATGGTTAAGAAAAGCAAAGGCTGGCCAATATTTTGAATCAGTTTGTTGGGAATAATCTGAAGTCAAACAGAGCTTTCTTCACACCTTCTCCATAAACTCTCCATTCATATACAAAACAGTAAAACAGGAAGCTAGACTAATCTTCAAGCATTGCACTTTTCATCTACAATGCTTCCACACTTGTGCTGCTTCCTGTGACTCCAGATGATGGATGAACTAACTAACCTATGAAGACAGACTTTGCAAAAAAGCCCAGGGTATAGCAGATCCTTCACAGATGCTTCTCAGTCATTACTCCTTCCTTTCTTTTTTCCTTTAGAAAAATAATTTAAATTAAACAGATTCGTTATATGCAGCACAGTGTTGCCATGTGAGCCCTGAACACTTTGTTCAAGAGCTAGGAGGCCAGCCAACTGCTTTAGTTCCTTAAAGAATAACAGATGTGTCCTTCCAAGTCTCATGCTAATGGAATTTAGGCTGTGGTGAGGAGTTTAAAAATACTCTCAGTTGTCTGCAGTCTGTTCTGACTCTGGTCTTTCAATGAGCTTGTATCAGTCTTCTTTTTCCACATCTGTCAGAAACATTGCATAAAATGTCCAGTTGAGCGGAAGCCACTAGTAATTTGCTTTCACTGACAGAAAACAAATAGTTAAAAGTAAAAATCTATGGGTTTTGGTTGTGTGATACTGTTTCTACCAGCCTGACTCTGTTACTAATATATTTAAAATACATTGAGTAAAATGCTCTCTTGGTGTATATACAGTAAAAAAACTGTAATCTTTGTTCCTTTACTGCCAGCATATGCTTGCTATCTTTATTTTTAGCTCCAAATATTAGCCATAGTTATCTAAAAGTGAAGCAAAAGACTCAATGTAACCATCCCTAAGCAGATGTCAGTAAATTGAAATAGCAAATGGGGCAAAGTAAGAGATCCTTTGCATTGCAGTTCACATTTTATATGCTGTGAAGGCCCTAGGATCACAGGGGGAAACTGCAGGAACTAGGAGGGGAATCTACCGAGGTTTTTCTCCAGCAGGAATGCTGTGACAGTACAGGAGAAAGTGCTCTCCCACTAGCAAAGCTGTTACTTCAGCTTTCTGCACTTCAATTGTGTGCAGACTGAAGTGAATGATGCTCATTATAATCTGATTGTCACTTTGCTCTCTTGTCTCTCTAGGATTGAGAGCATTATGGAGAAAGCTCTTGAAGGGAGGAACACTGCAAGCTGCTGTGCTGAGTGCTCTGGCTGGTGTTTTCACCATTTACTTTGAGTAGTGGGAAACAAAGAGACCCGGTGGGAAGGGAGCATGGAAGACGTTGGAGACATTGGCTGTGGATGGAAACAGGAGTCTTCTGTACACCAAGCATTGCAAAGAGAGGTCCTTTCTTTTCCTTTTTTTTTTTCCCTTCATCCAAGCTTGTCTCTCTTATGCCTTCCCCACCAGCTACTGTTATTATCATCTTTTTTCACACACAGCTTTATCATCCTGCATACCAGTCATGTATACCAGCTTCTCGTCTTCCTTGTGTGTCTTTGGTTCTTGTGGAGCTCAGTTTTGGGATCTAGGATTCTCACAGGTATTTTCCTTATTCCACCTCATATGCCAATAGAAGATTGCCTAGGGAAGGAGGCAGCTACCCTGCATATTATTCCCTCTGCAAAACTGATGTGGAAAAAGATTTTTTGCCTCTTTATCTTCCCTGTCCCAAGCAAAAGCTCATACTCCTTTGGAGAGAAAAGGACTGGAAATCCTGGAGCTCCCTGTCTGAACAGCTGGTAAGGAAGAAGAGGGTCATGGGTTGTCTTCTTTATTCACAGTGCCTGGAGGGAGGTGTTCATGGCAGAGCATATGACCGATGAGGCTACATAGTCCTTTTCCATGAGGCAGTATAAAGAAGTGATGCAATGTGTTTGCTCTCAACACAGGACAGGCTGTAAGGGCTGGACAAACTCTGTCCCCCTTATCTTCTTAGTGGGAAGGGAGAAGATTTTTGGTGGCTTGCAAAGAAGAAGGGAAGCATATAAGAAATTTTGATGAAAGGATCTGTTGCAGGAGCGGGCTGGAAACTAGGACCATGCGCGGCAATCAGTTAGCTGAGGGGAATGTGCTCGAGCTTGTCTAGACAACAATTAACATCATGAGGCATGTTTGCAGAGCACAGGGGAGTGGGAGACGGATGGCGCCAAGGGAAGGTAACACCTTGCTGTTAATTGATGGTAGTTAACCACCAATCGGGGATTGCCTAGTATGCAAGGCTTAGCTTCAAGAACCAATCTGTTTAAAACGCGCAGCTTCTGAAAGTGTATAAAAACGCGTGCTTCTGTATAATAAATTGACATTTGCTTGCATCAAGCTGTGTCCCGTCTCTCCATTCGCTGCAATCTGTAACTGGAAATTATGCTAATGGAAGGAAGAAAGGATGAGAAGTGGAAGGAGCAGCTGGAGATGATTTATTTCTGCAATATTCCTACTTTACTTCCTTAACTTTACCTCAGATTTTCTATTACCTAAAAATCATCCCTTCAGAAATACCCCACCTCCCCAACCACTCATCCTCTCAGAATTCTTTCAAGCCAGCATCCACACTTGATTTTCTCTCCTTCCTATTCTATCTGCCCCTTTTAATTTCCTTTTATATTCTCTTTCCAGAAATCCTAATATGCTTCATTCCTTTGCCCTCAGTTCAGCACCCTTTCCTTCACTGAGACATGCACAATTCCTTTTCCATTCAGTGACACTCTCACTTCGCTTTCATCTTCAGTTCTGTTCTCTTTCCTATAACTTTCCCTCTATTGTTGTTTATTTTGGTTTCCCTTGCTGCCAGCCTTTACCACTCAAAAATTTCCCCTCTTAACAGTTTCTTCTTTTCTTCACAATCCTCTCTACTATCTTCAATTTATCCCCTGAAAACTCCTTCATTGACTTTCTCATGCTTTACTCAAGCAATTTTTCTTTAGATCTATTATTTCTTTTTTTTTTTTCCTATTTATTTTGTTCCCTTCTGATCTTTTTCAGTAGAGGAAAACAGAATGTTTGTGACTTTTGATAGCCAGAAACTTAAAACTGCAAACTGCTGCCCCAGAAATGCAATATCTAAGACACAACAGGCATCACACCATACTGGGTAGCCACTCTTACATGTTATTATCATTAGTAAAAGGCAAATGATGGTCTGTAAATATCAACTTGGCTATACACCTTCCTCATCTTTTGAATTATTTGCAACAGAACAGTTTGTCTGAGGCATCTAACTTCCTTAATCAGGAATAATTGAGTGAAAGCTTTTAAGCAGCAGAAGGTCACAGTTTATATGACAGACTGCAGCAGAATATTCATGTAGTCATGATTTTATTCCTGAACATTTTCACTCTGATCAGGGACATAAAAGTAGTGAAATCCAGGGTCTGCTGCAATGGATCCTGGGGTCCAAAATACTGTCCAAAATTAAGTATTTCACAGCCTCTTCTATCTGAGTTTGAATTCTGTTTTTTCTCTCTCTCTTTTTTTTTTTTTTTTTTTTTTTTTAATTTTAGGACACGAACTCCTAAATTCTAAGCAGATTCTTTCTTCTCTCACTTTGCAACTCACTTTCAAAGCACAGTTCTCCTGTATGCAGACATCAGAAGCAGTAAATATCACAGAACAGGGAGAAGCTCCGGAAAACCATCTGTATTATGGCCATACCAAGCTGACGGAGCTGTGTGCAACTGTTTAAAAAAATCAGCATAAACAGATATGTCAAAAAGGACAAAAGTTTTAAAGATATGTCACACTTTTTGTTCAAAATGTTTTACAGGCAGGTTTCTCTAAGCAGGGCCTGGCTTCCTCAGCAGCACAAGAAAATAAGCAAGAATGGGAACATTTGATTAGAGATATTTTACTCTCTGGATCATAATATTGCAGAGCATGGGTGTTTCTGAAATTCTGTTAGTAGGCTAAAGACAGTTTTTAATCTGAAGAGGAAAATAACAGGTGTATGAAATGTAAAAATGGAGGAGACGTACGTGGTTTATTGGATGGTTCTTGTGGGTAAGTATACCTGAGAGATCTAACACCAGGATTCTGAGTGCTATTTTGTTCCTCTAAACTGTCTGACTGCGCAGCAAACTCTTCAAGAATAATTCCAAACTATTACAGAGATGCCAGTGTGTGAGTACAGCTCGGGGTGACAAGTGCTATTTTGTGCGCGTAATCCTAAACAGGTAACTAATAATAAAAATCATTACCCTATATTCACTGTTTGTGAGCCACCTGAGACAGACCACAGAAGGTAAGAACCACATTTAATTCTGTTTACTTTTGCATGCATCATCAGTAAGCAATGTAAGTTCATCTGAACACTAGTTTTCTTCTTTAACTTTCTGAAGCTGTTTCTTACTCTACCCACTCTCTATTTTCAAAGCTATAAAGTAGAAAAAGCCTTTGGCCAGATTAATTTCTGGATAATTTTCGTGATTAAACTGGACTGTGAACTGTGTTCTAGCCCATACTTTTGCGGGCTTGGCTTTTCCCTGCTCTGAACCAGAAAATTTAGTAGACATCCACAGAGATGTGGCTGCTTCTACTTCTGCAGTTACTCCGTGCATGTCATAATCCCAGATCTTTTGAGAAGCAGCAGTGTACAGAAGGCAAAAGAGATAATGATGAGCCTGGCACTTCTTATTGTTGCTAACAAGCTTCTTATTTGATTTGTAAGTTTGCTACTAGGGGGTACAGATGTGATGATTTCCCCAACTCCTGGGTGTGGAGAGGATGCATCAACACTCGCACAGTTGATTGAAGAGGCATCTGTGAGGCACTTCTGCTGCTTCTGAGCCTCACAGCCACGCAGGCAGCGCAAAGAAGAGGCAGCAGGAGCTTTAGTCTCTGCTTCCTCTCTGCTGCTTCCCCCTCACCAGCCTTTGCTGTCAACTTGTGTGGGACTGAACCAGCTGGCAGTGGGGGAGCAGGCACAGCTCACTATTTTAGTCAAGTATTAGCACCATTGAAAGGGTCAGTTGCAAAACGAAGGTTATTCTGATAAGTGTGACATCAATCAGATATTATTAGCTGCCAATATTGCATGTTCCCTGTGAGTTTCTTTGTCAATGACAACAGCAAAACCTCACGGCAAACAAACGCTTAAAAGACTTATTTGTATGCTTCCAGAATTAGTAAAAAGAGTCACTTACTCTAAGGAGGGGAGGGGTGTGAAATGATAAATATCCTAGGAATTTCCTTATTTTAAGTGGGCATAAAGACATTGCCAACAAAAGCTTGAATTTATATTTCTTCAGCCTGTCCCACCAAAACTTGCTTGTCTTGGTAGCTGAAAGACTGAAAGAAAAAGCTATTTGGAATTGGATTCAGAGTTTGAACTAAGGAGCAAAGCATCTGTATTTTCTGCTAACACACTGCAAAGGAGTTCCCACCAATGCCTGGTTTCCAAATCTAGTAGAATGGGAATGTTCTAGATGTTAAAATAATCACTCTTGATCTCCCTCTGAGGCTATTTATGTTTCTCTATTTAACTATCCTATTTATTAATAGTGTTCAATAGTAGCATAAAGAACACCCTGCATTCCCAGTCAGCAGGTAGCAGACATCTCATGTCAGCTATTTTATGAGCAATGTAATTAGCAAGGCAAACTGTACAACTTCCAGTTTGATTCATTTGCTGATGCTTATTCTGATTCATTTATAATTATGAGTGTAATTGGCATAACTGTTTAGACGTATTTGGAAAACGTCCATAAGTGGATATCCTAATTATAGATTTATCCCAGTGGCAGATACACACATTGTATAACAACAACTTTCTCCATCTATCAGGAAGTGCTCTGCTGATTCCTACAGCAAGAGACTGGTGGAGGCTGTGTTCTATTAGATTGTTATGGACAGGATAGGGAAAATCAAAGGAGATATGACTGCCTGTCCTCTGACAGTGCTCTTTCAGATTCTAGGTGCTCAGAAAAGCAAAAGCCCTGCCAACTCCAATGCAAGCTGGCAGAGGCCTGTCATTTTGTCACGTGCCTGTTCAAATACACCAGAGAAATCCCGTTCCAGTGGAGCTTAAACTGCAGCTTTCTGAAGCATGCCCAAAGGGCAGTCCACAGGCTCATGCCAACTTATGTGAGGCGGAGAGGACCCGCCAGGACTGGAAATTCTGCCCCCAAAAGGAGGAAGATCCAACTTTCAGCTCCTTAGATGCTCATGTGTGACCTCCATGCCTGTGCATCCCTGGATTTCTCCATGGGTGATGAGACTTAGCTGACAGCAGCCTACTTCCACCCGCCTTCCCACGTATCGGTGCCAGGGGGTTCTAAAAGATCAGGCTGAACGCAATATCTCTCATGAGGCTAATCGGCAGAACAGCCCTCACAGCTTAAAAGCAAAGTTGCATGTGCCAACTCGAGACTCACAGTGGCTCTGCAAGGGCTGGTTTAGTACTTCCATGTCAGCTCTGTACAGAAGATATCTGTACATAAGATGAACACAAATACATGACAATGCACTTTGCATGATTTTCCTCAGCCTAGACTGATATACCAAAACTTCTGCCAATTTTGCAATTAATAACATGTATTTGAATACCTTCCCATGAAAACAGAATATTTTGTACCATGAAAACACATTTCTATCCTTTCATTCTTTTTTTTAATAGTTAATTATTTTTGTAAAATGAAAAAAAACCCAACCATTTTCAACTGCCATCTTCAGAAATAATAGTTTTACTTTCATGAGGCAGGAGAAAAACAACTTCATTTTATATAATACAATGAAGTAAAAAGCGTAAGTACCAGTATTTGAGTTGTTTATAACTGCAGTATTTGAGTTGTTTGTAACTGAAAGCCAACAGAAATCTTTAAAAATTCACTTACATCCATCATGAAGACTAAACCAAGTGTTTCCATTGTGTAGCTGAAGCTATTTCTGTCTGTTGATTTTTTCCTCAGCTTCATTTCTTCAAAATGAAACAGACATAAAATAACAATTGAGTTTATCTAAGAACATATAAATTACTAACTCTAAATTCTGACAAACGTTGCCATCTTATGGCTGTCCCTGTTCTATAATTTCACACACAATCCAAATTACAGATATCATCAATAATATGACAGTGATCCCTAAGGGCTTTAGTAGCATGTAAGTCAAAAGCATCTTGTAGAGCAGAGCTCACCAAGTACCATGGCAAAATTTCTATATGATTTTGACTGGAGAATAAGTCCAAACTATGAATGTACATCTGCTTAACGCTTTCTTTTTTACACACCAAAGTTCATCACTTGAGTTTGTCAATACATCAACACTTTCTCAGAAATAAACCATCAGAAAATAATGGCATCTGTCTTCAAGGTGATAGATTTTTGTAAAAATTCACAGCCACTTGTTCTGTATGTCATTATGATCTGTTAACAGGTATAGAGAATGCAATTGCAGAGAGTGTCGAGATTGCAATAACAGTTGATCAAAGAAACAGAATAACAGCTTTTTTTAGACACTAGTTATCCAGAACCATAGAGCAGGTAGACAAAAGGGTTAATACTTTAAAAAAAAAAAAAAAAAAAGCTGCCATCGACATGGGTTTTATCTATATTGCAATTTATAATACTCCTTCTGGCCTTTCAATTTCCAGTGTCTAGCTTGGGGGAGATAGGGGTTAGCTGCAATTTGTGTGTATCTTTCTTTGCAAGGCTTATTGCAGCTGCTGCTGAAAAACTCACTGAAGCATAAAACTTATCCTTTTAGCTGGAACCAAACACCATTGTCCTCATTGATTTATCTTCTATTTTTTCCTCCAGCAACCTCCTCTGATTTACTTCCTTGCATTTAGGATAATATCACAAAAGTAAATTGATGTGCACATTAACAGAAATATATTTAACTGTCTTACACTCTGCTCCAGAATCCATTTAAGTGTCCACAGAAACTTGTGTTGAGGGACCCAGCAACAGGTGCCATATTATCCCGCTTTCACCAGTACTTTGTGCGTCTGCCTTGTCACAGTGTGTATTTTTTCTCATGAACTAGACAGAGTTTGGCTCTCTGTGACTGGTCAATGCTGGACACAGTTTTTTCAGCTTAGATTTGAGTCCTATATAATATTATAATTGATTAGCAATATCTTTGCACACCACCACATTTTACAATGTAGTGTGTAATGCAATACTATCAGTGAGAACTTGTCTCTATGTAATATAAAACCAGCTATAGGGAACACTCAGGAACATCATGAAAATCTCAAGCAGAGAAAACTACACTCTTCACAAGTAAAAAGATTGAACAAAGCATTTGAGGGTTACATACCCTTTGCTCTGCTCCAAAGAGGCTGTTGGTCTAAATGGAATAATGTATTTCTATGTTTACTTTCCTATTGTTTTATCATAGTAAGCTATATTTCAGCGTGTTGTAGAATGTCAGTTATGATGTCCATAGACCTTTCATATTCTAATAAGTTTCGTTCTGTCTTGTATTTTTTTTCTGAAAATTGGCATTCCCCTATTATTCCTTGCCAGCCCCCAGCCCCTAGCCCCGACCCCCCCCCCCCCCCCCGACCCCCCCGAAACTGTAGTGCATAAGAGTCTCTTTTGAGGATTTACCCATGAGGCATATAAAAACACTGTCCCTTCTGATGAATACCTAATTCTCCAGGAGAGATTTTTGTTCCAAAAATGATTTATAGTGAAGAAAATAAGTGATTTATACTCCACAGTCTTCTGTCTTTCATTGTCTGGCTCTTTTGCTTTTTCCTGCAATTGTAGTACAGTCCTGAACATAAATTTGAGAAATTTGTAAAAGTAAACTTGGCAGTCATTTCTAAATCCTGGCTTCTGTAAGGAATCTTGTTGAAAGAAAACTAGAGTGGAGCCAGAGCTGGGAGAGCTGATAGACACAGTACAGTGCCCTGGCAAAGCGTTGTAAAAGCTTAGATGCTTCACAGCTTTGGCAAGAAGAATTAGCTTTGTAGATAATTAATGGAAATGCATTTATCTTATCTGCTAAAGTCACAATTTATTTTGCCCTTCCATTTTCTATAGCTAGCACATTGCACTACTTGCAACAGGTAACCATGGAGGCAAGACAAAAACTAGAAGAGACTAATGTTAGGCCTTCCCAGTTCAGGCAATATGCTTAAGTGGTTCTGATTTCCTTGAAATAACATTATATGATGCTTTGGACCTTACTTCTTCCCAGATACAGTTAGCAGAGAAAAAACAAAGGATACATAACAACAGTTGTGGCTTTGCCCAGAACTCCATAGGTCTCATTGTGTTTGCACCTATCCTGAGCAAGATAGAGCTCTTAAGGATAAATTAGACGACATAACAAACCCTGAGTAATCTGTTGTGTATTCTTTGTCTTCAGAATTGAAAACAAATCACTTCATCTGCTTTCATTTAAATCATATTCTAGATTTAATCTTTTTTGTGAACATACCCTTTTTTGCTCTCTAGCTAAAAAAAAAAAAGATGAACACAACAGAAAAAGACATTATAGCAGGGAAGGTCAAAGGGCATGCTGATAACTGTTTTCTTCAGTGAGAACAGTTTATACCGGAACATGGCAATTTGTCAAACCTTAAACTTCTCATGTAAATGTGTCATTTTTAAAAAAAAACAAACCCTCATTGCAAAGTCTGTGTAGGTGCAGGGCAAATGGTGAACAGAGGAAGAAAAAACAGTTTCACGGATTTATAAGCAGGAAAATGCTAAGGAAATGTCCTGAAGGTGTTGAAGAATTATATGCAAATCCCCCACTGTATGGATCGATGAGGAGAAGTTAATCTCTCTCAGTCCCTCCTTTTGAAACTGTTCTTCATTATTTATTGCTCCAAATAAAGAAACTAAAGCTGGAACTGGTACACTAGGACACTCAATGGGGAAGTGAAGTGCTAGTCCTGAGTCAGTTAGAAGTGGGAATTGACACATGATCTCCTACGGATCAAGTGAATATCTTATCCGCAATGTCATGGTGGGTTATGTCTTTGTGGGTTTGTTTTCTTTTCTGTCTTGCTTTCCCTAGTGAAGAATTTGAAAATATCCTGGCTTTGTTCCAGTGAAGAACAAAAAAACTTTTATGAAAACTATTTTTTTTCTCAGCCACAGCTCTTGTTTTCTAGACTTCTAAAATCAGGAATGGCTGAGATCTGAAAATACAGTGAAGACTACCCAGAGGTCTTGTACTGCAGATGGTTAAAAAAAAAGATAGAGGAGCTGAAGAATAGATTGTGCCTTTGATGGGGAAACCATTAACTGCTGTTTCAAGTCGTCTTCTGTTAGTGCTTGGATACTTGGGCTGCCAGGTTGCTGCTTATTTACACCAGAAAATACTAAATATTTTATAATGTCCAAGTATCTTGATTTGGGGTAATGGCTGGTACACTGGAGGGTTGTACAGTCATTCAGAGGGATGTCAACAGACCAGAGAAATGAGATGACAGGAAACTCATGAATTTCAACAAGGGGAAGTAGAAAGCCCTACAGCTAGGGAGGAACAAGTCCATGCACCAGCATATGCTGGGGGCCAGTTAGCAGGAAGGACCTTGGAGTCCTGGTGGACAATAAGCTGAACATGAAGTAGCAATGCACTGTTGCGGCAAAACAAGGCTAGCAGTATCGTGGACTGCATGAGGAAGAGCATTGGCAGCAATCGAGGGAGGTGGCCCTCCCCCTCTACTCAGCACTGGTGAGGCCGCATTGAGCACGTATCCAGTTCTGGGCTGCCCCGCAGAAGAGAGGCATGGACATACTGGCAAGAGTCCAATGAAGAGACATGAGGATGATTAAGGAACTGGAGTATGTCTCCTATGAGGAAAGGCTGAGAGAGCTGGAACTGTTTAGCTTGGAGAAAAGAAGGCTTAGGGGAGATCTTATCAGCATGCATAAATACCTGAAGGGAGGGAATGGAAGGGGCTTTCCTCAGTAATGCTGAGTGACAGTAAAAGAGGCAACATGGACAAATTAAAACACATGAACTTTTATCTGATCACACTAGCATATCCTTTTTTACTGTGGGAGTGATCAATCTGGCACAGGTTTCCCAGAGAGGCTGTGGAGTCTCCATCCCTGGAGATATTCAGAAGCCATCTGGACATGGTCCTGGGCAGATGTCTCTAGGTGACTCTGCTTGAGCAGGGAGGGTTGGACCAGATGACCTCCAGACATCTTTTCCAACCTCAACCATTCTGTGATTCTTGGGTTGCCATTTCTGAGAGCTTTCTTCACTAAATTATCTTTGAGAATTCTGAGAAAGAAATAAAAATATTTGGCCCAAATATTAAGGCCACACTTCTCAAGCAGGACCCATATCCAATACAGTGCATAACCAAACTCTACACCAGACAAATGCAGGACATTTCAGTTATTAGCTGCTATAGTTTCATTTTGACCTACTGCAGATAGGCATTGAGTAAGAAAGGGTTAACCAAAGAACTAGATCCATTCTGCACTTCAGGAATTCAAGAGGTAACTGTTGAAGTTACCTTTTCATGTAGTCAGTTTTATAGAAGTGATTCATAATTTACTAAGGAGCATTTTGTTCTTTCTAAGTTGTGAAAGCTCCTGCCAATTTCCCTTTGCTTAGTGGCCCTGAAAGTTTTCCTGAGACTATGCTGGAAGAACATGTACAGTTATGCAGACACCCTGTAATCTTCTTTTAATATCTTTGAAAAACTTCCAACACATGATTCCAAGGCATCAAAACAGTTTTGTTTGAATATAAACATCTTTTATTCTTGATTTCCCAGTGACATTTCTTCTTTAAAAGACACCAGACTATGTTTGTTCCTTGAATGTTTATTAAACACTTTCTCTTTCACTCATTTGAATGGGTCCCACCACTCACCAGGAAAATATTTAATTAGTCTGGAATGCTCTCAGCCCAGAAGCTGTGATCTGGGAAACAGGCAGATCCTGCAGATACAGCCCCTGTGTGCAGTACAGCTGTAATGGGGCACAGAATCCAATTTTCTCTACATGATGTATCGAGATATTGTGTTCTGTATATGGTACCCAATAACCAAGACATATTCAATCAGTGTTGTAAAGTTACTTTTTTTATTAAGTTTTGCTCACAGCAGAACTAAGTTTTCATTTCTTTCATATGCATGTGGATTATGTAAGTTTTTAGACACATGATTATAAGGCGTGGGGTTTTTTTTCCATAGAATGCTGTAAAGTGGATAGACTGTGTTGATTGAGGGCTAGTTCGTTCTGTTCTTCTGTGTGTATGTGGATAGCCATATCTCCTGTGCAATATACCAAATGTAGGCATTTATGTGGTGCTCACTCTAACCCCATCATGTTTACAATAACAAACAGAAAAAAAGACTCAAATCTTAGGTTGAGCTTGAGAGAAGGAGAAATGGAATTACCACTGATTTTCAGTTAGGGAACTAACGTGGGGAGAGAAAGAAAAGAATCTCGTAAAGTAAAGGGCAAAATTAACCCAATTACTTGCCTAGGATCACAGAGGAATACCAGAACAGACGGGAGCAAATTCCATTTTCCAGGATGACTTATAAGAATGTATACCACAGAATCTGTATTTTTGTATTGTTCAATCTGTTTTGACAAAATTCCAAAAACATACAATTGGGCAAACAACTTGTGGAAATAGTTTGGTGAGTATAAGCAACTGGAAGAAAGTCTTGAGGTTAAAAAGTGTTGGAAAAATCAAACCATATACATTTTTACCAATGGTGCTTCTGCACATAGTGGACTTCTGGTGTTATGTAAGAAATGTTCGGATGTGTAATCCTAATTTACACTCTTATATACAGAAAGTTATCTATTTTCTCTGAGCTTGCTGAAAAGGAGACATGAGATATGAGTGAAAAAAAGAAAAATGAAAGTATGATCTGTTTGCTCTGCATCTGGCTTTGAAGATAAACCTAACATGAAGGGTAACAAGTTCTGTAGATCTACCATATAAAAAGAGCCCTCAGAGCAGAAGATGTTATTCCAAAAATCATATTGGGCCTCTCAAATACTGAGTAATTAATCCATCCGATGCACTTGCTGATAGTCTTGCCATCATCCACAGGCACGCCAGCATCTTGCAGTCAAAGAAATGAAAGCTGGGCAACTGGCTGTAGGAAAGAATTAATTAGTTCAATCTATCCAACTTTCTTTTCTTTTGTTGCTGTTTTGGATTTTATTTTAACAAAATGCTGAAAATTACTTTGAGTAATTACTCCTTATAGGATAATTTTATTTTCATAGACCCGAGGAAATAGAAAATACTTGATATCCAGTGTACCTATTTAATCTTCAGTGCCTGGAGCAGCTGTTTGGTCTGTGATACAGTTTAAGCTGCAAGACTTACTGAGGTGGCTGGCAGAGGCTGTTCAGTGACTGTGCTCACCCAATGACCATGATTATCCAGTGCTTGAAGTAACCAGGACTTTATCCTAGTGGCACTGTGAAGGAGGTTTGCCACAACATTCAATACTTTCTGCAGTCTGACATTCTCAGCCACTCTAATAGGTACTCTGTATACATAGCCCATACATCTGAAAATGTCATGTACCTCCAACATATTAAACTTGATAAATAGGATAAACAGAATAAATCAGAGCTCTTTGTTCTTAGTGGATGATAACAGAGTACTGAGACCCAGGAATAAATGCTCCAGATGAGGGTAGGCCCTAACTGATGGATGGAAGGGAAGAAGGTCTATGAGTGGGAAGAGGTTGCCTTTGGGGCCACCTGGACAACATGTTGATGCATTAATTTATTCCTGTCCTCAGTGGGTACAAATCATCATCATTTGCCTGATGCAGCAACGAGCACATTCTGGGATTTTTGGGGTGCTCGGGAGGTTTTGCCAGCGTGTTTCTGAAGCCGTTGGCACTAGGTGGCACTTACTACAAGGGCTGTCACAGGGTGGTGTGGGCGAGCAGCAGGCAATCGCTCTGGTAATGGGTGGGTGGGACAGTGAAGGCTCAAAATGGCAAAGGAACTGGTTTTCTTGCACTTGCTAACACAGCAGGATTATTTATGGAGGCAGAGTCACTGCTTGAAGCCAGGGGCTGCTGTCAGCTGAGCTCTTGGAACACCAGCTTGGCTGCGACTGTCGTGCCCACCTCTGTTCTGAGAAGGTGGTAAATAATCTGGAGAAATGTATGATACTACTACACCACCAGTTTGAAGATTTACACAGGGAGAGTGTTGCTTGTTTCCCCGCTAAAGAAAAGCCGATTTACAGGGCCTAGAAATCGGATAACAGCATATTAGTACATGAATGTCATGTAAAAGAGATAATTATGTGATTAATTGCACAGCCATATAAGAAACCAATCTGTGCACTAAAATCTCTCCTGTAAACCATCACACGCAAAACGTATTCTGGCCATTCAAACAGCTAGTCTAAAATATTCCTCTTGGTACATTATGATAATTTTTTTAGTTCATATATTAATTTTCTGCCAATCCCCCTTCCATAAAAATTTTGTTCTCTTTTATTAAATCCTGTCTTGGAGTAAGTCAGCATTCAGTGACAGTTTGATATTTTGTGACTTCTTGGATTAGAAGAAGGACATTTGTTACCCCTGGGTCTGGGTTTTTAGGATGGGACACACAGCTCTCACTTTTACACCTGAGACAAGCTCTTGGTAGTGGAACATTCAGTTCAATAAAGCAGTTTTATGTCATTCATATTTTATCATTCATATTCATATTTTCCTCTGGACACTGAACATACCTGTGGCACGTCTGATTGTTAGCAGGTGTGAAGACTAACTAGCTGTAGTAAAGTTTTTTTAAATTCTTTAATTTGTGTTTAATGACTGGAAAAAAAATCTACTAGTATAGAACACTGCAAAGGCTTTTTTATCAGGAATTTTCGATATCTGCATTATCACTATAGCAAAGTTAAATATGAATTGACCTGCATAATTAAACATGATCAAAACCTTTCTATACTTACCACATGGCACAGATGTAATAAAATACACAGGTTTTATACATTTACTTTGGAGGCTTGTATGTAGATTTTCTTACAGTTTCTAGTGTTAGGATGGTTATTATTAAGACAGATTTATTAGAGGTCTGTTCTTCAGAGTTATCACTGAATGCTCATTCGCCTATCTGGGGCTATAGCTCTAACAGAAACAAGGTGAAGCAAAATCTTTGCTTTACAAAAGGACTATTCAATGTGATCTGAAAACCATTTCTAAATAAATCTAAAACCGCACAGCATCTGGGAAATGGAAAAAGTAGTGAATGGAGAAAATTATGAGCTATGTCATTTCAGCAGTGGTTTTGCCTTGTATTGTGTACGTGCTGTGCTAGGAGACTTGCCTCTCGGGCAGATCACAGAAAGCAGAAAGCAAGCAGATGCAAAGGTCAAACTCAGCTGAAAACCCTGCTAGTGCACCTGAGGTGCAATTGCTCGAAATGACAGGCAAGGACCAGGCTAAGCAGACAAGAAACTGTCACCCTGTAAGAGGTTGCTCCTTCCCCCTGTGTTTGGGAGAATTCCAGTATCTGTTGATCCAGATCTGTGTTAATGTTTGTGTGTGGCTTTAAAGAAGTGACATTTCCTCACATTACAATTTCCTCCAAAAGAAGATAATTTTTCTCTAATCCCTAATCACATAGAAATGGCAAAGTTTCATTGCTTCTAAATTTCCTGGACTCAATCGATATATTTTTACTTGACCCCCTACATTGTATTCTTTTGCTTCAATAAATGATAAGCAAAATTCAGTTGCTATATGTGTAGCAGATATTTTCAAGTGCCTGAAGCTACCAAAGCTAATCACAGTAGGTTACTTCTGGTTTTTATTCTCGGTGCAATTTCCCAGTCACATATCCTCCTTTTTTCCCATTTAACTCACTTTGGTATTTGCACATGCAAAAATATCCAATACAAACAGTCTTTCTCTTGAACAGTGACACCAAAATGATTTTTACATTAGGAGCATAGAGTGAAGTGCATCCAGTTCCTGGTAAATGAGGATGATCTCCATTAGAAGGGACACAGAACAAAAGTGATCGTGAGTCTGCAAGCATAGTGCTCAGGGCACCACACCTGGAAGAGAAGAGATTTGGGCTCCCATTCCTACTTCACTGAACAATTAACATAAAATGCTTTGTAGCCTTAGACCATAGGGCCAGGACCCTATAACTGGCCCTGCTACTAGTTAAACTGTGCAGGCAAAGTGATACAAAAAAAGATAATTATAACCTATACTCCCCCTACTTTCCCTACCACTGTTCTTGGAAGAAACTGTATTGCACCAAAGATGGTTAGGGTGTTTTCCTGGGAGCTGGGAATTATGGGGTCGTATTTTTAGAGAAGGGATTAGCAAAGTCTGTTGAAGCTTAAAAGAAAAAAGCTCAAACCGCGAACACATTGCATTTGTTACCTTACCTCTATGTCTGTTAGTGGTGAAACCATGTTGAGAATGATGGATTTGGTTCTGGAAAATACAGTGGAAGGAAGGCATTGAATTGGACTGTGTTCAGAGAAGAGCTAGGAAAAAAAAATAGCAAGAGTTTCTGTTCTTTTTAGTGAAAAACTCTGGGTACTCTAACTTCTTGGAGATAAAGCTGTAACCCCAGCTATGTAAAAATCAACATGATAAGTAATATTACCATAGAAGGATTTTTGGTCAATCCAGGTAAATGTATAATAAAATCCAACATTTGTAATTTGAACCCAGGCAAATTCAATTTAAAAATCAGGTGAATATGATTCATTGAGTGACTATCTGATAACCAAGCTGTTTGTCAAGAGCTGCAGTAGATTCTTTCTCCCATTAGATCAAGATGAGATATTTTAATTGAGGTAAATTTTGTCCTTAGCATATGATGTAGTTTCTCATAGGGGTGGATGGATTGATGCCTACAACCTCCCATCTAGCTCTGTGATGAAAACTTGATCAAAATGAACTTAGAACTGAGAGTAGCAGATTACCATGTGAATGTGTCAACCTCTTCTTGAGAAAGGGCTGATCTCCTCCATGCTTGAAAAGAGAGGTCCCAAAAGTTTAAGCCCAGGAGGGCACCTGAGCTGTGAAGGGTTCTCCCATATGAAAAGTCCAAGATGTACTACTTTTTGCACCCCACTTCTTGCAGGACCTGTAGGCATGACCTGCTCTGCTTGGCTGGGGCAAGGCAGAGTGCCACTGACTGGGAGGGTGGGAATGGGAACCACAGCCCACCCCCAGGCCGTCCCCTCTGCCCACCTGGCTGGTCAGGGAGAGGAGGCGGCGGCAGAGGAGGGGAGTGAAGACTCAGGAACCTGGCTAATATTACAGACTTTGTGACTGTATCAACAGATAACCGATTTGATATTGCTTGGTATTCTTTTTTTCCTAGAATCACAATGAATAAGCTATCTTTTGGTAGTTTAAATCCAACTGACTTTTGACGTCCCTAGGCAATACCAAGCATTTGGACATTCCTGAGCCTGAGCATGTTTCTGAAACTAGGTGTTATCAGGCATTGCCTGGAGGCATTCTCAGAGGCCAGTCACAGGACCTGGTCCTACCAAAGTCAGCCAGGGACTATTGCACCATCATGTCTATTCCTTTTGGCATTCCCCTGCCATGTTAAACTGCACCTGTACTGCAGAATGCAGAATGGCTTTCTGGCCCAGTGGTAATGAACAATTGTATTCCCAAACTATTCCCTTCTGGGACAGACTGGGCACAACTCCATTACATAGCACCAAACCTACCATCTTTATTATTTTGTGCAGTTTTTCAGCTCAAAGCAACTGACCTAACACCTCTCTCATAACCCACCAGACAGTTTTATAGCAAGCTACTGAGAAAATTGCTGGTGTCTTTGAGGCTGCATAGCCAACCAGGAAAATTATGGAAGGTTATGTTGGCTAGAGGGAGCCAAATGTGATATGGTTTTGTGTATGTTTTTCATGAGCAAACTCAAGTGAGCTGTCCCGAGAACTGTATCTGAGTTTTGTGAAATCGTGTTTATGTTGTGTGAACAGTCAGAGTGCAGAAATGGAGTGGGAGTTGAGACCTGTCTCATAGGGAACAAGCAGGAAGCAGTGTTTGGGAGAGTGGATTTTCCTTCCACTGAAGCTCTTCCCTTTTGTATTAGTAACTGAAATGTTAAATATTCATTACACCCAGGATGTTAACGAGATGGATTCAGACATGCATCTTGACTTCTGTAAACACCAGCATAAATGACTGTTGTCTTCCCTTTCTACCTCCTCTTTCTTTTTCTCATTAGCTCAGTGATTCATGTTTGTAAATCCTAGAAATTTTCAGTCTTTAATAACTGACAGCTTGTGTCTCACTGGATATATTCTCTGAGCATAGCAAGAACTTTTAATACTGCTATCAATAAACTGCAACATTTCAAAGTGAAAAAAAAACCAGAAAAAAATAACCCAAATATTATCTCTACCTAGAAACCTTGTCTTGCTGATGCCCTTAGCCCATTGCAGATATGACAACAATACCAGCGAAACTGAACTACACAATTTCATGGAGCTAGTCACTTTTGCTGAGATCAAAGCTATTTCTCAAAGCCCATGATCCAATTTCTTCTACGAGGCTAGTTTCTGCTTGTAACTTTTTAAGTTGGTGAAGAGCTGTTAAGCAAACTCCAAGAAAATAGCATATATGGCATAAATTACAGTAAGGCAGATGTAATCATTCTAATTTTATATTCTTCAGAAATAAGTTCTGGAAGTAAATGTAGAACTGACCAGCAAACTCATTCACAGGTTCATTCTGTAAGTAAATCAAAGTGTGCTTGATAATCCTCTCCTTACATGATTCTTAGACCTTCTACTTACTTAACGATCAATCTGTCACTCTGAAATTAATAAAGTTAATGAAATAAATCACAGAATATTACAGAGTGCAACATACATACTACTGGTTAGATTAAGCTTTTGTGTCTATCACTGTATCTTTTCTCCAAATTCATTATATTTGTAAAACTGGACTCAAAACAGCCTTGCCTCGTACTCCTGTCGAGGCAAGAATCAGGAACAGGAGAGGGAAACAGCATCAGAACAGGGAGGAAACTACTAATTTCATATTATACTGTATATGTGTTTAAATAACATGTAAAACAGTCACATTCCTGCACAGTCACTTGGTTAATTGCCTTGTTTATTACGACTCATAAATAAATGTGTGAATAGACAAGAATAGGCAAGAGCTCAATGGGATCTACAGGGAATTATTAATCTCTTTAAATTACTTAATCTGAAAAAAGTAAAATGAACTTTAATAGCAATTCCTTCCAGTCTAATGATGATGAAGCCTTGATTTGACTGGAAGTATACTGAAAAGCCTTAAATTAATCTTGCTATTAATATGGCATGTTTGCCTGATAAAACAGGCAGATGCAGATATGCACACATCTTCCACAGCTTTCAGTTTTCTTGTTGGCCATGTTTTAGCTCTGATCCTTTTTGTTGGTCTTTTCTGGAATTATCTCAAGTTAAAGTTTCCTCTTTTTTTAACTTAGGTACCCAAAAGTCAATGCAGAAGTCCAACACCTTGACCAGTGTTGAGAGAGTGGAAAGGCTTCGCCAAAGTTTAGGTAGCACTGGGAATTTCAAAACACAGCTGTCTGTATTTATCAAAATACTTTTCATTTAGCTGAGAGGTTTTGGGGAATCAAACACACCTATGTTATTTGTATCAGCCTGTGTGTCATATACATCCACAGTAAGGTAGGGTGAATAACTGGGCACCAATCCCCATCTTTCCTCCCCCAGGGACCAGCCCATTGCGCAGCTTTTGGGTAATACAAGGTGGTCACAGTTCTATCTAACCCTGCCATGACATTCTGCAAAGCTGAAGTAGTCAAACTTTTGCTACTGGTGAGGATTTTTTCCCCCTCACTAAATGGGGGTTCTGTAGCTATTTACCTAAGTTCTCTTTATGGTTTGTGAAGAGTACTAGGCATTTCCAGAGGGTGATTTGGTATATCTATTTTAAACATCCACCTTGGGCAGGATGAGTTGTCACTATGAGGTGCCTGTGTCTGTCCACTAACTATAGAAGGAGCCTGGATATCTAGTTTACACCTAGATGACTAAATCCTAGATGGCTTAAGCTGGGTGAGATGAATCATTCCTGGTGACTGCAGAAATAGATGAGTCTGTACCAGCAATAAGGAAGAAGGTTTTTTATTTCAACCTTCTCTTGCTGTTTGACAGTCTTGGCACATCAATCATCTATGAAATTCCCCCAGGTTAGCTGCTCTTCTTAAAGGGAAGCTCTTGTGTGGCAGTTCCAGACCCCAGCTGGGTAGGTGACTAGATGGAAATCCCACACTTCCTCTGTTTTTGCTGACCAAAGGAAGGTCAGCTTCGTTCTTTGCTTTGCGAAGGGAAGAATATCGCTCCACATCAGTCTCAAATCCTGTCCAGGCAATGACAGCAGACTGTAAGCCATCAGAGACTATGGTTGGGCTGGAGAGACTATCATGGAGAAAGTGAGGACAAAACAGGCATATTTTAGAGGTGCTGCTACTGCTGTTGAAAGCAGCCGGCAACGTAGTACAAATCTACAGATACTGGCTCCAGGTTGGCCAAAACTACAGTGAGCCAGAATGGGAGCACGAGGAGCACAGGGGTACTCTGGCTGGGGAGGCAGGTGCTGATCAGCGCAGTAACCTCCAGTCCAACCAGTGCAACTACTGCCAAAGCTGGAAGTGGACCAGCTTGGGATGGGAGGAGTTGAATGCTCCCCAGAAGAAGCTGGTCAGAGCAAGTCACGTACCAAGGGACCAGTGCTGCACAGTGCCAATTAGTCAAATCCAAATAGCAGATACAGCAGGGCTGTGTGGTTCAGAGTGCTTGCACAGGCAGGGAGCCTGCCAGAGGCTGCTCTGGCCAGCACCTGCGCTCTGACCAAACTGCCTTACATAATGCTGGCCTTTGTGTAATATAAGCCAGCACTAACTAATAGGCACAGCACTATATGAGCTCCTCTGCAAAACACAGCCGGTTCTTGTGGCAGTCTCATAAAGGAACAATTTCTCATATATTGTTCGATATTTGCAACTATAAATGTTTCCTGGGGAAGGACTGTCAATGAACCAGAGAATTTAAATGCCTATAAACAACACATTACTTAATAATACTCACAACTCTGAAATGGTCTGTGCTGTTATGTGGATGTATAGACATCTGGGAGTGTCCCTACTGAATCATAGAATAACTGGAGTTGGAAGGGACCCATAAGGATCAAAAAGTCCAACCTCCGGCTTCTCACAGGACTACCAAAAACTAAACCATGTGACTAAGAGCATTGTCCAGATGCTCCTTAAACCCTGACAGGCTTGGGGCCATGACCACTTCCCTTGGGAGCCTGTTCCAGTAAGCAACCATCCTCTCAGTGAGGAAGTGAAGCTAGTTAATTCACTAGCTGTGCCACATCTTATGGCTCATCAGTGAACTTGCTGTGATTTCTGACTACATGAGACTATCCTGACCAAGAAGGACAGGAATGATGTCTCCCCCCTCTCATATTCTCAGAAGGTATCACCCCTTCCTGCAGAGTATTTGGAGGAAGTGACAGCTGAGAAAGTTATATTACTGATTCTAACATCTGTTTTATTTCCCCTTGTGGAAAATAAACTATTTCTCATGAAGAAATAGCAGCTCCCAAGACTTCAAGATTTGAAAAAGTTTCTTCTGCCTTTTTTCTAGATAGCTGTTTTTATACCTCTGTATTACTGTGCCACTTCTGCTTAGCTACGGTATCGTCTGTATTTTCAAGTAAGGAATTCAGATTCATGAATATTTACTTTTTAAATGATGAAATTTTATAAACGAGTAGATGAGAGCATACTAACATGAGCAAAGAACATACATGCTAACTTTGTATGAAATGAAACCACTGTAGACTCCTTACTTTGCATTCACCAGTGAAAACCATTCAGCCCTGTTGGCTGCCTGCTCTTTCTGCTGCCAGCAGTGTTAACGGTTCACTTTGACTCAAGGATCCAGCTGCCAGCCAAATAATACAGCTCAGCTCGGAAGCTGGAAGTTTCCTCTCTCTTGGGACTGATGCCCAGCTGCTGAGATGATTCATGCAGCTGGTGCTATATCCTTGTTGCAGCTGCTTGTTCCAGGTGGTGCAGCTCCCCAGCCTTGAGAGTGGAGCATCTAGGGAGCCCAACTATGCTTACTGCTAAGAGAGTTTAGATTTATCCTCATAGTATGGCTCTCCAAAAGCATAAAACACAGGAAGGGCAGGTACTAACCAGCGACTTTCTTATGGTCTTGTGCAGCAACTCTGTTAACAGTCAAACCGCTTTTGGCTTTTATCCCCCAAGCCGTACCAGCCTGAGGCAGTGTGAGTATTCATGCCGGTGTCATCAATGCAGCCACCTGCCCCAATTTCTCCCTTCCACTCATGAGCTGAAAAAGCCCCCAGCCCAGCTCCTTGTGACACAGCTCTCCCCTGGATTCATGGATTTCAATAACCTCTTACTGGCTGCGCACAAGATCATCCCAAGAAACTGTAAGTGTAAGCCCTCACCTGGAGATGGAAAGGTAATTGCCTATTTGCTCCCAGCACTGTTCTCTCATTTACTTTCCAGTCACTTACCATTTGTGATCTTAATAACTTTCTCCTCTGCTGTCCTCTCCCGTTTCCCCTCAGCTAATATCAACGTCTCTTCTTTCAGTTCTACCCGCCCCCCTTTCCCATAACATAGTGACAGCTTACATCCTCAGCTGAAATTTTCCACTTTCTCTTCCCAGCTTTTAAAAGAAGTCTCAGAGTTAAACAAAGCAAAGAATTCTGTCATCACATGCTGCAATGAGAATGCAAACCACCTTGACTTAACAGTACCACACAGTCAGAAGGATACTTCATCTCTTTTTTTTTTTTTTTTATTTTGAGTAACTAAAACCATAGGGGGTTTAAAAGGGAATTGGTGACCTGAAGAAGGAGGTCAGCCGAGAGCCTGTGCTATGTTGCCTACCTTGTTATTCAGCATCTTTCCAGAAGAAGTAGACTAACTGCCATAGAAAGTTACTTCAGTTTATTATTCCCACCCCTAGGCTCATCAGAGCTGGGGGGAGACCACAGTGTACATCCAGGAAAGTTACTTCACTTGGCATTACAACTATTTGTTCTTTGTACTAATTTCCACCAAGGGCAAAATACAATCCAGAGTCCAATCTAAACTCAAAATGTCTTTACAGTTATGGTGAAAGAAGGCACAGCAGGAAGCTTGGTATTTAAAACTTTATACCAGTCCTTGTTTTAGAAGTAAAGCAAACAGATTTGTGACAACAGCATCCCTCCCTCCCTCCTTAGACACCTTCAGGCAGCTCTAATGTGTCTTGGTGCCTGCCAAAGACTAACTTTTTGCTTCAGTTTTGCCCATGAGTTGGCACAAGAGATTACTGGGCCTCTGCTCCAGTTAATTACCTCACAGCCAGCCATCAGAGCTCTAAACAACAATGCCCTGCACCAAGGGAGCAAAGGCAAGTGGTGTGGACACTTGGGAAGGAGAAAGAGACTGTGATAGCAGCGAATGTGAAATAAGATCAGGTGTGTGCTCCTCTGCTTATTACACTCCATCCTGCTACAAGTGTTTCTCCTTGATAAAAGAGTTTTAAATAAATGACTAACGCATGTGCTGCTTATAGCTACTTACTGCTTACAGCTCTATTTCCTCTTCTACTAAGACAAATCTTCTAGTAAAGGCATTATCCAGGCTATTTCTTTCAGTACCTCATCACTGCTGTCTAGTCTTGAATATGTAGTGCTTCTTCACCATAAAAGATGTAAAATTTAAAATTAAAGCAGGTATTTTATTGATGTACTCTGTTCAGCACAAAGTAGTTCAAGATTAAAAACTAGAAGAGATTAACTGGAGAAAATAGGGCTTTGAAGAGACTGAAAGCTCACCTGGCCCTGCTCACAGCCTCCAGGCACGTTCAATTACACCAAAATGATTCCTGGAAATGTTTGTCTAACCTATTCTTCAAAAATACTGGAGATTGCAATTCTACAATCTCCCCAGGCTGTGTACATCAGCACTTCACCATCCTTATGATTAGAAACTTCTTTTTTAAGGTCAGAACTACGTTTCCCTTTATTCTCAGTGTACATAGGGAATAATTTACAAATGTCCTCTCTGTGAAAACTACTTGAAGACTATTATTGTGCTTTTTGCTCTTTTCCAGACTGAACAATTTCTTCCAGTCTTTCCTCACAAGCCTTTTCTCCTAATCCATCAGTCTTCTCTCCGACCCACCCCCTCACCTCCCTACCCCCCTTTTCTTTCTCCATTCCTTCCAGGTGGTCTGAATCGTTCTCAGAACTAATTCAGTTTAGCAAAATGTTGGAATTCAGCTGTAGATTTAATTGCAGATTAAGAGACATAGATTTATTTGTCCGTAATGTATGTCTTCACAGGTGAGGAGGGTGCCTAAACTCCTCATAGTCTACAGAAATCTAATTAATCTGATCAGTGGAGTCCAGAGAGTTATTCAAATTATCCTAAAGTAGGCAGATTTAATCAGCTGAACAGCCCTGAAGACTCCACTGGGCTCAGTGTAGTTGCCTAGACATGGATGTCAGTGCTGTTTGAGATGCCTTTGAATATCCTGCCCAACATCCAGCTATCAATCCAGAAGGACACAGTGTCCTATAGTCTCCATGTCACATCACCAACCCTATATCTAAGATGCCCTATGACATCTCAACACGTAGAGATGGCCTCAGATATTTATATTTAGGAAACCAAAGTGACCCCACAGCTGACATGTAGACACTGTAAAACCAAGGTCAGATGCAGATTCAGAGCTTTACTGTCTAACTTGTCCTACCGTGTAACAGTTAGAGTTACACATGGCATCAGGAGCTGCGTACAGAGCCTACAATGATAAATACAAGAATGATCATAACTTACTTGTTTATGGAAAAAAATTTTGATGTACACAAATCATCAATCTAATCAGAAGAGAAGAATGTAGTTTGGGGTTTTATTCATTCTGAATATTATATGCCAATTCTGACATTCTGTGACACCCTGTGCTAGAAGCAGAAAGGGACTCCAGAATCTAAAATTATTATTAATCTAAACTGAGGAGGTGAAGATGTTTGCTGGTGCAGTAAAATGTGGTGTTAGCTGACTTGTAGCTTACAAGATGTGGGATGCTGTGATAGCTAAACCACCCTCCTCTTCATGCTGCACAAATATATACATGAGTTAAATGATTGCTTGAAGCTTCTGTGTTTTCACTTTAAAAATGCCACGTATAAAAATGGATGGCCTGTCCAAGTTTCATTCAGTCTGGAGAAACTCATTTCTCCAAGGGTGGAAAGAAGAATCAAGAGTATCATTTTTGCTAGCGGTGCATATGACATAATGGATGAGTGAAGGTTATTGCTCAATAAAAAGTAATTTTATCTGAGCTGGAAGCTCCTTCCTCATCATTTTGGATCAGACTCTCATGTAGTCAAGACGAGTAAAACAGGGAGGGTAGAAAGGAATTTTGGAGCTATGACAAGCTCTCAAGCTCATTAAAAACTGCAAAGCCCCCCTAAAACTGCTCCAGATACTGTGCTAAGTGGGAAAAGCGTGCCAAGGGTAAGAGGGAATGAAGCTGATTTAGTAAACAACCTGTTACTGGATCACCTGGGTGAAAACTCTTCCTTTAATAATAGACTATCAAGTTTTCCACATAGATTTCATTTCTTTGCCCTCCTCTGGATATTGGCTTGGGGCAGTTCGGGTAGGATTAACTGTTTTCCAGGGAAGCAATGCTGTATTGAGGGAACAGGGACTTGCAGTTGGCCTGAAGTAACAGGACAGCCCCTGCAGCAGTCAGGGTCCTGGGAAGTCTCGCTCTCTCTCTGCAGGTTGCTGCAAGTGTTTTGTCCTCGCCTTTTCTCCCCTCCTAACCTGAGAAAAGTTGGCCTTGTTTCTGTTCGTCCTCCTGAGCACATGTAGTATTTGCAGCTAACTGGGCAGTCAGTATCATTTTACCTCACCTTAAACAAATCATTTCCAAACAAAACAAAAAAACTGACATGAAAAGCTAAGCTGTATTGACGTTTTCACTGATGCTCAAACACTAGACAAAGAAGATAGGACAGAGAGTTTTGGCTAAACATTTGCTGAACTGAAAAGCTTTTTCCATCCAATATCAAGCCAATCAATGAGATTTAGCTCCATGTTCTAGGGTGTCCATGTGTGCTTTGGTTTCGAGTCCTTGGCTGTCTATTTGACAACCCTTCCTTCCTGGCATGTTGTGTAATATTGTGGTTAGTTCTAGGAAGAAACTGGATCTGAAAATACCCACTGAGGCTGATTATGTTCCTGCTGTTTAAGCATGTTCTCCCAAGGCACATTTAGCTATACTTTGAATAATGCTTCAGTTAAAATCACTCCTTTCCTTTTGACAGATGAATAACAAGTACGTAATGGTGTAGTATTTCATTTTGTAAGCTTTGGAACAAGGTTGTAGCCTTTCTACCAACAGCAGTGTTTCTTGTAACTAAATTCAATGCAACGAATGTATTAAATTGCTAACCTATGTTAGTAGACTTAGTACCTGGAAATGAACACTCTTCAATTCTTTTGCACTTCTACCAGAAGTACATCAGCTATACACTACAAAAATGAGGGATATGACATAAAACTGGAAGCTGCTAGATTGAAAAGACATGTTGTTTCTTCAGTTTGGTTGCATAATTAATTTCTCTTTTCCTCCTTTTTCTGCCCAACCCTTCCCTCAAGATGCTCTAATGTTTATCCTGGGTGTGCAGAAATTCAGTATATGAAAATACTGAATCTACCTTCATTTGCTTACATATATATTGAAATGCTAACCTTCACTTGGTAGTCAAGATCCTCAGGAGACCTTCAAACGTAGCAGTTTCTGATGTTGGTATTTTGTTGTTCTGATACTGCTTTCCTATATTAAAAATGTTCAGGTATAGTTTTACTAATTATGACTTTTAAGGCCACAGTGGGAACTCGTAGCTGTGCAGCAGGTCCCCAGGAGCCCAGAATATGAGGCAGCAGCAGGAGCCACTGCTACATCCCTTTGCGAAGGGCTTTATTGGTTCCCTCTGAGCCAGCTCCGTTTTACTGATCAACACAGAAAGCAGCAGCAGGGCCGAAAAATCATCTCATTTGGGTTAGAGTTCTAGGCACTTCAGCAGCCACTTCCTCGTAAGTTAATGGAGAAGACCTGGGTTTAGCTAAACCGGTCTGTAAGACTTGAAAACCAAAGGGCTCATGTGCTCTAAATGACACAAGTCAAGAACTGCTTTCGTCTTAGTTCTTCTGAAGATTCAGACTTAGGTAAAGGCTTTTAAGGTTTTGCATCGTGAAGTGAACATTTGAAATTGTTTAAGGTTGTTATTGTTACTTAAAATGAAATGTTTTATATGCTCCAGCTGAGAACAGACCTTTCTGTTTCAAAGTCATAACAACACGTCCCAGCCAAAGAGTGTAAAACGCAATAAATTATCCTCTACTCTTCCTTATCAAACACTTTCGGGTCTACTGGTGAAAAGTGCTACAGAGTTTCCCATTGTGATGATTACTGTTATTAAAACTGAATTCAATTTAGATGGGGGATTCAGTTTTTGAAGCAAAGCTGTGGCTACATTAAAGTGAATTTTTATTATACCCCAAAGTATTTCTAAACATGTCTAAGCAAGTTATAGCAGCTGAGGCTGTGAACTGTGGGAGCACATGTTATTTTTGCTCAAGAACATTGCTTGTCATTTTGTGTAAAGAAAAGAAAGTATTTACATTACCTCCAGAATTTCCAATCACTATGTAATCTTAAAATAGCTCCCAGCAATCTCCTGGAAAGAAAAACAACTATATCCCAAAATTAGCAAAAAAATATAGAAGATTTATATTGAGTTTTTAGGAGGGTGTAGACTTGTCATACTTCCATCAGATTGTTCAAAATATCCATAATATAACTGTTCCTAATTATATGACTAGAACTGCTCCCTTCACTTCTGCTAATGAATTCTCAAGTCCACCTCCTGCTATGCACAACTTCTCTTTTCTTTTGGCTGAAGTCTCACTTTTGTCATCATTAGAAGAAACATTTACCAGTAAGATCATTTTCTTCATGTGGGCAGACATCTGTTTCCAATTTAGCTTTCAAAAGCCTGGCAGAGTCTTTATCGGCTTACTATGATGTGACAATGTTCATCTTCCTGTGCTTCACACAAAAAAAATATTTCCAAAAGTTTGGTGCATTCAGATGTATTAAGAATTATAAATTTGTTAGTTCCCAGTGTGATGGTCTCACAGTACTATTACTTTTTGGACACCTTTTTGTAGAGGAAAAGCAAGCTCTTCTTGCGGTGTCATTTATTATGTTTGGTGTTAGAAAAATATTCAAACACCTTAATATTATTAAAACTCGTGTCCTATAATCTGGTACACTGAGTTCACATATATGTAGTGGAAGAGTATGAATCTCAGCAGAAACTAAGGAAAAAATTATGTAGATAGTGATAAGGATGCTACAGGTACAGATACATATTCTCTGGAAACTAAAAGACTTGTTTCTTTTCTCCAGGTTGAATAGTTATTTTTAATATTTAAAGAGTAGTTAAACAAATAAAGATTTTCAGAAGCAAAGAAATGAGGGTGTAAGCAAGAAAATGAAGTGTCAGCATCTCACCAACAAAGCAGATAGATAATTATTGTAAGGAAACTGTAAGGTGTGTCCATTCCAGTACAATGCTGCTGCTTTGATCATTTTTGGCTATTACTGTTATCTTCCCACTATTCCTTTTATTTATTCCCTGTGATTAACTTATGTTAGCTTGGGACATTAGACACAAGAAACTCAGCTGAGCTGCCTGAATGCAGGCACTCAGTGTCCTTAAACTTCTACATGGCCCTCCTGGGGCGCTGCAGCATGTGCTGGAGAGCTTTGCCCACCTGCAGCGGTCAGCAGAGGCCAGGCAGGGCACCAGGAGCAGCTCAGGTGGCACTAGACACCTTCATTTAGGGACCTGGATCAAACTGAACATCTCCACGGGCCTCAACAGCTCTGTCTTTATTGTATGACATACTGGTACTTCAGTGAGCTACCCTGGCATTTGCTGGGATGAGTAAATAGGGCTTTAATTCTTTCTACCTCACTGCTTTGAAAATACTAATTTCTAGATCCATTTTTATTTATGGGCATGGTTCTGATTTTTTTTTTTTTATCTCTCAGTGGTGACAGACTTCTGGATTATGCACAAATGTTGACAACACTAGACAACTCTCTGAAAAATACTATTACAATAATTAATACCATTGATTTTAAAAATTATAATTAAGAATTTTTAAAAATTGATTGAGGGGAGTTTTCAGGAGCTGCAGTACATTCAAGCAGAGGAGATTTCTTCAGGCTGAATGCCTTTGGATGAGAAGTCTTTCAGCTAAGCAATGCTGAAGCGTACATTGTGCCAACTTTGTAGTTAGGGAGGGTAAGTTAATCTGCAGCATCCCAAGTCAGTTCATAAACATTACATTCACGTGGAAGAAATGAAAGCAAGTTCCTTAACATGCAAATAAATTGGAATCTGGAGGAGCTAAGGTATCAGCTTTACAATACACATTGTCTTAAGATGGTGCAAACTGTTTCAGAAAAAGCTATGCAAAATACACAATTATAACACTCTTTAATGTACATTTCCCCTTCTTTATTTAGCAACAATCAAACAAGACATTTTGCTGGGATTTCTAAATGATTCGTCATCCTTATCTGAATAGCTTGTTTTTGCTACAGTAACAGCTGTGGCCAAAACCATGATGTTTTTAAAAAAGAAAAAGAAAATCAAACCCTTGGATAAAGTATCAAAAGCAAAATGTAAAACATATTCAGTCTTTTCTAGGTCAATTCATATTCTGCCCTTATTTTAAAAATTAACATAATTTCTATAGCAACAGTCTAGGGAATTCCAATTTACAATCACTGTTACTTCAGATTTTTAGCCATTATATTCTGATGCCTTTAAATCATGGAATCATGGAATGGTTTGGGTTGGAAGAGACCTTAAAGATCACCTAGTTCCAATCCCCTGCCACGGGCAGGGACACCTTCCACCAGACCAGGTTGCTCAAAGCCCCATCCAGCCTGGCCTTGAGCACTGCCAGGGATGGGGCAGCCACAGCTTCTCTGGGCAGCCTGTGCCAGTGTCTCACCACCCTCACAGTGAAGAATTTCCTCCTAATATCTAATCTAAATCTACCCTCTTTCAGTTTAAAACCATTCCTCTTTGCCCTGTCACTACATGCCCTTGTAAAAAGTCCCTCCCCATCTTTCCTGTAGGCCCCCTTTAGGTACCGGAAGGCTGCAATAAGGTCCTGGAGCCTGCTCTTCTCTGGGGCTGAACAACCCCAACTCTCTCAGCCTGTCTTCATAGGAGAGGTGCTCTGGCCCCCTGATCATCTCCGTGGCCCTCCTCTGGACTTGCTCCAATAGGTCCACATCCATCTTATGCTGGGGCCCCAGAGCTGGATGCAGTACTCCAGGTGGGGTCTTAAGAGCAGAGTAGAGGCAAAGAATCACCTCCCTTGAGCTGCTGATCACATGCAGGTAAAATGGCATTTTCCAATAATTACATTATTTTTGTTACTTCCTTAAAGTATTATTTTCCTTTGGGGGTGTGGTGATGTGGCAGGGTGGTGTTGTTGGAATCTAAGGCATGGATCTTAAAAGTGCCTGTAAAAATATTGTTTCAATTCTGACAAAAGTGACCTGAAGAAGTCTAGAGCTTGTTCTTACAGAGAATTTAAAATATTTACCCTTCAGAGCCTATAATACACTGCCAGCTCTGAGTACTGCTGGGAAACATGGGCCAAGCACTTCACTGTATTGGTAATCATGTCAGGTCAACTACAACAAACCAACCAACCCCACTATAAGGATAACAGAGAAAACACAGGAGTAAAATAATTAACCTTTCCTCTTTTAAAGCATTAATGTAGAAATGAATGCATAACAGGACAGCTCACTTGTGTTCCATTTAAATGGTAAAAATGCTAAATAAAGATGAATCTCATTAAAACTAGTTGTCCAATAATGCAAGATGAAAAATCATATTTTACTAACCCAGGCTGATGAATATCCGATACACGAAAGTAACAGGGAAGCTCATGCATTTTATCTGCATGGGTAGTTTAGTCACAAGCACTGCAGAACATCCCACACAGTTTGCAATTACCAGGAAGCAGCGATCACCACAGATATTCTCATTTTGATCATTCTGTAACACCAGCCATTGTGTTGCCTATGATGAGTTAATTTTGCATTACATATCATCTGTGCAGATGTTGATGTCGAGTCAGGAACACAGTGCTGTCATGGGAAAGGAGCTGGGCATCGCTTTCATGCACTAGGTGTCTGCTCATCAAGAACAGTCCCCGATACGGAAGTTACTAACGACACCTTCTTCATCAGTGTAGCAAAATTCCAACTTAAAAGGTTTTTTTGCTCTCAAAAGATGTTAATGTATAATTCTGTAACACACATTTAATATAAGGCTGGAGGAAAACAGATAAATGTCTTATCAGACAAGACAGTAATTTCACGCTATTTCTTTTTGATTCCTATTTGAATGCTAGATGGTCTTTAATTTCTAACAACTTTCTCCTAAGTCTCTAGGAAACTCAGATATTTTATGTAGTTTCATTTGGTGGGCATTTCCCCTATCTCTCTTATCTTTTGTTTGTTTGGCTGTGAAATCTTGATATAGTTACCCACCTAAGTATTCCCTCAGGATATTAAGTGCTCAAGTACTCCTGCAAAACCTAGGAGAGGTGACACAACAGATCTCTGCTACAAGACATTATTTCCATTAGGAGCAATATTCTGCAGCGCAGCAAAATGCATAATAACATTTCATTATAATGTTATAATGGGGCTACTCATGCATGTCACCACTCAGCACAGTTCATTATCTTGTGATTAAGGTATGTAGCAAGATAAGCACAGTTTTACAGATACTTTTCTAAACTCTTCAGAAGTTCTTCAGATGTTAAAAAAAATATACTTTCAGCTAAAGGGCTTTGCTTGTCTTGCATTTTGTGTTTTCTTTCTGAAATCCTACATACTCATTATATGCTTATTTTGAGGCTTGAATGACATTCAACATTTTCTACAAGATAACAAGGGAACAGAGCAAAATAACACTAAAGAAAAAGGCATGTTAACATTTCCTCCAAGGGAACATTACTCATTAACAGCTTCACAGCATTCAGAACTATTTTGACAGAAGTAATCTGTGCTCCCTCCTTTTTTCATGCATGAATTAAAATTGTAATTAGTGCATCTGTAGAAAAATCACTACCTAATATACAAATATCTGTCCAAAGATAATTTTTCTCTCTCCCTTGCAGTTCACTTTAAAGTCTCAGCTCTTCCGTGGTGTCAAGGAGACTAGTGAAATTTCATTACAGCACCATCTCATTTCATTGTTTAAGTCTGTGGCTAATATTAGATAACAAAGTACAACACCAAATTTAACCTTGCAGGCGTAGAGTAATTCAGAGCATTCTGGTTTGTTTCAAAACACTAGAGACTTCTTTGTCTGTTTTCAGAAAGTGCATCAAGTTTTTCTACTATATTGCAGGGTACATCTATGGAAGCAGGGATACACTTCTGCTGTTCCTGGTGATTAAAGAAAAAGCAACACCTGAAAGTGAAGACACCAAAAGCAATGATGTGAACATTCAGCTCTGCACTTACAGATAGGGTTTCCCACAATACTGCCACGTGCCTCCATTCCCAAAGTGCCTCTAACCTAGACAGTAGGAGTTTAACATTTCATTATTTTGCTTTTTCAGTGGATCACCTTCCATATAATAAAATTATTAGGATTGACTGGAAATGATGCAGTTAGTAGACATTAAAAGAAAAATCAGGCAGCCATAGAAGGTTCCCTAGCTATATGACGTTGCCTACTGTCAGCAAAATTACAGAAACCAAGACAATCTCCTTCCCTAATGAAACATACAGTGTAGAGGTACAGCTGGCACCAGTTTCCTTAAGTGCTCAGGGTACATTTAGCACTGAATGGCTTCTGTCCACTAAAATATCTTTGTAAGATAATAACAAATTCTTAGGTGTCTCAATTTTTTTTGAAGAAATTATTGGATAAGGAAGAACTCAGGCTCCTCTTCTCTCATCTCCATTTCCCATTTACTATTTGCCTTTTCTTTTTTTTTTTTTTTCTTGTTTATTTTTTTACTTTTCCTTTTTTCCTTTTCTCCTTTTCCTTTGAAGAGCCAAAACCCTCATTACAGCAGAGTACGTCTTTCTGCTTTTGGGACATCAACCTTCTAGAGATGGCTCTTGACCCCAAATCTCGTAGCTGTGGCTCTCCATAGCTTCCACTCAGCAGTAGATTAGTCCACAAGATTCTAAGTACAGGGGATAAAAATCCATATTCAAAGGCATGGAAATGCAAGACCTGAAAAAATATCATAGGTGTAAGGTTAAAATAAAATTACCAATAACAGCAAAGAATTAATGAAGCCCTAAAAACCTGTAATTGTAACGATATGTTGCTAGACATTATTGGACATTATTTTATTACGTAAAAATTTGGAATAAGACTGAAAAAGAAATAAAATATTCAGAAAAAGTGCATTTTTTAATACCAAAGTACCATAGATATCTTGATCTATAGTTCTATACGAGTATTAGCATGGTCTGCTGTGTCTGGATGATTCTTAA
The DNA here is from genome assembly GCF_963210335.1 of Falco punctatus. NCBI lineage: Eukaryota > Metazoa > Chordata > Aves > Falconiformes > Falconidae > Falco > Falco punctatus. The sequence goes on from NC_137581.1 coordinate 45,699,084, forward strand.
AAGTGCATAGGTTTATAATCATAATACCTCTAGTATCTGAAGAAAGATCATCTTTGGTTAAACAATGGGGAAATAAAATCCAGAACAATGAAGGCATAGAACCATAGAGATATTTAAGGACTTTTCTCCTAGCACTTCTAGCACTTAACAATAGAAGATGCATGCCAAAATACATTTGTGCATTCAAATGCTTCATCTTAAAATCTTTCTGTGACTGAATCAGAAAATGAACATGTTTTCTAAAACAAAGTTACGACTGAGTACAAGATTCAGCTCCTTTTTTATCTTCATTCCCTCCGCATCTTGCCTCTGAATGTTCATGGGGTCACTTACTGTGCAAAAGCACAGTAGTTACTGCTTTACAGTGACTTGGTTAACCCATGGTTAACATACCCATAAATAGAAATACATACTCCCAAATGCTGTAGTGTGATTCAAAGTCTTCTACTAACTAGTGAAATATCACAATGACAACACTAAAAGTAAGATGAAAAGCAATGCAACAACTTTATTCTGACCATGCTCAGTTTTCTCCAATTAAAGAAGGAAAAAATATTATTTAAAAAAGAGAGAGAGAAATGAAATGGGAAATTACTGCCTGGAGGACACTCCAAAAGGAAAAAGGATGACTAGTGTCATTTACAATTCCCTGCTTGATTTATCTGCAATATTCATAAGTGTGTGTTTATCCAAAAGCTTTGTCTTCGATCAGGCAATTAATTAAACTAGAAAAGATCTCAAGCAGAGAGCTGACAGCTGTTAATAGTGTATGGCTGATAATCAAATTTGGCTCTGCTGTCTTTCTTGCAACACATTTCTCTGCACTTCTACAACACTAGAAAAATGTGAGATCCATGGCTAAGCAGTACAACATGTAACAAGCAGACCCAGCTTCCCAGAATTTGAAGTTACCTGACATGTTAGTGTTAATGTTTCTCAGCTCTAGCAAAAAGATGATTGCACCTAAGCGTATCTTCTTTGGACCTATGCACACAAAGGCCTTTATCCAGTCCATTTTACTCGAGGATAAGTGAGGAAGTAGGTGACTTTTGCAATGTGAGGTCAAAGTTGAAAAATAAGAATAGCAGAAATGGCAAGACAGGACAGAAACAAGATCAGGACTGGTAAAAACCCTAAGGGTCAGGATGATACTTGGTTTCAAATTGTCATAGGAGGTGGTGGAAAGCACAGGAGAAGTGAAAACCTGGCAATAGGAAGGAGCAGGTTTCAAAAGCATCCTTGTAATTTTGGTACGGATCATTCAGAGCGCCCAAGCCAGTCATATGTTCCCCCACTTTGGGGGGACTTGAAACTTTAAGACTGTAGTGGCTTTGCCCATAACAGGAAGGAATGAAATGTTCCTCACAAAACTGCATTATTTCTACAGCTCAAATCAAATACTGGCTTGTTGCCTCAAGCATTGGGACTGCAGTCTCATTTGGTGCTTCTGTTGACTGCACCATACCAGAGAAGGTGCCATAAAGCTTCTTCTGAAAATACATATTCAGGTGGGATTTGACTCCAAACTTGATACTACAGGACCTTTTTTCCAAGCTTGTCCTTCAGTTATGTGTCTAAGTCACCACCAAAGCATCTAAATGTTAGAACTTGACACAATGTTTAGAGAGATATACTTGATGTATCTATCACTCTTCATGTTGGCAGTTTGAATCCACAGGCTGCAAGTTTTACCAAAATCAGACTTATGTCTGATTGATCCATGGAAATTCACCCACCTTTTATAGAAGCCAAAATTTCTTGACAGTAAGACTTTCCTATATTTTTTAACGAATGAACCTAAATATCTCGTGACATTCAAAATGGCTGGGTTTTCATTGAAAACTCTGCTTGAAATTCATTTAAACCCCTTGATTTTAATTTACACTGATAATTCCAACAAAAAAAGGCTGTCAGTCCCTGTCTAGATTCCTGAAAATGCATAGCAACTGCTTACAATAAGCAGATACACCAAATGTGTAGCTACATATGCAGTCAACAGCTACACAGACTATATACACTGTGGGATGTAGTCTTAAAATTAGAGCTATATCACAAATTAAGATAAAAACATTCAAAACACTCTGATACTGCTATAAATGGAAACAAGCCAACTCTAGTTTTAGTAAATTCACAGATCTTCCAAAAAAAAAATCCTTTTTTTTCATCTAGTATCTTTAAAGTGTATCTTGAATGTATTGCATGTTATGTATTTTTATTCTGTTACAAAAATTCAGACTTCTGTTTGTTTCCTGCATTTGGAAATATGTTCAGTCTTTTCCTGTTTAACAATCTCAGAAGTTTATCTTAAAAATTAGCTCACATACAAAGTTAAGTTTTGACTGCAGGGATCACTCACATTCCTTGTACATTACAGGGGCAGAATAATTTCTTAAGTTTGGGACTCACAAGACCACCAAGCTGTACCCAAAGTCTCCTTAGAAAGTGAACAGAAACTCACTTGTCTGCCAGCTCAAATGACAGAAACATGAAAAGTCCTCCTTCTGACTGATTTTTGTGGGAGTTCCAGTCTGAAAGACTCCCATTTAGAAATGACCTGCAGCACATAAGTAGTGAAATTACTCATTTGTGAAGCCTGCTGAGACTTATCCATGAGCTTGGTTCCCCAAGCAGCTCTGGGGCATCAAAGGCAAAGCACATTGGCAGAAGCTACATAATATGGGACCTGAATGTTTCATTTCAAGGGCAATAGAAGTGGTTCTTGTAGCTCTGTGACTAAATCCTTTTCTAAGACCAGTACTTCAGCTTAAAGACATCAACATCCTAATGGAAAAAGTGTCTGCACTGACACACTTGCTGTTGCATTAGATATGCAACAGGAGTAGCCACAAACTACTTACTACTAAAATAAACTTGCCATTCTAGTCTTGGTGGACTAAGGCCTGACAATCTACAACAAGATAATGAAATACTTATTGGCCTAACTAGTGGAAATGATATGCAGTGATACTCACTTGACTAATCCTGTAGACACGTGATAACATCGTATTTGTTTGAATCACTGTAAAAAGTAAGAACTTGGATGTCAAAATCAGACAGAAATCAAATAGAAAGAGCTAAATGGCCAGAAAAGGGTAAAATCAGTAAAGCAAACAAAATTGTTTACACCCCAAATATTTGTTGTGAATCAGTATTAATTAATGAAATGCCAGTCATTAAGCTAAAAGCCTACATATTTTTGTACCTTTCTGTGAGTTTGTCACTAAACAACAGCTGAGTAAAGGACAAATCCAGTACTGGAAAAGGATTTCCCTTAACTTTTCCTGCAAGGAGTAGCTCTTCAGCAGTAAGTAAGAGACTGGCATGGGATTCCTGCTTATTTTTCAGATAAGCCGAAGACCTAGTCCACACTACCTTGTAAGTGAAAAGTATTCCCCCACTCATTACCCCACAGATGCCAGAGCAGAAAAATCCGGAGAGAAAGATGCTTAAATTTAGGAATCTGTATGTAGGTATCTACCTGTGAATTAGATATCTGAGCTCCCATTATAATAAATGGAGATTTAAAGTTCAATTCAGTTGCACATAAATAGGTATCTAGGGCATTTGAGGAGCCAAGTCTATCCCACTTGGCTTCCAATACACATTTCACACAAGGGTGAATGTCCTGTACAAACTGTGTCATCCACTAGCCCTGTGAAGATGTTCATAATATGCATGTGAGAATAGAAACTTCTGTTTGGGATAATTAATTGAATCCCAGGCCTGCACCAAGAGCAGGAGCTTAGACACCTAATTCACATGTGGACATCTACAGCCTGGGCCTTAGCCCGCCTTGCAAGGCACTTCAGTGCCTGCAGTATGGAGATCAGTCCCACCTTAGGGGAAGGACTTGTTTATCTAAACGTGGGCACCTCCCACCATACATGAAGCTTATCCAGAACACCTACGCAGCATCGGTAGATAGGAGAACAAGGCTTACAGGAGACCTGCATTCCTCTGGAGGAGGACACAGAGGCCAGGCAGAATATCCTACTGCAGGGTATCCTAAAATGCACATGTATAGCAAAGGCATCCCACCGGAGCTGTTTGCCTTGTATACCCTAAGTCCTTTTCTGTATTGTCTGGTAGTGGCTGAACTACTTCCTCCTCCCTAGATAAGGTACCTAGAGCAGGTGGCTGAATAAAATTGTAAGGAATACATGCACCTGTGTTCCTAAATTAATAATGATGGTTCTGTCCTCCTCTGACATTACTGCAGCATGATGCCAAGTAAATGTATCATTTATATACTAGGCACAGTTAACACTGACAATTTTAGTTCTGGCTAAGTTAAATTGATATGCTGCCCCTTCCCTCTCTCCTTCCACACTGAGAAAGCAGAGCAGCTAAATTACTGCAAAATTTCCCAATGTAGAAAATCACAGTTATGCTCATACAAGATCTTAGGTTTTTTACTCAATTTCTGTTGCCAATAAGAAGTACTGAAATAAAGTTTTGCAGCTCAAGGGAATTAAATAATGTTGTCTCTAATGCCAGCATATTAAATAGCATAACATTTTGCATTCAAAATTAGGTGTCACATGAAGAAGATGGCCTGTGTTTGACCTTCCTGTGTGGGCATAATCATCTGAATTTCATATCTGTTTGTCTGAAAATAAAGGGCAGTTCCAAGCCTAGCATATACACCTTGTCTACACATGGTTGTCATGATAGCCTGAAATGACTGTAATGAATTTAATTTGTTAAGGGATCAAGTAACTTCAAAGACAATTTGCAGTATGAGCTTGATCTGGGAGGCAAGGCAGAGTTTTAATTTCCTCTCTCATGATTGAGAATTCCAGAATCACTAGCCTCCAGCATTGGAAAAAACCCAACCTGTATAAAAAGATAAAGGGTGAGAAAGCTTTCAGAGCCAATTGCACGTTTGGATGTTGGTCCCAAGATCTGTATGTATGTAAATTATCTCTAGACTCTTAGCAACACTGCATTTGTTTTTCAGCACAGCTTTCCTGTTCTCTTTTTTTAATGTGGAAAGTTCTGATGACATGAGAATAACAAGGGTGACCTTCCACTTAACCACATGAGACAACACCAACATTGTTCATAACTTTTCATCCTCCTTTATGAGAGACTTTCCTGGACTTTTGTGTCATACTAGTGACCGAAATCCTTTATCTTTTAGTCACACATTGCAGGTATTTAGAATAAACTTGTCATGGAAAGAAAGGTTGAGAAGGAACTTTTTCTCCCCTCCCTTCTACCTGTGTAGGGAGAGATTAATCTTTAAGCCTCCTAACCCTAAGAACTGAAAGGGAATGATCCAATAGGATCAAGAGGACACATCCCATGTACACAATTCCTGATCACAGGCACATGGTATTCACCACTACTTTATCTTTGGGTTCTGTCCAGCAAGAGTAACAGCAGTAAATCACAGACAATAAGATAACTTCTCTAGTATCTTCTAGATATCAAGAAATTGCAATGTGAGGACCTAGTAATGAAATTACAATAGAAAAACTATCATATTTTCATACATGCAGCCTATAGGTTGTCTACCAAAAAGGAAATAGTATTGCAAGTAGTAAGTACACGTCAGCTACACTCTAATACTGTAGGTACTTACCAAACTGAAGTCTTTTCCCAGCCCTGAGAGCTATGGGATCCTTGTACCCAGCACCAGCTGAAACATTCTTATTTCCAACCCTGAGCTGCTTTTCAGTTAACAGAGACTTTTTTTCCTTGGGACAGCAACCAGCAACAGAGACCTTCTTCCCCTGGCACACAGTACAGCTCACTCCTTCCCAGCAGCAAATCGTGTGGACACAAGTAAGTCCTTTATATACAAGGAACGGCATTTTCAAAGCACTGGGATTGCCTTTGAGTGTACTATATCAACAACAGGTACACTGGAAAGAGAGTTGCAGGTGTGGCACTGCCCAGGCTCTGTTCTGGGAGAGCGTTGCATGGAGACAGACACATTCTGGCCATGCCCACCTGGAGAGGTGACAGCAATTCATCTGCCCATGAAACCACTGAAATTTATTCCTGTGCTCTCTCTCCATAAAACCCTTCTCATACACCCAAACACACAGCTGGGGAGCTACTTTGCAACTAACGAGCTTAATGGCTGAGGCAGATTGACTCCCCACAGGAGGCCTTCAAGTGCATCTCTCTGCCCACTGAGTAGGCACTCAAGGAAGACAGCTTCACTAGGCACTGAAAACCAGAATGGGAAGTCATAGCACCCCCCTGCGATACACACCTTTCTCTCTGTAACCACTGGCTTTCCCACTGTTCTCCTCACCTCGAGCATGGTCTGAAATGACTGCCTAAAGCTGAGAATGGGACTAGTTACTTGGCAATTGCAAACCTCAGAAGCTGAGTTCTGGAGCAGCTTCCTCCAGCTGGCCAGTTTTAAGTGATTTACTGGCTCCACTGCTGGAGAGAGAGTGAGTAGAAAACCAGGGATTTTTGTGTTATAGATCAGGATGTTGATGGATCATCTTCCACATCCTTTAATTTAACAATGATAGTGATGAATTTGCTTATCTCTTCCCTTTTCACATACTTTATAAAAACACTTCAGTGGTAGAAAGGATTGTTTCCCCACATCTTATGTCTCTGTCAATGCCTACATTTCAGTCATCTAAAACAGGATAGCAATTCTGATGTTTGAAATCTTTCTGTGGAATGGAGATACTAAACAGAGAAAACTTAAAATTTGATCTCTAAAGGGAGACATCTTGACTGGACTTGAGAGTCTGGCGATCAGCACCCATTCCTGAGAACAATAAATACAATACTATTTTTATTTTTTTCACATTCATTGCACACTAGATAGCTTTTTATCAGTGTAGTACGTGAGTTTACCTTGACAACATGCACATTTGCATCACCTAGATACTTTTTTACTGGTTGTAGGCTTACTGCCAATGCAGCTGGATGATATTCTGTGACACAGTCAAGGTCACATAAGCCAACCTAAGGACCCCTTCTTCCCTCACACCTACGGTAGTTCAAGTATTTTACATACAACTTTACTGAGTCTCTCATTAACTCTACGACAGAAGTTCTGACTCATGTTGTCTTATCCATTGGTACTTCATCTGGTACTTCATCTGGACCACACATTTTCTCCAGCTGAGAATTTCCTGCGAGGAAGAATGCCCCTGCAGATAAATTAGCTAGCTTCTCTCTCAGCTTGCTGCTCAAGTCTCCACACAGTACGGAAGGGAAAAAAGTACAGGAATGTTTTCACAGCAACATTTTTACTTAGCTTTGGATCTGCTGTAACATTGTCTAGAGGAGCAGCCAGCCCTTCCTCCAGTCTTGAGTTCTTTGTGAGCTGAAGATACAAGGCACTTCACTGTTTTGTGAACTTCAAGAATGGGGAAAAAAAGGTCATACCAGATATAAAGGTAGAACACAGCTAGAGCTGGCGTGAAAGAATTCATTCCACCTCTGTGAAGGGGATGGTAATGGTGTATACAGAAAACAGCATTTCAGACAATCTGTTCATCTCACTATTCTGTTGAACCATATCCAGACCGTTACAGCACTGTCTCAAGTAGACAGACCTTGTAGCTCGAGATGTGATACTGGTAAGAGAGATTTCAAATAGGAAACTGTTCACAACTTATTAGAGTTGAAGACGGGCTCTGTTTTGGCTATGCTGTGACTACAGCTCTGAGTAGAGGGAAGACAGTGGGTTAAAATCAGCACTGTATATCTTTTGCACATACCATGTCCTTTCATTGAGGCACAGACACAAGGTTGCTGCTGAAGGAGCTAAATTAACTCTTGGAATAGATGAGAACAGATCCCTGTTGCTCTGAGCTTACAACAGTCACAGTAGATGCATTATGTATTGTGTAGCAGTCTCAGTGCCCTGGCAATATTGTATTATTCCCTTCGTCTACTGCCACATTTTATTGCTAAGATCCCTGGCTGCCGGCAGTCTAGGAGCACTAATGGAAACACTGAGTTCTGTCCTGGTCCTACAGTGCTAATTCCCAGGCCCTTCATTTTGTATTCAAGCTTTTTTTTTCTTTCTTTTTTTTTTTCTTTCCCCTGATTAATTAACTTCATTAATTCAGTTCTTTTAGTTACTTAATTCAAATTTCCAAAATCCTTCAAAACTGCCAGTGATAAAGTCAATTTTACCAAACAAATGGTTTGAAGGGATACCACGTTTTTCAGGTGATAGCAGTGAAGTCGATAATGGCATGCATAGGTAACATCCATCAAGGCTGGAAGTAATGACATAGGACAAATAAAAGTGGCTTGTGTAAATACCTAGCTGAGCAGAAAAGCACCATAAAGCAAAGCTGACATGAGGCATAACCACACAGATTTGTGTAATACATTTCCAAGACACTGTAAAATGAGAGTGTACATTTATGATCCCATAGCATCTCCCATAAAACTACATAAGTCCCAAAAGCAGTGTGCCCTTTTATTCTGAAAGCAAAGACAGGCCTTTGGAGAACATTAAGGATTAGAAAGAGAACAAATTACTCCTACATCCCATCAAGACAGTCAACCTACCAGAGAAACATGGTATGGGACAGAAAAGTTCTGCCATGCACAAGCGATTCTGTGGAGCTCAGAGAAAATATTGGTATCACTGTTAAATAAAGTGGCTGCAATAGCTTCATAAAGAGACACCTCTACTTAGACAGTAAGCTAAGGATTATCCCAGTTTCCTTCCTACTATTGAAATCATGTTGCATTTTCCAGGGCCAGTTTCTAACATAAATCATTAAAAATCTGCATTAAAAATGCTGTCTCCCTTGCGTCAGAAAAGAGAGTTACTGGATTTCATGGTAGGTTTGTGCTCTTAAGATACTTTACCCTTGAGGAAAGCCAGGTTGTTAATTTTTAAAATGAGAAGTTTCTTTCAGGCATGCTGTGTTTCCCTGTAAAAAAGCTAGACCACTAACTAGCTCACCAGCTACCTGACTTGTTTCTGAGGCATTTAATTTAAAATTTCTATCAAGCGGTAACTTGACACTTGAGTATTTTATTACCTACAGCATCTTTTCAATAAACAGCACCCTAACTCAGCTTGTAGAACCAACCAATATAGTGAGTTAAATAATAAATGATAACAGCACGAGTCAGAAATTAAACAGTAAAGAAACAGGTGAAAGAAATGTTAAAGGTCTAAGTGAGGGGATTTGAATCCCTGTTTTTTCTCTTTAAGCCCTTGTAATGAAATACCCAGAGTCACCTGAAGGTATATGTGTAGCTTCAGAGAAATGCTGCATTTCTCATCCTTAATGAGATATTGTATCGATGAGATGAACTTCTTAGAGGAGGTTTCCAAAAGCATGAAGGGGAGTGGGAGACAGGAAATGAAGGAATGTCATGCAACCACCAGTGGCTCAGAAAATCACCCTAAAATATCTAAAGGATGTTTTCCTCATGCTACCTACTGTGACTAAAGAAAGCAACTATGGGTGCAGCATCAGTAGTTGCATTTAGTACACCTGGGAAGTCAGGTCCTCAGGGTCAGTTGTTAAATAAAGACACGAGGTTTGTCTGGCACCTTGTTGTTATGTTGATAGCTGAGAGCTTTGCCCTGTCAACCTAAAAGAACAGGGAAACCTCTAGAAATCCGTGTGAGAGCTGCTGTCTCTACTGTGAAAGTCAAAAGACCAAATCCAGGGCCAGATCAGAGGCTTTAAACTAAAGAGAATGAAGGTTTAAATTAAAAGAAAGTGAATTTCTCTGAACTCCAGCAGACTGCAGACCAGCAAGCATATAATGATACAGCAGATCTAAGAATGGTTCTTTCACAGCTGTTTCTGTGATCATTTACATAAAGTAAATGATCAATGCTGTGTAGAAACAGTACTCCTGCTCTTCCTCTGCTCTTTGCAGGGGGAGACCTAAAACATACTGAAAAATAATCTAACTTTTACAAAAAGAACATTAATCTACCAGCCCATGTAATTAATTAAAGCTGAGATTCTGATTTGAGACAACTTTGAGAGCTTCAAATCACATTCAGATATGATTTAAATTTAGAAGACATACCAAGATTATCAGTTTCAACTTCAGATGTGCTTGTTTCTATAAGAATAATCCGTAATGATGTGGCTGTTACTCAAATCATCCTGCACCTATTAATAGACTGCTAAACAGAAAATGCCCTCGAGACAAATGTCGTGAGATGTTTTCTTTGCTACTTTAAGTATGTCATAAACAAAAAGAGAATTGTGAAATGTTAAAACATTTATAACGGAATCCTATGAAGTTCACCATCAAATACCACAATGCTAGCTTCCAGAAGTGCTGCCTTTTAGTAAAACTGTAACATCATCAATCCCTACCTCTAGGCAGGTACTCAGCTTTCATATCCCTCCTTACTTTCACTTTCCCCTCTTCCTCCACCCTCCCATCCTGTTTCCTCCCACCCCACCCCAGGCTGACAGGATCCTCTAAGTAGGTACAGCTGCAATTTTTGCCAGTCATGTTGTCTGGAAATTTAGGTGACCATGCAGACTCCTTCTCCCTTTAACACGTAACAGTCAATTATTGTCTTTCATCTCTATCCTTGGTTTATATACGATCTCTCTGCTCACATCATCCTCTCAGCTGACAGCAAATCATTGCATATCACACTATTATATCAGAATGAGATGAATGTTCATTTAATCACCTATTAAGATTCCTGGAACAGATGAATATTGCTCTTCATCCTTTCATAGGACTGAAATGTGCTGGGAATTAATCTGGCCTATGTGACCACTGATTTTGAACGACATGGAAATATACAGTGATTTGTACATCTCAGTATTTTCAAATACATAAAGAATAGCACGCAAAAGTTCTCATTGAAGGATTTGGTTAGACTTCTGCTTACTGCTGAAAGTCAGTTTCCTTTCTGTTTCTGGATTTATAAAAAGAAAACTGTAACTATTGCAAGTCCAATGGACAAAAGCAGATAGCTAGAATTTCAGATACATCTCATTATACAATGTTTGAATGCAACTCATATTGTATGGAACAAGCAGATCCTGGCCGATGTAGCTACGACTTAAAAAAACCCTTCAACTGCTTTATTGCATGGTATAAGGTAAAAGGACAAAGTTAAAGATAGTTGAACTGGAGTTGGATCAATAGCTGTAAGTTTGGTAGTCCATGCAGAGAACTGCTAGAGCTTTAAAGGTTTTACTGTTTTTGACTGATTCTTGACCTGCGTTTGTCATTTGACATCACTCAGGTGGTTTCTCTCTTCTCCCAGGACAAATGAGGGATTCTTGGTCTTCTTTTCTGAAACAAAGACCTTGTGTCATGTAGCTGGTTTTGGGCTGTATCTCACCAGACAACATTATGGGTGTGCTACACACTCCTGAACCTTCTTACTCTTAGAAAGACAACACTTTAGGGTAAGTGAATCTACTAACAAAGTGGTTTGTATAAACTAAAACCACATGGCATCTTATTTGTTATCATATTAAGAAAAAAAAATTGAGACTTGGCAAAGATTAAGTTCACCTCCTAGTCATAACTATGACAAATGGGAAATGCATCTTAGAAAGGGTATGAGTTTAGAAAGGGGTTCTGTGATGCAATGAAAGACTCATTTTTGCTGTTGTGTTACTCTTTCATCTTCCTATTACCCCAGAGCTGTATTCCCTTGAGGGGTGAAAACAATAATGAAAGGAAAGAAATGTAGTTTATCACAGAAGATAGACTATGTAGCCTCAGCAATTTCAAACTTGGCAAATAAACAAGTATGATCTTAGGGGTCAATATCATTGCCGTATATATAACAAATAGGGATGAATATAGGTCCAAATCTGTTTCTCAGTGAAAGCAAAGATATTTGACACTTAATTCAGATTTACAAATATCTAGGACATGCTGGCCCTGCTTCTTACTCTGTGCAATCAGGCTACATTTCTGTGTATCAGTAACGTATCTTCTATACACTGTTATGGAGAGGTTCCCATATGCACAGTGACTCTCATCAGACCAAAATTCAGGTCCTTTCCCAGTCCGAGAGCAGCTGCTGCCACAGCTGAAACATGTCAGAAGAGCCTCTGAACGATGAAGCTATGGGATATCTTGGGAAGGCCATTACCACCCTCCTGGTGAACCTTTAATGTTGCACAATGAGGCAGATAAAAACCCCAAGGTGCCAGAAAGAGAGAAGAGGAAACTTCATGCAGCATTTAGGCTGCAGACTTGGGCGAGTGATACTAAGCTCCAAGTGCAACTCCCCCTAAGCTTCATAGAGTTTATGTTACACTCTCAGTAGATGAAGACAGAAAGTGTCTGTGAGCTGGAACGAGAGCTCTGTGTCTTTCATCTTCTGATCTTAGGCTATTATGCCAAAGACACTCACTATCACTACACAAATGCTGTTCCCTATAGACCGCACAAGAAAAACAGATGTCTAAAAAAGGTGAGCAGTATTTTTTTGCCACTATCAGAGAGATCCTTCTCATTCTCTTCACTAGGTAGGGTGCTTGCTTTAGGAGGCTTTTAGGTGAAACAATGCTTCAGTTTGCTTCATGTGAAGTACGTGGGTAGGTAGGCTGGGTTGCAGATGTACTATCAAACCTTTTTCAGTAACGTTAAGCCCCAAAATCTCTCCTACTGTACAGGCTTTTCTCATATCACCAGAGATCTTAAAACAACATAACTGAAGTAGGTGACATGTAAAAAGTATAAACATATTAAGTAATAAATATTGAAATACTGAATACTGAAAAAAACCCTGTCTGCTTGTACAAAGTAGATTGTGTAACTTTTTTGTTTTAAACCTACTCTCACTTATCACATGTCCTGTCCTATCCAAATGGTATTTCACACAGCATGGTTAGATGGATGCAGAGTTTTCTCACGTAATCAGAATGACAATATGACTTGCTCTCTTCAGCCCCTTGTATGTGACAAGTAAAACTGCAATTGTAATGAATCGACAAGGGAAGAAGATTTTATTTTTTGTCATAGAGTATCAATGAACTATGACTAACATTTAGTTAATGTTTACACAGTGTTTTGGTTCTGAAGTGCTAAATTAGTGTGATACTGCAGTGTTTCTATGAGGCTTTTTCATGCAATTTCAGCTAAACTGTAACACTCTCTTCAGCTTTTATTTGCCTAGCACAGAGAATTTGGAAAGTTCACTATGTCACATGCATATAATAACAAGTCTGAATCCAGAACAGTGCTGCTTCTTTTCTTCTAAAGAACTGGCACACTGTTATTTCTTGATAACTAAGAATGGTTGGAGCTGTACTTTTCTCATTGCTTTTTATTTGCAATCACTTCCTAATCACTTGCACTTCTGCTGTTCTTGTTTAACAGAAAAATGACTGTGCTATTAATCCCTGGCATTTAAGGTTCCAGCTAATAATTATATTTACTGCAGTATCTTTAAGGGAATTAATAGGCTCAAGTTCTGCATTTCAAGAAATAAAACCCTTAGCAACATCAGATTTCTCACATGAACTTCAGATACATTTTCTATTCCTGAGAAAAGACTGATGATTCACATTCACATTAACATTTCAAAGTTTCTAGCTGGTGTTTACAAGGTATGGATAGGTACTTACATGTACTCATTTTTCAGATTTTTCTCAATGACCATTAGACCATGAAACAAGCTACTTTAACTCCAGCATTAATTCTTCTCCAGGAAAAGTTGTGATTGCAATGGAATTTTCATTATTTTGGCTATCCATTAGAAATCAAACTGAGATAATAAATGATAACGATATCTCTCCTTGGAGAATCATTTATGTGCATATATTCTATGCCATGTTTTTGTAGATTCACAGATGAAAAAATCAATTTCCTGATGTGCAGGAGATCTGTAGAGCTATCTGGTAGTTGGAATGTGTTTCACGGACCCTCATGTAATCCTTCCCACATAGAGCAGGAGAAGGAAAATCTTCTGGATGGAGCCTTTTCTGTCTTAGCACTTATTTATCACTGCATAATTAATCAAACCCTTGGACATCAAAGCTTGTCACCAACTCAGAATCTTGTCCTCGCCCTTCCATAACCCATGGAATGTACAGCATGAAGGGAGACCCAACAGGGGATTAAATAGGTTTGGTGCTTCAGGAGGAATTATGTGAGTTCATTTCTAGTGTCCTATGCAACCTGGGATTCCACATCTATACATTTTATTATGAAGTCCACCATCTGCTATAGCATTAAGCCCAGCTGTCTCAGCTTTTATTCTAACAGAATCAAGAAGAAAATCTTCCAAAAGTAGTAAAGAGAGCACCAAAATTTGCCAGGCATTTTTTTTTTTTTTCTGTGCATTTGAATCTTAGGGTTGGTTGCCATTTCTGATAAAATAGTTTTGTTCCTGTTTAAAACATTCACATTGTTCCCCCACATGGTCTCATACCTGTCTAGTAATACATACACTCATTCAGCAGTCTTTCTCATAGTGAGGGCTTTTAAGGTGTGTCCTTTCTTTACCCAGAAAACACGTGTAAGCCTTGCAGACAGCTAGGTTCCTCTGCTTTTGACTCAAATTCAGCTGAAATGGTCAGTGAGTTCAATGTTTGGAAGTTAAGGACAACCAGACAGTGATTAAGTAAGCCAGATTCTTTAAGAATCAAGCCAAGAATGTTAGTATTATTTAAAGTTACACAAAAAATTTTGAAAATATGAATACTATCAACCAACTGAAATGCTTTAATAAGTCATCAAAAAACTCAAAACCACAATTAAGAACTTTTTTTCCTTGCAGATTGTGTTAACAGGGAAAAAAAAAAAGTGTTTCCCCTTACAAATTTCAAACTCTTCTTTCTCTTCAGATGACCTTACTGTGGAGAACGAAATGTCTAACTTTCCTTTGACCTCTTCTATAGTGCAGTTATACATTCAGAGAGGTGGGGGGTGGGGGAAATGATCTTTGGTCCTCTGAAAACTGGTATTGTCAGGAGAAGTACAGCAAATGGAATTGAGTACCAGATTGATTAATACAGAGAGGATGGTACTGATTGTGACATTTCTTTGTTTCATTAGAATCTTCTTCATGGTTAATCACTGAATTGTCAGTTGATAGCAACAGAAAATTTTGGCATTTCCTTTACCTGAAGAGTATATTAGTTATTTATCACAAAAGCCAGTGTCTTAACCAGTATTTTCAATGATAGAAAGAATTGACTTTCAGAGGACTTCATAATTAAGCATTCACAGTAGAGGTTTTCTTTGTAGCTAAAAATTAAAGAAACATATTACCACATCTGGGAACATTCTGAAAGCAAATAATGCTTTTATATGTAGTTGGTGTTGATGTAGGTAATAAAATTTACCCAGGAAAAATCATTTAGATGTTTTGATACTTTTCAAAATTCTGCTTAGGTGTCCAGCTATACAACACTACATATTCACCAGCAGAAGACAAATTCTGAGAATCGGCTCCTGATGATTTACAAGATTATGGAATTGTGCAATACTACTTAATTGTCTGCAATATCTCTAACACTGAATCTGCGTACTATTCAATAATCATATCACTAATCCGTTTATTTATTATAGTGTCATTAGTTCCACCAACAAGACTCTGACACTCATAGAAATGTTATTTTGGTGACTTCACAATTCTGCAACATATTACAAACTGCAGCCAAAAATGTCAGATTTCCTCTTTCTGCAACATATTGTAGCAGACAATGTTAGAGATGGAAAAAGCTAGCCTTTTCTCACATGTGGAAAAAAAAGGCATTGCTGGGAGCAACTAGACACTTGTCTGATAATCTGTAAAATGTCTTCACAGTTATTAACTTGTTTGAAATAGAAAATAAATCTCTGGTTTGGAACTAAATATTTCATAACCAGGAAAGATTTCTTGGCTGTAACACAGCTGGACTGACTTGTATTCAGTGTTTTTTTGTTCTAATAATGGTACAACTAATGGTTGAATATGAACATTTATGCTAATTTCTCATTTTTTCTATATGGGCCAGAGAGCTGGATGCATACCTAATAAAATATTTGAGTGTAAAGACCTTTAAGAAGCCTATAAAGGCTGTCTCCAGCTGGTCCATCCTTTCTTGGAAATCCAGAAAGTATCTGTCTTGTGGTATCTAAGAGAAGCAATGAGATAAAAGAACAGGATTTAAGCTAAGGATTTACTAAAAATAAGAAACCATCTGTGGGAAAATTAATTTGGTGGGCAACTGAAGAAAACTGGGACCTAACAGCGGCATAGTATTACAGAAAGTTTTTCAGGGTGAAATACAGTTATTGCTTTGAGGGTAGTTGACATGCACAAAATCTACTTCACCACATCTCCCTAGGCAGCACACTGCTGATAGGAGTGACGGAGGGTGGAGCCGAGTGGAGGCCCCATGGCCAGGCTCTGTTGTGCTCCCTGCAGGAATGGGAACTTGACGGTACCACACAGCCGGTAAGCTGCATAGCAACTGTCACATGAAGAATCTATGAGATGTCCACTGCAGGAGTCAAACACTGTGGTGAAAATACTTCCTTCAGATGAAGTAATCTCATTGTAATACCAACGCACACCTCCATCCCAAGTTACCTGCCTGCAAGGTGCTACCACACCTCACTGGGCACATGGTACCAACCAGTAACAACGTGTGTGACTACAGTCACTCAAGCTCCACTTGTATGTAAAGAATAATGGACTGGTCCTGGACTGCAATAAGTCCAAGGGAGAAAGGGCTTGGGGATTGTTGTCTAAACTCCTGAATTACCAAACTCTGATTTAGCGTTTAGCTGTATATAAATCTGTGCATAGAGTTAGGTCAAGCTGACCCACTCTAAAGTTGTTATGAGTTAAGGGATTTCTGATCAAGGAAGTCAGCCTTGGGAAGAATGAGAAGCAAAGAGCAGATAGTGAGAACACCACCGTTATCTAAATTACACAGAAAGAAGCCTTCAAATGAGAAAAGTTCTGGCTATAAGAGGAGACAGGCTGATTAGGTGTTGCAATCCACTGACATCAACAAAATACTAGTTGAATGTAGGACAAAGATCACTGTGGTAGTGGGAGATCGCAACCTCTAACTCAAATAGCCCTCCCAAAAGAGGTGAAAACCCCACTTGGGGAGCATGTCTTGTTAGTAAAGAATGTCAATAGTGCTGTCTGAGGATGTGCACTAATTTACATTAGAAGCAAGAAACTTGTAACCAGTTCTGTGTATGACAATTAATATGCAATGTACTATGAAGTATAAAAAGCGAGTAAAGGAAGGGAGAAGTTAGGGAAGACTCCATTGTAACTTCTGGGATCAATCGATGGGCTGAACCTGTCTTCTCCCCCACAGAGATGCCTGTTGGGTAAGAACTCATGCTAGCTGTTATTGAGTATATTGTTTTAAGCTTGCTTTGCAGTCAGTGTATTATCACTGGCAATCTTCAAACCTGATTCTGTCACAAACTTACATTTAGCATAATAAAACCCTTCAGATGAAGTTCATTTTGTATAAGTCTCTGGAGATCTGAGTAGTTGTAATAAGGAATTTGACTCAGTTGGCTGCTGCCAACAGGGGTCCCTAAATAAGTTGGTTGAATCACCCTCTGACACAGTGGGCTGTCAAAACACAAGTAGCAGACAGACTGGTTTGACACAAGGGTCTCATCTTTTTTGGGAAACTGACAGGCTGATCAAATATAAAGGGTTCAAGGAAACCCCCCTTCTTAATGTGCCACCATCATATAGTGATTTTATGAGTGATCTTACGAGTGAGCAGTAGAATATCACTGCACTTGCCTGACTGGATTTGCCTTATGTCCTGGGAGTCATGCTTATGAGAACCATCATATTGTTTCAGATGGTTATAGTTATTTATACATTTAACATGCTTCTTCCTTCTATCCTACATTGTACAAAGACAACTTCTTCCCTAGAATTTTCCTGACCTTGAGGATACAGCATTGTTTACATTAATGTCTTTTGATCCTGAACAACATCTGTCAAGCTAAACAAGTTAAGCTCCATAAATCTGAGACAGCAGCTCTAGCTTTTCTGATAACACGGGATTTCATTCACTCTGAAAATGGGATTATACCTAATACAGCTTTGCACGAAGCTAAAAATAAAAGAGCTCAAATGTATCCGTTCTTTTTTCCTTTTGACAGTACAATTGAGCAACCAGCTTATTAATTTTACAGATACAGATCACCTGGGGCCTGACCACTGAAGACAAATAAAAGTCTCTCTGCAACATCTTTGGGCTTTGAGCTCTTGGGGCAGATACCTACCCTTTGTTTTTCCTGCAAAACAGGGTTTTCCCTGTAGAGATGCTTTCTATTATCAATAACTAGTTGTATACCTTTGCATCTATATGCAGCTGACATATTAATCAGGGAAGATAAAAATGCAAATACTAGGCTGAATTTGAGTGAACATGAAACAATTAAGTAAATGAAGTTTGAATTTGTGTGTTACTGCTAGTAGTAACTCAATAGTAGCTGAAATAGTAGCTGAAAGGAAGACTTACAGTTTGCAGCAATGCATATAGCTAGGATCAGGGCCCATCAATAAGTGGAAATTGTGGGGGCAAGCTAACAACTTGAGCAATATAACATTTGAATGCTGGTAGAAAAAGTGGGAAAGTCAGGTTTTGTCCAGAATGCTTAGCAGCTAGCTGACTATGATGGATGATGATGAAATGGAGGAATTAAAAATATATGACTAGTGACTCCCTCATGTTTATCAGTATCTGTGCTTTAATACAGCATACATACTTAGGTGCCTTGGTAGGTCTGATAGCATTAGTCAATTAATTTACCACTGACAGACTTTTCAGCTGCTATTAAAAGCAGTCAAAGCTTTATGTTGTTTATCTGTTTGTTATGAAATGTCATTTGAAAGGATTCTGATTATCACTCATTATTTCAATGCCATTGTTGTCTCTCTTTGCATTGAGTATCCTCAGATTCTCATTTTCATTGTGACTGGTCATGACTGTCTTGGATTGCAGAACTGTGAACTGATGTCACCAAAGAATTTGTCTAGTGATTTCATAGTCTGCTTATGTATGCATTGTTCATTAAAGTTATTCATGGCAGAAGTGATATTCTAAACAGAGAGGGTAGACAAGAGGGGTAATGCAATATCTCATTCGTGTGTGTAGGCCAATACAAAAAGGGAAGACATAACTGCCATAAAATTGGCAAGAAAACAGTGCTATGACTTAAATCCATCTCTTCTGAGTTTTAATCCATTATCTTCACCACAATGTTACCTTCGCTTCCAATTTGATATTTACAATTTCTAATTTTATCTGAACAGATAACCTTTGTTCAACTAGGAGATCTGTACAGTGTCATAATCTGCCAAAAGTCCTATGCTGTGTTCTTTCCCAGTTTGGAGCTGGGTTTTTACATCCTCCAAGGTTATCCAAAGATCTTCCTTTTATAGTAAAATTTATTTGGAAAGTGAAAATGCCAGGTCCCGAGAATGTTCTGAGAAAGTCAATTGCAGTTCAAGCGCATTTCTGTGGAAAGATCATGAACCATGGCTCTTCTGGCTGTTTATGACTTCCTAAAGCTATTTTGCATTGTTGTAGATAAGAGGGATCATACTCAGTCCTAATGTGATTACTTATTTCTGGGAATAAACTCTGTAAAAACTACAGCCAGTTTAACATCCATCATCCCCTCTGCTTACAACACAGTTTCCCTTGAACATGTCGGTCCATTGCTCATGCCCATTCATGGGCTTACCCCCAGCTTGGGCCCAGCCCAAGGAATCTGTGTTTTCTCTGACGTCAGAATCTCTTAGTGGGCCTGACTGATGTTTGCTACCTGTGGGAGTATATGTTCTCCACCAGAAGAGCTTTTATGATGACTACCTACCATGAATCAATGAAACAGAGAGGAGGAAGATTCCCTGGGGGCTAGTATACAAAGTGGGGATGAGGTCACTGCTCTTCAGATAAAGCAAAATGACTCTGTAACCTCTCCCTCATCATGTGATACCCTATGCAACTACTGCATAGATAAACTGCAGATGACCTCCATCTTGCCATAGACATGTCTGGTACTGCAAAGGAATAAACATGTATATCAGGGCCATGTAGATAACCAAATGCCTATGTTTAGTCACCTCACATAAATGGATATGCACTATTCACCTGATGGAGTATGCCTTTGGGGAATGCACTTTTTAATTATAGGATGCAGGATGAACAAGCTCCTTGGACCCTGGTTGTCTTTGAAGGCCCCTGGGGGGCGAAAAAAGAGCAAGAAATGAGCTGAAGACTAGACAAATTGTGCTGATGAATGATATCTGGCTGGGAGGCCAGGATTATACTCCAAATCTACACTGTGGAGTAATTCCTACAAACAAGAGGACTATAGTAGCATGGAACTTAAAAACTGAATGCAAATTAATTACTTCAGCTCAGCTTTCCTTCAGTGTTTGGGGTTTTTTTTGGAGTATTTGTGCAAAGTTCAGCAATCTGTTTTCATACATATGCATAAAACCAACTAAATAAATCAATATACTAATCAAGCTATTCATTTGCAGCAAGAGAGAGATATAAAAAGAACAAAAGAAATAGCGAGGAACTATAGGCAACTCCAGGTAACAGAGAAAATAGTCCTATCCTCTGCTCCGTCTGTTGCCTTCATAACCAATCTAAAATCGACCTGTTCTCCAGTGGCAGGATCCACAGACGTTTCAGTGATTCTCAGTACCACAGTGCATAAGACTTAAGTGGACCCTTATGGGACCCAAATCCAGTTTTATCTACACACATATAAAAAAGTTACTTTAGTGGGAAGGATGCTTTATGTGAAAAACTACAGTTAGGTGAGATTTTCATGTACTTCCTGATAATTTATGGGTACCTGATAAGGTCTAAATGCTTTTGTGTATCCCTGTTCTTGCCTTTTTTCTCCAAGGTGTTCAGAACACATCTACATCTCTACATAATAGGTCAGAGAATTGCTTAAGCACAGGACCTCTGGTTGTCCACATTGCCTAACTGCTTGGTGGCTCCCTATTTCTATCTCAATTAATTCATCTCAAGACATAGCCTAAGCTTTCTCAACATATTTCATTCCAGGAATCTTCAAAAAGGCAACATAGCTGAGACCATCAAAATTCGATGTTCCCACCCTCCACAGTCTGCCAGTACTAACCCAGTCACCTTTGAAGCCTTATATGATTCCATACACCCTCCAGCCACACCTGAGGACAGACACAATTCACTCTGTGTTTCATGCCATGACACCACTCTGTGAGAGCGGCAACACAGTCATCAAATTATTTCAGACACTTTGAAATAAATTAAAATACATTCACACAACATAATCGGTTAGCATCACCAGAAAATATCCAGGCCCAAGGGCTATGTCATACAAAGATGGCTGTTCTCTGTGTTACCTGGCCTCAAGGCCAGAGCAAGGTCACTGTTTTATCATTTGGTTTTATTGTTATGGGCAAAACCAGGGACTGCCTGATGCATTACATGCAGTCTCCCTCTATTACCAAGCATTATAGATGTTTAGTCCAGAAGTTTCAACTTCCAGTTCATCTGCTGATACACCATTAAGCACTCTATAACTTCCTAAAACAAATTAAGACTTATGTGCCGTGTATAGATACCCTCTAGGCACTTACGGGTGCACACACCCAGGTGTTGGCAGTGGGGGGCTGCAGGGAGCTCAGTGAGGAGAGGCCAGGGGCTAGCCCATGCTGGACACAGCAGTTCCAGCCAGCTCCAACCAGCCCATCGAAGGGCACAGCTGAGCCCCATAGCCAAGATGGGGGCACCTCTGGGAAAACATATTTAAGAAATGGCAAAAACACTGGACAAGAAAGAAGTTAGGAAGAAGGTAAGAAAAACAGCCCTGCAAGCACCAAGGTCAGATTAGAAGGTGGGAGAGGAGGTGCTCCATGGTGGAGCAGCCCATGGAGGACCCACACCAGAGCAGATTACTTTTTCCTGCAACCAGTGGAGAGCCTGCACTGGAGCACAGGAAAAGTATGAGGAGGAAAGAGCAGCAGAAAGAAACTGCTATGTACTGACCATAACCCACCACTCCCATCCCTCCTGTGCTGCTCAAAGGAGTTAGTAGAGACTGGGAAAGGAGGACGAAAGGTGTAATTTTAATGTTTGTCTTTTTGTTTCCCACTACCCAAATGAGCAATTAAATATTTATTTTAATTGACAATAAGTGAAGTTGGTTTTCCCCGAGTTGAGATTGTTTTGCCCACAACTGTAACTGGTAAGCAATCTTCCTGCCTTTGGCTCAACCTGTGAATTTTCTCATTCCTGTCCTTCCCATTTCCTCCCTCTGCCCTACTGAGGGTGGGGGCCAAGCGGCTGAAGGGATGCTTGGTTGCTAGCCAAGGCAAACCCGCCACAGAGTTCAAAGCACCACAAAGAACTATAATATAGGAACAAAAGAGATTGAACGCATAACCAGTGTCTTAAGCCCCTGAAGTGGCAGATGATTAAAAACCCCCACCCAATCAATCCTGTGAAATGAACCATGGCCTATGCCAAAGAGGAAGTTGGAGAACCAAAACCAAGAAGGCAATGTGCCAATTAGGCTGAGGATGAAAGTCCTTTTGACGCCTGATCTGATGGTAACATTAATCCTGAACATGTGAACAAGACACAAGCCACGTTTCTCAGACTTTCAGTACCATGTGGAGGGCTAGCACATCTGACCAACATCCTATCTCTGGCCATAGCCTGTCACTATTGTCTCAGGCGGAAGATGAAAAACACTTCCAGAAGCTAAAATACTCATCAAAGAAATGGGGAATGAGAGGAGATAACCTCCCCCTCCTTTGCAACACAAAACCAAAAGCCTGTTGGATTAAACTAACACAATAGGAAGAAGATACAATAAACACAAACAGAAGTCAAACATCTTTGACTCTTTTTCAATATACCATTAAAACAAATAGTGAACCATGGCTTACGTTATTTAATTGCTTTCAAAAGGCTCTTAGGCATGAAACTGATGGATGTTACACAGGTGCTCTGTAATATAAAGTCATTAATTCTATGTTTAAATATTTCAAAGATATTCAGCAAAGAGATTAAGTGTTTCAATGGTAATAGGTAATTTATTTGTTCTGAAGGTACTTTAGTTTGGCTGCATTTTGATTTCAAACTCGTCAGCCATCGATTTCCTTGGGATACCAATAAGATAAGTAAAGCTGTTAACCAAATGAGATTTTACTTATAAATCAAAATGTGTGTAATGAAGTTCAATCCTTTTGTGTATGCTACCAAACATTGTCAGTGACAGAAACAATCTCTATGAGGTTTGCTTCTGATAAACACTAACTAGAATTTAAGTAAGGAGGTAAGCAACAGCTCCCAGAGAAGGAGCTTTTCTATAGCAAAGGGAATGAATGGCAATGTCTGGTTTTGGTTATGTCAAAAATAATAATAACTTGGATCATGGAAGACTTATTCAGACTCATCTTTACTGGACAAACTACACCATGTATTTCTATTGGTAAATGGATGGCATCTGCCATTCTTATATAGATTTAGTATATATATGTCATTCTCCACTTCTTTCAGTTTTTATTGGCACAGTGAACAGAACAGGGTACTGTTCATAATAGGGGTTACTTTTTATAATTAGGGGTGGAATTAAGTCTTCTGAGAATAAACCCCAGAAAATAATAATAATGATCGCAAATATTCAAAAAGTTGAAAACATTTAATTGCTTTGGGAAAAAAATCAGCGTATTTGAAAAGAATAGCAGGCAATCAAGCAAGTCATTTTTTACTACTGCAGTTAAAGAGCTTTTTGGGTTTTCAGAACAGAAGACAATTTATGGATCATCAGTCTATTATTGGTGGAAGCAAAAGGAAAAAATACTTTTGTCTAGAGACAATAGTCTTGATTCTGATGTTTATGAAGCAATAAAAATACATGCACGTCTAGTTTATATATTCTTGCCTTTTTTACTATAAGCATTTTAAAATCCCAGCTTACCACTTACAAATATTATTTGCACATATCAGTTCAATTAACAGACATCTGGCTGTTAAATCTGCATGGTCCTTTGGAGGTGCCAAATGAAGCCTTTAGAACTAGTAAATATATGGTTATTATATTTACAAGATCCATAACATGCCAGGTCCTCAGAGTTCATAAGATCTGCCATTTGTGAATAACTCTTTTGAAGTGGAGGTCAGGAACTGAAGCCAGAAACGAATTGATGCCAGCTATAGTTTGTAAACAAGACTCCCTTGCCATGCTAACTTCATTGTCCTTGTTATTTCCTGTGGCTTGCTTTTAATCTTGTTCAGTTAAAGTAACTACAGAGAAATTAAAAGACTGATTAGGTTTGGGGAGATATAGTTTCTCATGTAAATCCAACATTTTCTGCTGGAAAACAGTCTAGGGCATTCAAAATTTTGCATGTACATCTGGGGATGTAACTTTATATTCAAATGTGGTTCTACAAGTTCAAGAAATATGTAAGAAATAATTTCAGCATTTGATTTTATTTTATTTTATTACAGCATTTCATTATAAAATTCAGAAGCAGAGCAGCTACAAAATACTGCCTTCTCTAAATTTACTCATCTTGGTCATCTATTAGCTAGACTTTTATGAAGAAAACTGTGGTTACAGAATATATAAAAATCAAGGAAATAAGCTTCCCTTCTCTGTTCCTGATCTTTTCAGACAAACTAAAACCTCAAGGAAATACCAATTCCAGAAAGTAGTAACTGTCATTCCAACAAAAGGAAACAAAAAGTAACTGGATCAAATGAATGGTGATACAAACCCAGAATCCTGTTATGAGTGAAAAAGAACATACTGTGCATATGGAATTAGGAATACCTTGTTTATCCCACCAGGGTTTTAGCAGTGTAGTTATCCAAATCATTAGCCCATTTTGATGCTATATGTTCAGACCAAATTATATAGAAAAACCTCAAAAACTTATAATTTTTATATAATAAAAGTGACTATTATTTACCTCTTTCCCCTGAAACTATGCTCACCCTTCCAGTGTCCCTTTGGGTTGGGTTAACACTGCCAGTCTTCTTTCTCCAGCAGTGAGGAGCATGTTTTATAGCATGTCATCAGTTCCCTGAAGAGTTCATTGGGAAGGGCATGATGTCCATTTTAGTGGAATCCCTTCCTCCTCAGTCCAAAAAAATATGGGTGATTTTTATACACTTTCTTAAGCAGGTCTGATTCCAGCCAAAGTCTGAAATTTGTCCAGTAGCATCCCTTAACCCCGTCATGCACAAAGGGCTGTTAACTTGTCCCACAACAACTACCTAAATTTCTTAGACCTTCACTACACACAGTATTCCCAGGCATGAAGCTACAAGCAGTCAAGCAAAAGTTACTTGACCACTAGACAATTATTAAAGCAAGCTAAGATCAATTCAGGCCAAGGCAAGTGCAAAAAATCCTGAAATCCTGCACGGGCAGGTCCATACAAAGCCTGTAGCCTCTTGCTAGCAGTGGCAAAAATCACATTTACTGCGTTATTACAAAGGAAAACAGTGGGAACAACAAAGAAAATCAACAATTAAAAAAGCACGTAAGGAAGAATGTAGGAATCTAGTCCCCCTGAAAAAGGAGACGTTCATGTCACAGTGTGGCCACAACCATGTCATGTTCCTGGGAGTTCATTAATCACTTCAGGTACTGCTTTTTAAAGGCACCCTTTAAAAAAGGTTGAATGTTTATATAAAGACGATGCCCAAGCATTGTAGTCTCTTTCAAAGTAACATGATGAAGATAAACCAATGCAAGCCTGTGTTTGCAATAATGATTCTGTAGAACTGAGGGCAAACTGGTGCTTTACAATATGCATAGTTTATTGGGGGAAAAAAATTACACTTTTCTTTTTCTCCAAAATATGTTAGTGTTTTTTCTATAAAAAATATTGGAAACTATAGGTTGAGAAAGGATTTTTCATTACACAGAGGCTTAAAAAACAATTAGAATTTTGCAATGACCTGTTGTGGTTCAAAGATTAAGGTTATGAGAGACTTGTAAAAGGCTTTTTTTAGAGGGGCAATGAAGTCATTTCATGCAGGCCTATTGCCTGCTTATATTTCAATAACATTACTTCTCGCATCCATTTTCCATATTGGACCCTGAGAATTCAGTGGTCTGCATCTACTTACAGGAGCTCTCACTGGCATAAAGGCAGATTTAATGCAATGCTCCAATGAATAACTTTAATCATACAAGGCAGTGGTGTTTGGTAGATCTGTGATTAAACTTGATAGGAAATTTTACATTGCAGATGTATTTTGTTATAAAACGCCAATTTATCAAAGTGAAATCTGTTTAAATAAAGACAGCCTTTTTGATAAAATGCTTTAGAAAAATGTTTTGACATTTAAATCCTCACAAAATAAGTATTTTTTTAATTTTAAAATTACTTCCTTTTTAAGACTATCTTGGGTCATATTGGAAAAAAAACGTACAGGAATTATTGTACAAAGTAATGAAAAAGAATAATGAAAATCAAATCAAAAGAAGTGTTGATTTATATTAAAGAAACTTTCTTAGACTGCTGATTCATGACCATTTTTTGTATTTTATATATTTAATCCCCATTGAGAAAGGGAGCTTCCTGTGATGAGAAAACATCTTCCCCCAGTTCTATTCATGAGTGTCCACTGGGAAATCTTGGATATATTGTTTACTGAACTTTGTATTTCCCTGAGAAAAGAGAAATCTAAGGAAAGATGTTTTCTAAATTCATCTGTTACTAAAATTTTAACTATTTGCCTTTCTTGTCACAAGAAGTAACTCAGCCAAACCACTCTAGCCAGCAGTGACCAGCTTTGCGGTGTTGTCATCTGCTGCACAAAGCTGTTTCTGATTCATCTCTCAGTTTGAGCCACTGTGTTTAGGTCCACGCAACATAGCTAAATCTTCACTATCTTAATATGCTTTTGCTACATAGTTGTTGAAAATGATACCACATAGGAATGTCAAGTCCTGAAGTATATGCTGTTTCTCAGGCAGTTGAAGTGAAGCTGGGTACAGGAACACAGTTTTGATTGCATACATGCCTATAGTTCCTTTACTAAGAATGTAATGTATTCTGAACTCTACAAAACAGAGTTCTCAATGTTTATCTCATTCATTGATGCACTGTCATAAAAACAAACAAAAAAAACCCCAAAATAAAAACAAAACAAAAAAAACCCCAAAAAACTCCAAACTTTGGTTGAATGAGTTGCCAGGTCTGGCACACGCTGCCCAGCAAACATCAGGTGGTTCCAGGTGAGCTGCAGAACTGCAGGTCAGGAAGAGAACTGCAAGAGAGCAGACTGTCCCCACCTTCAGATTCTGCCCAGAGAAGCAAAACATCTGGAATTCAGCAGGTTCATAAGGAGGGGGCTGCTTGCTAACACATATACATTTCTTGGGACAAAGGTCAGCAACGACAGGGAGAAGGTTTGCCAGATGAGGCCAGTTTGGGAAGCAACTCTGATCTCTAACAGCCAGCATTAGCAAACTACACCAAATTGGTTCCAGTGAAGTTCTGCTTCAATCTAGGATGCACAAAGAAAAAAAAAAAAGCTTTCTCATATTTAAGATTTTTAAACTGAATGGATTTATTTTGCGGCCTCGATGAGGTATCCCATCATGCTTAGGCTCAAAGTGAAAGTCTCCCATGTCTCTTCAGCAATTAATATAAGTGCCAAGTAATCTTTCCCCCCTGCCTGATAAATGTCAAGTATCTTTATTTAAATGCCAGCAATCATCCCGCTTCCTCCTATCTCCTTCCTCACAAGACATCCTGTCTCCTCTAATGCACGATGTCAGTCAAGAGTTTTGATTCCAGCACAGCTACTTTGCATTTCTTCATTCCACCAAGAGTTCCTCACTCTCTCTTCATTCCCTTGGAGAATGGGTGTTTATTTGGTCAAAATAACTCAAACCCCTGTTTGTCTTACTAGGTGATGAATTAATTTAACCTGCTCTACTCTTCTACAGAAGCAGTGGCCCCATGGCCCTTATGCCCCTTTAGACAGCAATGTGAAGAAGAGGAATTGGGTATCCAGAGATGGTGGCTTGAAGTATGGTCCAACACATATGCTCCCTTGGCTTCTCTCAGAATAATGAATTCTAACCCCGACCCTTGCTCACCATTTCAAATGCATTCACAAAGCCTCCTGCAGTGAAGGCACACAAAATATGGTTGTTCTAGTCTCTAATATTTTAGAATGATAGATGGGTTCAGGCCCCTTACATTTTTAATTCGGATAGAAGCTATCTCTTTTGTAGGTATGTGCATTACCCAAGTCAAAATAGGTCCTATTGCACTGCAAGCAAATGAGCACACTCTCTTAACACTTAAAAAATAATTATGGTCATTATTTACCACCAGCATCTTCAAATGAGAAAAGATACTTCAACTTTCAGAAATGAAATAGACCACAGTCCTAAGAAGCAAACACCAATCTATGACATTCTCTAGTACAGCCCATAAGCAAAAGAAATGCAAGCAGTTGAGCTGTGCTGATGCTGTGATGACCGTGATGTGTGTCTTCTATTGCACATGCTAACTTTCTTCAATTTTTATTCAGCATGTATCCATTTTATACAATACCATACCATGCAGAGATACCTTGAACTGGTATTTCTGCAAACAAGTCACTCTGGAATTTGAAGTGGGGGTGAGTGGTTACTGCTGGCCCAGTTTTCATCTGGGCCTTTTGCAATTCAGGCCAGCATCTCTGTGTAGCACCAGCAGTGCTGCCTGTGCTGAACTGTGCAATGTAGACAGTTCAAAAGCAAGCAACGCATGGCACTGCGCATAATGTATTACCTACTCTTTACTGTTGCTCATGCACCAAATGTTAGATGGAGAGTAGTTATTAAACCATAAGGAACACATAATTCAAGAGACCTCTGAAAAAGGAAAAGCTGAGTAAATATTTTAATCACTTTTGCCAAGTGAATACTCAGCCTCCAAGATACATGTATGCTCTAACATATATGCTACTTTGGCTGTGTAAGGAACACCACATTTATTTAAAATGCAAACTTTCTACAGTTTGTTGTAATTACTAGAATTATGCTGCATGGAACAGCTGTGTGACTATTAAAACACCTTCACAAACACAATTTTGCAAAAATACTTGTCACTGAAGTACACTTAAACCTATCAATTTTAAAAATCTAATGTATGAAAAAGTTCATCAAATTTGTAGCCAAATGTCCACAATATAAAGAGAAGATGGGGGTATGGGTACATACAGAGAAAAATATATACCAGATACACCTTAAATTCAAAGGCCATGCTGCAATACCAAGGAATTTTTTTCATGGTGAATATTCACAGAGCTTAAATCTCACCTAATTCCTGATGATAAGTTAGTAAGGGAGACACCAACTTTGAAAGCTTTTGAAAGGCTCACATACAGACCTTAGAGGAGAACTGGATCAAGCCGGTGAACGGGAGATAATACCTCGGGTGGAACTTAAACTGTCTGAATATGACCTGCAGAGAATTTCTAAAAAACTTTCAACCAGTAACATTTTGATCACAAATGCCCAGAGTTTCCAGAGGCTTTGCAAACATCAAACCCAGTGTTTCCAAAGTGGTGCAGAGATTAATTTCACACCCCTGGGAATTGAACAGCATTTGGTGAGACAAAAATTCTGGTAGTTTTATGAACTGTACCTTTTGTACCTTTCTAGCATAAATCCTAAAATATTAATCTGATAACTTTGTCTACAAAAACAGAAGGAAGGAGCTAAGCAAATTTTCTTTCCGATGTTGTTATTATAGTTGGAAGGAATAAGCAATTCACAGAGTACTGCATTTTTAAAAAATTCCATTAAGTCTGTTCCAAGAATATCTGGAACTGAGTAATCACAACCAGCATTTGCTTGACACATTTAATAATGAGCAGCATATACCTGTAAAATATTTTTGATAAAGCTGAGTTTCAAATTTAAAAGACATTAATAACTTCTTTGATTAAGTTCCAAAGGATCATTTTATTTTTGTGAATAGTTTAGAAATATAAAACTCTGGCAACTGAAGGGCTTAATTGAAGCAGATTTTTGGCTTAGGTTTCATGAATTCTATGGAATTTTTCCATTATACAACTTGCTGGAAGATACATGATATGATCTGAATGACTGATGATTGATGTGTCCCAGGGAGCACAGTTTTAACTGTTCCATGTGAAAGAGCTGTCTACCATGGACAGACAAAGTCCAGAAATTTCCCAACCAGCCACAAGCCTAGGCTAGTATTATAGAGGTAAATTCTTACTGAAAGTTTTGTGGTTGGTTTGTTTTTGTTGTTTTTGTTTTTGTTTTAACACAAGATCCCCAATGGTAACAACCTTTCTCTTCCTCACACACATTTTTATGAAAGCTTGAAGTAATCTTTCCTTGCCACTTCAACCTCCCCTATGTGTAAGAGAAAAAGAGGCAGCTGAGAAACAATAATTTATATTATTTTCCCTTCCAAAGCTATCTAAAAAGTAAGGAAGAAAATCTACAAGATAGTGTTTGGGGAACAATATTGAATATTGAAAACCTGTGAGTTTGATGTTGGCCACCTAAACTAAGTAAAGGACTATGTTCTTCAGGAAGTACCCAAAAAGCTCATCCACTGACATAAGTACATCAAATTTTTCTTCTCCTGGCTCCACACTTCAATAAGCAATTTTCATGATCAGTCATGTTTGTATTGTGTTTTCCATCCCAAGAAATGCCAAAATACATTATAAAATAAGACCATGTTCTAACAAAATAGCATATAAATATGTTTCAGAAACAAACAGTTCTCTTCTGGAGTGAAAGATTGAAGCCCAATTCACGTTACAGTTTTCCAATTACAATTTTGTCAGCCAGAACATGGAAGATATGTACCAGCTTACTTATGTCAGCAGGTCTCCAGGCTGGTACTCGTATGCCAACAAAAGCTCCACGGCTTAGCCTCCATCCTTCAGGAGGGGGTGTCCATCTGCCAGAAGGAATGAGTTCCTCCTATCAGCTTACAGCGATTCTCCATGATGGGGCTGTGGCTTGGCAAGATCTAGTGTAATGGAGTTCAGCCCTAAGCATGGAAAATTCCAGTCCTGAAGTAATTGATTTGATCAAGTTTCAAGTTAGTGAAATTTCAAGGGAAAAGAGTAAGGAGAGGATAAAAGCAAAAGCTGGAATTCAGTCTCTATTATAGAGCATGTTGTCTATTTGCATTACAAAAATAGGCTGCTTCTTACAAATACGTTCTTCCACTGAGCATCATTTAAAAAAAATAATCCAGAGACTGGCTGCTATAGAGTATCACAAAGTAACTATTAATCTTGAAACTGACATAGTTATTAGAAGTAAAATGCAAATTTTTACTTGAGAGGAAAAACTTAACACTGCAACTCTGTATCAAGGGCTCTGGTAAAATCTTCATCACGGACTACTTTTTAAATTGACATCGCCTGTTTATCTAAAAGATTGCTCCACTTCCAGTAGAAATTAATTCAAAATCTTATGGACTGTGTTATACAGGTTAGACTATGTAATTGCAAATGTCCTATTACAATCAGTTAATCTACTAATTCAATTTTGTAGTATGCATTTCATATAAATGCTTGTACCCAAAAAGCAGTCACAGTGAGAGATTTTAAATCCTTTTAAAGGCTAGAAGAAAACTGAAGCGTTAGAAACACTAGAAAACCTAAGCTGTAAAACCAAATGGAAAGGAACCTAAACTTATGGATTCAATAATTAATATGAAATTCTATTATTTAATAAGAAGACAGCTAACACTGAGTTATGTAGACCCAAACTTTCCTCATTAGGAGAGCACCCTAAGTACTAGGCTACCCTGTTTTCACTTCTGGGATTTGCATTTGCAGCTTCACAATAATTCTGTTTTGATGGGAAAAGAGGAATTTGACCCACCTTCCTCAGCTATTAAGTCTATTTGATGGGACTTGCTGTCACTGCTTCCTCCTCTCAAGCAGAAAAGAAGATCAAATTAGTCAAGATATGGTACTGGACTTCTCTTTCCACCCTATTTTTTAAATGACAGCTCTTTTGTCTGCTGTGTTTTGTGATGGACACTGATGAGTGTCAGGTGTGTTCTGAGTCCTCTTAGAAACAATGCAGGGCAGTAAATATTTTGAAATATGGCAACTTAGCTATGTCAGGTACATGCTCAGACCACTGCAAAAAAAATAAATTAATTAGAAAATATTATTAAAGTAAACAAATTCTTATTACTTTTGCTAAAGGATTAGGTCTGCAGTCAGACAAATGCCCAAAATGTGCTCTCTGCATATATGCTGTACCGGGTCTGGCTGTGATGAAGTTAATTTTCTTCACAGCAGGCTGTATGGTGTCATGATTTTGATTGGTGACTAATAGCACACCCATATTTCAGCTGTCGCTGAGCTATGCTTGCATCGTGTCAAGGCCAACCCTGTTTCCTACTGAGCTGCCCCAGAGAGTAGGTTGGGGTGGGCAACAGGTTGTGGGGGGACACAGCTGCGGCAGCTGATGCCAGCAGACAAAAAGGATACTCCATACCGTGTAACATGATCAGAAATAAAACAGGGAGCTTTTCCTAAAGTAACCATTGCTTGGGGACTGTCTGACCATCGGTCTGCTGGTGGTGACTGGTTTTAGCATCACTTTTTCCTTTCCTTTTCTCTCCTTTCCTGTAAGGGCTCTTTCTGAAACCTGTGCAGGCTTTTCCTGCTTGCTCCCAAGCCCGGGATGTGGAGATAAAGAAAAGGCTTCGTTCACTGTCTGGGTGCCAGGCTGCAGAGTGATTGTGCCTTAAAATGCAGTGAGGAAGCAGCCGGCACTAAATGTGGCTCTCGGAGCTCACCTGCACATCAGTTCTGTGCACACCTGTCTGCAGTGAGGGGCTGCCCAAAGCCTCCCACAGCTTAAATCCTGATCTGGGAAGAAGAGACCTCCTCAGGTGAGTAAGGAGGGAGTAAACAGCTTGGTGGAGTGTGAACTGGCTGCAAAGGTGCTTTGCTGCACGTAGGCAGGTTCCAGGGTAGAATGTGGGTGGATAAGCGATTGCATATAACCAGCACTCATGTATGCAATAAAGGATCTCACATGGGGTCTGTGCCTTCATATGCCACACTCCCCTCCCCTGCCGCTCCCCTGGATGGGGTCTTAGCTGAGAGCTGGGATCAGCCCACCACAGACACAAAGTTCAGACATGTGTTATTCATGCTACTGCTGTACCTAAGTTAGTATGAAAACAGTCACACTTTAGCAAACATTTTGATAATTACATTTCTAAATTGTAAAATAACATGAAGTATGTATTCATATGAGTAACATATGATAAATTCATACTGATGTAATGTTCACTTAAAAGAGCCATTCCATTTTAAGGTAGCAGAAAACTAGCTGGAATTTTTTGAGACAAAAAAAAAAAATCCAAATTCAATAGAATTTGGCCACCTAAATCCTTTACAAAGAGATTCTTAAAGGACAGAAAATGCATAATCTATTCTAAAGATTCATGCAGATTAAGGACTACAGACACACAGAACATTATCAAATAAATGTGCACAAGATGTCTGTTCAATGCCCAATATATTGTTCAAAACAATTTTTAGACAGTATTTTTTCTGCTAGGTTAGTTTTTAATATAGGGGATTACTCAAAGTATTATGGAAACACAAATGTTTACACTTACAGTATGTCAAATTACAGCATATGTAGCCAAGATTTGGCTTGAAAAACTGTAAAGAAGCTATGCATAGATGTCCCATTTGAAAAGTATTTGTTTCAAATGACAAAAGTTAATACCAATAAAAGTTAAAAATATGAAAATAAAGGATGAGTCCAATTTCAAAACTATCAACTTGCATTAATATTCTGGGCAAGAGATACTGCGGGTGAATCTGCTTTCTCAACAAGAAATTTAATCTTTATATAAAATATGCATATAAGGAGGATAAATCTTCAGACACATAAACTCTTTTAGCTTTACCATTTCAGTATTCTGAAGTATGAGTTACTTACTGTCAAATGTTTCTAATACAACCAATCATTTTTTAATTTTTCCTGATTTGTGAAATATCGCTATATTGCGTGGCAATACAGAAGTAAATAAAATGAAACTTTGACATGAGGAAAGCTCACTAATTCATATTTTATAAAATATCTCCAGAATAACTTCACAAGTTCCATTTATTTTTATCCCTGTTAAAGTACTTTTCAGGGAAAAAAAAACCAACCCAAAACCAAACAAACCTAGATTTATAATCCATAATTCAATCAAACAACATTGTTGTATATAATAACCTAGGGTGATGATGAAAGCTTATTTTAAATGTGTTCATAGTAATTTCAGACTAATCTGAGCAAGGAACAGCTTAGTCTTTTTTTAGTATGATCATTGCCTATGTTGAACAAGTAACTATTACCAATTTACTGTTACAATGGAATGGGAAACAATTTTACTTGTACTTGTCTTTGTCATAGCCTCTCTTTTTTTTTCTCCTTCTTTTTTTTTCTTTTTTTGTCTCAATGAGCAAAAACATATGCCTGAGCACTACATTCCAGAGATTATTTTCACATTGCAGTTCTCATTAGCCATCTCTCCTTTTACAAACACTTCTGTGTACTAACAGAGGAAGAAAGAAGCAAGGTTTTCCCTTTCTCTGAAAAACACTCAGAAGTCCCGAGGAGAAGAAGGAAGTACTTGGGAAATTGTGAAATTCACTGTACTGAAACCAAGAGTTGTACTGGCTTAGCTTCTTCCAAATGTTAAGAAAAAGTAAAAAAAAAAAGGGCGGGGGGGAGGGGGAGAAAAATAAAGGAGAAGAAAAAGAAAAAGAAATATTTGATAACTCCCCAAAACTCCCGCTAGTATAAATCAAGCACTTATGGATAGCCATTACATCCACTGCTCTGTCTCCAATTACTTCCTCAGGAAAGAAGAGAAAATCATGGAACAACAACAGCAATACCACCATAACCCATTCCCAGTGTAGTTACGCAACTGTCTCCAAATTCCCCTTTTTCTCCAGAATGAGAACACTTGCTTTGAGGAAAATTTGCTAACCACTTTAATTGGTTATGAGTGATAATCAGAAAACATATGAGTCCTTAAAGCCTTTGCATGACCACTGCAACTTAGTGTGTGGGTGTTCCTAAATTCACAAAATCTACTTTAAGCCAGGTAGAAATGTAGTCCAAATAGTTTACATATCCACTGTATATTATACTGGTAAACGGAATTAGCACTTTGATCTCAAATAAATCTGTGAATATCCACAAATAAAGCTGTATGGATTTTACTAAACTGGTTTATTGCAGTAAATTACAGTATTTTCTGTGTATAAACTATACCAACATAGGATGTCTCTTATAGGAACTAGGTTAAATTAGTGCTGCTTTTCCATATACTTTTCTCTCTGGGTTTGTTGGTTTGGTTTTTAGTGGTTTTTTGTGGGATTTTTTGTTGTTTTGGCTTTGGTTTTTGTAGTTTGTACATTCAGAGTGAGAACATTAGACCCTGTGAAGTAAGCCTGGAAGTCTCATTTAGTCCCAAGTTGAGGTGCTGTGGTACTCTGCTTTGCTCTCTCAGCTGTCAGGAGGTTCCCCCAGTCAAAAGCAATGAACGACTGTGGGACCCTGAGGTAACCCCTGAAAACTGCCAGAGCCATTTGTGTGAAAACGATCTGATGGCAGCCCTTGGTCTGTTTGCATTTTTGCCTGTACCAGTGTGAATCAGAGGAAACCCTGCTGAACCTAGCAAGCCTTTCAAAAGAGGCTCTGGGCCTTTGCAGTAACACCAGGACGTGCAAGATCTAAGTTTTGCAAAATCTGTGCAAAAATAAGGCTTGCCGAGGCCTCACCTCTGCCTCTGAATGGACTACTATCAATTCAGGTGTACCTCTGACTCCTTGTCCCTGGTGTGTCTCTCTTTGGGCTATGATATTTTGACCTTATGCATAAAAATGGCTATGTTAGGTCAGATCAGCACCAAAGTGTTACAACTTCCACTCTATTCCTGAATCTCCTAAGCAGCCAGTTATACAGCGGCCTTCCCCTGGCTAATTTTTAAATTGAGTCTGTGCACTAGGGCACACAACTCAGGCCTTTTATTCTGACATTGTTTTTTTTTTCATTTTTTATTATCTGTGTTTACATTTTGTCCTTTTCTGCAATGCACTAACCTGATTATATCAGAGGGAGGCAGAGGAGATGAATTTCTCATATTGATTGTTCTGTGAAAAAAAAACCAGAGTTGTAAATGTTTCACTTTCCAGCTCTGCTGGAATTCCCTAGTTCTTTATATATCAGGAAAGAGTAATTGCAACACCTTCTGTACAATTTATTTTTTTTCTGTGAGAGCTTATGCATTTCTTCTTTACTTTAATGATACTCTTCAGATTGGCTTCACATAGAGGTTTTTAGTGTTCTTAGTTCATTCCCAAATCTCTATTCATTTCTAATACATTTGCATGTGTGTTTTAAACAAGGTTACCCTAAAATATTGCTCAGTAGAGCACCACCAAGGGCAATGGAGTGGCTGACAATGTTCTTCTCAAATGAAAGAAACACCTTGAAGTTTATAGTATCTGACACTCTTATATAGAGCGAACATCTGTAGGCAAGAATCCATGGAAAAAGTTATACAGCATTGCATTAGCAAAGAATTTATACAGCATGAGCTATTTGGCCAAAAATTGGAAGTGAAAGAGAAAAATGCAAGAGAAGCTTTCTTTCCTTGCAGTTGTGTTTACTTTTATCCTATTCTGTTACAGTATGCATAGGAATTGGACTCTCACTCTGAAAGGCTTAAGCCTGTCAGTGTTTAAGAGGCATTTGAGCAATGCCCTTAACAACATACTTTAACTTTTGGTCAGCCCTGAAGTGGTCAGACAGTTGGACTAGGTGATCATTGTAGGTCCTTTCCAACTGAAATGATTCTGTTCTATTCTACTCTGAAAGAAAAATAAATACAAAGCTCATCTGAACAGAAGTCAGGTAATTTTTGTCATTTCAAACTTGCCACTAAAGTCAATTTTGAGCAAAAGCAAGATAATTTGCCATACATAACGCATCTGATTCTTTTAGTCTCTTTTTCTGCCTAGACAAAATCTGATTTTTTTTTCTCTTGTTTTTGATTTTTCGAATATTTTTCCTTTTTTTTTTTTTTTCTTTTAACTGTGGCACACTCAGACATTACACCAGCTGGTAACTACCGTTGCTTTTTTAACATTGTTTCTTAATGATGTAAAGTTAGGCAGCCATGACTTAGGTATGTGCATACATCTTTCTGTCAGTCTCTGGACCACTACTTTCAGCCATGCCACTTGGGTTTTGTGAAAACAGGAGGCCAGGTAATCCAGCCACTGAAGGAAAGCTGGTGGTCCCTGTTTTCACAGGGATTTCTTCTACCAGTTTAGTTTTGAACTAAGTTACGTTAGTGTAGCAGAATGATCTCACCTTTTACTCCCCAACAGCCACGTGCCTCTCCTATGAGAGTGCTCTGGTAAGGAAGGGCTGAGCATATCCTTCATCCTGAGTATAGCTGAGTTTAAAAACTGACCAGACACAGCACTAAACATAAAGTGTTAACAACACTGAAGCTTTTTGAAGGATGTGCTTGTCATTGCAAGAAAACTATTTTCTGAGTACTTCTGCTCTGAGGAAATCATCTGGTGTCACTTATTGCGTGAATGAAAAGGTTCCCCTGTGAACCTTCCCTGTTGGTTAGGCAACTCTGAGTTGACTGTGGTTTTGTGATGTAACAGCATGCATCTCTTACAGTAAACTAGAGAGGTACATTATCCTTAGTTATATGATGCGTTCTATCATTAGAAGATTTTGAGCATGACATTTATTACCAGATGCCTGGGATTTTCTGGATTCCTCAAAAGGAAAAAAAACTCACTGTTCCTTTTTTATTTTTTCTTTCCCAAGAGCATAACAGGATAAGGTCTTTTGTAAAAATTAGCCTACTGCAGCCAGGTTTTATCATCTGAACTTGCATCATACAACTATAATTAATGTTCTTCAAACATTGAACCTTATCTGCTGTCTTCAGTTAAGCTTGCCTGTGAGAAAGCCAGAGGCATAGTTTAATTTAAACTTTCTAAGATGAAAAGGAAAAATATCTTATTCTTCCTTTTACATAGATGATGAGGAACCTCGGTCTTAGAAAGAGAATGTTAATGTTCTGTTCCAGTGTGATGCTAAATAAAGTGGATGAGGAACGTTGATCCTTTAGAGGTATTCTGCCCCTTTTCAGATAAATCAAGGAAATCTGAAGGGCTTGTTTGCTAGGTTTTTTTTCAAATAACTGACTAGAAATGATAACAGGTGTCAACATAATTTCCCAAAATGAAGGAACATGTGAAGTGAAAACAAATCCTTGCCATGCATTTAACTTACCTGGTATGAAGCAATAAATAAAATAAGGAGACTGCTTCTGCAGGTTAGAAAACTTGGTTGTACTGAAAGACTGAGGGTGGGTTTCACCCTACTTAACTTCAGTCACCTCAGCTGAGCTCAGGGCCTCAACTCTCCTGCCCAGGGATTCAAGGGCAGTAGGAACCTCTGGGGAACAAGTCACCCATCCTGTCTGGTGGCTGTGCCAATGTCTATTGACTGAACTGTTCAAGTGCTTCCTTGACTACACCGGGCACCTGAAATTTTAGACAGTTAACATTCTTATGCAGGATCCAGTTTGGAAAGTAGGAATGATGGGGTTATTTTAGTTCTCTAGGATTTTCATATCTTTTCCAGTGAAGGCAAAATGTAGCCAACACAAATGAGTTATT
Source organism: Falco punctatus (assembly GCF_963210335.1). Taxonomy (NCBI): domain Eukaryota; kingdom Metazoa; phylum Chordata; class Aves; order Falconiformes; family Falconidae; genus Falco; species Falco punctatus. The sequence goes on from NC_137581.1 coordinate 45,737,774, forward strand.
TAAGAGCACTGTGTGATGTAAAAATGTTTCCAGCAATTGCAGCGGGCATCTGAATGTTTTGTACCAACGCTCAGCTAAGAACTTGATATGCACCTATTACAATGTTCTCTACATATATTTTGCTCAAACCATTGTTGAACTATACTTGAATGTCTGTGCAGCTCCATAATTACCCATAATCAGAACTGACACTGTCTCAGCAGTTCACAACAAATGAGAAATAAAAAATGCAAGAAGAGCGGCTGGGTTTTTTATTACTATAGATTAGGGGCAAAGAATAAAAAAACTTTCTCCACTGACATCTGTAAAAGTAATTTAAAAATATAAACCTCAGTGACTACTAAGTCCTTTTCTTAGAAAGTACAAGTATCTTAAAACAAAATGAAGTTAAAATCAAAACATCTCATATAAAGTGCAATTGTATTTCAATTACCCCCTGTGGATTACATTAAAAAGAACATTTTGATTCCACTGCCCTTGCTTCTGAAAGAAAAAGAATAATGAGAATTCTTGGCATTTGTTGTACATAAAGGTAATTGGCAAAGCCATTTTCATTCCGAAACAATAATTCTTGATTTTTGCTTATTTAAAGATTTCTTGATAATTAGTTTCTCCTGTATCGTTACTTCTAGAACCAAGGTCCCATCTAAGCCTTTTTTCCCATTTGCTTTGAACTTCATCCTGAGGTCATCTCCTTTCTAGGTAGCACCTTAATGCCCAATCACTCAAGTGAGACTCTTGCTCCAAATTCTTTACCTTCATAGCAAGTAATGGTCCCAAAACAGGGTCTGCTTCAGCATTCTGTGTTGAAGGAAAAAAAAATTATTAACAACTTTCACAGATTGCTTCCTATTTAAAATAATTGCTGGAGATAGGAATAGCCTTGATTTCTAGGCAATTGTGCACTGTTGTAACATTCAGCCAATGTCTCATTAATCATTTTATTACCTTATGCAGTGTAGAACATCACTGGAAAGGTCTAAACTACCACATGCCAGAGAGTCCCACACTGCAAGTATTCCCAAAGACTGATTCTTTTTTACCTAAAAAAGCCTCTGCATGGAATCCTGAGGAAGATATTTTGCTTGCTTAAAAACAGTCAGTCAAGGCTGTTGGATCTCACTTGCCTGCACTAGGGCTAGAGTGAGTGTCTGGGCACTGGGAGATCCTTGGCTGCCAATCAATCCAGCTATGTCCAATACAGTTAATAAAATTGGGCCACTAGCCAATTCTTGGCTCTGAGGCTTCATAGTGTGGACTGGATCATGTCTGTATTTGTGTATGTATTTACAATCTAAGTGTCTGTATCAGAGCTAGTCACCTCAGTCCTTTTTTGTACCCACCCTAGAGACAAATGCTTATTTGAATGTGATTAACTCCAACCTACAGCAAAGGTCTGAGGCAGGTGAGAGAATGGGACAGGCAATTTTGTTACTTGCATCTATTACACACCTTTACGTTAGGATGTCAGACTTAAGCATGCATCTCTGCTGATTACAAGGGGAGCCTGGGATGACTGGTTTTGACATATGCAGTTAAGCGATTTGAATCCCTTTATGATGGTAAGAAGCAGTATTTAAGGCATTCGTTGCATGCACCAAGGTAAATTTGCACTCAGGAACTGCACAGAAAGGAACAACCAGCTTGAGATGCTGCCTGGGATCTGCGGAGTGAGGAGACACATGGCATGGAGTCAAAGAGACCCAGCAAAGGGCATGGATTTTACTATAGAGCTGCAGGTTGACCCCAACATATATTAAGCTCCCTTCCCTCGAACAAAAACTGGCAGGAAGCCTTGGCCTACAACATCATGGTTTACTAAGCCACATAGGTGGTGGGAGGTTTAGGTTCTCACCAGCCAAACTGTCAGGGAGGCTGAACCAAGGGTATCACCCAACTTGAGTGAGCATTTCAAACTCCTCCTGGACAGAGCTGTGTGTGGAGGGGATCTTACTGGCAGTGCATATGCTGGGACCCTCTCCTCGCCTGCTCAAAATAAAAAGTACACCTAGTTTGCAGATTTTCCCCCATTGGTTCTGAGCAAGCGGAACCATATTCTTTAGTGAACTAAGCATAATAAAAAAAAATCATTTAACCCTAGCTTATTGTGGATAACTGGCTAGCTGAAAAAGTTCACATAGACGTAGTCCAGCTGGCTGGACAGAAATGCACATCGCTCTCAGCTTATCTGAAGTAAAGCAAACATACACTATCCTTGGCTGTTCTTGTTACACAATAACAGGAAGATCGTGGTGGGAAAAGAATGTTACAGGTGGGAACAGGTAACTACAGAAGAGAAACTAGGGGCGGGCTTGGTATTTAGGCAACTAACCAATAATGAGCTTAACTTTTGTAATATGTATAAGCTAATTATAACAAGGCATAAAAGGTGACTGTAAGAGACAATAAACGAAGTCTGCTGATCACTCATATCGAGTGACTGTGTCTTCCCTCCGTCGCGACAGCTTATAGCCACAGGTGCCCTGGTTTCCCCATAGGCTATGAATTCTCATCAGTTACCCCTAGAAAAAAGAAACTACTTCTGTCCTTGGCAAGCTTTAGATTTGTCTTCACTTGCTTTAAAGTCATTAGCTTTCAGATCTCTTGTTAGAGTTGATATATTCCGCAATATGAGACGATACTGATTCTTACAATTAAGAATATCAAAGAGCCCCAGTGAGAGGCCTCTTTTTTTGATCATCTGCAGGCTTTTGAAAGTTTCATTTGTTACCCTGCTTTTTTCCCAGAAATCAATATTTTGAGAAAGCTTGAGAAAATGGCACTCTACCACTTCTGACTCTAAACCGATGAAAAAAATACTTTTACTCATTTCATAACATTTCTGAACCATTGTGTGGAGATGCAGTTGTATATAGAGAACAAACTTGTTCAGCGTTCTGGTATAATTAAGTACTGTAATGATAATTGAAATTCACATAATAAAGAACTTTTTCAAGGGTAGCAATATATGTGAGAGACTCTGATCCATAAAACAGCAATACTTACTCAGGTATAGTATCAAAAGACTCTGGTGTTTCTTGGCAACATCAGATGGGTGTAGAGGAGAATCAGCAAAGAGAATAGCTCACTGAAGTTACTCACTGAGACTATTTGAATTTTAGTTGGGTTAAAATGCAGTTAATATTTGAGTTAGAGAAAAATACAGCATTCAAGTAATGCCAGAAGACGAAAGGACAGGACACATATGTGATCAGGAGCTGAGTCACCTGGCCTGATGAGGCAGCACAGTAAGGAACTGCTGCACGGGGTGAGTGGGTAAGTCTGAGGAAACTGCTGCCGAGGACGTGGTTCCACCTTGTGTCAAGGACTCAGCTAAGGTCTCTGTATGCCCTTGAATCTTTCCTAAAGAGCGTGTACTCTGGGGAGTCGATTTCTGTTGCAGATGCTGAAAGCTCAGAGGCAGCACACAAGCTGAAAGGGTGTAGAGGCTGTGTCAAAGGAAGCACATGTACGGGGGGGGGGGGGGGGCAGGCAGAGCTAAAATTGCTTGAGCTGTGGTTACACAAAGCAGGAGGAGGCTGATAGCCTCTGCCCTTGGCATCAGAAGTGTACTCACTTCAAGTAGCCTCCTCAAAGCTTCATGCAACCGGGTGATGGAGCTGCTGAGTTACTGGGTTTCAACAGCCCTCTGAGATGGAGGAGGGGAGCATCTGACTTCATACATGATTTTCTTAGCAACACAGCACTGAACGAGGGCTAAAGTGATACTTTTCAGTTCTTATGAAGTATTATTACAGTGGTTTTCCATAGTTATTCTTTCTTTTCAAATATTTTCTTCATCTCTTGCACTTGATGTTTGCAAGTAAGAATAGCTCATAAGGGCAGCCGAGCTCTGGAACTCATCCATCAAGGGTATTCCCACTGCAGCCTCCCCCATGACTTAGTTTCCAAGGGTTTTGTCAGAGCTCAAGATGATTCCTTCAGAGGGAAAGTTAAACCCAGCGTCTTTCCTTCTAACGGACTTGGCAGAAGAATTGCAGCTAGAACTATTAAATGGAAAAACACCAGGCACACAGGGTCCAGAGCAGGGAGAAAGTTATAAAAGAGCACCAATGAATCGCACACCAGAAACTTAAAAAAAAACACCCAACAAACCTTCACAAAAAGACCCACTAGGAGATTTCCACACAGCAATGCAGCTAAGATTACCATTACTATAACTAAATGCAATATAAGGGAATGACTAATATCAGCAAAAACAAAAAAAAAAAGGAAAATCTCATATAAATATCCAATCACTAACCTCAGTAACAGGTTTATGCACATTAATTCTTAGAAATACTAAGCATTATTAATTACCAAAACTTGAACTTTTTATTCATGCATATAATCATAACACTATGAATTATGTGTGAATCTTTTTATTCTCTGTGGAGCAAGAACATTGCCCCTTGTGACAACACCCACAGCTACTGGGTGATTTAGCCAGTCACCAAACCATACCTGTCAACCAGGATTCAGTTTACTGTACTATACCCTTGTAAAGCCTATTATAAAATCAAAATAGGTTGGTTTGGTTGTTGTTTTTTTTTGTGGTTGGGGCTTTTTTGTGTGTTTTTGTGGTGGGTTTTTTTGTTGGGGTTTTTTTTTTAGTAACTATATAAAACACATAATCTAAAATATGTGTATGAAAACTATTTGGTTCCACAAAAAAAATAAAAAAGAAAAAGAAAAAGAATCAGTTGTACTGCCTGGCAAACATGACATTTCAAATACAAATCCCATTGATCTGATTTGCAGTTGACTTTAATGGAATTAATTTGACTTACAGAAGAATTGGGAATAATTTCAGGCTTTTGAGAGCCACAACACTGTCACTGGCTTAGGGGGAGTGTGAATGTAATTTTAAGCCCCCTTTATCTGACAAGGATGGTGTAGTGTCCTAGATTTGGTATCTAGTTTCTTATTAGAAAAGGGTATTCAGCTCACACATTCAGCTTCTGAAAGTCCACGTCAATCTTCTCCCTGCTGTTAGCATGTAATCAATATAAAGCAGTGCTCTGGAGTTTCCCACTGGGTAGTGTTTATTACTTGTACTATCTAAAGCATTTCCAGGAGTGGCAGGCAAGAAGCTGCTGGTAGCTTCAGGGCTCCCACAACTCAGATGCCAAACAAAGCCAGTTTGCAGGCAGTTTTTCAATAGTGTCTCCGTTTTTGGAGTCGCAATGATCTGACTATCAATGAGGAATCTATTTTTATCCAGGCAGCTCCTCTCAAATAAGTGATCCCATCAAGTAGTTTTACTTTCAATTTTAGCATTACAGAGGGCAGATTTCTAGTAATTCTTTCCGGGGATTTCCCCCCCACACACACCTTTTCTTATTACTCTGGTAATGATCTTCCTATTGCCTGTCACCTAACAGATTTCAAACTGATTGATGCTGACTTACAAGACGTCTGAATGATGGCTATAAGCCTTACTACATATAGGTGTCCTATTGACTTCAGTTAGGCTTAATATGTGAAAGCAGTGATATACCTGCAATACCTGCAGTAGAACTTGGACTCCGGGGTTAAGCTCATACAGTGCATTTACCCTACTTAATTACAGAGGGCCAGGGAGCAAACTTCAGCACTGGATCCCTGCCTGACCCTGATGTTGGTTAGCTCACTCAATTTTGGACTGCTCAACCTAGGTTACTCCAAGAGGGGCTAGTCCTAAGCAAACCAAATGAGAAAAACTTCTCTGGTTGCCCAGAGAAATTGTGGATGCCCCATCCCTGGGAGAGTTCAGTACCAGACTGGATAAGGCTTTGAGAAATCTGGTCTAGTGGAAGGTATCCCTGCCTGTGGTAGGGGTGTTGGAAGTAGATGATCTTTAAGGTCTCTTCCAATGCAAATAATTCTATGATTCTTTGATTCTATGAAAATCAGTGCAGCTCTGCGTCAAGACTAGGGTTTGATCTGAATAGACATAGCCATAGGACCCAGGGCAATACCTGAGAACAGATGGATGTCTTCAAATGGGATTTGTACATATCAACATGTTGAGTGGTAAGGTAACTCCATTATATGCTCAACTGAGTAAAAGACTCATCCTACCTGAAAGGAGCACAAGACACTAGTGGTGCCCTTACAAATAAGCCCCAACACATCTCAGAATCACACATACACTTGTCTTTTTCTCCTCTGGAACAACAAATGATGATTGATTTTTTTCTGCACGTTGGCTCTGCCTTGACAGGAAAGCTGTGGACTGACACCCTCAAATTCACCCTCATCTTAAAGCAGCCTGCAGCCTGACGGGCAGAGCACTGTGCTTTCCAGTGAGGTAAAGGAAATTAACATGATTTTCCAAAGCCTGGGGCTTGCTTTGTCACATAAAGGATAGCACAAAACCAATATATTTAAAGAAAGCAGCTGGTGAGATTGCATTTTTGTACAGTGCCGCCTACAGTATGCTCTCCTCCTTTCAAAGGGCCTAGAAAATAGCTTTCTAGAAAAGAAAAAGAAAAGGAAGTTGGAAGGGTTGGGAGCAGTGGCAATAAATGTAATATTCATGGAAAAATCATGGAAAATTCCCATCTTTATCAAACCTGCTGAAAGCCAGGACCCCTTTGTCAAAAACATCCAGCGAATGACTCCCATCTGACTTTATGAAGATCCAGCTTTCTTGTTGTTTCATGAAAAAAAAATGCCCTAGAAGGTCTTTACTATAGTAGAGTCTAATCCACTAATGGCTTTAGAGATTGTTCTTGAATTAAGCTATGGAAGATAGATCTTACTTATAAAGTATACTTCCATTCTTTAATCTACAAATTAGAAGTGGATGGCAAGTAGAGTCTCCATTTTAGTCTCGGTTTATTTTTTACATATTTTTCATACTGTTAAGTTTTCTTCTTATAAGCCTTGGGCTTCTTTTACTAGAAATACATTTTTGTCCGTATCCTCAGAACAGCATTTAATAGAGAAGTTTTACTTTGTACAATTGCAAAATACATTAAAGGAAAAAAGTATGTTGTCAGTGTTTTAGTCAATCCAAGTTTAGGTGTACAGCTGAGATTCCCCGTTAGGAATGTAGCCATTCTAGCTTTATTTATGGCCAATACAAAGAGACAGGCGCTTAGGAGAGAATGAGTTCACTTAAGAATCAAATTGCTCTCTTAAGCAGGCTGTTTTGTACCATGATAACTACAAGACAACCTTGGCAATGGTGTGTGAGTTCGAGCTATATACCAAGTCCTCAAATCCTATGAATCACAATGAAATGTAATTCTTTTCATCTTATTTAAGGAAGATTATGGGAGACAGAATGCCACTGCAATCAGTGTAATTTCAAATGTTCACGTGAAAGATGGGTGTTATTACTCATGCTCCTACATTATGCTATTCTGTAAACTACTCTTACTTGAAACTGAATATTACAGATTTGCAATATAAATGTTTATAACAAACAAAGAATCATATTCTTTCAGCCCTAAAAAAGCTGAATTATTATAGTACTTCATATTGTCACTTCATATTAAAAGTAATGACTCTAGCTGAGTTAGAAACAAAAGAACATTAACTACTATGACTATATCATCATACCATACTTTCTGGAAAAATTGTGGGTTGCCGTAAGAGTTTTAAAAGCTGAAGCTTTATATAAAGTTGAGGAAAGTACAAGATGTAAAAAAACCCATACCCCAAAATAATTACTAAATCATAAGCTCTTTGACTGTGGAAAAATCTAAATATAGGGACCATTGCCAATCGAAGCAAGAAAATAATACAATAAAATTGTGATCAGAATTTCAAGAGTTTCAGTTAATTTTGAGACTCCTCTGTGCCCTTCTGTAGCTGAGTCTTATTCAATTTGTTGTCAATAAATATTACAAATTTTTACTAGCCATCATGTCACTACATAAGGAAAGACACACTTTGCATAAAGAAACGCTTGTGGGTGGATTGTGTTATTTATATTCTTCTGCAGAACCATAATATGTTCCTCATTGACTTCAGAAGTGCAAAGAGATTAATGTCAGATGAGTTACAGAAATGCAAAATAATTTTCAAACACCAGAAGGTGAAGATGAGGAGATCAGGAGAAAATAAGGGGTCAGCTAAATTATTCTATCAGTCTGTGCCCAGATGCCTTTAACAACAAAAATAATCTCTTAATTAAGAATCCTACAGAGATCAACAGAGGCAGCCAGAGATATTTTGATTTTATCAAAGCTAATATAATTTCCCCGAGTGAAAAAAACCTGAAGAAAACTATCTCCAAATTTTCTGAACTGACCAGAGGATCCAAAGAGAAGATGAATCCTCAAAAAAAAAAATCCTGAAATTTTGCTTAGCAAGCTGCCATATAAGTGATTATTATGCGTATAAGATTAAACAACTCTGTACTAGAAACAGGTTAACCTAAAGCCAGAGACATGGCCTGATCAATTGCACAGACATTTAGGCAGTTTGGGGTCTAATTTAGGAGTGTAGTTACCCTGGGATCTTTAGGGAATCAGTAGAGAAAGAAACACCTTCAGAGTGTGACCCAGATATTAAGTCATCTGACTTAGACAAACTCTGTTTGCCCATGCCCACTTTCAGTAGCATAGGACCCTCCCTGAATCATTGAATCATTTATGTTCGAAAAGACCTTTGAGATCATCAAGTCCAACCATTAACCCAGGACTGCCAAGTCCATCACAAAATCACATTGCCAAGCACTGGATCTACGCATTTTTTAAACACCTCCAGGAATGGTGATTCCACCACGTCCCTGGACAGCCTTTTCCAACTCTTGACAACCCATTCAGTGAAGAAATTTTCGTAATATCTAATCTAAACCTCTTCTGGTATAACCTGAGGCCATTTCCTCTTGTCCTGTCACTTATTATCTAGAAGAGACTGACCTCACTTGCCTACAGCTTCCTTTCAGGTAGTTGTAGAGAACAATAAGGTCTTCTCTGAGTCTCCTTTTCTCCAGACTAAACAACCCCAGTTCCCTCAACTACTCCTCCATAAGACTTGTGCTCCAGACCCTTCACCAGCTTTGCGTCCTTCTCTGGACACACTCCAGCACCTCAACATCACTCTTGTAGTGAGGGGCCCAAACCTGAACACAGCATTCGAGGTGCGGCCTCACCAGTGCCAAGTACAGGGGTATGACCACTTCCCCATCCCTGCTGGCCACACTGTTTCTGACGCAAGCCAGGATGCTGTTGGCCTTCTTGGCTACCTGGGCACACTGCTGGCTCATGTTCAGCCGGCTGTCAACCAGCACCCCCAGGTCCTTTTCCACCAGGCAGCTTCCCAGCCACTCTTCCTCAAGCCTGTAGCATTGCTTGGGGTTGTGACCCAAGTGCAGGACCCAGCACTTCTCCTTGTTGAACCTCATACAACAGGCTTTGGCCCATTGATCCAGCCTGTCCAGATCCCTCTGCAGAGCCTTCCTGCCCTCAAGCAGATGAACACTCCCCCCAATTTGGTGTCATCTGCAAACTTACTGAGGGTGCACTTGATCCCCTCATCCAGATTGCCAATAAAGACATTAAACAGGACTGGCCCAGTACCGAGCCCTGGAGAACACCGCTTGTGACTACCTGCCAGCTGGATGTAATCCCATTCACAACCACTCTTTGGCCTCGGCCATGCATCCAGCTTTTAACCCAGTGTAGAATACACCTGTCATAACCATGAGCAGCCAGGTTCTCCACAAGAATGCTGTGGGAGATGGTGCCAAAGACTTCACTAAGGTCCAGGTAGACAACATCCACAGCCTTCAGGTCATCTTGTCATAGAAGGAGATCAGGTTCATCGAGCAGGACCTGCCTTTCATAAATCATGCTGGCTGGGCCTGATCCCCTGGTTGTCCTGCATGTGCCATGTGATGGCACTCAGGATGATCTGCTCCATAATTTGCCCTGGCACCAAAGTCAGGCTGATAGGCTTGTAGTTCCCTTGATCCTCCTTCCTGCCCTTCATGTAGATGGGCTTCACACTGGTTAGTCTCCAGTCTTCTGGGTCTTCCCCAGTTAGCCAGGACTGCTGATAAATGATGGAAAGTGGCTTGATGAGCTCCTCCGCCAGCTCCCTCAGTACCCTTGGGTGGATCCCATACAGCTCCATAGACTTCTGCTTGTCTAGGTAAAGCAGCAGGTCACTAACTCTTTCCTCCTGGACTGTGGGGGTTTCGTTCTGCTTGTCATCCCTGTCTTCCAGATCAGGGGGCCGAGTACCCAGAGGGTAACTTGTCTTACTATTAAAGACCAAGACAAAGAAAGTATCAGGTATCTCAGCCTTTTCCTCGTCTTTTGTGGCAATGTTCTCCACCACATCAAATAAAGGATGCAGATTATCCTTGGCCCTACTTTTGTTTGTGATGTATTTGTAAAAACTTTTTGTGTTATCTTTTATGGCAGTGGCCAGCCTGAGTTCTAGCTGGGCTATTGCCTCTCTAGTCTTTGCCCTGCAAAACCTCGCAACATCCTTATAGTCCTCCAGAGTTGCCTGTCCCTTCTTCCAAAGGTGGTTAACTCTTCTTTTTCCCCTGAGTTCCAGCCAAAGCTCTCTGTTAAGCCAGGCCAGTCTTCTTCCCCACCAGCTCATATTTCAGCACATGGGGACAGCCTGCTCCTGCGCTTTTAAGATTTCCTTCTTGAAGAATGTCCAGCTTTCCTGGACCCCTTGGCCCTTCAGGACTGCCTGCCAAGGGACTCTGTCAACCAGGTCCTTTAACAGGCCAAAATCAGCCCTCCAGAAATCCAAGGTGGTGGTTCTGCTGACACACCCCACCCCCACCCACTTCCCTTACTTCTCTGAGAATTGAAAACCCTGTCATCTCATGATCGCTATGCCCAAGATGTCCTCCAATGACCACATAACCCACCAGCTCTTCCCTGTTTGTAAACAGCCGGTCCAGCATGGCATCTCCCCTGGCTGGCTCACTCACCGGCTGTGTCAGGGAATTGCCTTCCACACCCTCCCGGAACCTCCTAGGCTGTTTCCTCTCAGCTGTGCTGTATTTCCAGTGGACATCCAGTAGGTTGAAGTCCCCCACGAGAACAAGGGCTAGCAATCCTGAGACTTCTCCCAGTTCCCCTAAGAATGTTTCATCTGCCTTTCATCCTGGTTGGGTGGTCTGTAACAGACTTTTACCAGGATATCCACCTCACTGGCCTTCCCCCTGATTCTTACCCATAAACAGTCCACCCTATTGACACCATTATTCAGCAGTCAAAACACTCCCTGACATACAGAGCTACCCCACCGCTTCTCATTCCTCGTCCATCCCTTCTGAAGATTTAGTTTGTAGCCATCCATTGGCAGCACTCCAGTCATGCGAGTTATTCCACCATGTTTCCATGATAACAATTACATCATAGTATTCCTGCTGCATTAGGTTCGTCTGCCTTCTAAGACTCTGTGACTCTGGTGAGATCTCTGCTTGACGTAATTTTATTTGCGATGGCTTTCATTCTAAATACAGTATATGACATCCTTATCAATGGATGTTACTGCCTGTTAGCCAGGCAATGGTACCTCACTTAGCATGGAAGGAGCTAATCATTCCCACGGAAGATGATGATCCAGACTAACCCTTACCGAGCAGGGGCCTAAAGGGATGACAATATTTCCGAAAGGATAATTGTTTCAGAGCACACAAAGAGTACTTAATATGATGTCACATCACTTATCAGTTCTATTCAGCACTAGACTGAGACTCACTGAAAGTGCATCTAACCACTGGATTTCATGTCCCAAAACCTGTCTTTCTAGAAAACACTCTGGCACACACTGTATCTCCAAAACCTTTCCCACAGAGGAACAGCCTGGAACCAGCATCTCTGCTACCCAAGTTATTCCTCACTTCCATGCAACCACCGAGAGTCCACCTCATGTTCTGCCCTTTCTGAGTTTCCCAACAAATGTCCAGGCTGACAATCAAGAGAAAGAACCTTAGTAAAAGGCATTTGTCGACCATGGGAGTTCCAGGTCTTGAGGAAATACAAAACAGAAGAGGATTTTTTTTTTTTTTTTTTTTTGCAAATAGCACAGCCCTAAGTTTCATAACTTTCTGAATCTCAAGCTGCCCTCTCTGTGAGTCTGACATGTGGCCAGACCACAGGTAATCTCATCAGTCTTCATCGCTTCTCTATGTCATACCTTTCCAACCTTCTGTCATGCTGTTTCCTTGCTAATGACTCAACTGCAGCTTACTTTTAACCCTTGGGGCATGTCCTGCAACACAATTTCATCATGTATGTTCATGGACAAAAAACTGGCATTCAGTCGGTAACTGGTTTATGACAGTTCTTCATCCAAAATCTTCCAGAGGTGGTCTCACACTCTTACTGACCAGATCCATCTCTGGAATTGAATGTATTGTCAGAGCTACTTGTTCCAACATTAAACACAACCTCTATAAGCTCAGTGTTCATCCTCCTCAATTGCAGTTGACAGCATTCTACTTACATTGCGTGTCTTTGACAGTCTTCTATAATTTATAACCTTCAAAAACCCCATTCTGTTCTTTAATTTAATAAAATCCCTCAAGATCAGCTATACTTCTGTTTCAATTGCTTACTGTAGGAAAAGGCCAAACCATAATAATCTTTGTTTTTTGAGTTTTATAAAACTCAGTTTAGTTTTTTTGTATTTTAGCAAGTGTACCTTTTAACTAAAATGGATAAAGAATGAGAGAACAATCATTGCATCACATCTTATTTTTCAGTGTACATTAATTTTTTCAGTCCTACCTCTTCTCAAAAATGTTTTTAAATATACAGTATCCTATAAGAATGGTTTTGCTCCTTTTCTGCTAATTAAGCCCTGTGTGTGAATGATTATTGTGCTAATGAAACAGGACTAGTGGTTATTTTAAGTGTGATGCACACTGTGAAGCTATAATTAACATTGCACATTGTATAGATTTACTTATCCTCAACCAAAACTGGGCAAAATGTGCTTTCTGTTTTCATTGTGCACATAAACATATTGCTTATGCTATGAATAATCTGAGTAAACGAAGAAACTAATTGCCCTATCAGCATGTCATCCTACAGCCAAATTTCTTAGGATTATAAAACCATTATTACGTATTCCTCCTACAGTCCAAACCACCTACATGAAATGAAAATGAAACTCCTACCGAACTGATTCCCACATATCCTCTGTCTATTCCTAATGTTTATAATTGTCTATGACTTTGCAAAAGGGATCCTCCATTTTCTTCCTACTTGTATGCAATCCTTTCACTGTGCTGGTTCAAGGACATCATTCTCAGGTAAGCATAGGCTGGGAAAGGGGCCGAGAAGTATGTGACACAGGCAGTCTCTGGTGCTAGCTTTAGGATCATTCCAAAATGTACACTCAGATACAAGGAGAAACATTGAAATGATTTCATATTGCTGTCATTCAGAATCAGAAGTCAGTTATAAAAATGGGACTTCAGCTGTAATGGGTCAAAGTTCTTTGGGAATTTATCTAATATCGTTATAAATTAATTGTAGCTCCTGCCTGTTAGAAAAGAGAGCTCTCGAGTCATTCTTTCTTCTGTTTTCGACTTCCAAAGTGATACACAAGACCTGACCTGGTGCTATACTTACCTTAAACCTACCCCTAAGAATTTTCCTGAAAAGAAAAAATCTTCAAGTAAACAAATAAATTGTCTTCCCAATTTCTTGCACTGCTGTGCTGGCAAACAGCAGCAGTGCAGATCTGGAATTTACATAGCAGTTCAAAATGGTAGACAGGCTGCAGGAAAAATAAATCTGTCCAAATTGAAGGGTAATTTATGTTCTGAGATGAAGGTATTTTTGCATGAGGATTTCCACAAGCATTGTGCGTTAGTATACCTGAGGGTAGAACATGACCCTGAATTTAAGCAGTACTCAACTGTGTGCTTCTTGAACGTTTTCTTGTGCTATATCATCTCACCTTTGATTAGCTTATACCTGAAAAAGAATCATATTTTATTTGTCAGAAAAATGCAATGTTAGATATGCCAGGAGAACTGATGATTCAGTGCAGTTCTGAAAAAATGAGCATGAGGTATAGTTTCTGTTCTTTTTCTGAACGGCTCACCTGCATGGACTCATGCAGTTGTGGTACAAGCGATTTAGGGAAGCAGAGCTTCAAGACAGCAACCTCTTTTGGGGCAGCTTATCTGAAGGACAACTGGGCATAGCCCTACCCAACATTTGGTACCCCTCTGACTCTCTAGGCCTTAAAGAAAAGGAAGAAGAGTGATGTGATGTGGGAAGTACTGGTCCATCCCTTCCCATCACCAAGGAAGACATCTCTCCTGTTTACAAAGTGCCTCCAAAAGATGGTTTTGAGAAGTAAAATTACTAACTCAATATTAGAAATCATAGCTTTGATAGAAATACAATCTATTTTTCTCACATACCACCATTTTTAACAAGAGGTAAATGAACATCTTCTCTTTCCCTCATAAGCTACCCCTACTTTATCACATCCTTCTATTAAAGTTTATAGTTTTGTTCAGAATAATTGTTTTCGGCTTGTGTTTAGCTTTAAAGTTTTCTATTTCAGATTTAAAGAAGGGCAAGGGTTAATGCACCTGAAAATCTGTCTTTTATTTTCTGGTTTTAAAAGTCATTACCTCTCCCTACAAACTTTGACTCATTCACACAGGAAATCATCTACCCAAAGAAGCAATATTCCATGGAACTGTGATTTTGGGGTAACCAACTTTTCCTTCTCTTTTGAACCTTTCCTTTATTCTCATGGACTTGCAATTACGCAATGCTTGGTTGCTTTTGTTTTTTTAAAATGTGATTTATAGGCAATATTACAACCTGACCTGCTTCACTACATGGCTGCATGCATTCTTCTGAAGAGAATCCCAGATCAACCATTTATCTCCATTTCAGTGAAAAATTCCATATATGCTAAATTGTGTGCAGTGAGCAAGATGCTTTTATGTCAGGCTCTTGGGAGCACAGAGAAAACAGTATTTCCCCACTATGTGTTCTGAAGTGCTGGTAAAATCAGGGCATTAAACAAAACATTGTGAAAGAGAATGCACAGATCCTGTCCAGAGTGTGCACTCATTAATCAGAATATTATTTTTTTTTCAGCTTTGGTGAGCTTGCCTGAGCGAGACCTAGTAGGCTTAACAATCAAGTACCATATGTCAGTGAGACAGTTTTGATTTTCACCACTGCATTAGCAATGCTGATATCAATGCTAATCAACCAGTAATTTTACAAAGGAAATGTTATAAACCTCAGTAACAAGCTAAACACAGTATACGGATGTAGAATACTATGGTAACAAGTTTAGTTGCAGTTACATCTCAAAACAGGTCAGAGAGGAATTGACCTAAGGTTACACAAGCTGAAGCCAGAACTTGATAACACTCACTGTGCAAAAAGAGCACTTTTACAGTTGAAAAGCCAGCGTGAGGTGTCCCCAGCTTGGCTCTCATCATTGTTTTCCTTACCCTTTCACTTGCCCTGGTTTCACCTAGACCTTTCCCCTCCGCAAGTACCATGCTCTCACCTATCCAAACTGCCTGGTCCAACTTTCATCATTCTCACCAAACTGAAATTCTTACCTCTGAAATCTTTAACTCTATTCCCCAACTTTTCTGAGCCAAATTCTTGTTCTTACAGGATTTGATTCCTGTAGTTCTTTACCATACCAGGGCAAGGAAACCTCAAAGCCCTGTTTTCATTCCTGATCCTTCTCCTGCTCACGCCAGTCTGTAGACAACATGAGTCACAGCAGTACTAAGATAAAGGATGCCGTCTTCTTCATTCAGGACAATGATTTCAACTCCCAAGGTCTTTGTTGTAACAGTCTACAGCAAACACTCGCTGTACCAGACCTCCACCGTTGTTACACCTTTTTAAAAAAATATTTACCTGCAAATCTCCCTTAAGTCTGTGATGTGCCTACCAATCTCCAATTATTTTTATTTTCCTCCTTTTTTAAGGTAATAATAGATTAAAGTCAGTTCTGTTGGAATAACAGCATTTTGAACACAGAGACTAGTCTCCTGACAAATTGCAAATTTTTGCTCCAAAACGTGGTGGCATTAGATCAACGAAGACATCATCAAAATGTTGGGCTATCACAAAGTATTCTTCTGCACGTTCATTTCCAGATGTAAATCACTGTGTGGCAACTGTCACCCACAAATTGAAAGAAGAGTCTGTTAGCTGTCAGCTTGATGCATCTGACTGTCTGTGTGGTTATAATGGTATCACAGTGTTTTGGGGAGCTACTGAATCACCCTGTAACAGGAGGCCGTCTACTTTGTGTACAAAGTAATAAAGCAGTATACAGAAGAAAATATTAGACAGCTATACTCCTTGGGCCAATTTGTCTCGTGGCTACACTACAGTAAATCAGAAATAATTCCACAAACCTCTGTAGAGCTATACTAGATTTATGTTTGCAGAACTAAGAGCAGAATCTAGCTCTTTCAGTCTCATGCTATCATTTTATATAGCCAGCTACTGAAATAGTGGCTTAGGGCAGGAGTTTCTGAAAAAAAAATACCTGTTGTCACAGCACATTTATTTTCACAATAGTTTTGACAGTCAAAGATAAAATGCAATGGAACAGTGAGAATATACTGGCCACTTTTGAACTCTTTGCTGGCTGTGTGTGAGATATATATGAACTTTCCTCATGCATTTAGCATGCAACTTAGGCAGTGACCTCCCTGCCACTCTGCATACTCCATGCATTTTCAGAGAGTATCATGGACTCTTTCCCTTTATTTCCTACAGATCACCTACATGAAGGATATTAAAAAAAAAAAAAAAAAAGATTCCAAATAAAAAGCATAGCCCTCTTTAGTTCTTCCCCACTCAGATGTGAGCTCATTTGTTCTGGCCTTTCCAGAGAGCCAATGCACTACAGTGGTCACCTTCCAAAAGAGCAAGTAAGCTAGCCATGGTCTCATACATTGGAAATCTATTATTTGAGAAGTCTGGCCTGTGCTCTAATATGACAAATTTCAGAGGAAAGGACAACTTCTAAATGTTATCTGAAATTACTATTGATTTTATCTAAATTGAAAAGCAAAAATTTGAAATTAGTTTCAGGACAGCAGATGGGGAGGGCGGTGGGCTGGGGGGGAAGCCTGTTTTCTGCTTCAGAGTCATTGCACTGCAACAGTAAGAAGGTAACTCTGGTGCATGCCTTATGACATGATACCTCCCTAAGACAGCAGTCATTCTAATAGCTATCGCTGACACAGATGCACCAGAGTTGTTGAAATCCTTTATTTCCAGAGAAAAAACCAGCTATTTTCCCACCAAGATTTAGCCGCTTTTTTTTTTTTCTCAAATAAATGTAGTAGGTGAAGATAACTTAGATTGTGAACATCAATAGGCAGCAGATAATTGCATATCTGTGGGTGAGTGGGTGACTATCTGAAACTGAACTTTTGAACTCATAAGCAAGCATGAGCCTGCCGGCTGCTAGCTGCAACTGATACGGGCTGGCTGTAAATTTTGATAACACCAAGACCAAATAACCGTGGCATTTCCTCATTGCTCCAATTATTAAAAAGATGTGAGACAGAACCACCAATTACGAGGTGATCATGTGTTTGCTTCTGCACATTGACTATTTAGATTAGGAAATCTGGGGGCTGGAGGATACAGAAAGAAGGCAGTGAATAACCCGACTGGGGCAAAAACCCTGCAAGTAGGAGGAGACTCTGGAGATCAGAGTGCTGCATGGCTGCAAGTGCTGGGGGATGACCAAAGACCTTGGCTGCCAACACCTAAGACTGGTACCTGTGAGCAGTGGCACAGCATCACCTGACAGAGCTTTCTGCCTGTCCTTCCCTGGCAAGGAGACACCTCTGTGGGGAGGAACACTGAGACCTGGGGAAGGTAGTGCTGGTGGGGAGGAACAGAATGAGTGTGTGAGGAAATGAAGCAGGATAGAAGCTCTAATCTCACTCGTTCTTAAATATCCAGATCCATCGTGGGTTTTTGTTTACTCCATCTCACCTATGACATTGTAAGATATAATTTGCACAACCATATAATTAGATCCCCGCTAAACTGCGTACCCATGTACCCAAAATGCAGTATATATATATTCACAGCAGAAGACCATGCTACTTGTGCAATGATCAATGACTCACCAGCAGTGTAGTTCTAAATTTAGTCCTGTGCCCTATTGAGGAGTTACTCCAACAATTTACCATGGTGACGCTACCCGTATTAGCTTATTATCACTGTGTTCATATTCTCCCTCTTACTGCTGATGGAAAATAGGCATGAATATGTTAGTGGTGCTCTCTTGTTGTCAACTGTTTTTCCTTCAAAGTCTGACTCCTAAATTGCGCAGAAAGAACTGAGGGACAGAAACTGAACAAAGATCACTTAATCTTGTTAAACATGGCAGCAAATCACATTTGTGTCAGACAGGTGCAACAAAGAAAGATACATCCCAGCACAAACTCTTGTAAATCCACTACCCAATTATTTTCAAACACGGTAAATCAAATTTAATGCTAATATATCTATACATGAAAGAACAGGCTGGCTGAGAACACAAGAAAATTGTAAAGAGTTATGTGAGTTGTATTTGAACCAAGTTCTGTTTATAACAAAGTCATCCTTGTTTGTTTGGGGTTTTTTTAGATATTTTTAAAAAGGAACTGAAAGCACAAGTTTTTAATAAATATTTTCATGTAATTAGGTCGTGGAAGACTCTTTCAGTAGAAATACTGGAAGTCATTTAAATACTTAAAAAGGCATTCGAACAAAACTGGGCAAAACACTACACAAGATCTGCATAACGTTAGTCACATTAGTAAGTAACTGAAAATGGCTGACGTCTTTTCTCAGACTTTTATCATAAAAACGTGGTCTGCTGTTAAACAAGAGTCTGTTTCCTCATAAGGGAGGAACTAAAATCCACTAATACCAGTAGTGCTTATTGAATTTTCTTTCTGCCAGTATGACATGATACAGCCAGCACAGGCGATTCTAAAAAAAGCAAAGACAAGTGAGGTCAGAACATTGAACTGATGTCAAATACCATTTCCGCACCTCATCTGCTCTCTGAACAAACTGTTACTGCATTTCTTTAAATCAGTAGCTACCCTCTGGCTGTTATTTCTCTCTCAGCTCCTCGACAGGCATGTATTTTAGCTCTGTCAGGATAATCTGGGTGTCCTCAAGAGAGAGGACTTGCTGTTAGACAAGGTTTTACTAAGATGTTTTCAGCTCTTTCCGAATCCAGTTGTGCAAATCTTTGGCAGTGGTAAAACAGTTGCTGTGAATATGGATTGTAAAGCCACTTTCTGTTCCAGCTCTAACCCTCTCCTTTCAACTTCTCTTTTCTGGTTTCCCCATACATAAGTCTTGTGTAATTATTTCAGGTTTAGTTCTCCTTGGTTCAAGCAACTTGACAGAACTGGGCACTAAAATATTTGTCCATCTGCCTTGTTGCTTGAAATGTTGTCTCCAACAACATCCTTTCTTCCTCCTGACTTAGCTAATGTTACATTATTTCTTTACAAGAGGTACTTAAAACATTCTAGACATTTTGCAATTTAGCTAAATAAAATAAGCCTATAAGCTTAAGGATTCAGGCTGCACTGGTGGCCTCTTCATCTTTCCCACACAAAACAGCTTATTTCTTCCTAAGTGCTCCCAAAAGCTTATTTACTTATGCCAAAGTACTCACTGCTTATAAAATACATCTGTCCAGATGGCTATATGGACAAACAGAAAGATAAAAGCTGTGCATTTAACAGGTGCAAGTGTGAAATTGTAGCTGCCAGTGCTACATAATCCCAGTGTAAGACCTTTTCTTAAAGAAGGTAACAGTATTTCAGCTGAAAGCAATAGCATAAAAGAGACTAAAATCCATAGGTAGGCCAGTTGTGTGAAATACAGAGGACTGGATTCAAAGCCCCTAGAGTGGTTAAGGCTTTTTTTCCCCCTTATCAGAAAAATCTTCTAGCGACCACCTCTGATAAGCAAGAAATTAAACCAGCTGGAGAGTGATGAAGGAAGCCAGGAAATGTGATGAAGCATAGGCACATCATGGACCTATAGAATAGCTGGAAGACTGCAGGCATACCAGGGAGCTGAGACGAGAGGGGTGGCATTAACCACATCAGAAAACATTCAAGGACATTTCTCTGTGGAGGGCTGGGGAGCGGGGTAGGGAAGGGGACGCAGCTAACAGCAGCAGGCTGGATCCAGCAAACTGAGCGCTTAGAGCCTGAAGTCCTTAGGAAAAGAGAGACAGATCCTGACGCAAGACCAGCAAGACCCAGGGAACACCACAGCCATAAGGAATAGCTATTTCCCAGGATTTAGCATTGCAGAATGGCTTTTGTCTGGCAACACATTTGATCCCAACTAGGAGAAATCCTGCATACGTGGCATTTGTATGCGCTGCCTAGTTGCACAACTGGTGCTTTGGTTGCCCCACACCATCCAGTTTCCTTCTCTGTAACCGTTCTTCCTGTCTCCTTACCTGTGAGATCCTATGTCCCAATCACTGAACCACTTGATTTCAACAGGTTCTTCAGCTCACCAGCCCCAGCGCGATACCTAGAGAGCAGAGCCAGCTCTGCAAACACTTCACTTTGCTAAAGTAGTATTGTGAAGGTCTTTTTATCTTTGCTTTGCATTTCATTTCAAGGGTCCTGTGCCTTAGCGTGTTTAACAGCAGCAGTCCCTTACAGCTGATTTGGATGGAAGCGGCTATTTTGGAGCACACCAGGGCAAAGGGTTTCCCTTGCATTTCCTCAGTACTGGGTTATTGTACTGCTCATACATGAAAAACCTCAATTCTCATACAGTTCTGGGTTATACATGAAAAACCTCAATTCTCATACAGTTCTCAGTTTTCTGGTTTCTCAGTAAGAACCAAGAGCTGAGCTGGAAGGGACAACATTCTGCTAGATGCCGTGCAAACTATAGTAGACAGTCCTGGGTCTCAATATGTCTGTGATTCAGGCAAGACAGGCAAAAAGTGAGGGAAAGAGTTAAGACTACACCTCATGCCAATGTAATGGTGCTTCTTAGAAGTTAAAATCCAAAGCAGAAGAGTATATTCACATTTTTGCTCTAAGACTTGCTAACTGTTTTTCTAGGATTCCTCCTGGAAATTGATGGAGAAATATAGACCCTTCCAGAGATATTCAGAGCACTTAATTAGGTTCTGTATTGTAGGAATCTGTATCTCCTTAGTGGATGTACCTGGAATCTCACAAAAGCATCTGGCTAAAGCGAGAACATCAGCTTGTGCAATGGGAATACTACCTCCTCACTGCACTACGTTTTTTCATTTAAAATTTTCAGTGGAAAACCTGTGGGAATATTTTATTCCAGAATTTCAAAATTCTTGTCCTTTTGTAGTCGTCTCCACAGGTAAGCAGACTTGATAAGTGACTTCCTCCAAAATCATATAAAAAATTGCACATATAGAGTCCCCTCATTGGTATTGAAAATTATTTAGCTGTGGGCCAACTTGCTAGAATCATGCCTACCTTTTCCTTGCTTATATATAACAATGTGTAACCCTCGTTTTGGTTTGGGCCTCTGGACAGTGTAACAGCAGTAAAGGAGCACAGCATTTGGTGAAAACAAACAACAAGCAAGGAATGGATTCATCTTCCAGCTGTGTTCAGTCCAGAACTGCTGCTTTCCTTTTTACTGTCTGCAAACTGCTTTTCTGCATTCAGTTTCTAACATGTGACAGCCTGGAGGCTGCCTTCTGCCACCTGCTTATTAGATTTATGGCATGTATGCTTGCTAGAATATATAAATGATTTAGGACCTGCTAACCTGCCAGTCACACTGGGGTCAGTTTTCATTTTGTGTGACAGTAGTTGCAATTATTTTTGCATTATTTTTCACCCCCCCGGGAAGTTTTCAAACACCAGTCAGTTGGTGAGCAGAAAATGATAGCTTTTTATCTGTAAAGAAGTATAAGCAGAAGCATGCAGAGAACAGCTCTAGGATTTGTACTACATTAACTACATTGTCCTCAGTGCCAGCTATGAAAACCAGACTAAGTTGGAAAACAATCCAGAATGAAGGAATAGAAATGAAAATGTAGAAAAGCAATGCCACGACATTTCTGAGGGGTTTGGGCTTTTACTTAGTGAGGCTAGAGCTACTCAAAATGTTCTACTAAAATCAGACATCCCAATAATTTTGCTCTTTACAGATCTCTGTGACCTGGTCAGCCATCCAGTTCATCACTTCATTAGCTTTTTGTTGTTGCTTTTGGGTTTTGGAGAGAGGGTTTAAAGCACATTATTTGTGTTTTCCTCCTCAAAAGCAGAGAATCATGACAAGACCACATCCATCCCTCGGTGGCTTAGTCTTTCAAAGGGGACAGTTATTAAGCACGCTGTGATGCAGACAGCCTTCTCTATAATCATATAAAAATCCCAGATGTAGGGGACTACATAGTGTCCATTATTTCATGGTTGAGATAGGTGAGTACTCCTGGAAGGCAGGAACCTGTGGTAAATCAGCTGCCATGTGTGATGTGGGATGCCAGCAGCTGGGGCAAAAAGTCTGACTTAAGGTATTTGACTTCTTGGCCAGGAATCTATTCACTGGTGTGTGCTGCCTTTTACAAATCCCCAGTGTAACTCATTTCAGCAAACCTCAGGAACCAATGCATAAACAAGGGTAGACTCTAGGTAAATATACTTTATTTGCTGTGAGTAGACTGAAGACAAAACCATGGGAGAGTTACTATAATAATAATAGTAACAACAACAACAACAATATACTCCATATAGATACAACGTATTTGTTAGGCTTCAAATTACTGATTGGGTAATTTTAACAAAAAAAATTATAAGATTCTCATTGATACAGTGTATGAAATGCATAAGCTGTGGCCATTTTGCTTTCTTTCCCTTTATCTGATAGTTCTGTTTCTCATTTCTGCTGCTAAATCTGACCCTGAAGCCCTAAGCAATCTCTGTAGGCATACTGATCAGGGCAAAATTTTGGGGTCCTGTGCTCATATAACGCAACAGGACCTGAAGGATGTCTTCCTTTTAATACCCAACTGCTCTGTTGTTTAGTACATTATTTGGGTGTAATGTGTAGGAAGATGCTGTCTGAAAGGAATTAATTGAATCACAATTTTTAAATTGTGCTTTTCCAGTGATATATTTTGTCTCACAGCTCACCACAGCTGCCTGAGGACAGAAATGCTGTTTGTATGGGGACTACTTGTCCTAAGAATTGCTGAACATCTGTATTCAGCAGCAGCACCCAATTTTCTAAGGAAATCCTAGGAACATCTCAGTGTGCTCCAAACATCTGATGCTGCTCCAAAAAAAGACTGAAAATTGGGTCTGGTATCTCAAGGGTGCTGAGCTGAAAGTCAAAGATCTCGTAGTGACTCAGGGAAAAGAGCAAGAACTTGGAGAATTTGACCAGCATTTTTTCCTTTGGTAAAAGACAGCTTTGTTCACACTGATGGCCAGCTACCATAGCAGACATCCCTTCTGGTGCACCCACCATTAACTGTATCCTTTGGTGCTGAGGTCTCTTTCCTTCTCCCCATTCCTAAGTTGCACGGGAGATCCATGTTATTTTGGGTAAAATACTATGTTATTTTGGGTTAAATACCAAGAAATAGGAAAAAACTTTAAAAAACAAATAACATGTGTAAGAGTAGGAACTAGTGTAAATGCATACACATCACTCATCAATGAATTAATTAGTTTATTTAGGCAGTAACAGAGTCAATTTTCTCCAGGCTTCTCTTTACAGAACAGTGCTGAAGATACCAGCAAAACAGTGCAAAGTGTGCCCTCTTTCTTAATGTTACCAACATTACCATGCTACCAGCAATTGTGAATAGGCGTGAGGAGACAGGCTCTCATTTTATCACTTCAGAAGCACATACAGAATCACAGAATCACAGAATGACTGAGATTGGAAGGGACCTCTAGAAATCATATTGTCCAACCTCCCTGCTAAAGCACATAGAGCAGGTTGCCCAGGACCATGTCCAGATGGCTTTTGATTATCTCCAAGGAAGGAGATTCCACAGCCTCTTTGGGCAACTTGTGCCAGGGCTCAGCCTCTCTCACAGTAAAAAAAAAAATATTTCCAGATGTTCAGGGGGAACCTCCTGTATTTCACTTCATGCCGTTTGCCTCTGGTCCTGTCACAAGGCACCACTGAAAAAGGATGAGTTCCATCCTCTTTGCAGCCTCCCTTCAATTATTTATATATGCTAATGACATGTCCTCCCTGAGCCTTCTCCTCTCTAAAAGCAAAACAGTCCAAGTTCTCTCAGCCTCTCCTGGTAGGTGAGATGCTCCGGTCTCTTAATCATCTTAGTGCCCCTTCACTGAACACTCTGTCTCTTGTACTGGGGAGCCCAGAACTGGACATGGTACTCCAGGTGTGGCCACACCAGGGCTGAGTAGAGGGATAGGGTCACCTCCCTTGACCTGTTGGCAATGCTCCTTCAAATGCAGCCCAGGATACCATCACTCTGTGCTGCAAGGGCACATTCCTGGCTCATGTTTAATGAGCATGAACTTCTTGCTCTGCTCTGGTTCCCCAGCAAGTATTTACACTACATGAAATGCCAGTAAGGTTTCAAACAGTGGGAGTAAGCGAACGCTTCAGCTGAAATGGTCTGCAGTGAAATAGCTGGTGATGTTGGAAGTTAAATTCCCACTGTCAGACATATAGTTTCAGGCTGTCTGTAGATTTTTCACAGTGGTGCTATTGATCTTGAGTTTGGGAGACTGGTAAATCACAAAAAATCAATGTGACAGTCTGTGCAAAATTAAGTGGGTTTGAAAAAACATCTCTGTGTTAGTATGAATGCATCCACAGTGCATATTTGCATTAAATGAGCTACGTTGTTCAGAAACTTTGTGAAATGAGAACGCTGATGTTGAAAATTTTCAAAGTGAAGTTCAAAACTGGATGGTAAAAGCTTTAATGTTGACGCACAGTTCCGTGGTGAGTTGTAAAGGCTGCACGTAACAGCAGTTACATTTACATGATTTTGCTACATATGGGCTCAGACCCAGCACAACTTCTCTTATGGCTTTTGCTAGCTGTGTGGGCCAGGTGTAGGATGTTGCAGGAGAGGACAATTTCCACCTGCAGGACTCGTGGGAGAGCACTTACCCTAGGGACAGATGGTGCAAACAAAATAGTGAAGAAAAATTTTTGCTCATTCTGCCAGTCCTGCAAGGAAAAGTCATGTGTGTCATTTGTGCTGTGCTTTCTTCCACGATACACACCAAGAGCAGCCACCCAAGCTCAGGCAGGAACTCAGCAGGGGCCGACGGGATGGAGGCAGTCCCTGCAGGAAGGCTGTGACTATGTCGCTGGCAGGTCCTCTCAGCCCTACCTGTCCCTGCTCTCAGAGTTCCTGCCTAATGTATCCGTGGGGTGGAAGTCACACAGGGCTCACATCAGCATCTTGAAGGCAGTGGTGGGTCTCTGGAGTTGGTATCTCCACCTCTGTTGTGAACATGCTTATGGCTGACATTTGTAGGTTGAGGCTGCTATTAAGAACTGCTTCCAGTTGGGCTTTGGGGTGGGTTTGCCACACAAGTGCACACAGGCGTGTGAGCGCACGCACACACACACGAGCCCTCAGCCCTTAACCCACCTCTAGCCCCTTGATAGCACTCTGAGAGGCTGCAAACCATGTGCATTGGAGGAGAGGCAGGGATTCTCAGCCCCCAGCTGTTTAGCTGGGAGACGGCAGCATGAAGGCTGAGAAAAACAGTGAGATATTACAAGCATGCAGAAGAGACTAACTTTTGAGTCGTTTTCCCATTTTGTAGCTATTTAGTACTATTGCTGGTAGACATCCCTTTTTTCTGCACAGCAGGAATGTATTCTTCCTTTTTCTCACAATAGTAGTTCACGCTTTCTTCTTCCTGATTTAGTTTCAGTATTAGACGTGCTGAAAAAGAAGGGACTCTTTTAAGTTGCCAATTGAAAATGAATCCACAAATGCAGAATAGAAACACAAAATGTGAGGGTAGGAGAGGAAAGAAGGAAGAAAGGACCTTAAAGAAGTACTGTACAAAAAAAAGTTTAAGTGCTGAATGACAACATGCAAGAACAAAATAAAACAACCCTTGTCATAATGGTACAGGAAATAAAAAGCAGTAATAGAATCTAGGAAATATTTTGTAGATCATTAAAAATGTTGCTGATGAGAGCTGTGTGAGTCTGCAGCCAGAATTAGGTTATGGCCCTGCAGCAGGAGGTCTGACAGCAGCACAGAGACAGACCCATGCCAGCTCTACTCAGGCACCGTTCACTGCACTGCCATAGTCTTTTGAGCATCATCATGAGCTGCCCAGCCTACTGGAACCCCTGAGTGATTACATGGAGGTTGGTGCCACAGCCACTCTGTGGCTGGTAGCCAAGATGCTGAAATTGAAACTAAGCTGGGTCTCTCAACACAAAAGCATATCTATGGAGCTCTATTGCTTTCATCTGTTTAGTGTGTTCAGGGTAGGACCTTACATTCATAATGTAAACAGGAACCATTGTGTCACATGCAATAAAATTTTGCCTATATTCAGCTTCAGCTTCTTCCGACTGAAAGGAACAACAGCCCAACCTTGCAGATTTTTCCATTGGAAGAAGGCTTTTTATGAAAAATCAATTGAACTGAAAGTATTTTCCTCTTCACTGTGAGGCTGGCAAGACACTGGCACATGTTGCCCAGAGAAGCTGTGGATGCCCCATCCCTGGCAGTGCTCAAGGCCAGGCTGGATGGGGCTTTGAGCAACCTGGTCTGGTGGAAGGTGTCCTGTCCATGGCAGGGGGGTTGGAACTAGGTGATCTTGAAGGTCCCTTCCAAGCCCAACCATTCTATGATTTTTCCTTTGGCCAAAAATTATCTAAATGGCTAACAAGGTAGCTTGGTGGCACTTCATTTATCTAGGAGAATGACATTGGTCCAGGAAACGAAATGAGTACTTGGGAACAGAGTATAAAAATATCTCAGAGAAACATTGGCTGAATTTCACCGCTGATGTAAGACTGCAAGACTGTTGAGCCCAGCTGACTTGTAGTTCCTTATGGCAGCTGTAAATTTAGACTAATGTCTTTAGTGAGTGGAGCTGGTTCAACACATACTGCAACTTGTCCCTTATTTAATATGAGTACAATAACTTTAATTTGTCCCAGAAGACATCAAAAGTCAGGAGCAGCACTTTTGCTACTCTGGTATGAAATCCACTAACAGCTTAATTCTAGGAAGAGTATCAGCATGGTATTATTCTTCTAGAAGATAGTTTCTTTACATTCCAGCCTCTACAAGCTGGTTGGAAATACAGTATATAAAACTACATTCCAGGTGCTTTGGCTTACAGCCTATTGCCTCTCACTTTGAAGGTGTTTTAAAATCCCCTTCTGTTCAGTGGGAGGGCTTTTTGTACAATGATGCACATACTTCATCCGCTCTTTCAGAAAAAAGTTGTTTCTAACAGTTCTTGGTGCAATTATGAGTAAAGCAAGGCAGCCTGGATAATCTCTAAAATTTCCCATTGGCTCACAAATACAATTTAACTCGATAGGAATGTGTTAGGGATGGCTCAGGACAGCAAGGAAATGCTTCTGATCCTTGTGTGCCAGCGCTGTAAAGAAATAATTGGTGTTTGTTGTTGTGTCCTTAGATCTCAGCAAGGTTTGAGGGAATGATAGCTGGTTTTGAGTGGGTATTTGTTGCCAAGACGCATTTGAGACACTTATCCAAAAAGACGACTGTTCATAAAGTCATTTTGGCCCAGCAGATGTAAATATGCCTGGCATACCAGCACCTGACTCAACAGTAGCTAAAGAAAAAACATAAGCTCTCCGAATGTGCTGCTTAGCCTTTCTCCCGCCCTACTTGTGGCTGAGACAGCCGCTACAAGAGAGCACGGCAGCTGAAATTTTGCCTTCAGTTACATCCTAAATTCTTCTCAAACGCATTGTTACATTTTTCATTTTTAAAGCCCTTCATTTCTCGACACTTTCGCTTCATTCCACAGAAACCATTGGGGCAATGATAAATTCCTACACTACCATGGGACTGTGTGCGGAGTTCCACTTTAGTGAAACCCCTTGCAAAAACAGGAGGCTCAGATGAGCAGGAGTCAAAAGAGACTGAGTCCCATAAACAGTTTCCCATATTCCTGTAAAAGTTTAGCCAGAAAAACTTAGTTAAACTAGAAAAGTTTAACTGTACTTCAGTACAAAACAGACCTTCCTCCGGTTTCCACATTATCTTTAAAGCCTCTGGCTCAGAGGATTACCCTATATTTTAAATGAAGGTCTGGATTGTGCCCCACCATTTTAGCTCTGCTCGGTGGCAGTGCTGTTCTGCACTGAGTCCCCTGTCATGCAGCTCAGCAGGTGCTTCTTCAGTGACCACCATCCTTCAGACCCATCTCCTCTCACAGCCATACACATCAAGACCTTACCTTGCAAAGGAAGCTCCGTCAGATAAGGCTTTTAACACATCAAGTTTTGAAATGGAGGCATCATAGCAACAGAAATTAACAGAAAGCAAATGGTCATCAACATATTTGTTTACAGACTGGTTTAGCTGTGCTGGATGTAAAGCTAACTCAGAACTTCCTGAGACCTGTTTCTTTTCAGTAACCCTTCTTGGGAAGGGGCTTTTGCTGCAACCCTCATAAATTTCAAAAAGCGGATGAGCCCATACTGGGCCCGCGTTCATTTTCAGAAACAAGATGGGTCACGCTGTTACTACAGTCAGCAAGAGCTGACAGTGGCAGGGTGTTCTCTCCCTTCCCAGCAGGATCATTACCACAGGGATGGACTCTGAGGATACTCTTACCTCGTCACTGCGGAGTCTGCAGCTGCTGCTTGGTTGGCCTCTTTAGTGACTGGGAGTAGCTGAAAGCATTTATTAGCGCAGGAGTGGCACCACAGTGAAATAGCCATATTGCTTTTGAGACCCATGCCTCTTTTTCTTCATTACCCTTGCACAATGCTCTTGGGGCATGATGGCTTTCATCAGTATTAGGTCCGTGAGCTTTGCACGTCACATGATTGCACGGGGCATGTAGCTGTGCTCAGGCCTTTAGGGGAGTCAATTCTCCACCTGCAGGTGCCAAAAAGAGTTCTGGAAGGATAAGGAATTTATAATCCTCACCCAAAAGATATCATGTTATGTGAAAATCAAATCTGGGCTGTAAATTCACTGTCTGGAAATAACAGAGCAGAAACAGGGGAGGACAGTGCCACAGGTCAGTGGATTACACTGAAAACTGCATGTAAAATCACACATAATGGATGGCATAGAGATGTGGGGTAGGAGGGTGAAGCTCTACTTTGCAATAGTTTTTTTTTTGCTTTGCAATGGAAACTGACCCAGCTACCTCCTTGCAAGTCACAGCTTGGGCCAGTGCAAAACTACTTTTCTCTTTGTCGGTAAACAGATTGTTCTTTAATGAGCATACCCGTTCTTGGAAGGACCCACACCTGACTGGTGAAATTAAGCACAGATGTGCGACTTCACAGGAGGCATTTTGGAGAGGAAAAGAACAACAAACTCTACAGATGAGACAGGCACTCAAGCTTTCTCAAGCAACCTTTTCTTCATGCTGCCCTTGCTGGTGTCTCTAGAATCCTCTCCATGTAAAACATTGTGACAAGGCAGTACTGTACCAGTCTGAAACTACGTTTTACCTTTGTCAGTCTGTGTTCTGGTTTTAAGGATCAGATTAAAAAAAAAGAAGTTACGTTCTCCTTAATGCTGCCTGCTCTCTCTTGCCCTTGACAAGGTTCATCACGTGGCATCAGCTGAACCAAAGTTCAGGAGCAATCAAGTCCAGCATGGCACTGAGGTTACATGTTATTAGGAAATGAAGGACAAAAAGGAAGAGGGAAGGACAGTGAAGAAAATGAAGGACAATGCTGGAGCTTTTGCTTTGTATGGGAAAAAGCTTTTCAGCTTCTTTTCTTTCTGTCCCCAAAACAAGCCACATGGAAAGACTGCACATCTACCATGTATAGACATGCTGCTGTACCCATGCTGGCAAGTGAAATCAGACTAGAGCTTTCTCTGCCCTTGCTAGCTCTGGACCTGTAAGCACAAGGAAAGAAGGTCTAAAGACACCACAGCTGACTGGGCATGAACCAGTTCAGCTCTGAAGGTTGCCTAACTTGGTGCTAATCCACCTCAGCAAGCAAGCCCTGGTGACAGTAACATTTTAGTCACTCAGGTGTTGTTCTGGACCATAGGTGCTAGAAGGCTCCCAAAACTAACCATGAGGCTGAGGTTTTTACTACACAAGTAACTCTTTGCAATTCAGCAAAATTTCAGCCAGCAAGCTTAGTGGAATGGATAGGCTCATCCACAGAAAAGGGTCTTTAACCTCAGGGGTAATAAAGGCTAGTTGAACATGGTATAGCATTGACAGATCAAGAAAAATAACATCACACAGAAAAAAAAATAATCTGAAAAGCATAGACAGTTCTATAAGAGACATATATAAGACAGTTCTATAAGGGAGGAGGCTACTGCACTTTGGGCCTAGAGTGACCTGCAAGGGCAAATGTATTTTACAAGATTTGAAGAAGGAGCTTGACAACTTTTCCTGATACAGATGTTACTAAACCAAGCTTGTAATGGAGGTGACGGAAGTGATAAGGCTAAGATGCATGTGCAGTTCTATGTGCTTTAGGAAGAGCTCAGGCAGTGTCAGACGTCAAGGACATTTTAAGGGCAGTGTGCAGGGTACAGCAAAGATTTCAGCATGAGGCTTCCTTTGTATTTTGGCTTTAATTTTACCTTACTGTCAGACTTTTTCTGTCAAATCAATACTCAGAAAAGAGAACTTAGGTTATTTAGTCAGAGAAATTGTCTGTTCTTTGCATTCCCTGCTCCTTCTGTTTTGAGCATGAAATATTTCTTCCATATTCAGCACAATAATGCCTTTCTTTTACATATGTTCTGTCAACCCCACCCCCCCCAAGAAATAAAATGCTTTATCATCACAAAGCAAACAATATTCACATATCAAAACCAAACAGCGTGATTGGTTTATGAAATGGGTTGTTTGGCAAAACAAACTGCAATTCCTAGAGATGGGATTTCGTGGTACAAAAGGAACTCATCCAATCTGATTTTAAAGGTTTCCATGAATCTCAGCTGCAATAAATCTGCACTGCTGTCAGTAAGACTACTTTGATCCACATTGACTGAGAATTTACACTGGTGTGTTCATATAAAACCTGTACAAGGAATATCCAGAAACATCTCTTTTTTTCTTTTTATAGAGCTGTATGTGAGAGGAACTGAGACTTTCTGGAAGTGTTATCTGTAAAAGAGGTGAAAAGAAGTCTCTGTTTAACAAAGACCAGGAAGTCAGCTTTATTTTCCTTTTATACCAATATATATTATCAGTGTTTCTATTGCAGCTAAAAAAAATATAACCTCCATGAATGATGTGCAAAAGGGAGAGAGGTTGACCTTCCATTCAGGCTTGAATGACACCTCAGCAAAGGCTATACAGGGGAGAAAGCTGTGGCACAACACTTTGGAAGAGTGGTAAAAGGTGTATCCTGGCATCATCATGTAAGGCTGAACCAGACAGATACTAGATTACTGTCCCTTTTTAATATGATATTATGATATCACCTCTGTTTATTATTTTACTCTACCACTTCTCCTCCTAGATCCTCCCACCGATGAAGGGAGCAATCATAAAAGCCAGCTCTTTCCCTCTGTAGATGCAATCATGAGCAGGGTCTGCTCTGCATTGAGGGTGGGGTGGAGAGGAAGAACAGGCACACACCACTGTCAGGGCTCCTCTTAGCCTGGGTCTTTCTCATGAATGGAGAAAAGTCAAAAGTCTGGCAAGCAAGAGTTGGTCTTTAGGCCTCTTGTAACAGAAGAGGAGAACTCAGGAAGAAACTTGCATGACGGGCACTTTGGATAGGAAAGAGCAGAAAGCTGGCTCTGGAAGGGTGGCTTGAACAGCTCCCCATAACGGAGGATGGGGTTTGGTGCAGGAGAGGGGGAGGTGAATCTCTAATCTCAAGCTTATCAGCTGTGATAATGACCCATCTCTTCCATGTTGCTGTGTGTCATTTTGGATGCAAGCCAATGCGTTCTGTGACAAGCAATTTAGGTGGGGGAAGGAAAAAGTTGGAGTAAATTAAAAAAAATAATAATCTTATATTTCACAGCTGTTAGGAAGGTAATTTCCATACTGTCATCTGGGACAGCATGTCTGCTATGCAATACTTGAATCCTCTGATATAAAACATCAGTCATTTAGCCCCTCCTTTTCCAATGGAAGAAAAGGAATTGATTTCTTATTCATGCCACTGTTTGCTGAAGTGGGTTTGAGAAATTACATCCCAGAGGGGCTCTGTGTTGGGTTTTTAAACAAACATAGTGAAGTATAGCTTAACCTCAACGTCCCTTTATCCTGTGTTTGTTAAGCATGACAACAAATTAGATAACTACAGCCAAGGCCTTGCTCATTCCAACAGAATTGTTTGCATTAAATTTGGGGTTTATTAAAAGGCATCCTTCAGGGGAAATATGAAATCTCATTCTTAAAAATTTGAATTTTGCTATAAATTTTGACTTCTTTAAGGCTAGGTATAGCAAAGACTTGTCATTTAAGCTCCTTCCAGTGTTCACTTGTTTAATTTTATTCAGCTCTGTATGAGCAAGCAGAGGTGGTAATGAATAAAAGGTGTGGGGTAATGTTGGAAGGGGATGGTGAGCAGAAGTCACATGAGTAGTAAAATAAGTAGAAAAACTAATATTGCCTAGCAACCTAAGGGGGGAAAAAAAAGCGCCTGGCAACAGAAAGGAAGGACTTAGCCACAAAGAGAACACTTGCCAGGAAAGAGAGACAAAGAGAAAGAAAATTCATAACATAACAAGCCTCAAAAGTGGGGGATGGGAAGGAGAAAGAATGAATAGTTAAGAAACTTGGAAAAGAAAGCCAGCTAGAGCTTGTCTTGCATAGAGATGGCAAAGAGCTCTACAGGAATGGCTGTTGGTAATCATTTGCATTGGCTTTATACAATGATGAACCAAAATAGGAGATGTAAAAAAATGTGTGGTCACCCTTGCCGTTATACT
Organism: Falco punctatus; assembly: GCF_963210335.1. Taxonomy (NCBI): domain Eukaryota; kingdom Metazoa; phylum Chordata; class Aves; order Falconiformes; family Falconidae; genus Falco; species Falco punctatus. The sequence continues at coordinate 45,770,831 of NC_137581.1, forward strand.
TGCAACTTCAAAGGGAAAGCTGTACTCAGACAATTCTGTTACAAAAACATAAGGCCCATTACTTGAACCTAAACCCTTATCCATTTATGTTCCTCACAGATTAGGACCTTGTCCTACCAAGGACTCCAGGCTTCTGGCAGTGCAGACAAAATTCAGCTTGTAAACAGCCACAACGAACTATCAAAAAGCAAAGATTTAGATTAGCTGCTGGCAGAAGAGCATGGGCAAATTCACCCTGCCAATTAGGTGCCCCTACAGGGGCAGCTTAATTGGGGGGTTAATTGGTCAGCAGCCTTGTGTTGACTTTGTGTGTGTTGGAAACAAAGCAAGGTACTGACCATCACAGCACATGAGGGAGGATTTGCCCTCAGTTCCATTAAGAGCAATGGGATTGTAAACCTCTTTGGAAAGGGAGAAATTCTTTGATAGCTTCACTGATGGGAATAGTCATACACAGATTAATTTTCAGCAGTGTTAATCTTGGCACCAAATGCCATGTAATCTAAAACCTTTTCAAAATTCTACTCGTTACAGCAAAGGTAGCAGCCATTAATCTAAAAGAATTGAAAATAAAACATCAAGGAATGAAAAAATTATTTATTCTGCTCTGGGACTGCAGACACTGAGAAGCTTTAATCATATGGCTATTGCACCATGGGACTATGGGGCAGGGTTACAGTTGTTTCAGTGGCCTAATTTTATATTTGTGGGGATTTTCTATTATTTGGGATAACTGCAACACTGATGACATACCATGCTGTCAGTCACCATTTGTTATTTTGAACACATTTTAACTCTGCTTGGAGACCTTTTTTTAAATTTTTGTAATTTTTTTTTTTTTTTTTAGCTGTGGCAACAGCTTATACAGTAAGAAATAATTTTAAAATTTTCCTCAGAAACCAGTTATTTCTTCATTTCCCCAAGAAATGCTGGAACTTCAATATCCTAAATGTTTTGAAGGACACTTTCTAACACAGGAATGAAGAGGATGTTAGACCTGGGGCATAAGTAAGTGATTAGTAGTTTATATTAGCTCCAGATTAGTTAGCAATTTATAAAATTGAAACTCCACTCCCCTCTAGCTGCTGGAAGGGAAAAGGAGCTTGCTGCTTTTTTTCAAATTTCAGGAGACTTCTTTAATTAAAAAAAGGCTCTCGCTTTTTATAGTCTGTCCCTACTCTGAAGTTTTCTTCAGTTACAGCTTCACTGCTATCCTGAGTTTATAAGCAACTCATCTGACCTACATTGCAGGTCTTCCTTTGCCATTATTTTATACAGGCATTTGATGGCTAACATTGTGCCTAGCCATCACAGCACTTTCCAAACTATCAAGCTGCAGCAAGGTCTTTTACCATCACTACCATCATACTCTTCATACAGTCCCTCTGCTGCCTTCTCCCAGACTCTCTTCATCCAGGACACACTCTCTCTCTTCTCTCTGCTTCTTACTCTCTCTTCTTCCTCGGCTGCTCTCTCTCCATTGCCTCTCAACCACTTAACAGAACGACAGCTGCACCTTATCTACATCGGCCAACCCTCTGCCCCTGAAGCCAACCCACAGCTGTATATTATCAATGTTAATTAACCCAGCTTCATTCCTCTACACCTAGCATTCTCTGTTTCTCGGCTGTTTTATTGTAGCTGGGTCTCTGCTTACTGTGCCTTACCTTAGCTATTTGTACATACTAGCTATGCTATTTGCTGTAACAGAATGCCCTAGCAGGAAGAGCCTTTATTTTCTGACACATTTCTGCTGATCTTTGCTTTGTGCAAATCAGCATTGCTGTGGATAGGTAACCCCAGCTGCCTGTTGGCTCTTTTTACTTTTAACTCCTTTTCCATGGCTTTGTGGGAGCCTTGGGAAGAAATAGTGCATTGACAAAAACAACACTCGTAATTTAAATGTAATGGTCTTTGCTGGTTTCTTTATTTCAAACTAAAAAGAAGTCTTTGATCAAGGTCATGGTTTTCATTTAATGTATTATTAAGTTTTATGAAAAAGATAGGTTCAACTATTTCTGTGTGAAAGTGCTTCCGTTTCACAGATGTTGGAAGTTCCCAACTTCAGGATCCCAAGTAAAGATCTATTTCATTTTTGTTTCTTAAGAAGAATATTGTTATTATTCTTCAACATTTCTGGGCATGACAACAACACAGGAAAGGTTCTTTTTTGAATTCTTGTGCAGTGTATTAGCATCATGTAAGGATTATGCATCCTTACATGCCTTTCACTTTCCATATACCTTCTGTTTCCTGGCTTTGGTATCTCTGGGAAAGCTCATATTCCAGGGAATGGAGAAATAATCTTTGGCTGTAATTTCTTCTGTAAAAACAAACTAATCTGGTCTTTCTGATAGGTGGGGTAAAATATTTTTTGCTCTTCTTGACATGTCTTTACATATCCCATAAGGTTCATTAGATGTTCATTACTCAACAGTATGTTTATTTCCAAATTCACCTAAGGCTTTTTAATATGCTAGGTATAAATTGTGTTTACTGCCTTCTGGTCATTAATGTACAGATTACTCTCCAACAAGTGACAGAAACATATTCCTATGACATTGTCTCCTTATGGACTAGACTGTTTGAGTGCATACATAATGTTCTTCTCCTGGCATTCGCACAAGATGATGTTGCTCAACCTAAAGCTTCCTGCCATAAGCTGGAAAAATTCAAGTATGATGTTATTCTGTTTCCTGAGCCACTTAAGCTGCACCACAGAAATATACCCTCTTCAGTTTACCTGTCACAAGGAGTACCTTTCCTGGATAATACTTGGTCAATGGCCTCTACGTGATGCTTTCCAGTGGCTTATGTGTTTGTACCCTTGCAAAGAGCTAAGATAGAATGATAGTACTGTTCCATGCTGGAAAGCCAGCAACCAGCATCTGCTTTTTATCCACACTTACTCTTCTCTGTGCCATTCAGGATGAGAAAGGTGGTTTTGCCAGAGTGTTGCTCCTAGGTCTCCTTCAGATGCATTAATCTCTTGCACCAGTTGCTCCACAGCTTTGTGAAGAATTCTGTTTAGTCTTGTTTACTACTGAAAAAGGTATTCCTGAGTCTCAGGAACTACATGCCATCATGTAACGTTTCAAGGGCAGAACATGACAGAATCTGAGTGATTCCAATAAAAACTTCAGCTCTGTCAGATCTCTCTCACAGCATCCCTGGGTCTTTCATTTATTTTGGCCTAGACATTCCCTCGGAGTTTTAGTTTCCCTAGGGCTGTCCAAATTTTCTTAGAAGCCAATAGATTCCTGATTAAGAGGATCTGACTTATGTTTAGTCCAATATTTGCCTCTCAACATTTGCTTTGGCAGTGTTACAGTCTGACTTGCCATGGCATTATCATGTCGTGTGGTCTTTTCATAAACCATACAATAAATTCAAATTTCATCTTCAGTAAGGGCAATTTTGTTCAGCAATTTTCACAGAATCACAGAAGGGTCAGGGTTGAAAGAGACCTCTAGAGATCATCTAGTCTGACCCCCTTGCTAAAGCAGGGTCACCTACAGCAGGTTATACAGGATCATGCCCAGGCAGCTTTTGAATGTCTCCAGAGAAGGAGACTGCACAGCCTCTCTGGGCAGCCTGTTCCAGTGCTCTGTCACCATCAAGGCAAGGAAGTTCTTCCTCATATTCAGAAGGAACTTCTTGTGTTGCAGTTTGTGCCCATGGCCCCTTGTCCTGTCACTGGGCACCACTGAAAAGAGCCTGGCCCCATCCTCTTGGAAGTCTTAGCCCTTAAGGTATTTGGAGATATTGATAGGATCTCCTCTCAGTCTTTTCTCCTCCAGGCTAAACAGGCCCAGCTATCTTGGCCTTTCCTCATAAGGGAGATGCTTCAGTCCTCTCATCTTTGTAGCCCTCTGATGGATCCTCTCCAACAGGTCCCTGTCTCTCTGGAACTGGGGAGCCCAGAGCTGGACACAGCACTCCAGATGGGGACTCACCAGGGCAGAGCAGAGGGGGAGGATCACCTCCCTCGACCTGCTGGACACTCTCCTTCTAATGCACCCCAGGATCTCATTGGCCTTCTGGGCCACCAGGGCACACTGCTGGCTCATGGGCAACTTGCTGTCCACCAGAACTCCCAAGTCCTTCTCCACAGAGCTGCCTTCCAGCAGGTCAGCCCCAGGCCTGTCCTGGTGCAGGACCCCAGACTTACCTCTATTGAACTTAATCAGTTCCTCTCCACCCAGCTCTCCAGCATGTCCAGGTCTCGCTGAATGGCAGTTCAGCCTTCTGGTGTACCAGCCACTCCCCCCAGTTTTGTATCATCAGCAAACTGGCCGAGGGTGCCTCTGTCCCTTCATCCAGGTCACTAATGAATAAGCTGAACGGTACTGGATCCAGAACTGACCCCTGCAGAACACCACTAGCCACAGGCCTCCAGCTAGACTCTGCAGCACTGGTCAAAACCCTCTGACCTCTGACCTTCAGCCAGATCTCAATCCATCTCACCTTTTATGCAATTTTCAGCTTTTGATACAAAACTTTAGCATTCCTAAAAGTTTTCTTGACATTTACAGGGCTGCTGGTCTACTCAGTAGGGTGTAATAATTCATTTTCTTTGCTGACTTGCCAGTAATCTCATGATTTCCCCATCAGCATCTGCACATCAACACTGAAACATACCTTTATGGTCTGTTAAAATTCCTAACAGGGCCCAAAATGATTACAGTCTTTCCTCTCTCAGTTTTGTTTTGCAGTCAAATATGCGATGCCAAGCAATGAATAGAAGAGCCACTATGTTTTCCAGAAATTTTTTATTGTGCATTCCTCAGCAACTTATGTTTGCCTGTTGGCACCATCATAGTTGCATAGCACATCCCTCGTGACTGCGTTTCTCAGGTCAAACACCACTCTTACCTCCTCGCACATCCACATGGCACCACTGGATACTCCTTCCTGCTTGGCACATACATGCCTGACTCAGCTTTGTTTGCTTCTTAATTACATTTTCTTCCTTGCTGTGAGTCTTACTAGCTCCCTGTCCATATGCTTCATATACCACATGCTGGATTATAATGTAATGGGCCTACTTCTTTCTATAAGAAAACTACTCTTTTCAGAGATGCTGCAGGCACAGGGAGCACTCCAGACAAATACAGTACAGCGTGTCTTCTTAGTGCCTCCTCCAAAGTCTTCTGTAACTTGTGTTCTTCCCAAGCTCTTTGCAAACTGCTCCTGCCTTTTTCCTGCCTATACCTTCAATGAGTAACAGCATAATGACAATGGATTTTTCTTGGCAGTAATAATTCTGAACTGGTGATGCTAAGTGATTTCTCACTGTATGTGACTAGAAATAGATTATTTTTCCCCCACACACATAATTTTGAGAGTGGAGACATTATTGCTTTTCACTGAGATTCTCACAAGCTATTTGGCTTGGGCTATGTGGCTAACTGTTTAATCAGTGGATTAATCTGAACAAGGAGAGAAAGCTTCTAGCTCTCATGTGAGAGCTTTTCTTAAAGGAATTACTATCTTTACATCCATTTTACAAGCAGGATGCAAGAGAAGAGCCGCAAACAGAACAGATTTCATCTGTTTGATCAACAAGGAACATGGGTAAGATTTGTGTTGCTCACATTAGATTTTGCAGTACCTGCTCTGCCACAGAAGCAGGAACTGTGTCACCTCACTGTTCAGTGGAAGTACTATGGTAAAAATCCACGTTTTGAGAGCTGCACTGCAGCCATCTGCCCCCCAGATAAAAACATTTATTTAAGTGTGGTGGTTTTGTTCAAAGAACAGTGTCCACTTTTGATCAGCAACAGGGACTTCTGTCTGAGTTCAGCATTTGAACCTATCTTGGCAATCAGCTTTGAGATTACAAATGTTTTTCCATGTAAATCAGAGCTAGACTGTGGTGGTTTTTTCCTGACATTTTCCTCATTTGCTCCCATTTTTAAAAACCACTGATATTTAGACAGACTGCACGTCAGCCAGAGCTGTGTGCCATGGACAGAAATGATGACAGGAAAGAAATAGATTGGTCCCAAGGCACTGAGTCAAAATTAAAAGCCACTTTATTTAATAAAAAACATACAGATGACAAATAAAATCATCAAAGTATTAAAATGAGAACTAGAAAGGGTAATAAAAAAGCAAATACAAAACTGTACATGAAACTGATAATCCCATCCTTTCCAAGCATACCTACAAGTCTCACGCATATCCAGGTCCTCACAGTCCTGGTAAGACTTGCTCAAATATTGCTGGAAATTCCTACCTTCTCTCTGTGGCTCCATTTCTAGCCTCAGATGATGGTTTCTCTACTGGTAGGTATCCTTAGTTGTGGCTCAACTTCTTGCTATGCAGCTTCCCTAGTTAAAAACAGATGCAATTTATCAGCCGAGCAGCTTCACCTCAACAGTAGGTACAGCTGATAAGCAGAACAAGCAGACCCTGATGCTCCTAGTGCAGCCCTGAGCTGTATAGCCACCCACTTCATCCAGCTCTGCTCTGCAGGAGGGCTGCCCTCCCTTGCATGCCTTTAGACCTTTAAGTATGCAGGGTGGATGTAATACCGCTATGACTGGGAAAGCTATACATTTGCATGGCAATGGAGGAGCTATATGTTCTCATGGCGCATACTTCTCATACAAGCCCACCATCCCTCAGCAGCCAGGTCTTTGCAGACAAGCACAGAGCCTCAGAAAAAGCACAGCTCGACCAGTGCTATCCCAAGCACCGACAGCAGCACTGAGTGCTGTAGTTGTCTGAAACACCATCACGCAAAGACAGGTTGTGGGATGTCAGTCAATAGTTAAAAACCCCTCTCCATAGTGAAATGGGACAGAAAGAGGAAAACAGGGAGCAGAAGTTATGAAAAGGTTAATGCAGTTTCTCTGGTTTCTATCTCAGATAGCCTCATAGCAGGACTAATAATAAAGGAAGTCATAGCTACGTTAATCATGAAAAACTAAAATTTATCAAAACTTCTAGGTAAACGTGTACATAGAAAAACAAAATTCATGTGCCTTTCTCAGCTCAGACTCCTGAGGACCTACTTTATAGACACACTTTACCACAAAGACTCTGTGGCAGTTCAGTAATACATACACCACTGAAGTCAGATGACAACACAAATGGCTGGCAAAGGGCTTAATTCAATTTCTGACAAAACTGATGGAAGCAACACAATGCCTAATCCTCACACACACACACTACCCCATTGTTTTTTTCTTCTGTATCCTTCCCTGGCAGATTCTTTGCTTCTGTCTTTTACAGGGATGCAATCTGCTTCTTTTTAGGTTTTTTCTTTCCTCTGCTCACTTCCACATTTCATACCCTCTTTTTTTTTTTTCTCCCTTACTATTTCTCTCCCTTTTCCTACCTGATGCGTTTACATACACACACACAACCAGACATTCAAGAGTCCTTTTGACATTTCCTTTTCTTCACTCTCATCCCTTGTTTTTCCTACCGGATGACCAAGCCAAAAATGCCACAAGAACAGCTTGTTCTTGTAAAATGTAAATACCACAAAAGCAGCCACAGTCATCGTATTTTCACCAAGAAAGACTCAGAAGAAGGGTTTTTTTTCCACTAACCACAGAGATTTCTGCTCCCTTAAAATTCACAGTGCTTTCCCTCTTGCTCCTCTGTTATTTAAAGTAGGACAGCTGCTCCTTGGCTGGCTGAAGGCAAGTTTCAGGAGTACGATTCCCAGATGCATAGGGCCATGGCACAAGTGCAGGTCTGCACTCTGTTTTATCACCAAATGAGGACAAAAAACAGTGATCCATCAAAAGTTCACCTAATCACACTAAGTATCTCACAAGCATGGAACAAGACAGCACCTTTCGCAAAGCATTTATAATCTGAATTAATCCGAGTAGAAGACAAGGCACACAATGGATACGGATAGAAAGGGGCTGTCAAAGGGAGCAGTGAGAAACTATTTGTCATTTTGATGGGACCCAGGTTTGACACATCTGCACTATAAACAGCATTAGAGAGACTGGACGTTAAACTCCCTGACAAAATGACTTTTTCTGAGATAGTTCCTATTTTTTATAGAACGCACAGAAACATTAACAAAGAAGAAAATCATCCATTTAATTCTTTCCTTGGGAGATTAGGTTCTTCTTCTACCTCTTCACCCAGGGACGTCCTTTAATTTCTGATGGCAAAACCTGCAGACCTTGTACCCGTGGGACACAGATGAGCAAAATGTAGTTGAGTGCATGTATGTCTTCAAGATTTGTCTTTAATATGAGAGAGATATTTGTTGATGCCTTTCTCTTTTAGAGTACACTTTTTTAGTCATATTTTCAAATCTGTTGCCCACATCCTACATTTGGGCAACTATATTCCAGTTCTGACATGTAGGTGAACAGATATACATGTTTGGCACCTCTGTTTATAGCACAAAATCTACAGTTTAGGTTACCTCTCAAATAGATCTAGCTGTCCAGTCCTCCAAACAAACATGCAATGAGACAACCGAAACCAGGACACAACCTCATGATCTGGCACAGCCCTCTGAAAGTAGCATCCCATTAAAACATGGAAATCTAGTTTGTGAAATGCACTCCTTCGTGTTGTCTGGGAGCACAATAGACTTTATACTGGGTCCATTACGATAAGCTTTCAAACTTAAATATTTGTCGTTAGGAAGTCATGAAATTTTCCTCAGAATTGTTCCCAGACTGGAGTGACTCCATTTGCATGTCCAGACACACGTCAAGTCAGAATCATACAATTAGGGAACAATTTACGTTGCAAGGGACCACTGGGGGCCACCAGGTCTATATCCCATGGAAAGCAGAGCCCACTTTGAAGTTAGAGCCTAAAAGCTGATGTGCAAGTAGTACAGGAAGCTACAAGACAGAGACTGTTGTGGAAAAGTATCACTGCTGCTGGATATAACCAGAAGGAGGTTGAACAGCAATGGATGGCAAAGGCAGCAAAGAGTTAGAGGCAAAAGTGCGCGGAGATGGCAGCATACTCATTTTCCTACAAACCAGATGTTTGTCCTCTCCAGCACCAGAAGTGAAGCTGCCTGAAAGCACTTCTGATGTCAACACTTCTCTAATTTTGCCAGAAAACACTGGTAGGCTGTAATATCAGGCAGAAGAGGAAGGAGGAAGAAGCGGAAGTACTGAAAAGAGACTTATTCCCTGAATTTCCATTTCAGTCGATGAGGACTAAGAAGCATGGTAAACACCACATGCATTGGAGCTTTATCTGCCACTCACACGTCAGTTGCTAAGGGGTATTGGAGGCTTTTGGGGTTGTCTGTGGTTTGATTCCATCATTCTGGGATGGAAGGAGGTGATGCAACCCTGGCACCCAGGGTAGAAAAAAGCAGGAGGATGGGCATTTGCGAAGTCACACTGAACAGGCCTTGGCATCCAGTCCTAGAGGCTTATATATTCCAGAAACATCCTGACCCTGGAGCCAAGTACACTTGGGGTTTAATTCTGTAATCTCACTCATAGATGTTAAATCTGGCCACTGCGCTGCCAGTGACTCTCAGAACTTGCCTCTGCTCTTTCCCAAGCCCAAAGTCACAGACAAAAGGAAAGAGAAGACCTACCCATCGTACCAGGACCTTCATCTCCTCCTGCCTAGCTGTAAGATGAGCACTGAGCAAGGAGGGGAAGGAGGCATCTTTCTCTCTGGCGGTAGCCCTGAATGACTTCTCCAGGAGGTAAGAACTTGCAGAAGGCAGTCATGCTGGGATGTCCGTTCCCACTCCCTGAAGGTTAGACCTTCTGTCACATCAAGACTACCTCCAGCAGGAGCCAAAACAACATTACATGTAGTGAAATAATTGATGCTCAGCATAAAGCAGAGTGCTGCTGTGCCAGGAGAGCTCTAATCAGACCATTCTGCTACTGGCTTTGGAATTAATCATTCAGTTGACTGGAAAGGACTAAATTAAAAGGTGCTTTTTACAGCTCTTTCTAAAAGCTGCTCATGTAGGAAACAGCATGATACTAGGGAGGAAGGAGACCAAGCTGTGGGAAGGAAGAGTGTGAATCAGGCAGCAGAAAATCATTCTACGCATGTGGCTGAAAAAAAAATATCTAGCTGCTGAGGGAAGTATTCTGTAAATTCTTGTTTTTAAAGAGAAGACATTTTTTCTAAATTAGAACATGGTCTTCATATTATTACCAAGCATGCATCTCATAAAAAAAAAAAAGTTTTGAGTTTCAAAGTATTTCTTCAGGAGAGATCAAAATGCTCCAGGAAGAAAGGGGAGTAGATAAAACAGTTCAGAGAAGCCTCTGAACCTCAGTTCCAGTTATGTTTTGTGTCAGCAAATAATTTGCTTAAACTGCAGACTGTCACAAACAGAGAGCAAGTAAATGATTTATACTGTATGTAAAACTTGAAAAGCATCACTCAAGTCCTCTGTTTTCTATTAATGTAAATACATAAATTTCACAGGTGGCTTCTGTCTGAAGAATCTATGGCATCCTTTACTCTGTGTGTTCTGCAAGTGAAGAATACAGGATACTAGTTATGAAGCACAGTAACAACATAAAAATGGGAAATGGTGCAAGGGCAATAAAGGAAATGTAATGTTTTCAGAGTGAACTCAGGCTGTCATAACACCGCAGTTCGGGTTACAGAGAGATATGCATCTTAAGCAAGAACAAAAAGCTTCTTCATAATTCTGTGCATGAACTTAATCACAAAATGTGAGAGAAAAAGACTGAATAAATGGAACTTTTCAAACTTAAGGGGAAAAAACCTTCAAAAGCTATTTATTAAACCTTGCAGAAGCGATATTTGGAAATATTTCTTCTTGTCATGGTTGGCTTTTTTTTTTTGTGTCCTAGCTACCAAAATTTCCATACTTGGGTATCTCCTACCATAACGTCCCAGATGAGGGTGGTTTTTAAATCATATACAAAAAGAAGTTGTTATTATTAATCACAAGCTGACTGATATTTACCAACAAAAATGAGTTCGTTCTTCAGTTCTCTTGGCTACTTTCTTTGGACACGCTTCAGGGAACAGCTGGCTGCAAGCTGAGCTGCCAAGTCATTTTGGTCATGTCTGAATTTTGGATTTCACCTCTTACTCTTTCCCTCTAACTGCTTCTATTTCAGTCCTGGGAAAGTGGAATGAAACAAGAGCTTGAAACTGTACTTTCAGTACTCCACTTTTTAGCCATCTGTGAAACATTTCCTCTTTTAAGTTCCTGTATCGGCCCTCTCACTCCAGGTCACAATATTATTGAAGACTTAACTTTATCTACAGAGATATACCCTTACTGTTATCCACCTGGGAACTCAAAGGAGAGCTTAAAACTTATGGCTTCCTCAATTTCTGGATCTACATTTGACCCAAGAACTGGGTATTCCCACCCACAACGGCATGGCAGGAGGGCAGAGCAGCACGGATGCCGAGGTGTCATGCTGCCGGGTGGGGCTGGCCCTTAATGGCACTTAAACTCTTTGCTCAACAGTGTGGTCAGGAGAGAAGGGACACCCTTGTCAACTCCAGAGGTTTCCAGCTGCGACTCTGAAAATGGCTATATAGCTTCAAGCAGCAATTACACCCAAGCGCAAGGACGCAGCATGTCTACACGCAGAAGAAAGGAAAGGCTGGGCACTATCTCTGCTCTCTGCTTGGAGCCTCGTTCTTTGTTTCTTGAACCTAGCATAAGGTCTTTCGCCATGAGAGATGAGTTAGTTATATGCAACCACCAGTTGCATGCAAAAAGGAGCCAACATTGGCTCTTGCTGCTTGTAATCTCCTTTCTAAAATGGAAATGCTTGGATTAAAGTGTGTTCCATGGTGCTTTGATGCCTACAAATCCATGTCTATGTAGAAACGTTTATTTGGCAAATGGAAAAAACAAACAAACAAACAAAAACAAAAAAAAACCCAAAAAACAAACCAGGTAAAAAATGTCCTTTTCTGAGTTTTTGACAAAGTCATGCAAAAGCTTTTTCCAGCTCAACATCAAGTCAGGAGTAAAAGATAAAACAGGTTCAGAGGAGGGGAAAAGAAAAGATTAGATAACTGATATTCAGCTTCCCATTTTTCTCCACAGTCACAAAGCAAGAGCAAGCTTAATTTTTCTGAAAGACAGGAAAAGATGTAAGGTAGTTTGGCAGGTCAAGAATTAATGGTTTTGACAGTGTGGTTTGACACACTAGAAGATACCTTGGAGTTTTCTGACACAGTGGTAGTTTTCTGTGTGTGATAGATATATTCATGGTTAAATACACACACACTGTATGTATGGATATAACAGCATAAAATTCTAATACCGGGTACATAAATAATCGTGTGTGATTGCACTGAAGAAGAAGAAGAAAATAGAGGTCACATAACGTAGATAACTATTGTCTATCTGCATACATGCTGAGAAAAAATCATGCCACATACCAGGGCACTTTACCTTCCACTTACTAGGAACCTTGTGGTGGTTTCATTTGCTCATCGTATTCTTATGTACCCAGATTTTAACTTCACTCATGCGCTTTCAGTTTGGCTGGAGAACACCACAGAAGTGAGAGCAAAGCAAAGTGAAAAGGGGGTGAAGCTGACACTACGTAAAGCTGTCTGACAAATCTCCCAGAATACTGCAAACATACCAAGCGCCCGAGGCATCCCCATCCCCACGGAGTCACATGTGCTACAGTATCAACTGCTCTGAATTCAGCCCCATGTACGTAAGAATCACTACACGTTCTTCCATATCAGCACAGCTTTTCAGTGTTGGAAAACACAACAGCATTCAGTTGTGATTGTAAGAAGCCTACATAACTGAACTTCACTTTTGTGACTTCCAACAAAGTTGGAAACTTTGCCTTTGAAAGAGCTAATTTTTAACTCATTCTAAGAAATTACTATAAAAATGGAAAGGAGAATTCATGCCTTTTCCTCTTTAATGTTGCAGAACAGACAGTAGATATGGAAAGTAGGGACCAGAGTTTATTCTTCCTTCTCTAGTCTTTGGATTACTCCTGATTCCCTTATACTGGGGAAATCCTCAGCTGATGCTGCTAGTGCTTTCACTGGGCGCCGGGTGAGAAGTAAGACTGTAGCACAGCAACCATCAGTAATCCTGGCCTTTACCTGGAGGGGCAAGTGAAAACTGCTCCACTGTCCTTTACAACACAAAGACATGCAAGAAGAAAAAGCTGCATGCACTCAGCTCAAAAGAGAGGAGACAAAACAGGAATGCTGTGTTTCCACAAACAGAGACACGCTGTTAGCATTCAGAGAGGGCTACGGGGCTTTGTAAAAGTGTTCTAGCTTCCTTGCTAAGGAGAACACGTTATGCATCTTCCATAAAAGTGTATAAATCTGTTTCAGCCACTCTTCTTTTCTGGGAGCTTTCCAGATCTCAGTGTGTCCACTGAGAGTAATGACAATGTAAATGACTTTGTACAAAAAGAGCTAAAGTTTGTTTCAGTTAGTTTGCACTGTTTTGTGTATGCAGTCTTACAGTTCTCTGACTGAAATCTTTCACTCTTTAGCAGGAGGGGGAAACTTGGCTGAGGCCAAAAATGCAAGAAAAGAACCCAGTTGATGAACCAGTGAATTCACTTGTGAATAAAATGTAATTTGATTTATTAGGTTTCATTCTCATAGAAGACAAAGAGATAGGAATCAAATCACTTTTGATTTGATTGGTGTGCGCTGTGAGTACCAGGCTAAATGCAATGATTTTTCAGAGCTAAATTTTTGGTATGAAAATGTGATGCAGGCAAGTTTAGCACCAGCTGTGCATATAAAAAGTGTAGAGTGAACAACGATTTGACTACTACATTTCCCTAATAATGAAAACAATCATAATATTAGCACTGAAATCACTGGCTTCTTCTTTTTCCTTTTCAGTTTTGTGTTTTATTTAAAAGTAGATTCAATAATGCTCAACCTACTTCAGCAAAGCAGGTTGGGGTAGAGAGAGGCTCAGCTTACAAACTAAGTCAGTGAAGAGTATTCTTGGTCCAGATGACAACACACGAGACACATCTAAATGCAGTCCTGCTACTCAGATGGAAGCCTTGGAGTGTGCTTTAACCACCCAGCAAGGGCACTGTAGTCATGGCAACACGAAACTTAGTGCAGGATACAAAATCTGCCCCAGACCTTGGGTGAATGCCAGGGTGGAATTTTACCCATGCTTAATTTTATCCTGCTACGTCCAGATCCTAAACCAGATTACACCTGCCTCGGTTCTGTGCAGGTTTTTGACTGCCACATGCATCCATTTCTTATGATGTATGTCCAGTTCTCAAAGGGAAAAGAAAGATGTGCAGCTGCTGTGATGCTCCCTGCATGTGTGCAGGGAGCCCTTGCTTTGCAGGATGCTCAGCAGTATCTTGTCACCCAATTGTCACTGCTCCAGCATGGTAGGTATAAGTGAGGGTGCTTCACAGGCTGTCAGCAAGCATACAAATTTCTTCATGAGCTGCAAGTGGCCTGTGCAGCCTGCATCATGTTTGCCTTTTTCCAAAAATTCTGTCATGGATTAATGGAGCCACTTACTTGAAGGACTAAAGAAACAGTGAAAAATATATGGAGTTTAAAACAAGCAACTTTTGTGAGGGAATCCTGGCAACTTGTCTGTGTAGAGAAAAAAGAAAATTTCCTTTTGAGCAACAAACCAACACATAACCTTCTAGTAGTACCTGCTATGGTGTAACCACTAAGATGCATTTTTTCAGATACACTTGTCAAGTGTAGGAGTCAGGCAGAAATGTTTCAAGAATATCTTTCCTAACACCACTGAAAACAGAATTTGTCACCTTGCAGCAAGCACAGAGTAACACTGTCATATTTCAAATTGCTCAGTGAGGCTAGCACTTGGGGTTTCCTTTGGGGTCAGAGCTGAGACCTCAGTTCCCCTGGGTGTCAGACCATGAAATAGTATCTGTCCTAGGCTCATAGAGCTGTTTCAAGCAGAAATACCTAACACTGTTTCTTTAATATCACCCTTGCCCACAGTCTAGCTGATGCTCATGTGCCTATTGGCCCACTGGCAGTTGCCAGTGGCTTGTGGAGAATTTGTATAACAAATATTGAAGCATAAGATGTACATAAAGTAAAAAAAAAAAAAAAAAAAAAATCTTTCAAAGATTTTTAAGAGGTCTCCAGGAGGAGAGGGACCATGAAAAGTTGCGTTATTCAGCTGAACAGGAAAATTAAAACTCAAGTACCCAGCCCACTGTGCGCCAAGCCTGAAATGCCAAGAGAGCTCATTCAGACATATTAAAAAAATGCATGACTGATATTTCATTCTATTTGAATAGTAGAGCAGCAGAGAATAAAAAGCCAGTATTTGTGCTTTTGTCAGAGACTCAGGAGGAGCCCAACACTGCTTTTTCATTATGCTGATTTTATTCCATCTGAATACAGAATAGACTTTGCACAGGTTTGCAAGAATTTTTTTTTGCTGTGTTAAATGCAATGTGTCCTGGGAATTTTGCATAAGCCTGTATTAAAGAGATTCAGAAGAAAAAGAAAAATAATGCCTCACCCTTCTTCCTGCCCTCCCACTAATGGCCACACTTCTGGTATTCCTAGGATAACGCAAATGTATAATATACTTTCATAGAAAAATGACAATTGGTAAAAAACTTTGCAAAAAACTCCATAGTCATTTCTTTGCTGGCAGCAACACATTCATCTATAGCAGTGATGGTGGAAGTGTTTTCAGATCGCATGGGGATTTCTGGATGGGAAGTAATGTTTATTCAAAGTGCAAGTAATTATATACAACAGCAATATAAAATTGGATTACATTTTTTCCAAGTGTAATCAAAGCCAAAAGAAGTACCCTTGAAGGATTTAGGAGCTGCTAAGATTGTAGTGGGAATTAGATTTGTTCTTCAACCTTTTGTTCCACAGATTATCCGAAGGGTAACAGAGCTCACCAGACAATTTTGAGCTTCTGTGAAAATGATTGCCATCTCCTTTCTATGCTGCCTTGCTAAATACTGTAAAGAGAAGCTTAATGATTTAATATACTGAACTTGTCAAGCTGTATCAGAAACACAGAGAAGACCAGCTGTAAAAATCTTCATTAAAGATAGGGAAGAGAAATTACTGCCTGTAACACGGCTTTGGTGCTCATTGCTCAATTAGAGAATAAAGGTGTACTTAAAAACCACATCAAGCCAGAAAATTATAAGGCATGTATTTCTCTTTTGCTGTTCAAGGGGCTTACCTGGGGAGGAGAGGCTAAATCCATGCCTGAAAAAGGAAGCAGTATAACATGAATGTCTTGAAGAGACCATTCCTGCTGATGCAAAAGATTTCCATCTTTCATGCATGATCAACCCAACAAAAATGTTTGACAGTCACGTTCCACAAATTAATGCGTAGTCTGGTGTACACTGGACAAGGCAGAGGCAAAACAGTTGAGATTCTCAAAAGCTTTTTCACTAAGCATGTCAAGTTATCCCAGATCTGATTTGATGTAAAACATAAGGATTTAGTTACAGTTTTAGTCTGGAAGATAGATATCCTAATATCTGCAAATTTGCATGTTATATCATTGATTATATAGCACCATTCACATGAAAAATGTACTTATTACAAACATCCTTTGGTAACCATCATTAAATAATTGCAACCATCAAAGCCCACAAGACCTCTTGTGTCAAAAATGTAAGTTTTTAAAACTGGAATTGCTTTCAAAAATAGTATATCTTCAGGGAAAATATTAGGAAGCATCTATGCAAAAGCTCCTCTGGCCCTACTGAAAAAGAAGAAGCATGTCTGTCTGATGAGTTCTGACAGATGCTCTAGGTTTATAGAAGTTCCTCTTTTTATTAGTCCAGGAAGCAAACAAAAACTTTCACAGTATTATGTTTGGCCCAACACTGCAGCTGAAAAAAATAATGATAATAAGTACACAATTTCTCATTTAGATTTCCAAACTTTTTGCTATTACAAGATTTTCACGTAGCTTTTTTTTTTCCCAATCTATCATCCATTAGTAACAAGATCTGAAACTAAGAAATACGGATTCTATGTGGGCTCCAGGGATATGAGGGTATGATACAGCAGCATTTAGGTAAAGAAGATTCTCCAGAGTTTCTTCAGTTTACCAGGTTCCAAGGGTAATCTGCTCTCCCTGTTGAATTATTCTGTGCTGTTGACTGGTTAAATTAATTTATTTATATACTAATATTTATGTAGCTGACTTTGTTGTTACCAGGTGTCAGCTGTTAGCTTCTGCAGAGACCCTTATGTTAAACTCATACGAATTTGGGCAGCGGTCAAACTTTGTGGCACTGTGCGTACTTTCCCCTAAACCCTGGGTTTCCCCCAAAACTTGCTTCAGAGGTACACTATGCTCTTTGGCATTTCACAGTAGACATGACATCCAGCATCCAATTGATGGATACTGCAACGGACGCACAGCATGCAATTGATTTCTCAGATGTCCCAGCAGTGCTGTTGGGGCTTTTCACATCCACTGAGAAACTGCTGATGGGAACTCTCATCTAGGGGGAAATGATGGAGTTTAATGCATGTGGGAGCTTGGCCACAGCACTAGGAGACTGAGCAGGACAGCTGGCCAACTTTTTATTGTGGAGCAGGTGTCCAATTGATGCTGCAGTGAATGACAAAGGTGTACAGAATGGAGACTGAAAAATCTTGTTTATTTTAGATACAGAGCAGAAGGCCAGGTCAGATCTTGTTTGATCACTGGTGATTCAGTCTTGCTAAGCAAGAAAGTGTTCAGAAATAGGCAATGGAACATTTCACATGACACATCGGCCACTGGGATCCAAAGCACATGAGGTGTCATGAAAAACAGGGAGATGCCGCTGACCTGTAGTGCTGTGAAATGAGTTGTGCTCCTATTTGATGTATGTCACTTTTACCAACTTCTGCAACAGACTAGACAAGCCTCCCTGATCCTCTGAGGCAGAGCACTCTGGATCAGGACAGAGTTCACTGCAAAAGGGCTACTGCTTCTGCCTGCACCGGTTCTGGGGAATAAACAAGCCATCATTAATCTGTCACTATTTATAAGCAATATATTCAGAGAAAACATATTAAAAGGAGAAGACAATTTTGAACACATCAGTTTAACATCAGAAAAGGCAGAACAGTTTGTCAGAAGACATGCTTAGAGAAGCAGTAAATTTAGGTAAGAATCAAATACAAATCTACAAAGGGGACTTAAAAGTTCTGAGTCTTTTTGTGGACATAGCAGAGAAATGCCTGAAGGGACAGCAAGGAATTATTATAAAAGCAAAGATGAAGATAAAAAATCCTATAACTAATATCAACAGTTAATTTATAAGTGGTACTTGAAACATGAGAAAGTCTGAGAGCATAAAAGATGGCAATTGATGCTGTTATGACAGCAAATGGCTGGTCAGCTTAAGGAAGCTACCGGCACTGTCACAAACTGAAGAACCATAACAGTAGAAAGCTCCAGCATCGATCAACGATGTAAGAGGATGATGATGATTACAGAACTGCTACATATCATGACCACAAGCCACAGCTGAAAGTGAGGGGTTGCACCGGTGCTGTTGCCTGGTGAAAGCACAGAACCTCTCTGCCTCAAAGTGCCTTGGCTGCACTGAAAGCAGAACCAGATGTAATGTCTCTTTGTAAGATGCCGTATTTTCTTTGCCCACTGTAGTCATTCAGGTCTGCTGGTCAACATGTAGAGAGGACCCCTTCCAGTGAGCATGAGAGCCTACCTCAGCTGCAGCTGAGCAGAAGGACAATCCCTGCTGGATCTTACGCAAGCTGCAGGGGCTCCTGAAGTACTGAATAAACTTTTGCATACCTATTTTCATAAATCCTACGAGTTACAACCGGATTTATAAAAGTAGTACAGTCCTAAAGAGAATTCTGAGAATGCCTTTACACTACCATTCAAGAAAAGCACCATACTAAATCACCACCGATTTTTCATCTTCTTCTAACAAAAAAATTCTAGTCTTACAAGCTGTTCCATGAAATACTGACTTTCAACAGGTTATTTTACTTTCAAAGCAGCTAAGAGTAATCCTGTGGCTTGTTGTGCCTTCTTTGGTCATTGCTTTCAGTTGTGAAAATAGATTGGTGGTTTTCCATAGAAATGTTTCACTTTAAAAAAAAATCAAATAACAGAATTAAATTAATAATAGTAACATCTGAAATAACAGCTAATAGCATTTCTGCAAGAAAGATCTCAACAAAATAGAGCTACACTTTTCACGTGGATTCTGCAGAAAACACTAGCTAATAAGCAAAATTGTCTAATGATGAGTTCTGTGCTTCAGGATTTAAGATATTTATAAAGGACATTTAATACACCAAATACAACCAAATCTTTACAAAAATAAAAACAATAGGAATGGTATAGTTCAGGAATTTTTGAGGGTAAGGAAATTCTATGGTATTGAATGTGTCTTTACATTATTTAAAATATCTCATAAAATATTTTAAAATTAAAATAGTTTTACATGACCTCTAAAACTTCCCACATTTCTTACAGATGGAGGCACCGATATAAATACATGGGCAATGCAATCTCACATGCTTTAATGTGGTCCCTGGCCTGCCTTCCTAGCAGCAACACAGACATAGCTAGAAGAGATTTAAGACTGCAGACATGCCCCACATAGCATAAAGACTAAAATTCTATCATAGATACAACTTTGTGGTTAGAAAAAATCAAATAAACTTGTGTTCCTCTAGGATGGAGGGGGAAGTGAAGGCTTCTGGAAGGCAGTCTCAGTTGCTATTTTCCAAAACAGCCATGTCTTTAATACAGTAACTTTTCTAAAGGAGCACAAAGCGTCTTTGGTTCTAAAATACAAAAATAATGCCAGAAAATAGACCCTAAAACTACTGTGTACATCATAAATCACGATAATCCCAAATCACAAAGGTAAGTGTTCTGCTTTTCTCCTTTTACTCCCATGCCTTTCTGAAGTATTTTGATAAAAATTGACAGACATGTTGTCTGCTGACTTTACAACAGACAAAAAGAATTGACTGAGTGCTAAACCTATCCTGAATTGCACTTAATGCAACCAAATTTGATTTTTTTTTCTGCTTTTGCTTTGCTAGATTTCATTGATAAAGCTTTACACAGTAGAACCCAAAATGTAATCTGAAAGTCAAATGAATATAATTATGAAGTATATCTATAGATCATTCAACTATAGAATTGCATAATAACTTTTTAAAAGTTTAGATCAAGAAATACATTTCCAAAATTATCTAATGGCTTTCTGTTATAAAATCTCTATTTACCCTTGAACTTACCAAACATTTTATCATACCACATGCACGTTACTAAGTCCCAAGATGCTCTTTAGTGAGACTGACTTGCTAAATTGAGTCAATTTTGTTTAGACCAAAGGGAAGTGCTCTGCACCATCTAAGCCAGAGCTTCCATCTTAGGGAAGATGGTGACATTGTGCACCATTCTGTACTAATTATGTGCAAGCCAAGTTGCATCAAATTGCAGTTGCAATCCCAGACTACTGCAATGTGAGTCTTGGAAATCCTTAATGGAAAAATTCACTCATCAAGGAAACAAATAGCTATTATGTAAGTATGAAATAACAGTACTAACAGCGACTACTCATCTCTTCTCAGAAGGGGTGCAAGTCAAATGTAAAAACATTTAGCTGCAAAGCAAAGAACTCATATACAGCATGACAAAACATTTCCCAGCAGCTCATCAGCTCTGGTTCTTTAGCTGATGGTAAACATATGGAGGAAACTAAACTTCAAGATAAATTAAGCCTGAAGATTGAAAAGCTATGAGGGATAATGTGTATTTAAATAAAAACATTTCCAAGAGCTTGAAGTATAACTTGGATGACATTTCCTGTCACTGCGGTGGATTTCTAAGTCAAAAGCCTCCCTTGAAAACCCTCCTGCCTAGACTGCCCTGCCTGAAGTGCCCCCATTTTTAGGGTATCCTGGTGAGTGCCCCAGGATACTACCATGGATTCTCTTGGTCACCCAGTGTAGGCTTAGAAACTCTTTCCATAACTGTACCTGGGGATGCTTTCTTGTACTGTGTACATCCAACTAACCCACTGAATCAGCATGGGACAGGGAAACCCATGGGATGCAGAGGACTGTTAACTTTAACCACTACACCTGGGTCTGGCAGGTGATGCAAGGTAAACCAGAGCTCCCCCCACAGACTCAGACAGCTGCCCCAAAACTTTGAGAAAATGCACACTGTCAGGAGCTGTGGTCTCCCCACAAGTAGCTTGGATCCAAGTGTCACCTCTAAAGTGGGAACTTCTATGGATGCCTTTCTCCTATCCACCTTGTAGCATCCTCTACACCGGCACAACAGCGAAGGGGGAGTGCAAGGTGGCCCAGTTCCCCTCCATGGACTTCAATTGTGACACTATGGCCTTTTTTTTATGCAATGAGCTGGGAGACAGGACACATGTCACCATGGTCACAGGCTTTATCCCAGTGAGAGCCAAGGTCCTGAAAAGGTTTCCCACACAAAGCACAGACAAGCTGTGGACAAAAAATAGGATCCCATAACTCTCCTAGAGAAAGCATGGAGATTGGTATTGGCACCTAAACTGACAACCACAAAAGAACCTGAACAATTTCCTTACCAAGGGTGACTCACCATCAAATGGGACAGTCCTGTCATGTCCAGAGATAAGGACCGAGTGAGACAAACAACATGAACAAAAGCCTTTTTAGTCCACTGAATGCAAAGCATCCTGTAGCTTTGGGCCCTAAACTAAGCAAAACCTTACCCATGAAGGCTATTTTCCAAGTTATTCTTCAGGTCTAAAGAAAAGGTTGACTTCCTTGCCACATCTCTTCATGGAAAATTACAAAATACACAGATACTGCTGCAGAGCATTAGATCTGTTCCTGCTTTCCTTTCTATGTCCCTGCGAAAGGATATGGGTGCTTGGTCCTGCACACCCCTCTGGGCATAGCTGCCTGCTTCAGCTGGCATTGGAGGAGGTCTTGGGAGTCACTCATTTTAGCAAAGCAGAATGGGTTTGAGAGGGACTTGGTAGAGACATCACATCAACCATCAAGAGCCTCTCTGAGGGCCAGCACAGGTGGGAAGAAGAGATACATCCACCTTATTCCTCTTCTAAGACAATTGTCGTTCCTTTTAATCACTGCAATCTGGCAGGCTGCAATACTCTCCTAAGATTATCACAGCCACTTTGAACCAGAAACACCACACGAAGGTCATAATGAAATCTGCAAGGGCATCTGATGGGTCCCAGGGATGAGCATTTTACAGCGTGGATGTGGTCGGGTTACTGAAGTGCTGGGTCGCCCCAACGGTGTCCCACTTGGTCTGCAGTCTCAAGAGTCACTGTCTGGAGAAATTAGCTTGTCAGGATGGAGGCAGCCCTGCACGAGACAGGTGAAATCTCCATTTCCCTGTTTTCTCGTTCTCTGTTCATGTTTGTGTCTACCACTGTTTTATCTTTTTTAACTCCAGTACCCATAAAGAAGAACTCCATTGCAGTCAACTGGAATATAATATTTTAAAGAAGGTGCCAGCAAAGAATCAGGACTAGAGGTCCAAAGTCTGCATTACTTGCTACTCTTGGTGTTGACTCATTCTTTAATCCCTCAGCATGAGGCTTTAAATACATCAGGAACCTCAAAAGCCAAACTAATGAATTATTATTTTAATACAACTTAACCAAAATTCCATTGATTGTTCTAAAGAATGCAAAAGAAATTCATATAAAAAGCCAGGTTTTACCAAAACACAAACACCTCTAACCAGTTGAATTTCTACAGCGTCTTTGCTTTTAATTAGATTCTGTGCTATTTGTTTGCCTGCATTTCAGGCATCACTGGGCTATAGCTAGTGAATGAAAAATTAAGCTGCCTTCTCTAATACTCAAACCTCTTCCCCAAATGAATGGTTCGGAAGTGATGGAACATGTACTGACTTCAAAATAATATAAAAATTACTTCAGTCATGAGGGTGCATCCATTTCATAGGGCCTGTATTTCTATCCCAAGCCAAGTACAACCTGAAGAGCTCATTATATTCCAAATTCAGACATACATGCAGGCATAAGCCCCAGCTTTCTAATCAGCCTTATGAAGAACTTGTGTTAGCAACAGAGCATGTTAAGCATTCTTCACAAATAATGACAGTTGAGATTAAAACCTGGGCTATCTATTTCTTTGCTTTTTTTTTTTCCTTGCTTAATCTTATCAGTTCAGTTTCATATTAAAAGTTAGTGGTGAAGGAACTTTACTTATCTAGAGCTGCATTCTCTCTTAAGTTGGGGTTTTGTTTCTTTTTTCTTTCATGAGACTTCTGCTATTATAGCTATATATTATATTGTGAAGCTGGGATATTTTTCTTCTCATTGAAGTCTCCCTTATTTAATTTATCGAACACTGCTAAATCATCTGAACTGAAAATGATCTGTAAATTAGTTTTGCAGGACAGTATTGGCCTTTAGAAAAACCAAATTGCTGTAGGTTACAATATTTTTCAAGAGAGCATTACATAATGCATTTAATGCAGTCTTCAACTTAAACCTTTATTTAAATTTTATCAATTGAATACAATGTCATACTGCAAATATAGGGCACACTTTATTTCAGGAAGCACATATAAACTTGTTTGGTTGGGTTTTTTTAAAGACCTGTCTAATACAAGTTTTTGGTTTTCTAGTTATAACAATTCTTATGGTTATAACCAAACAGACAATTCTTTTCTTAAACAAGGAAGTAAATACCTACATATCACAGATACTCATATATTTTCATACTCTCATTTTAACACACGTATGCGCCAAAAGAACTCACATCTCATTTACACTGGATTTATTCCAGACAAAATAGTGCATGTCTTCTTGCTTTGTTTTGTTAACTCTCCAGTGTTTGGGGCTTAATCATATCCCCTTTTCATTTCAAATATTTTCACATTACAGCCCCTAAAGACAGACTGAGAGCTGGGATCTCATAACATAAGCATCAAACGTGTGTGAACTGACTTCTATGTTTCAAAATCACAGAGCTAGAAAGGATTACAGGTAGTCATTAGGCCATGCCTGGCCCTACACTTAAATCAAGTATATCTCAGTTTTCTTGACACACATTGGTCTAAACTGCTCTGCGATGCCTCCATTTTAGGGATACAACCTCACCAGTATTCCACCAATTCTTTCCTATCCTTATAAATAAGCACGTTTTCTCAGTTACTAATTGGAATCTTCTATAATTTTGTTATTCCTTTTCCTATTCACTCTGAAAATAAGGGACAAATTACTTCTTTGCAACAACTTCAAATCATCTTCTTTGCAACACTCTTTCACATATCTGACCACCGTCTTCATAGCCCTCCTCTCTTAGTGCTTAAATAAATTCTTCAACCTCTCAATGCAGGTCATATTTTGTATATTTGTGATCACTCTTTTAATCCTTTTAATCCTTTTCTCCAAACTTGTCAGTTGCTTTTATTTAAATGCAGTGCCCCAAACTTGGATACTGTTCTGTAACCATGATAACAAACAGAGGAAAAGTAGTATTTTATTTCTTACATACTATATTCCCTAAATATACAAAAATTACTTTTGCTTTTTTCCATTTGTGTCTTCTGCTCACCTTGTGATCCAATGCAACCTCCATCTCCTTTTCTGAAGTACTGCTATTTAACTAGACATTCCTTTCCCATATATGCCTATCTGATTACTCATGCCCAAGAATAATACATTACACTTGTTCCTGTTCAATTTCATCTTACTATTTTCAAGCTACTTAGTCAATTCTTCAAGGTCAATTTGAATTCTCTGTTCTTTTCATGCCACCCAGCTCCATGTTACCTGAAAACTGAATGGGCATATTCTTCAGATCATTAAGGAAAAAACTGAACACAGGCTGAGAAATGTCTCTGGGGAGCCATATTAGACACATGCTTTCCTCCTTGTTGCAAACGGTTGATCATTATTTCACGGCTTGTGAAACCTACCCAACCCTTCTGTATCCACACTGTGTCAGTGCTTTATAGAACCATAGCATAGCATGGTTTGTGTTGAAAGAAGATTTTCCAGCCAAACTCCCAAACATAGATCATATTTTCCCAATTTCTTATAAAGGACAATACAGAAAGCCCCACTGAAGTCAAGACAATTGGCATTTATGTTCTCAAATCCTGTTGTCCTGCTGTAGGAGAAATCACACAGATTTGATAATTTTGTATTGGCTGCTACTCACATCGTTGTTGTCTTCCAATGCTAATAAATACTTTGTTTAGTCAGTTGTTCAAACATTTTCTGAGAGCAGAAATTAAGCTAGTGGCTGAATTATACCCCAATCTTCCTTTCTCCTTATTCAAAGACAGACACTGACATTCCCTTCATGGACCTTTCAAGTCATTTCCTGTCTATCACATGCTTTCAAGTACAACAGTACTATCTAATAATTCATCATAAAATTATTTCATGTATTAATTAGGAAACTCCTAATCCCTTGCTGACTTGAAAAACTCTAATGTCTAAATGGTTCCTTTACTATTCAGTTTTGAAGACTTTACTTTTATCACCGCTATGAATTACAATACCCCTCAATTGCAATTGATCATTCTTTTAAGGACTGAGGCAGAAACATTCTTACAAAATTTGTCCTTCTGAGCATCACTCAGCAATAGTTTTTCCTCTCCACTGAACAGACAACCAATTCACCCTATCCTTTCCCTTCCGTTACAATTGCATTTCTAAATTGATTGATATCTCTTGGCAGATGCATCTTGTTTCGAGCTTTGTTTTTTAAAAATTTTGTTCCTACATGTTCATGTTATATTTATCACTCGTCCTCAGTAGCCTGACCTAGTTTCTGCTTCCAGCTTGATTCTTTCTTGTCTCTAAGGTTCATGCACAGTTCATGCTTTAATCAAGCTGATCTCTTACTGCATTTTCTGTTTTCTTCACAGTAGGATAGTATATAGTTGTGGATGGATACTATGTTATTGTGTGTATTATTTCTATGATGCTAACCTTTTAAGAGCGTTTTCCTTTACATGAGATCTTGTTTACCCAGTCTCTAAATTTACTGAAAGCTACCTTCTATCACTCAGCTGCTATTCCTCCTTCTTGTCCTGAATGATCACGAATCTTTCTTCTAAAGGCCATTCTTAAATGGACCTTCCAGCCTCAAATTCTCATCCATTCTTCACAATTGTCAACGAATATAAAAGAATGTCTCCTTTGCTTTCTTTACCTCTGGAATCAGAAACGTTTTTCTTGATGCAATTCAAAGGTTTCCTGAGCAATCTGCTAATATTTATTTCCCAGCAGATATTCCTCATTATCCCCAGTTACTTTTGTGCCAAATATAAAAGTCCTTGTGACATACTGTGTAATATTTTCCCCCCTCAGTTCTTTTCTGTTTCTGCTACAAACCTTGGGGGGGGGGGGGGGGGGGGGGGGGGGGGAAGATGGAATTTCAAGCTGTATCTTGCATTCAAAGACTGAGTTTTGGGAAAATTTATATCTAGCACATGTTTTGCTTGATAGGCGTACAAAGGTCAGCTTCAAAATAGCTTCAGTCATTGACAACACAACCCAAAGCACGTGAGGTCTTGCAAGTAAGGGCATCTCATATGCTATTGATATAGCATATGGCATTAGGACTGAATATGTCAGTGAGCAAGTCTAGATAGCCCATGTGCTTGTCCACAGTCAGTCTGGGGTTTGCCTACAGGATCCAAATGCTGGAAATCAGTGGATCTAGGCTGCTTGGTTGCTCATGTATGTCCTGTTTAAACTCTTGATAATCTTACTGAGTCCCATGGAAGGGGGAGACCTGCTACAGTAAAAGCAAGCCTTTTTGAACACAAATGGTCCTTCCCCAGGAAACAAAGGGCACTTCTTAATACAAAAATCCCAAAATGTAAATCTAGGTAATTTTGCCAGCTTGAGTGCTATGAGCAGAAAGAACAATTAAAAAAAAAAAGTAATTCTAAGACACTAAATATAAACTATTTTATTTAAACAAGGGGTTTTTTTAATAGTTCATAAACAACCTAAGAATAAAATAGTAATCTTATAAGAATATATTTGTCTTGTACCAGCATGCAGGCCAAATGTCCATAGCAGAAGCAGATGTGGAACTTGTCATTAAAGTCAAATAAATACTCATCCAACATAATACAAATGATAAAATCTAAAGCTTGCAAGCTGAAGGTAGATTCTGAGCAGATTTCTTTCATGCAGTGACACAAACAGGATACATGATGTAACGTTGTGTTTCCATGAGGCATAAGGGTTTTAATAGCATGAATTTGAAATTACCCCATTGCAAGCTTACCAAGGAGCCACAGATAAAGTGCCAATGGACAAAGTATTTCAAGGGAAGTCAATAATACCTCTCAAGCAGAACACAATGATGAAAAGGGGGTTTTTTCTTACTATATATGTAGCACAAGTGGGTCAGAGCCTTGTAACAGGAGAAGGCTTATTCTCTACCAGATGATACATAGGGCTTGGGATCATATCTTAACATTTCAGCTTTTATTCTAAAAACAAATGTTTAGGCATGCTGAATATAAAAAAAAGGTTTAAAAATGTATCTTTATTTCTGTCTGCATCTGTAATGACCTGGAATTAACAGATATGAAAAGCACAAATTGGCCCATATATCATGAGGTCTTTATTTTCAAGAATAGTAAATCAGTCTTTTTGACCTTCAACTTATAAGTTTTACATACATTAAGAAGATTTCTAATTTCTAACTACCTTTAGGGGCAGAAAACTTAAAAGAATATAACCACCTGCACCATAAAGCTTGGAGGCCTCACCAGCATACTCTTTAGGATAAACACTCCCTGCAGGAAACAGAACAATGGCAAGGCTGCAAGAGATCAGCTAGTGTTTTCTAGAAACTACTTAAACCAGCTCGACAGTAAATAACTGGTACATGCACTTGTTTCAGTAATGTAAACATTAGCTTAGTGCTAAAATAATAGAGCGCTCCCGCCTAAAATGGCTCCTTCTGTACAGAACAGAGAGAAAACTCTCCTTGCAGGTGCCAGTGGGAATTTATAAGAACTTTGCAGTTAAGTTAGCTTAGACTTAACTAAGTTAGCTAAACATGTGTTCCATCAGTAAGAACCTTCTTCCTTTAATTGCACTAATACCTTGTGCGGTGCATCATTCTTCAGTTTCAAAGACTATATATGAACTTTAAACTGCTGGGTCACAAACCCTTGGTGTCCCTGTCATTGATTTATGATATTCTAAGGGCCACATTGCAGGGTTAGGGTTTATCAGAATGATTACTGAGGGGCTGAAAGATTTATAAAGACTATCTTCATTGCATGTGCGAGAAGAGTGCACTGTGAGAATGCAGTGGAACTTACAAAGCCACTTATATGTTATTGGAATGAGGGTGGCTTTTCCTTACGGAGCAGCCCCTGGTTCTATTGTCAGGGGAAGTAACGGCTGTGAAATTGTTGTCCTTACATCAGATAGGTAATAAGTCCTTCATTACTGTTTATGAGGCCTCTCCTTTTCCCTTTGTCACACAGAATAAGTACTGGTTAGACCTTTTAGTCTCTTTCATGAAGCTGAGTTTAATCATGAGCGCAGAACACTCCTTTATTTTGAGCCATTATTAAATGGCTCTGAAAGTGCTGAAAAGTGGTGTTATCACACAATATATGATTTGAAACACCTGTAGCATGTCCAGCTCCTTGCTGTTGTTGTAAAGCTCCCAGAATTGTACCCTAACTCTTGAGACTAGATTCCTTCAGCTACCGTACTTCTCTTGCACTGATGAGAAAAGTTCTCATCCCTACTGACAGTCCTAAGCACCTGAGTAACCTTTCCTTTTCTTGAGTTATGGCTTAAACATAATACAATACATTTATTTAATGCCCACTAAAAAACTTAATGCTCCCCAAACACATTTCCAGTATCATAGATAATGCAAGCATTCTGTACACAGGTAGCACACACAGTACAGAATGAAGAAATATTTTAACACTGTCCAGGGATGGTTAACCTCAGGTAATGTATCATTGCAAAATCTTGCTGTCTGGCTATTATTAAAAATGATAGCATCAAGCATTTTCTTCCATTCTTTCTGACTATTGTATGCTGTTCTCAGAGTTTTATCTCTGATGCACATGAGAAAGATTTGATCTTATACCCTCCAGCATTACCCAACTGCTTGGTGCCTGATCTGGTCTTATAGCCTGAAAAGAATGAAATTTTGAAACAATTATAAGATATGTTGGAAATGCCAAGGAGATTTTAGTACAGATGGTCAAAAGTATGTGATAAATATAATTTGTCATACCACATACAGATACAAAAATAAAGGAGCTATCTCATATGAAAAGAATTCTGCCTTTGTTTTATTTGATATTTGTGGATTAGGTTGTGTCTAATGGTTAAGTATACCTGTTGGATTAGTCTCCCTGTCCTGGTTTCAACTGGGATATGTTTTCTTCTTAATAGCTGGTACAGTGCTGTGTTTTGCATTTAGTACAAGAATAATGTTGATAACACACTGATGCTTTAGTTGTTGCTAAGTAGCGCTTACTCTCAGTCAAGGACTTTCCAGTTCCCCATGGCTCTGCCAGTGAGCAGGTGCACAAAAAGCTGGGAGGGAGCAGAGCCAAGACAGCTGGCCAAAACTAGCCAAAGGGATATTCCATACCATAGAACAGCATGCTCAGTGTATAAACTGGGGGAGCTGGCTGAGGGTTGTTGATCACTGCTCGGGGACTGGCTGGGCATCAGTCAGCAGGTGGTGAGCAACTGTGTTGTGCATCGCTTATTTTTTTTTCTTGGGTTTTATTCCTCTTCACCACAATTATTTTTGTTGTTATTACTATTATTATTTTCTACTTTATTTCAATTATTAAACTTTTTATCTGAAATCATGACTTTTACCTTTTTCCAATTTGCTTGTCCCACCAGGGGGGGTTGTGGGGAGTGAGCAACTGTCTGTGTGGTACTTAGTCACTGGCTAGGGTTAAACTATGACACTTTCTCAAGTAAGTAAATCAGCAATAGAGAGAAGAAGGTGCTTCTGAAGTTGTCCAAAAAGAGCTTCAATTCACCAAAACTAAGCACTTAGTTATTGACATTGATGATTTAAAAAAAATATTTTAGTTGGAGCGGATCTCCCTCTGGAGAGGGAAAGGGGGATCCTCTACCCTCTGGGAGGGGGTGCCTTCAAAAGCACTCATCCTTTCTTGTAGAGCTAGGAAGGGAATTTATTTCCTAGTTTTTAAATATTTATTTATGTATCCATCTATTTATTTATTTATTTATCTATGCATACAGAGAGACACTGGGGGAATCACCAGGCACCTAGGATGAAGACACATGTGCTGGAGCTAGATAAGTGGGTTTCCACCCTCTATCCTTCCTTTGGGAAAGCAGAACTGGGGAGAAATTTTTAAGAGAAAATAAAAACAACAAGCTAGAACCATTGTGGAAGTAAATAATGTTCCATTGCTTTATTTCTAAACTATGTTATCACTAGTGATATCTGTAGGAAAGCAGAAATGAAGGTAAAAGAAATTTGTTTCCAGTGTTGGAGACTGATAGATTAGTTCCCTATTAAAGATAATGGTATTGATATATTCTTTATATGAGGGTTTGCAAAACTCATTTCTTCTCCCATCTCCATGTAAAAGAACGTCCTAAACTTTTCCTATTAAGTCCCCAAAGCTTTGTATTTACTGTTATAATACCAAAAAAATGAAGAAGACTAATATGTTAGTCAGACTAGCGTACACAAGCAAAGGAAGAGCTGACAAACAACCACTGTGCCTTGAGGCAGTTTCTGTAGTGGAAAAAAAACGCTTGGTCTGAACTCAACTATATAGACATAATGCCAAAAAATGAAGTAACTCCTGGCTTTAAAGCCCCTGAAGTCACTAGAAAACTTCCTCGGATTTCAGATGGCATTAATTTATTTTCCAGTGATTCTTAGTGAGTAAACCACTGAACTGACATTAAGGAAATGTGGTTGGTTTCCTGTTCCTGACACAGATTACCTACAGGTCCCTGGATCAGTCACAATGCAGTACTATAAAAGATGGAATTATTTTTTTAGTACATACATACCAATACTGGAACATTAGGCTGGAGGATAGCAATGATACCACTTCTAAGGCTGACAGTGGAGAGGTCATAAGTGAAAGCATACCTGTAATACATGAAGGATGTGTATAAATTAGTGACATCTAAGAGAAGAAATAAATGTCTCCCAGACGACAAAAAGAAGTTGTTGACCCTCTTGCACCATCTATGAAACAATTCAAATACCTGACCTCTGCCTGAAAGTACCTATGAAAAGAAAATAATGCAGAATGCAACAGGAGTTTCTGACCAAATTTTGACCTGAAAGAATGGTACATATTTTTATCCATGTTATACATAAACTAAGTTGTTTGCTTAATAAGTTTAAACTTATTAAATAAGTTAAAATTATTTAAATGTTCTATAAGAGTCTAAAACATTTATCTGACATATGGTAGATTGGACCAGCTAATTCTCAGTATTTATCCCGTAATATATGGAGTGTGTGTGTTTTAAATCTCTCCATGTCCTCATTAGAAACTATATACTCTGGAGCCAAGGGAACACTACATTAATGACACAAAGTCCTCTGCACGATAAAGATTAAGCGCTATGGGTGTAACTAATCTTTCAGGCATCTCTAGGGGGAAATTATTGCTACTCCTTACAGGGTGCAGCTATGTGGCAGCCAACAGAGCACTAGAGAGCAAGCCCAAGCACCCTTGACCACCCACACAGCTTACCCCTCACCTCATTCCCTGGGTCTGCTTGGGACCTTTCCAACTCACATTCAGACACACCAGGCACAGCAGGAGCTGGTTCCACACTGTATAGATGCAACTCAGTCTGTACCTGGCCCTTTTTTATTCAGCTATATAGACATTGCCTCTTCATCAGTTGAATCAGTCTGTAGGTGAAATGAATCCTACGTTATAAGTAAAACCACCAATTTGGGCATGAATTCATTGAAACACATGGGTATAAACGGAAACATATGAAATTTTGTCTGAGCATAACACTTTTTTTACTGTGAGGGTGGTTGAAAACTGCAATAAGCTGCCCAGAAAGGTTGGAGAGCCTCCATCCTTGGAGATATTCAAAAGCCATCTGGACATGGTCCTGGACAACCAGTTTTAGGTGACCTTGCTTTGAGCATGGGGTTGGAGCAGATGGTCTCCAAAGGTGTCTGCCAACTTCAACCATTCTGTCATTCTGCAAATCTCTTAACCAGTGACTCCAATCCTAGACCAGTTGTTGTGATGCAAGCAGCATTAACAAAATTACATGGCTATATGGAGGGCTAGTTCTGCAGTGAGCGTGCTCATTTGTGTGCGAAGGCAGAGACTATATGAGGAGAGAGCTGCTACCACTCTGGGTAGGAGGTGATTATTACATCAGTTTGGTTCTCCTTATCTGCAGCCTTTCAAGTTCCTTATAAGCAGGGTTAAATACTACCTTTGTTTTTCAGATAGGCCCAGTCAAAGCCCCTGGGGTCCTCATGATGCTAATTTTGCTTGGGAGACTCACCTCAGGATTCCCTTGTAACCCCTGAAGAGACAGTAGAGACTGAAAGCAAGAGCCTAAGGGAAGGTGCTCCGTGTCACCCTGACAGTGACTGTTTTACTGTACTGACAACAGAGGAAACAAGGAAAAGTAACTTCCCTAGCTTAAAATAAATTTCTGAAGGCAGAAGAGGAAATGAGGGGAAACGCCAAAAGCTACACATCCATAGTCAACACAAAAGTCATCGGCAGTACTGAGAATAAGTCCTTGTTCATGGACCTTGTAGCTCTAGAAATTGAGATGGCTGGATTTGCCAACAGCAAAAGCCATAATCATCTCTGAGAGTAACTAAATTGAGGGTGGAAATTTCCCTTCCAGGCTTCTAGACCATCTGAGAAAAACAGCTTCTTGCATAAAAAGACAGGCACTCATTGAGAAGCTCTGTCACACCCTGGTTTGCTGTGCTAGCCTAGACTTGGAGGTTGTGCAAAGGGGGCCCTTCTGGTGTCAGAAGAACTTGTTAGAGCCTGTAAATTTCTCATAATCCTATTTGTTGTTCTCAGCACTTCCTACTTCTCATGTCCTTCCTTTTCTGCAGGAACAAATTTAACTTGTCTTTTGAAATCTCATTACCACAAGATTGCTCCTTCCTGTGTCAGCCAGACTTTGCTGGTTGATAAAGAGAGGAAAAAAAAAATATTAATGAAAAGTAGGATTATTAAGCTGGAAGTTGTTTATACACAGACTGGTATTCCCAAGTTAGAGCATGCGCTGCAAGTTCCTCAGCTTCTGTTCTGCCATCAGGCTCTGTATGTGCTGAGTGCCCAGATTTTTTGTCTAGTAAGAGATCAGATATGGTCTTGTAGGTGACAGAATGCATTGTGAGCAAAAGGAAGCAGTGAGGAGGCACACATAAAACTGTAGCAGTGCTAATGTAGTAGAGCAAGCAAAAGAAGCTTAACAGCACATGCATCATAGTGTGTAGACAGCTCAGCTTCACTCCAGCAGAAAGCTATTCTGGTTAATTCATTCAATCATTTTGCTGTTACTTTGTCATGCCAGCTCCTAATAACAGAAAGGCTCAAGGTACTTTTTTACATCTGTGACAGAAGATACTGAAAATAAGTGCAACAGCAAGGGACCCTTCAGGAAGGAATCCTGCTAGCTGACATTCCAGAAATTCCCTCTTGTTAAGTCTAAGCAAAGATACCAGCTATAGTGAAAGTAGTTATCTGACATGTATTATGTGAGACATATGTGTGACATGGAAGGAAAACAGAGGGTTCCTCAAGCTCAAGTGTTTTCTAAGGAAGGGACTGTCATGCATAACTGATGATATTTTTCTGCAGCTAGCTTGTCTGCCTTAGTTTGCTGTTCTTCCTGTACACTGGGAATGAAATGCAAGGAGGCTGATAATGGGAACATGAAATCAAACAATATAAAACAACTTGGATCCTCAAAAGAATTATGTAGGAAATGAAATGCTTGGTTCTTTCCGGCATGACACAGCTTAGTATTTATAAGGCTAAAAGCTGGTTCCAGGGAGAACTGGAGATGAATATGCTTTCAACAATCTAAGGATTATGCTCAGACTGGCTGAAACCCACAAGAAGTCAGAGATCATGATGTGAGAAAGGCAGTCTGCTTTTCTAAGTAGAAGTGGGAGTTAGCTGTGCTGGGGAGAACTCACAGAGAGGAGAAACATGCACACAGAATTTCTCAGATTTTGGGGGTTTGGGGGGGCTAGATATATAAAGAAACTGTATTCTACTGATGGACAGAAAAATTAGGCCTATTCATGTACCAAAAGTTGCGATGTCAAAAACTGAAACAAAGAGCATCCTTTGCATTATGTAGATTCGAATTTATGATTATAAACACATTCAATTCAGTCAAATAGTTGTTTCCCAGAGAAATGAGAATATTATGCCTACAGTATCCATAGATTGTAGTCATCTTTGTTGATTGGAAATCAATAGGACCTTACATGCATACTTAACCTCCTGTGGCTTTACAATTTCAACAGGAAATTTGACAACCAACAATTTATGGTTTGGTATTATGCTGATGTGTGCTGTGAAAGATGGAAATATCTGATCTGTGAGATTCTTCAGGGCTTGCCTTTTATAAAACCCTTGCATCAAGAAAGATAACATTCAAAATGTGATAGTGGCTAATTAGATATGTGCCAGTGAAAATAAATTACATGCATAAAGAAGTACTGAGACAGAACATCTATTGGGTGGTAGCAAAAGCAAGTAACATCTTAGCTCATCCTGTATCCATTAAAACTGTAGTGAGAAATATTCTTCAGAAGAGGTCATGTGCATTACTCCAGCCCTAAGCGAAAGATTAATCTTTTCAATAAATCATCCTGAAGTTAATTATTTCCAACCGACTTAAAAGATCCATGCTGAAGCAGCAGTTTTAAATTGCATTTTAAGTGATTCATTGCTTTATACAGTCATTAAATGTACATATGATCAGGTTTTTAGGTCATCAAAATGTTAATCTGTAAAGGTTTATGAGTTTAATAGAAGGTCTATAGGGGGTGGACACTTGTCAGTTTGCCCAGACTATTAAAATGCCCAAAACTGGGCTTCACCAAATATTTAACAGTCATCAGTTCAGGATCTGTTATGTTAATTGCATTCTGCAGCAATTTTGTATTTATTTGTTACTGCAGAACAAATATGGAGCAGGGCCAGCTACAGATTTCAAAAGTCTTTTTTCCAGAAAATTGCTTTTCAGAGTGAATATAAAAATTTTATCCTTTAAATGAATAGCTGTGAATGATTACTCTGGGCTTGTCTACTTTTCAGAACTTTTTATAATGTCAGGCAATCTCTCTTAACAGGGAAATCTCTTCATATTTTTCAGATTCCCAAGAAACAGAATATGCAATCAACAGACTAAGTGACCTTTTTACTTAACTACTGGACAGTAAGGGTCAAAGCCGGGGCAGGGGAGGGTTAAAAACTACCTTTTGGACAAGTCTAAATCTTGCACCATTTAAAAAAGGAACAAAAATACCAACTTGCAGTGCACGAACCTGGGGTTTAAAGTGCAAATGTTCCTGAAGAACAGTCTAGTCTTACATGCTTCCCTAGTACCTCCTAATGGATATTCTGGACAACACAGTAAATAGACCTTTGGTCTGATCCAGTTCAGCTTCCCACTTCCAGACCCTAAACTGCAGGAAGGTGTATGAAGGAATCAATGTAGCTACATTTATGAGCTCTACAAGCTACAAAGAGAACAGAAGAAACCATACTGAAGACAAAAATAGCGGAAGACTGATCAGAGGCTGGGAATGACCTGGAGTCACCAACCAAGGCAAGGGCTCTTTACTCTAGGAAAGTGATGACTGAAGGGACAATATGACAAAGGGCTAAAAAAAGTCATGGCAGGGAGAAGGTGAATGAGGAATCGTTATTCTATTCCTATACAAGAGCTAGTCATCATGAAATAAAATTATGTGGCAGGTTGAAAGCAAAAAGGGGAATGAAGCTTCTTAGCATGATATACCTAAACCTTGGAATTCACTGCTGCTAGATGTTGGAGATATCAAAAGTTCTCAGGTGTTTGAAAAGTAACTACATAAAGTCATGGACTAGAAATCCACCAAGCGTCATTAGATACAAAGACATCATTTCTGGTTTAGAATCTAGGAATGGGAGCAGGAAATACATTACGTTTGCTTTACATTTATGTGCCTTTGCATTCTTCCTTTACTTCTCCATTTCTTCCCTAAACTTCCCTATTGATCACTTCCAGAAAGACACTACTGAGCTAGATGAACCTTTTACCTGACCTAGCATACTTGTTCTGAGCCAGAAACCCCTCGCTCTACTCATGTTTCTTCCCATTTGCTTTCCCCCTGAATTGTGTATACAATTGAACAGTTAAGTACTTAAGATTTCAGAAGGTAAAAAGGGCAGTATGCCCTTCCCTGTCACAACACATTTGCAAGTTTCTCCTCAGCTGTTAGGTTTCAGCTGTAAAAAAAAAAAAAAAAAAAAAAAAAAACAAAACAAAACAAAAAAAAAAACCAAAAAAACCAACCTAGAAAATTGTAAAAGATGCGGTCAGATGAAAAATTGAAAGGTGTCAGTGGCTGCTTTAATCTTTCAATAAAATATATCCAAGCAAAAATCCTGGATATCTTTAACCAAGGGCTAGCTATGGTCATGTAAACTCTATGGTCCCTCTTAGTCCCATGGCTCCTAATTAGGTCATTGCCAGCCTTGCCTACTTCTAGCCCAGTGGAAGCTCAGCCTCAGTTGGGATCATCCTTCACTTTGCCAAGCCCTGCAATATGTGTGGGTAAAACTTGCTCTGGGGTACAGAGCTCTGACATGCATTATTCAGCAGCAGTAAGGCCCAAGGGACCCTGCTGGAAATGCTAGCCTTACTAATACTGTCAAGAGTGAAAGGGAAAGCAATTATGCTAACCCTAATCTCCCACAAAAATCACTGGGTAGTGACAATGAAAGGAAACAGAACTGTGAGAATGAAAATATCCCAGAAAGTCAAGCTCTTTGTCTACCTATACAACAAGAGTGTTCTGCTGTGATAAAGTCAGAGTAAGTTCTGATTTTATATAAAACCACTAAATGGTTATATACTGTAAAGGTTTACTAAGAAATAATTGTGTTAGTGTTCTTCCTGGTTACGCACTCGTATCTTATAATGAAAAAATAGATGATAATGTCTTTGCTGTACTACATTGTTCTAAAACTGAGAGTTAGGTTGTGTTTCATTTTAAGCATTTTCAAAAAATACAGATAATTACAGCTTTTGCTAACAACACTGAGGCAAATGTGAATTCACTGGTGGGCTTTTAAGCCTTATCTCAGCATGTCTGATATAGGAACAAACATTAAAAGTACTCTGGTATTTTTTGCCAATGCTTTCCTGCATAAATTCTGTTAAAAACATAGATTCTTCTGGTCTTCCATGCAGAAAGCATAATGAGAATAAATCTAATATTAAAATGACTTCTTGAGATGTCAAAGATTTAATTAGAAATATCAACTACCTGTATTTTTCTTACTTACTTGCAGTTGGTCGTAACAATCTGCAGAGAATATATGCGAACTAAGTCATCCCTATTATTTTCATTCCTGGGTTATGATACAATTTGGCACAGAATTTTAGCTCAGTTGCAAAAAGTAATGCTGGGCCGTACACACTCAGATTGATATATGATCCCAGCAGATGTATGGGATTTTGTAACTTTTTTTGATGAGTAAAGGAAAACTGCATACATTATGGAAATGAGAATTTAGTGAGATAAAGGACAGGTCCAGTTCCTTTTCAGCTACTACACAGAGATATTCTGCCATATCAGACAAGAACAATTTCTAAAGAAGTAGACCTTTCTGAGCTGGAGAAAAGGTAGATGAAATAGAAGAGATAAAAATAAAAATTGCAGCAAAATATTTTCTCTAAAGGAAGATATTTTTTTTCTCTCACATAAACACTTGAATAATGACTCTGCAATTCTCCAAACTGGAAATTTGCAAAAAGCTCTTTAGCGTGGTTTTCAGTAGTATAAAGAGCAAAAGCTCTTCAGGGTTTCAATTACATCTTTGCAACAGCTGTAAAAAAATGTAAACATGCAGATTGTTCCAATATATGAAAACACCTTCATTTGCTGCCTATTTGTCATAAAGGGAATAAAGTATCAGTGACGAACCCCTCCAAACCAGGAAAAATATTGTGCTATCAGGTAGCTGCAGCTTTGCTGTGTGAGCTAATTATTCATGTAGAGACATTTTCTAAATGTGTCACTTAAGACATAATGGCTTCTAATTCTATAAAGCCATTTGCCTAGAGCAGTAGCTGCTATTGCTCTACCTTAGCAACAACCCCAGTGCATCCTCAACTACTTCAGCTGAACAAAGACACTCAGCTTTCATGTGCCACTCTTACACGATTTTCATGCTAACACTATTAAAAAATTTACCTAGAAAATTTACCACCTCCTTCCAGAAAATACAACCAATGCCCCTAACTCTCTTAGTTTCTTATTCCACCACAGTTTGCTGTATTTCAAAAACAAATTTAACCGATGGCTGGTTACTAACTGAGGGCTCAGACCAATTTTTGCGGCAGTCAGGTAGAGAATTGCCCTTTAGTCTGGACCCAGTGAAGTACCGTGTAAATATAAACAAAATAAGATATATCAAACTTTAGATTCTCTAGTAAAACGATAGAAAGAATATGAAGAACTAAGTCTTGTCTATTGTTTCTCTCCCATATGTGTAGTGATTGGCTCCCTGGAAAGCAAGAGTCTGGACTGGTCCTCAGTGTGGCCACGAATATGCCAGCTGAGTGCTGGGCAGTGGCAAAGAAAGCACTAGAAAAAGCACAGACCCTTTGACCCAGAACCAGCATTCTCATGTTCTTAATGCGTTTGAGGCTTGTTAGCCATTGTGGTTGTAGGTATTGTAACATGGGTCACCAGTCAATAGTCATAACACTGGTGGATTTACCAGCGCTTTCTTCATATGCTTCACATATAGAACATTTAACCTTGGAATGGCTAAATTATAACATTATTAGGTTTATATTAACTTATCCTACCTGTCCTGGTAGCAACATTCTCAATAGAAACAGGCCAGAACTAACATCCGCTATAAAAACATGCCTGGTTTCCAGGCCGGTTCAGTTTTGCGACTCCAGCATACCTCTCTGTTTTTCATTCTTATACCCTGGTGTACCTTAATACTTTATAAGCATGCATTATTCCAGGAAGTCTTTGGAATCTGCTTTTCACAAAAGCAACCTTCTGTAAGCTCAGGCCTAAACTCCACTGAAGCTAAAGTGGATTTTAAATCTACGCTTCAGAATAAACAAGTCTGCACACATTTCCTACATGTGGATGAACACAGGCCTAAGTTGGAGTTAAGGAAAAAAAAGATGGAGGAGTTCTGTGGCAACTCTGTCACCAGGGTGCATCTTCCTCCCCCCTGTCCCCTAACAAGAGAGAGCCTTTCAGCTCGGACCACTGCTTTGGCTGGAGGAAACGTGCCCTTGTCACCCTCACAGCAGCGGCACAGGGAGACCCGCAGAGAGAGGGTGGGACTGACTGCGGATGGCACTGGTACGGGCACAAAGCATCCCGGGACACGTCCACGCATCCTCGTGACCAAAAGCAGCTTGGCAAAGCTGCTGGAAAGCAGTGTGGCAGAAAAGGCCCTGGGCGTCCTGGTGGAAAAACCAGGAGCCAGCGCGCTGCCCGTGCCCAAAGGCGGCGAGTGAGCGTGCCCTGGGCTGCGCTGGGCAAGGCCTTGCCTGCTGTGGGAGGGAGGTGGCCCTTCCCCTCTGCTCAGGGCCAGTGACACCAGGCCTGCAGCGCTCTGCCCGGCTCTGGGCTCCCCAGTACAAGAGAGACCTGGGCATACTGGGGAGAGGCCCCCAGTGCCTCTCCCCACCCCACCTCCTGTCCCCCCTGCGACCTCCCAGTGGCTCCTCTGAGGCCACAATGACACGATGTGTTGACCTGGTGCTGGCCCAGCAGCAGCCCCGGTGCCTGCAGGGAGGCGCTGTGCCAGCACGCTGCGCTGCTGGGGAGAGCCCAGGGCCAAGCACTGCCGGCACCAGGACCCCCCTTGGCAGCCTCGCTTGAGCCTGCTGGGCGCACTCCCACGCCATTCCCGCGGAAGACTTCTCCTGGCCTCGGTAGGATGGGCCAGGTGAACTGCTGCTGCAGCTCCAGGTGAGCTCCCCCCACAGCTCGGGGACACACCAGCACAGCGGGCCCACAGCAGCTGCCTTTCTCATGCCCGGCACCATCTGCCCTGCAGGAGCGACCCTGACCCCGTGCGGCAGCAGGTGCCTGTCCCGGCATCACCTGAGCCGCTGCTCCACCAGCGTGTGCGGGTGACCCGGGGCCGTAAGACAAGCAAGAGGCACCTCCTCCTCTTCAGGGACGCCCTGGTCATTGCCAAGTCCAAGTAAGACTCACAGACCCCAGCTGCCTTTCCTCCCACGCCCTGGCCCTGGCACCAGGGCCGGGACACCCAAAGAGCAGCTCCAGGCCTTGCCCATGGCAGGCAAATGCTAAAGGGGAGGCACCAGGCTCGGCCACCTCCAGGTCACTCCCTGCTGCTCCTCTTTGCAGACGTGGCGGCACCCTGTATGTAAAGCTCTGCCTGACCCTGGCCCAGCTGCAGGTGCTGAACGGTAGCAACGGGGCAGCTGGGGATGCTAAGGAGGTCAAAGGCAAGGCCTTCAAATCCCTTGTCCTCATCTGGCCCCACGACTTCTGCATCGTCACTTTCTGGTGAGTCTCGGTGCCATGCCCCACCAAAGGCATCCTGCCCCACAGGGCTCTGTCCTGCCTCTGCGACCATCCCCATAGGGCAGGTCTGTGCCAGTGCCCACGGTGTGCAGGGGGCACTCAGGCTGTTTCTCCTCTCTGTCTGCAGCACCTGGGCGATGAAGGATCTCTGGGTCAGCATGCTCCTTTGGTAAGCCCTGCCTGGCAGTGCAGCCTGGGGGCCCACGCTCACATCACGGGGGGATGCTCTGGCGTAGCCCTATGATGCAGAAACACTGCTCCCCAGCTGGGGGGGGGGAGGTGCCCCTGCCACTGCAGGCAGCTCTTGAGTGGGCAGAGCTGGCAGAGCTGCTTTGCCAGCTGTGTTCAGCCAACACCTGCTCAGCCCTGTCCTCACCACTGCTGCTGCCCTCCGCTTGACTGCTGGGCAGTACCCAGCTGCTTCACGGCAGCTTAGGAACGCTCCCTGGGCTGGCAAGAGAGAGAAAGGGTGGCTTGGGTCTCACATAGCTCATTCTCTGCCCCTTCCCCATGCATAGCCCACCAGAAGGAGTGGGGATTGCCCAGGTGACCCAGCTGCCCTCCATCAAGCTGCTGCTGAAGGAGCTGCGTGGCTGCAATGCTGTGAGTGTCCCTCCTGGCTCTGCTCTGCCCCAGAGCCTGCTCCAGCCCAGCACCGGGCACATCACTTCTCACTTCTGCTCTTTTCCCCTTGTCCAGGCGACAATACTCAAGCACCAGGCAGAGGTGAGGATCACTTGGGGTCAAGTCTGGCTGTCCCCACGTCTCACACATGGCCAGGGGCTGATGCAGCTCACTGGGGGCCCTTTCTGCTGTGGGGCCGCTTGGTGAGCACAGCGTATTTCTTGCAGGCCACCTCTTCTGGCAACCAAGGTGGACCTGGCCACTCAGCTGGTGAGTTTGGAGAAGACGGGCATAATGGCCCTTCTCCCCTCATCTTGCAGGTGGAACTCACAGTGCACTGAGGCTGCTGCTGCCCTTCCCACAGGGCACATCCATCGTCAGTGCCCTACAGCAGGACAGAGCTGAGCCCCGGGTCCCCTCTTTCCCAAATTATGCTTCTTCTGTGTGCATGGCACTGGGGGAACAGTGCTGAGAGGGTCTGGGAGCACTCGCCTGGCGCTTCTCCTCCACGGCTCTTTGCTCTCTTTTCCCCGGCAGCAGGTGAGACCCGCAGGAGGAACAGGAGGCTGCCATGGCCCTTTTCATGCCGAGGGACCTGGACTGCTGCAGTGGCTCTCGAGCCGTCAAGCTCTGGTGGCAGGGGGCCTCTCTTTGGCCAGCCCCTGGCAGCTCTCTGCAGCCAGGACGGCACACTGCCCCAGCCCATCCAGGTAAGCAAGCCTGGCCAGGGGGTCCCCATACCACTGGCTACTGCAGAAAGGCAGTCTCCCCAGCAGAAGGATCCCGCATGGGGCTCA
Source organism: Falco punctatus (assembly GCF_963210335.1). NCBI lineage: Eukaryota > Metazoa > Chordata > Aves > Falconiformes > Falconidae > Falco > Falco punctatus. The sequence continues at coordinate 45,813,046 of NC_137581.1, forward strand.
GGGACAAAGCCGGCTCCTCCTCATGCCACTCACCTCCAGCCACTCCTCCACCCTGCCCTAGTGAAAGCAGAGCCATCCACACCATCTCCTGCCCCTGAGGAAGGTTCATCTGCCCCAGGGCCTGTCTCCAGCCAACCAACTCTCCTCCTCTGTCCCCTGCAGGACCTGCTGGCTCTCCTGCATGAGCATGGGCCATCCACGGAGGGGATCTTCGAGCTGGAGGACAGCAAGCACACCTCCCAGGAGCTCAGGGATGCCCTCAACAGTGGAGCAGAAGTCCACCTCAAAAAACAGCCTATACATCTGCTGGCCACCATCTTGAAGGTGAACCCTCCTGACCTGGAGCCCAGCAGCTCCTGGCTCTGTCAGTGCTGATGGGCACCTGCAAGGGCAGGAGCCAAAATCCAGCTGCCTGCTCGTGAGCCAGAGTGCCAGGGATGGTCAAAGCCTTACCTGGAGCCCTTGGCATTGTAGGACTTCCTCTGTAAGATTCCTTCCAAGCTCCTCGAGGAAGAGCTCTATGAGGAGTGGATGAGTGCCCTGCAGAAGACCAGCATGCAGGAGAAGCTGGCAGGACTGAAGAAGTAAGTGTGGCGAGCAGCCTGCCTGCTCTGTGGGGACTGGCAGAGGCCAGGACTGGCCCACAAGGTGACAGCCTGCCTGGAAAAGCCATGTTTTCTGCCAGCTGCCTCTTGCTGCTGTGGGGCCGGGGTTTGGGGGAAAGTGGCACAGAAAAGCATCTCTCTCCTTGGAGCACTTCCCAAAGGCATTGAGGGTTGCTCCATGAAAGGACTCTTGCCAGAAAGGCAGGGATGCAGTGGCGTGGCCTCATCTCAGTGAAGGCAGTCCTTCTGCTGTGGGGCCACCCGGCATGGCCGGGGAGCCTTCCCTTGGGTGAGACCACCCTGGCAGACCTGTCTCAACAACGTCTACTTTATCAATGTTGTGTTCCCATTCCCACAGGGTGGCCAGCAAGTTGCCTGAAGCCAGCCTCCTCCTGCTCAAGCCCTTGCTGTCCCTTCTGGAAAACATCAGCAGAAGCGCAGCCATCAACAGGATGACTGCCAGCAACCTGGCCACCTGCATAGGGCCATACCTCCTCAGCCCACCCGAGGAGCACAACTTCCCCCTGGAAGACCTGGTGCTGGAGATGATGAAGGTACGCTGTGTTTACCAGCTGGCTACAGCCTGCCGGGCCCACCCAAGCTTTGCTGTTCAGAGGCACCTGGCTGCCGCCTCTCTTGAGCAAACGCTCGTGGGGGAGCTGCTGGGCAGGGCAGCCCCACAGCTGCAGCTTTCTACGCAGAAGCGAGGGTCAGGAGTGGAAAAGGCTGTTTGACCCGCTTTCAGCCACCTAGGTGGAAACCAATGGTGGTTGCTTGTGTGCAGGTGATATATCTGGTGGAGTTCCTCATTGAGCACCACAAGGAACTCTTTGGGGAGGAGGTGGCTGGTCTGGACAATGCATCAGTCAAGGAGGTGCCAACAGCAGCGGCAGAAGCAGAAACCGCAGAGGTATGTGATCCACAAACAGCACGCCAACAAAGTCCTCCACCCTGCAAAGGTGGCACTGCTGCCACAGGGACAAGCAAGGTCCTCCACCAGCCTGCAGCTCTGCTCCAGTGTAGAGTAAGACCCGATGCAGGTTGGCCATGGCACTTTGTGCTGTGATCCAGCCAGAACTGGCACAGCTGACTGAGCAAACCCATTGAAAGGACCTGCCTTTCAGAGCTAAGGTAGCCATTGGGCAGGTAGGTCCTTGCCACCTTTTAACTTCTACATTTCCACTGCAGGTGCTTCCAGTCACTCCAGAGTGTAAACTCCTGGAGAGCTCCTCTGAGGAAGGGAGGTAAGATGAGCTAGCTTTGATTAAGAGCAGGACTGGTTCAAGTTCATCTTTACCTGTCTAACAATACTATTGAATGGAAAGTTTGGCAGGCTCTTCACAAGAAACCAGAAAGAGAAAACTAAGATGTGAAGAGCGACGGGCAGCTAGGCAGGAAGAGGATGAAGTTAGAGAGAGAGCTCTCAGGGATGGACAACTGAGGAAATCCAAGCAGGCAAGAAGAACGAGGAGCCCAGGTGTGTAGCAGACCCTGTTGTCCATCTTTCAAATGTTTTGAACAGTAGAGTATAGGAAATACTTCTGAGGTGCACTGAGATGGTCCCAGACAGGAAGCATGCACCTTCCCTTGGGAGAACGTGTCTGTCAGAAGAAAAATACCACTCCAGCATTGGCAGCTTTCATTTTGCATGTCTGTACAAGGCTGAGCAGACACCCCAGCAAGGTCACAAGACTCACAATTTTGAGCTCTTGGACCCACCACCTACAGAAAGAGGCAAAGTCCCACTTTTGTGTTCATGTCAGCTGGCAACTAGCACTGGCTGGTGCTGTCTGAATCCCAGACACAGCAAGGAGTTGTTCCAAGCAGCTGCAGACACTGAGATATTGGTGCTTCTGAAAAAGCTCACATTTCACCTGAGATAACTGAGGGAAGAAAACAAACAAACAAACAAACAAAAAAAACCCAAAAAAAACCCAACCAGTAAAAAAGAAGCATCTTTTGCCTTTGAACCTGGATTCCTAGCACAGGACAGTGAGGGATGCTGCTACTCAGGTTTTGGAAAGGACCACAGCGCAGTGCTCCAGGGGCCCCCAGCCGAGCCCCGCTGCCTGGCAAGGCGGCACTGCACAGCTCTGTCAACTCGCTGTGCCCTGAGGGTATGGCACGGGCTGAAAAGGGGCCAAAGCAGCACTGTAGTCACTGTCAGTAAGGGTTCTCTCTCCTGTGCCAGGAATGACCCCTTTTTTAAAGTGTAATTCCCAAGGAATGGGAGACAGTCATGCCTTTTCCTGTCTCCAAGGTTTCATGAGTGCTTTCTGACTCTCTCCTTTTAGGTGCTGATTATTATTTTTTTTTGCTGCTTGGATTCCCCGGATGAGCTCTGGTGCCTGGGCTTTGAGGGGCACGATGCAGCCCCAGCACCACCTTGGCGGAGGCAAGGAGAGAGGCACCAGCCATGCCCTCCTGCTCCAGCCGGCCAAGTTCAGTCCTGCCCCAACCTCAGACACCATCCCACCCCTCGCAGGAGACCTTGCGGGCTCACTCATCAGCTCTGTGAGAAAACATCCACCAGCTGGCACTTCTCCCCAGGTGAGGATCTGGCATGTGGACTTCAGGTTATACAAAGCATGTTACACATGGCGGTGTCCGTCATCTGAGAGGGACACAAGGGACATCCTGGACAGCACGTTCCATATGATTAAACCCTCCAGGCTAAGTCAACAGCATGTTAGGATATGTACCTATCTAGGATTGCTACAATGTGAGTGTATAAAGCCTGTGGGAACTGCAGGGTTATGCAGCCCTGACTTGCAGCAACATCTGAAGTGCTCTAGCAATTCCAAAGTAGCAATCCATGGAGTGAAGCACCGTTTCCATTTGGAAAGCTGTATCACACAAAAAATACAAAAGAGAGCCGATCCTAATTTGCCTTCAGATACACTGGAACTGTGTATCCAGGTGATACCCACTGACAGTCAAAACTGGCATTTTCCCTGGTAGTTCACAACTCTTGATAAGTCCATAACCTAGGATTCCAACAACCCTGTATTACTATGTCTTTTAGAAATAAATAAGTTTTAGTTATAAAATTAATATTATATTTATTACTGTATACTGTATTACTGTGTCTTTTATTTGGAAAGCTGTATCACACAAAAAATACAAAAGAGAGCCGATCCTAATTTGCCTTCAGATACATTGGAACTGTGTATCCAGGTGATACCCACTGACAGTCAAAACTGGCATTTTCCCTGGTAGTTCACAACTCTTGATAAGTCCATAACCCTGTATTACTATGTCTTTTAGAAATAAATAAGTTTTAGTTATAAAATAAATAATATTATATTTATTACTGTATACTGTATTACTGCGTCTTTTATAAATAAATATAATATACTTTGTACTTTTTTGGATACACTTTACAGCATAACCTGCAAATGTAGTGTCTTAGCTCCCTTTCCTTCCCTTAAGCCAATACAGATACAATGATACAGTTTTGGTTTAGTGGTTTTTGCCATTTAGAAAGTAGTCATTTCACATTCTTTGAGCACACACTTCTAGTAATTGCATTTGATTTTCACAGGACTAGTCTTAGAGTGACTTTTCAGCTATATTACTAAAAAAGCAGAAAGGATTACAAAAGTCATATCCCCCTACCTTGCCATCTGCATCCTGCAGTGTGCAAAATGGAAAAGAAAAAGTATATTGCCAGAGTCTACAGGTTAGGAAAGAAATGACAGAAATATATTTATGAATGCAAAAGAAGAATGGTAGCTTGTCACAACTAACTTGACACTTCTGAGTGGGTGTCAAGAAGGTGGATAATGCCAGGAAAGCTGCATTGCCTTTTTGGTACAGGAACAAACCACTGCAAATTTGAAAAATTCAAATAAGCTCCAGAAAAGTATTGGCCTGCTATGGAATACAACTACATGTCTTATGCACCTGTTAAGGTCAGGAAGGAATTCCTAAGAGAAAATGCAGACAGGCAGCAGAAAGGAGCACTGAATTACTCCACTGCATTTTTATTTACAGCTGCTCATTCCTGGCAGACCCATACTGAACCACCCTGCTCAATACACGAAGGAAGCACCCACTGCTGCTCTTTGGTCAGTGCAAAAACTTGTGTGCAGCACACAGCAGAATACCCTTTCTGATATTTCTTGCTCAAACATGACTAGCTTGCAGTTTCCATTAGGCTTAGAACTCCAGATCAGCTGCATAAAACATTCCTTTCTTGCTTCTTCTCCGGCAGATCCAGAGATCTCCTCCAGCTCTCTCTGGACTGATGCAAACACAGCCCTTTCTATCAGTCATAACTGGAGTTTCGAAAACAGCTTTTCCAAAAACTCCAGATACTTAAGTCTCTACCATTTTGATACTTGAGCCCTGCATGATGTCTAATGGGGTCGAGCTCCTTTCAGAATGAAAAATACAAGTGCCACCCACAACAGGGGAAAGAAATTGCATGGCAGACCTGCAGGTCTGGCAATGACTGTGCAGGAGTCAGCAGAGCACGGAAACTGAGGTGCAACTTTCCTAGCCGACACCTGACGTGTTTCAGAGTCAATGACATCTTTTCTTCACATGTAAAGCTTCGTTTGATACCCTCAGCAGTTCCTGCCCTAAGTAATTGAACTCCTAACTGCTCAGAGCTCTGCACCATGGCAAAAAAAAAGGGGGATGGGGGGTGGGGGGTGGGCGGTGTTAAAGAAAAAAAAATCCCTAGATCCTTTTTGGGGAAAAAAAATCCCTATGCACTCAAAAGGGAGAAGTATCAGATCTTGAGACCTTAGTGTGGGTTTTCTTACCATTTCCATGCAATTCATTTACCTGCCTCTGTGGTTAACTAGGAACTGCAGATCAGCATTTTGTCTAGAATTACTAACCACAATGTGTCCCCCAGATGTTGCTGCTCTGCAGGACCAGTATGGGCGGGCAGGCAGGCAGAAAGCGTACCTGTCATCTCTGGAGCTTAGTCCACACAAGGAAGGAAAACGAAGGATGCCAAGCGCACTCACATCACACAATCATGTGGGCATGGGAGTCACTGCCGCTATTGTACACACAGCTGACTATTTGCTACTGCTTTCTGCAGACTTAGAGTCTCTGTTAGTACATTGCAATACAAAGTTGTGCCTCTTTCTCTTTTCCATAGCATGGATGTCCCAATGCATATTAGGACACTTTATAAAAAAAGGATTATTTAAATTCCATTAGGAAATGATCACAGACATGCCAGCCATCTGCAAACAAAGCTGTCTCAAGTCTGAGTAAGGACAGTACTTACTGTTTGCAGTAGGACTAAATGACTGATACATGCCTATTCCCCTTGCCTTTGCTGGAATACATAGTAAGGACTGTCTGCAGTTCTTAGCGATTCTTCATATGTTTGTCTTTCTAAAAATTCTATTTCTTTACAAAGTAAAGTGTCAAATGTATATCTGGCCAGTATCACTGTTTGCATGAGTCCTTTCCCTTCCCTTTTTATTTCTTCTCCTTCTCTGTGTTTCACTTCTCTCTCTCTGTTATTTGACTGTCCAAGAAGACAAAAAGGTCATCCAAGGATTGCACTTGTATAAGCCTTTTCTTTCTCCCAGGAGCTTTGCTTTTTCTCATAGGAAACCTGAGGAGACACCTGCATCCAAGAAAAGGTCTTGACAAGAAAAGAATGGAGTATGTTACTACTTCTTCTGATCTGGGAAAGAAAATCACTACTTTTTTGTCCATCGCAGAGACCACTGGTCAATATTTCTATTATCTTGCTATGCTTTCATTCCATCTTTCTTCACGTTCAGTGCCAAAGCCCCAGATCTCTTGGCCATGTTACCATATCACAGACTCTGTTAGAAAGAAAATAATTTAGAGATCATCAGGGACCTTCACTTTATGGAAAGGAGATTCATTTATTTTTTGTCACCTAGAAAAGGTAGAACTGGTAAGTCACAAGGGGACAACCACTTAAAAACTATCACATCTAAAAAGTAGCTGATGAATTAAAAAAAATTCTCTATCAGCTGGTAATAAGGAGACTCCTCCCTCAGGAGAAAAAAAAAAAAAAAAAAAAAGTACAGGATTCTCAGAACAAATCATTGTATGAAAACTAATGTTTCCATGCCCTTTCTCCAGCAAGGGACAGCAACACAGGAGCAGCGAGGGAGTTAAACAGGTTCCCTCATTCCTATGGATATTTTCAACTTATTGGGGCAAACTAGAATGCATGATCTGGACCACCCAAGGTTATCATGATGACTTCTCAGTTGTCATACTCTGTTACAATGTGCTGGGATGACTGAACTATGCTAATAACTATATGCCTATGTATGCACTCATACTTAAGAAATGTGCAATTCTGATTTTATTTCTAAAAATAAGCACATGCTTAGTAAACATGACTCACTGCTCCTTCTTCTGGCTTGAAATTTTTATTTCCTCCCCATGTGCTGAGAGAGAAGGGATATCAGGGAAATAGATATTCACATTATCAAAACCAACATCAACAAAGACCCTAGGTAGTGCCTACATAAGTCCATTCAGCCTTCTTATCCCTGTCCCATCCATTCCACTGACCCAGGAGACCTTCTTACCATTGTAGTAGGTTGTGCCTCCTAACAGACACTCGTGCAGAGGGGAGCACGTGTGCTCTAGTTCTCTCTCTGCTAAGACAGGACCAGTTCCAGTGCTGAACTCTGTCTCATGATGACCCCCAGCACTTCAGCCCTTTGCTAGGCAGCTCCCTAACACTATAGACTTTCCCCATCTGCTCTGAGCTATAAAGCATCTCATGATCATGTAGGATCCAATCTCTGTACAGAGTTACAGTGACCCTGGTCAGCGTTTTCACACAAAAAAACACATTTGAACTTGTCCTTCCAGCTTCATGGTGGATTGGGGAGACTGCAGACACCCATTAGCAACCTGGGCTGGGCACTCACCTGCAAGGGCTCATACAAATTTCTGCTCTAATGATCAGGGAAAGGGAGGCTGTACTCTGAGCTCTCATATCTAAAAGAAGTTCTCTATTCCACGGGCAGCTGGGAGAGACTCTAGTTTGCAGCTGACATCCCAAGCCTTTTGGTTTAACCTAAAACAATCGGAGGCACTGTCAGTTTTACTTATGTCTCTGTTTTTACATACTTAAAGCTGCCTGTGAAAAGAATTACTCAACAATGCAATTCACCAAAAATCGCCCTCACAGCCACCCAGAGCTAACCCCTAGTCTAACTATCAATCCCTTTATAGCTGGAGAGAATTTCAGAAAAACAAACCAAAAGAGGGATGAAATAGATACCCCTAGGCCTTTAAATTGGCCTGATCCCACAAAGCCAGTATAGGGTGCCAGTTTTGGTTGGACCACTAAAAAACTCAAGATTACTCTATTAAATTCATGAAATTGCATTGACAGCAAAATACAAGCAGATTAAAAAATCATCTAAAAACATAACAATCAAAACCATTGAATTCATAAAGTAACAACAAAAAGGAGAGATGCTGAGGAAAAGACTAAAGCCTTCACAAAACTAAAACAAATCTCTTTCTAAATCTTTCTTTTATATACAAAATAACCATGGAAAATAACATTTTCTTATCATAATAATAAAAACACTCTCTAAAATTCACAGAGCAAATGCGTCTTCATTTTAAGGGGGGAAATATAATATAATGAGAGAGATGTAAGTACTTTTACAAAGCCTGAATCAAGTGAAGCTGAGCAGAAAGAGGAGTGCAATTCTATTTATACTGCACTGGTACAGTGTAGGTACACCAGTACTGCGTAGGTTTCTCCGCATACGCAAACCAGAAGAACATTCAAAATACATTTATTCTACTGACTTTTCCTTAGAGAAAGAAAATCAGCAAAGAATAATACTTTCACATAGCGCACTCACAGCACACAATTCCTTATTAAATGCATAAGCAAAATCCTTTGCCACATACCTAACAATGGGTTTACAACACAGTACTCTGGGATGCTCTGTGGGCTTCACAGAGATTATTACAGCCATGTAAGACAGACATTACATTGTCAGTCATGATCAAAGAGTTTAAATGACTGGGCAAAGCAGTTAGCTGAGATGGTATGGCAATGCCTATGTACCTGTAACTATAGCACAGATTCAGATATGCCATGTGTATACACAAACAGAACCACGTGCCTCAGCCAGAAGCCTTTCCATACAAAAGAGGTGAAAACGTAAGAGCTAAAAGAGTTAACACAGTAGGTAAATCACCAAATCCAACATCAGACTTATTAGAAGTACACAGGGAGCAGCTGTTGTGGAAGACTTAGAAAAAGTAAAGGTTCAGTCAAGCAAGACAACAGGTGGAAAGGAAAACTGCAGGCCAATACATTGTCTTAGGAAAGATGAAAATTGCTGTAAAATGAGAGCATCTCTGTAAACAGGAAGGGTGAAATATGTTTCCTAGTTGGTGATGTGTCAGAAGGAAAACACAGAATTTTCATAAGGACACAGCATCTTTGGAAAAAGGTGGGAAAGGTGGAGGGTTTTATAATTCTGAAATGACTGTCCTGTGTCCTGCCTTCTTCAGTTAGTAATGTCTGTGTGATACATGCTTCATCTTGGGGAAAACATTCAGTATTAGGTAACTGCTATTACAGAAGAGAGCTGCTCTGATCTCGGGAACTTTCTTGCTTGGTTTAAACCAAGTTATTCAGAACTACATATTCTGTTGTACTGGTTTCTGCTGGGATAGAGCTAATTTTCTTCCTAGTAGCTGGCACAGTGCTATGTTTTGCATTTCATATGAGGATAATGTTGATAACACTGATGTTTTAGTTGTTGCTAAGTAGTGCTTTAAGTCAAGGATTTTTCAGTTTCTTGTGCTCTGCCAACGAGGAGGTGTACAAGAACCTGGAAGGGAGCATAACCAGGGCAGCTGACTCAAACTAGCCTAAGGGATATTCTATACCATAGAACATCATGCCTAATATATAAACTGAGGGGGCTTGGCTGGGAGGCACCGATCACTGCTTGGGGACTGGCTGGGCCTTGGTCAGTGGGTGGTGAGCAGTTGTATTGCACATCAGCTGTTTTTCTTGGATTTATTCCTCTCTCTCTTTTTGTTATCTCCCTTTTCATGGCTACTTTTTTTTTTTTTTTTATGTCATTTCAATTATTAAACTGTTCTTATCTCAACCCATGGGGTTTACCTTTTTCTAATTCTCCTTCCCATCCCACCGGAGTGTGGGGTTAGCAGTGGGCAAGCAGCCATGTGGTACTTAGTTGCTGGTTGGATTTAAACTATGACATGTGTTATTCTATATAAAAGGAATGACTTGTTAATTTCAGCCAGCAACTCTTTTATTCCCATTTGCTCCTATAAAAATCAAGGTTAATAGTAATCTCACATTGTCTAAGGATGTTAATTTAAAGCAGCACTTTTTTTCTCTATTTTTTTGTAATCTAATTCTGCAAATGAAAACATGGGAAGAACATTGAACTATTTAAAGAGATAATCAAGGGAAAAATGGTAAGGACGAGTGTATGCGTTATAGCAAGGGAATTATAGCAAACCCCATGTTTACAGCTACAATAGGGCCTTCTCTTGAGGAGTAACCTGATGAACACAAAGTAAGACAAAAGCTACTACAACTTATTACCTGTAAAGTTAAATACTTTTTATTTATCCAGACACTATCAGCCTCCACACGCTATGATCTTGTGGGATAGGTAGGCAAAGCGTGCAGCCCCTAGGAACTGAGACACACCTGGCCACATGCCTTCACCACAGCTGAGTTTCCATGTTGCCCCTCTGATATCCACACCAATTCATACATATTGGAAGAATGTGCTGGAAGCAGGGCCTCAAAAAAAGCAAATATCAACTCCATTGAGTTCAACTCCCAGTAAGAGCAAAGGAATAAACTGTGGGCCACATGTGCAGCACTCCAAAATGCACATCAGCCATGTTCTTAAGTGACTCTGTAAATGGAGTTTAGGAATAACATAATGTCGTGGTTTAACCCTGGCCAGCGACTAAGCCCCACGCAGCCACTCGCTCCCACCCCCCCCACAGTGGGATGGGGGACAGGACTGGAAGAGTAAAAGTGAGAAAACTCTGGGCTGAGATAAAGACGGTTCGATAGGTAAAGCAAAAGCCACACACACGAGCAAAGCAAAACAAGGAATTGATTCACCATTTCCCGTGGGCAGGCAGGTGTTCAGCCACCCCCAGGAGAGCAGGGCTCCATCACGTGTAATGGTTACTTGGGAAGACAAACATCATAATACCAAATGTCCCCACCTTCCTTCTTCCCCCAGGTTATACACTCAGCATGACATCATATGGTATGGAATGTCCCTTTGGCTAGTTGGGGTCAGCTGTCCTGGCTGTGTCCCCTCCCAATGTCCCGTGCCCCTCCAGCCCTCTGGCTGGCAGGGCTCGAGAAACCAAAAAGTCCTTGATGTAGCATAAACATCACCCAGCAACAACCAAACCCATCCGTGTGCTGTCAGCGTTGCTCTCACACCAAACCCAAACCACAGCCCTGCACCAGCTACTGAGAAGAAAACTAACTCTATCCCAGCTGAAACCAGGACACATAAATAACTGAATATAATGAAGTACCTTTTAGATGTGTCAGTGCTAGGAAAGATCTGAGAAAATAGTCCTCTTGTGTATCCTCTAGATATTCTTTGGACATGCACCACAATAGATAGAATGAGATTAAATGGTCAAAGTAACATCATGGTATAAATTCCCACTAACTGCATAGCAAGGAACTTACCTTTCAAAATACTGTATTTCTAAATCCTAGGTTACAGTTTCAGCAAATAAATGTAAAGTCAAATGCTGAATGTAAAAGAGAGAACAGTGTGTTTTCTAAATTGTCATGTATATCCTCCAGTGACAGCACCTTTTATTGAGATCAACAGGAGTTACAGTTATTCAGAACATCCTGAGATGGGATCCAGATAGCTGCTATTAAAAAGTCATAGATATAAATTCTAATAGAGAAAGAGAACATTATCACAACCTGTATAAATCAAAAGCTGTAATTTCCAAATGCTGTACTAATTGCATTGTATAAATTCAATAATATAAGGAAAAAACACAAAGAAAGTAGTAGTCGGCATGATTAAAAATGAAATAATCTAGTTTTATTAGGAAAAATGTGAAAAACTCTATGGATTCATTAGTAGATGGAAGTTGGAGGCTTGCTAGTTCAGTAAGAGTATAAATATTTTGCTCTGCGGTTCTGTTGAGGATATGAACATTTTCCCTTCTAAGACTAATCAAAAAAAAAAGATGAGCAACAAGTATTTATTTTAACAAGATCTGGCTAATTTAAATCCGGTGTCTCGATGAGCCTGTGTAATTACTAATGCAGCCTTCTCAGAAAGTCTTAGAACCCTGGGGAAGCTCCAAAGGACTGGAAACGGCATAAACTGTTTTTGAAGACAGCGGTTAAAAAAAAGTGGGTAATTTGGGAACTTTAGGCCTGCCAACTTGCCATTAATCCTCCGCCATCCATTTAACCAGTTGAAAACCACCTATCCAACGTAACAACTAGTAAGAAATGATACTGAACACTTGTGTGACACAGCAAGGTTCACCAGCACTGATGTACAGAAAATAGATCCTCTTGTACTGGTTTTGCATTGTTTTTTAAGGCTATATAGTTGTTATAAGTTAAACTGTGGTATAATGTTTAGTGAGAAAACACCTTATCCACTGCCGTGCATTTTGACTGATAACTGGGGTGGCATTTGGAGGACAGAACGCAGGTGCTCACAGTGGTGGTTTACTGAACATAACTCCAGTGATGCTTAAATCCCCGGGACTGCCATTTCAAACCCTGGACAGATGAATGGAAAAACACAGAGGACGGGACAGAGAAATTTTACTTTGCTTTACTGCATTCCCTTACTGGAATGAGCAGTATCTGAAATCAGCAGTTCAAAAATACGTTGATAAGTTGAAGAGGATTTGAAGAGACATAAGATGACTAAAGCACTAAAAAACATGCCTTATCGATAGACCACAGGAGCTGACTCTGTTTAGTCATCAGACTGTATCTCCTGGCACTAGTAACTCTGTTATGCTGTAAGCTAGTTTGGGGAGCAGCTCTGGCTGACAGCTAACCTGTCTTCTTCTGTTTGCTTGCTTAAGGTTTTCATCTGCACCAGGTCCCTGAACTGGTTCACCCCACGGCCACAACATACGGAGCCAACACAAAGCTGGTTACAGGGACAAGTGGTGGGCAACTGAAGGAAAAGACAGGACAGTTCGTCCCCAGATTTGGCTCAAATGAACTGCCTCCTACAGAACGCTCGCTCCAGCTGTGTGGTGTTGGTGAAGACATCACAGACTCTTCTGGGTGGATGCCCAAGCTGGTGACATTCACAGCAGAACAATTAATTGAGCACTGCGATGTCTTCTTTTTCACCAGCAGTATCATCCATGAGGTTAGATGACAGTCTAAGAGATTTCACTGCCTGATTTAAAGACCGTTCAGGGAAGCCCTGCAATATATGCTATGTAGAACAGCAGACTAGGTGATCTGGACATTTCTTTCCGTCCTCAAACCCTAGGAGGTGATGCGTTGAAAAACATCCAATCTTATAATCTGCAAGCAACCTATAAACTTTTCTTTTAGAAACAGGAACATTAGTGCCTTTATATACTCCTCCTCTAACATTTTCTAAAGAAATATGACTGTTTGGTCTAGCTATCTGCAGCTGAGTGCTCTCCAGCCTTTAACATGATACAAACAAGTCCAAGTGGATGAACAGGCTAGTACTCCAGCAAAACTAATAAAGCCATCATTCCAACCTATAAAAGAAAAGGTGCCTTTACCCAGTTTTATTATAGTTTATGCAGCACTTTTCATGGTTTATTCAGACCACAAAATTTTAAGGAACTGTAAAACTATTTTTAACTGAGTTGTCTTTATCGTCCCTTTAGTGGCACAATAGATAAGCTATAAGGCACCCTACTGTAAACAGCTAAATCTTTCCCATGTTCCAACCATACCCTGAGACAGCAGATAACATACAAACCATGAAAGCACACCCTGGAAATAAGTGGGTCAGGAGTCTAGTGGAGAAGTGCCAGTTCATGGCTGCTGGGCTGTACAGAGCTTACCAGAATACACATGCTGCCCCTTTATTCACACAATGCACCAGCAGCGGGACCACGCTGGCTCGGGGACTACCAAGCCACCTCAGTCACGGCCGGGAAGGAAGCAAGGCAGAAGGGGCAGCTGTGGCCAGGTCTGGTGGATCATCCAGTGACCTGGGACCCAGCTGCCCTTGCAGCTTGGCTTTGACTGCAAGAGGGACCACGGCAGCAAGGGGTTGCCATGTAACACTAGTGAGTCATTGCAAGACCTCCTGGTCCTTGCACTTTCTGAAATACTCGTGCCTTGAGCTTTCAGTCATAGGAAGATGCAGCAGTGAATTTGACAAGGTGAGGAAAATTAGGAGTGTTTGTACAAGACTACAAATCGGGGGAGGTGGTGGTGGTAGTAGTGGATCCATAACTGGGATCCCTTACTGAAAGGAAAAAGGGGGAAAAAAAGAAGAGGGTCACATTCCTGGAATAGTCTTTGCCCTTTTAAACTTTAACTGCAGGTTAATAATCACAGAATTTGCTGTAATGTGAGGAGAGAGATGGTCACTAAGCTATTTGGAAAATTTGAATGAAAATTAAACTATATCCAAATCTAAGGAAGTCTACATGGTTATGACAATATGCTCTGCTACAAGACCTTTTATGAAGCGTTGGTGTGACCCTAAAGTTCAGCCACAACCAGCAAAACAGTCAAAACTGAGGTGGCAGTATTGTGGGTTATTGCAGTTATCTCTGAAACCAAAAAGAAAGGTTGTTCCCATGACACCAGCACTGCGTTCCCTCCTGAAGAATGTGTGTGCAGGAAGAGGACTGCAAGAAAGGGCCTTTGCTTTATTTTACTTTTTTGTTCTTTTACATCACAACCTAATCCTCAATAAACTAACCTGAAAATTACAAAGGAAAATAAGAGACCACATGCTCTTTATCAATGGAGCTGCTTTTTTATGGCAGTCTAGATATGCCGTTCTCACTGGCTGAACTTTAATGAGTTAACACTTACTTAAATTCTAGTCTGTGTGAATTTTTAAACTGTAAAAGCCTAGTCAGAGCTGGGCATCATCTGCATACTGACATCACAGGACACGCTGGCTCATTCCTATATGATTCTGTGTGAACTTCCTTTCATATTATATTGAATGAAGAAGGATGATAAAGTGTTAACCCACATCTGCCCGTGTCCCTAAGCAAGGTGGTTTTCCAGGTGGCGGGGGTGGGGGTGTGTGAGGGGTGCAAGATGAGAGTAATGTGTGAATGTATTATTTGGGTTAGACAGAAAAATGTCTTGAATTTCTTGTGATACCCAGAAATTTCCCCAAAACCCTATGAGTCTGCTCCTGCTTTGTGCAAGGATTTTTTCCCAGCTTGTATTTCCTCATGAAGAAGTAGATCTACTTCAAAAGCCTGACTCACTGTTGCCAACAGCTTTGGTGGAAGTACCAAATACTCCATAGTGTGTGCTAAAAACGTTTTAGAGCCAGAAATGTATAACAGAGCTTAATTTTATTCCAGTTTGAACACAGTGAAGAGTGGAACAGGGAAGAAATGTGATGACGATTTGACTGACGATGGTTTTGACTGTCTCAGCAGTTGTGCTGGGTCTTTCCAGCAGACTGCTTGCAACGGTGGTATTAAAACTTCAGCAATCATACATAAGAGTTTTGTTCAGCAGCAGAGCCTTACATCTAGTACAGTTCACTGCATGGGGAAAAACACAGGCAGTTCATTTTAATGAAAAATAAAACTAGCATTGTTTCATAAAATTAAATGCTAGTACTTTCTAAATAAATAATGCATTTCTGCTAATCTTTCGTTAACAACTAAACTGAAGATTTCCTATAATGAAAAAAAAAATAGTCAAATCTAGCCTTCAGAAAATATTTCCTTGCACATTTTGATCCAATTCTGTCAGGCAAAAGGGCAGAAGGAGTCCTAAAAGCTCTATGTTCATAACAAAAAATTTCTTCAGCAAAGGTACCAATAGATAGATATAAGACAAGCAGTCAAGAAGGGCTGTTGAAATAAGACCCAAAGCTGTTCAAGCTACACTTGGAAACACCGCAGAAATTTGGAGGCTGGAAATATTTTTAAGACATTCTAGTCCACCCATTTGTTTGGCTGACTGGCCAGTGTTGCAAAAGTGAGCGTGACTGCTTGCCTCCTCGGCCTGTAGGGATTTAGTACAATTGGACTACTCTGTTCTCCTTTATATAGACAGTGCCAGACATTAATTACAGTAATTTGTTGCTAGCCTTGTTTCCTAAGGAAATAAGGCTCATACACTTGTATTGTCCATTTGGGTGGACATCTGTCCCCCTTAACTTCTGAGTTGACGGGTAATTTCAAATACAATTGAAAGAACTAAAAAAACTCACAGATGTTATGTTCTTACAAATTCCATGAATACTGCTGGCTGGGTAAAAGAAAGGGGAAAAAAAGTCTATAGTTCACTGAAAGAGAAAGGTAGAATTCAGCCATAACCTTCAGCACAACAAAAACTGGCTCTGCCAAAGAACGTGCTGTCTTTGGCCCAGCAAAAGTAAAATATAAGGGATGGGGGTGAGCAGGGTAATTGCAGTGGTAGTATAAAGGAAATGAGACCTAAGATTTGCAAGATAACAAAGCTCTCAAATACCATCAAGCCATCAAATAAAACATTTGATTAAACTTCCTTCAGCTGGTTCCTTTGCATTATAAACCTGCTACCCAAGAAAGTTTTATTAAATACACAGGCGCTTCATACACATGGGTTATATTAGCAATTCATTACTGATTTTCTTTGAAACTGATCACAGCTTTATTGTAAATTATAAATTGTCAGGTTTATAACAGTTCACTAGAGATCACAGGGTAGCTAACAAAATCACCTCTCTGCTCCTTAACAGAATTTTTAAATGCATTTTGCTCAGATCATTTATTTCCTTATGTAATCATGTTTCTTTCATTAAATGAGCACTATAGCCAATGTTGTTATTCTCTGGCTTCATAAAAAACATCAACATTTTATTTCAACAATTATTCTGTCCTGTTCAAATTAAGCTGCTTAATTACTGTGGTTTCCTGAGGACTGATTTATATTGACCAGTACTACAAAAATTGTCTGTGACACCTGAAAGTACGCAGTCTGAGCATTACACATTTCTGTTTATCTTGCCACAGGTGTTACTAGAGTTCCCTATACACAAAATAGTCTTTGCTCTATGTTTCTGCTTTACATATTTGTTTGGAGTCTTTGCTGAAGTTACAAATGTGATACTGTGGAAGAGAGAGCAAAGCTAATGACATCTTCACCAAGAGTAAAAAGGACAGCATAAACCACACACCTGAGTTAATATTTAAAGAACAAGAATTTAATTTGGTATGCAATGTTTTCCTAGGAGGATCTTTATTTTCAGTGCTATACATGTGAAAGTAAGAATGAATAAGTGGCTTGTTATCTACATGTATAAAAATATAAACATCCTGTCAAACATCTGCAGTCACCCTTCATGATATGCATCACTGAAAAGACCTATGCCTTAACTTCTAAGTAAAAGAAAGACTGCCTTTGTTTTTTTTTAATAGCACTTGTAAATGCTACTGCATTCATCCATAAGTACATGAACTGTGAACAACAGCTACAAAAGGTATACAGGACTCTGGTACTGTGCCTTTAGATTTTTGTCCTTCTGCACATCAACAGGTTAGCACAGTCGTCATGTTTATCTGTTCTTTGAGCTCTCATCACAAGAGACCAGCATTTTACCTTCTAAAAATTCTACTGAAATTACTGAGCAATGTTTAAGAAAAATACTGTCTTCTGTGCCAAACCATCAAATGACTATTACATTTATGGCACCGTCATTTTAAGCCTAAATTTAATGAGTTATCGGTAAATGAGGGGCCCTATTTCCTAATAATAATACTTAGAGATTTTAGCACAAACACAAAGATTAAAAAACCATTAGTTTACGTTTTTATTACACTCATTTTTACTTGAAATATGAGAGTTTCTGGGTCATCTGCCAGCAAACAGATAGGCAATTATTGATCAAAATACAGGCAATCTTTGTTTTGGAGATGCATTCAACCACCTGGCAGTTTAATTATGATTCACATTCAGGCAAATACATAATCAATCTCAGTTCTACAAGCTGATATTCATATTCAGTTTTTCCATAGAAACAGGTATAGGAAACCAATAAAACATTACTATATTATGTACATAGCATAATATGTAAATGCTCAGCTAGATATATTATGAAATTCTGTAGCACTAAAATGATTAAAAAACTAAATGATTCGTGTAAAATGTTTATATACTGTATATATATGTACACTGAATCACAAGTTCAATTTAAAACTGCCCCTATTCATAGTACCTATGATGGATATAGTAAGCTACCAGATTCTTAAAAAAAGAAAGCTATCTAGAGCAAATTTCAACACTTTACTGAAAACTGATTTTATACAAAATTTTAAAAAACATACTTCAGAATTACTTAACAGAAACTAGAAAAAGACAGTCATTATTCTTGAGAACGGCATTGTAAAGACCTAGTAGCTGTGATCAACGTCCTTTCACTTGTGGTATAAATAAGTTAAGCAGAAAGGAATCATCTCAGAGTAAGGCGTAGGACAAGCAGGTTTTGTTCTGTCTTCAGGTGTATTGGCCTCTCACTTGATCTTATTGCTCATCACATTTGGCAGGTATACGTTTCTATCCCTTTAAAAATACTCCATTACAAAACTGTCTACAACTGGACACCACCCAATGCTTTCCCATCTACATCTTCAGTTTAACCACATTGATAAACAATCTTGCTAATATTAACAAAAAAAAAAAAAAAAACAAACAAACAAACACAGTGCTGCAAATTATTTTCAGTTTTGTGCAGTTAGGCATGCACTTAATGAAAGACCAAGTGGTGAACACAGAGACTGAGCACTGAAACTCAATACATTATGTAGCTGTAGCTCTTTTCAAAGGAATTAAGGTTTTAAAAACAAAACCCTACTGTGAAATTCTTTGGTTAGAATACAAGTGCTAGCAGTATTTCTAAATTTGGAGTTAGAACAATTTATTATTCAAGAGTTTTAAAAATGTAACTTCAAGCCTTTACTACATACTGCTAAATTCTTCAACACTTGGGATACATTTAGAATATTTTTTTGTGAAGTTCTGAACTGACAACACAGAGTTTTAAATCAAGTTCAGGATTTAAAGGAAAGTGCTTTTGTATCCCAATCTTCACAAATTTATTAGAAAAACCTGCTCCTCAGATTGTCTGTTCCAAAGCATGCTATGGCTGCCTTCTTCAGGAAAGAAAGACTGTTTGATAGCACAAACAAAATACATCTTAGGAAGGGTAATTTCCCCTGAAGATAGTTGGCATCATTCTTGTTTTTCTAAGTACAGGGCTTAATCCTTTCTAAGAAGCACTAAGTTTGTCTAAGAAGAGGTACTTAATCTCAGCAGTGTCGTTGCCCTGGAAGTACTGCCATGACAAACTGAGAGACTGGTTCTTAAAGATGTGGTTTCAGCATCAATTCTATTGGCTTCAAAGTTTTACAGCACTAACATGACAAAACTTAAAAAGTAACAAGCAGGGTGCTCTTGATTGCACTTATAATGTCCATCTTCATTAATTCAACATACACGATTTCAGCTTCCCAGGAAGCAGGCCCTACCTTTGCTCTGGCAAGCCTGGCTTTGTCTCACCGTCATCGTTTTGAGGGCGTTCAAGGAAACACGCATGGGGTATTCTATGCATATCATAGACAGTAACTTCAAGAGAATTATAAGGACTTCACACCACCCATGAAAGTTATGATTCACAAGCACTTTAATTTTTCAAAGCATCGTTGTTTTACCTCTCGAGGGAATAAACAAGTGTCTCTGAAGACACTTGGTAGTTCAAATGGTTGGTTATCCAGCGATCCTGTCCTTCCACATCATCCTTACGTGCCTGCTGCGCAGGCTCTGGTCCAGTTTAACAGCTTGGAGAGGGGAGTTCAGAGAGATAGGGAGCAGAGGGAGGAGATGGAGGCAGCAGGTCATGAAGGGCCACACACACACACACCCCTCCTGCAAAATTACTCATGTCTATAGAGGAAGCATGAGCTGGAGTGCCAACCCCTCACAGTCAGGCATCACTTCTGTGTGACGGTCCTTCACAGACAGACATCACTTTGATGGGGTGGCAGAGGGATAAAATGGACCAGTTTGGGTCTGCCCAGCAAGGCAAAATCCCCCTTAGGAGTACCGGGATGAGAAAAGGCATGCTGTCTTTGTGCCACCTTCAACAGAAGTTGCTGAAAAGCAACCAAGAAGTTCTTCAGCCCCTAAACGGGTGGCTTTTAAAACACCCCACCCTGACAGAGCTATCTCTCAGGTCCTGCACACGGAGAGGGGCAGGGGCTGGGCACACGCACGTGCCTGCTCCCGGTACCTCTCTCCTTCCTCGCTACCGACACAGCTACTGGGAGGCATGGGAGGGAGGATGATGGCATAAGCCGGGATGCAGTGGCTGAGCAGGGATGTGGTGGCCAAGCAGGGACACGGTGGCCGAGGCACGACACGGTGACCTCCCGTCCCCGGGGCCGTCAGGAGGCACGTGCAGGAGGGGTGGGGGCTGCACTGGGAGCTGACCCGCCTTGCGCATGGAGGCGGGCGCAGGGGTGAGGAAAGCGCAGGGGAACACGGCCTCCCCTCCACGTCCTCCTTCCTCCAGGCCGGGAGGGGACCATGTGCGCACGGGCGTGCAGGGGCTGCCCCCTCATCCCCACGCCACGGGCCGGGCGGCTGCTCAGTCCCGGCAGAAGACATACTCGGTGTAGCTGGTCCAGATCTTGTCATCGGCAGGGCCACCCTGCTCGGGGGCGAAGGCGCAGGTGCCGGTGGAGGAGCAGGCAGCCATGCGGAAGCCGGCCTCGGAGAGCCGGTCGAAGGCCTGCTCAAGGAAGTTGAACTTGAGGTAGTAGCGGGCGGTGTAGCGCTCGGGAGGGCGGTCGGGGTCACGGCTCTCGTTCAGCGTCTCCCCGAAGACCTCCTTGGCCAGCGCCGTCTTGCCGCAGACGGTGATGCGGGCCACCCGCCGGAACTTGGCGTCGGCCTGCGCCTCCCGCCCGATGGTGTAGGAGCCGCGGTAGCCGATGGTGATGTAGCCCGAGCGCCGCCCGCCCGCCCCGTCCAGCGACTGCGAGGGCGTGAGCAGCGGCCCGCCCGAGGGGCTGCGGCTGGCGGTGGGCGACGGGGCGGACGCCGCGGCCCCGCCGCCGCCCCCTTCCAGCGGCTCGGCCTCCAGGTAGCCGAGGAGCGGCGGCGGCGGCGGTTCGTCGACGCAGAGCGAACCGTCGCGGTGCAGCGCGGCGGGGCGGGCGGCGGCGGCGGCCCGAGCCTGCGCCAGACGGCGGGCCAGGTCGGGCAGCTGGAAGTACTCGGCCTCCCGCTGGAGGCGGCTGCGCTCGGGGAAGTGCTCGGGCAGCACCAGCTGCAGGTCCCGCAGGTAGTCCAGGATGTAGCGGAAGAGGAAGCCGTCGCGGTCGAGGAAGAAGCGGCCCTTGCTGTCCCGGGGCAGCTCGTTGGGCTGCTGCTGCGAGAACATGCGCCAGAGCAGCGAGTCGCGCACCGAGACCACCGTGCACCGCCGCGTCACGTACACCTGCCCGCCCACGTTCAGCTCCACGATCTCCGGGAAGGACGACCAGCCGCCCGCCGCCGCCGCCGCCCCGCTGCCCGCCGCCGCGCTCCCTGCCGCCGGCGAGACGCCGCCGCCGTTGGGCAGCCCGCGGGCGCTGTCCGCCAGGGCCATACCGCCGGGAGCCCGCCGCCGGCGGGGAGCCGCCGCCCTGCCTCCTCCGGCCGCCCGGGCTCGGGCGGGGCCGCCGCCGCCCGCGGGAGAGCGCGCAGCCCTCCGCCGCTGCCCGCCGGAGCCTCCCGCCCCGTCGGTCCCCGGAGCCGCGCGGCCGCCGCCGCTCCGCTCCCCGCCGCCGCTGCGGTGCCCGCTGCCCGGCCAGGCGCCTCCGTCGGGCCGCGAGCGGAGAGCCCCGGCGGCGGCGGCGGGGCCGTGTTTATGTAGCGCGGCCGCACCTCGCGGGAGGCGTGGGAGGCTGGCGGGAGGCAGAGCCGAGCGCACGGGGAGGGACAGGGGACGGCCCTGCACTGACGCAGGGTCCCCCGTCGTCGTTCCCCCCCGCCCCGGTCCTTCTTCCCCGGCTGCGGCGGGGAGTCTCTTCCCGCCCGGTGCGGCCCCGCTGCGTTCCCGTCGCCGCGGACGGGCACCGCAGTCTGGGGCCGGCGGGTGTAAAACCGGGGGGGCCGCTGCGCCCTTGGCACCCGTCCGGGCTCCGGCCCCCTCCCCGGCTTCTGCGAGGCGTCTCGTCTATTCGCAGGCAAGAAGCCCCCCCCGTCCGCCCCGGGGTGGGGAAGGGGCCGGGCGCTGCCGCCCCGCCGCAGGGCCCCGCTGTGCCCTTCCTAATCTCCCGAAGGCTTGGCCAAACCCTCGCCGAGCGAGACCCTCGACGCGGTATAACCGCGTCCCCTCCCTCCCGTCGCCTTCACGGGGGAAAACGCGAGCGTGCGCTGCTACCCGGGCCGCCGCCTGTTTCAGGGCTCGCAAGGCATCGCCCTGCGCAGGCTGACAGCGCCCTGCAGCCCGCCCCGCAACCCTCCCGCCGCTCCGCATCCCCCGGCGGCGCTTGGCGGCAGCCGCAGCGCGCCCCGTCGGGGGGCACCGAGAGCGCCGGGCCGGGGCTGCCCCGCCGTCGGGGCTCGGCTCCTGCCGGCCGAGGAAAGACCGTAGCGATGAGGGGGACCCCGCTGAGGCTGGGATCCCCTGCAGCTGCCTGTCAAGAGGCGCTTCACCGTGAGGGCCTGGCTCCTCCTGTCTGCGTGAATACATGTGTAATTGGGTGCCCTTACAGCTCAGATTTAATTTGGATTAATTAGGTACACCGAGACCTGCGTGAAACAGAAGCACCTATTTAACGTGCATTGGCAAAGAGCATTTAAATTACGTTTCAGGCTTTTGCTTTAATTTCATGTATGTTTCTGTGCCTCTTTGCAAGCAATAGTAAAGAGCTGCTGCCTGGACGTACTCAGTTGCTCTCCTCTGGGAGTTCAAGTGTGCTTTCTTCCTCCAGAGGACGGCTGAAAGGGCAGGAAGGTCTGAGCATGAAGGCAGTGGTCCATGCCCTCCCGTCGTCAGAGTGAGAGAAGCCCTCTCTGGGCTGCCCGGCTGCAAATGCCCTAATGCAGTGGTCCATGAAGTAGAAATCACAAGATGCACAGGCAGGGGGTAGGAAGTCCTTCAAAAACTGAGAAATGGGAAAGGAAGGAAAGGCAAGTTAGTTCTCAAGAAGCAAGCTAAGAGAAGAGGAAGAAGAGGAAGAACAGGGGGAGTTAAGAAATAGGAGGTTTGAAAACAGAATAGATGACAATGGTGTTGAGGGAGAGCTGACAGGGAGATACTGTGATGTAAGGAAGGAGGTGGGGTAGGCTTTGGGCAGCAGAGACTCAGAGTTTGCAGGAGTTTAATCTGAAGACTAAGAGTAGGGTAGCAACGGTGCAGGACGTTACTTTTTGCATGCGGGAAAGCCAGCTGACAGGACTTCGACCACCAGGTGTCTTCATTTGTAGGAGCAAATGGCAAGCGGGTTAATCTGATGTTTTGCAGACATTCTGTAGCAAGCAGCTTGTTTTCTCTGGGGTTTTTTGCTTGTTTGTTTTGTTGTTTGTTTTTTTTTTTTTTTTGGGGGGGTGGTTACTGTGTGTTTGTTTGTTTGTTTTGGGTTTTTTTAGGGGAGTAGGAGAGAGGTGAAAACAGTTCTAAAAGACCAGGGAAAATAAGATAAGCCTGAATGAAGTTGATTTGCTACCCATTTCAACATCTGAGTTAGTTGCTATAGAAAAGAGGGAAAATAATGTGAGTCCTCTGCTACCACACAGGGAATCTTTGTTTTTTCTTCCCTTACACTATTTTAGGGTCAATTCACCAGACTCAAAGCACATGAAATTTTCACATGGTCGTTTGCTGGTGACAGTTTCATGGCGTTACTTTTACCTCTCAGTCTCTTAAGTGGCATCTCCCCCCGCATCACCCTGCTCCCAGCCATACTTAGCAAGGAGCCACCTCAAGAGCCTCCCACAGATTTGTATTTTAAAATCCGCTTCCCCAGTGTGGGCTCTCTGTCAAGAGCACTGTGATTAAACTGTGCACCCAGAAGATGAGATCATACAATTCTTGTGCAGGTGCTTATCCATAGCAGAATTTGAAGTAGAAGATTTTGTACCTACCAGCAGGTGACTCTTACAAGTGGCTCCCATATATAAAAAAAGGGGGGTGTTTAATTAATCTGTTAATTAAACTTAATCTCTCTGGCATTAGATGAGTATTAATGTAGGTTAACAAAAATAGCACTAACATGTTTATTAGACTTGAGTGTTTTATTTGCCTTGAGCTTTGTTAGATTTGAGAGCAGACTTTTTAAGACCTGAGCTTAACGGATCTTCCAGCTCGTGTTTTCAGAAACTTCACAGATGAGTAAGTTATGCTGCTGCTTCAGACATTTGCTCTCCAGAGCTTTACCTCCACCTGCCTATCATCTAGTGGGAGGTCAGATAAGAAGGACCCACCACGCTGCTGTGCAGCACCATGTGATGTCCAAAGCCATGCACATTCGGGGGTGAGCGGGCAGACACACATCTGTAACATGCACCTTATCTGGGCTGCTGTCCCAGGGCTTTCTGTAGGGACACAAACCGGTTCGTCCCACTGCAGCGTTCTATGTGCCAATGTGCCAGCTGATCCCTGAGTCCCCTTCAGAAAGGGAGCAAGGAGTGTTCTCATGGGAAGATACTGTTCATTCAGCCTGTTCAACAGTCCTGGGCAAAGACCCAGCTTGCACTGTTTGTCTCTGAGATAGCTGTCATTTTCTGGGCTTAAAAGCATGTCCGGTATTGATATACTGGTTTGAAGCAACCTCTCTTCAGAGCTACCTTCTCTGGGCATCTCACTGATGCTTTATGCAAGCGAGGATACTTTGCCTGGCTGCAAAGCTTTGGTTATTGTAATGTCTTTGGGGTTTTTTCCTGTTTTCACAAAATATCCAACCCGTTTTCTCCTCCAGTTCCTATCTCTTTTCATTTGGCTATGTCTGTCTCCAGTGAGAACTGGACTTCATCTCGGGGTGTTACAATGAGTAAATATATCAAATATTTTTACTTACGTGTCTGCCAGTCACCGGATTGCATAACACAGTCATAATCTCAGTGGTTTATTCTTCTTTTGTGTGGGAGACAGTGAAATATTAGTACATGTAATATCCAAGGCTGCCACAGAATGCCTCGTAAGACATACACCTGTCATAAAGGGTGCTAAATATTAAATGTTGTCTAATGGACAGTCTAGGCTTTATGACAATAAATGTCTAGCTGAATTTCTTTGTGTAGTACCGTGACTTCTGAGCAATAGCTCCTTCAGCTAAGACAGTCACATTTTAGTGTTTGCTATTAGCTGCCTACCAGAACCAGCTACATGCTGGGTGCATGCTGTCCTAATCTGATGGGATACAACAGCTTTTCTCCTTTTAATATTTTGAGAAGTTTACACTGGTTTCTGGGTGTTTGGTTTTTTGGATTGGGGGTGTGGGGGTGGTGGGGGTGAATTTTTTGCAGGTAGGGGGCAGGGCTTTCGTTGTGTCGGTGTTTAGAAAGATGTTTCCATCGCAATGGGATGAAAAATGAGCCCCTATTTTACATTTTGGGTAGCACACCCACGGGTGGTCCAAGTTTATTTGTGGAGGACGGTTTCCTTCACAAACCATAGAGGAAGAGTAACATCTAGTGGGAGTAAACCCACATTGCAATTAGGAAATGCAAAGGGCTCCCAAGTATTGCCGGCACAACCCTGCAATACATGATAAAGAGAAAACTATACATTTTCAGTCACAAAAAGTAGATGTGAACAATTATGTTAGTATATTCCACTTCTTCCTGAGAAACTTCACAAAGCAAGAACACATTTTAGCTCTGTTCTGAACTAAAAGTGCTGGTTAGCATTTATTATTTCTTCTTTCAGTCTGTATTGTGTGAAATGGTATAGCATTGCTTAGAAAACGCCTAATTAAATATGACTGAATTGTTTGAATTTTTAATATTAAATTCAATGAAATATTTAGCCTCCTGCATGAAACCGACAAAAGGAGTTAGTGATCTAAACTGAACCAGAGGCTCAAATATACTCATTTAAGCTTCACAGTCTTGCTTAGAGGATGCAAGAAAAAGAGTATGGTTAGTCCACAGCAGAGTTTATTGCCTAATAGTTGGGAGCTCTTCCATTTTGGGGACTTACATGCTCTTTAAAATGTATGCAGTTCCATAGGTATGCTTTTGATTGTCAGTGGATGGCTATTAGATGAAACCTGTCCCATTTCTGAATCGTTGCTCAGGGTGAAACTATCGGGCTCATCGTTATACTCAAGTGATTTCAAGTAGTGTTGCCAAAATCTTGAACTGTGCATTATTGCATCCAGAGACAGAAGAATACAACTCCTTCTGAAGAGAGTGCTCTCTCTCTGCAAACTTGGTCTCGCATGCTGTGTGCAGCTGGACAACACAAATACACAAATTCATAGATTTCCATATATCATTTGAGTTGTAATGAATGTTCTATGTTATATCTGATAATATTTGTTCACAGAGGCGGTTTTGCCTGTGTGTTTGCATATGCAGTTGAATGTGTTTAGCTGAAACTGCATGCTCTAGGAAGTCCAGCTGCTATGAAAACACGTGAAAGATATTGAAGACTCATAGAATAATTCAGGTTGGAAGGGACTTCAGGAGGTCATCAAGTGCTCAAGCACTTTCCTCTGCCAGTGTGATACAGACCTTGCCCTCAATAATTTTGTGAGGGCAATGCTTCGCAGAGCCTGGGGGAGAGGGAGGGAGGGAGGACAGCCATTAGCTGTGTATTCCATGTCCTTGGCCAATACAGAGCTACAGATTGTGCCTGAGAAACTTAATCAAGTGAGCAATTAGTGAAGTTCAGAGCTGTGTTAATTTCCTTCAATCACCTCTGCAAAAATTGAAAGACAAAAGGCACCCTCTCAATGTCATGGTGACATGCAGGTTGTTTCTGCCTCAGTAAAGAACAGCATTGAAGTGGACACCTTCCACACACACCTTCCCGAGCATTGCTGAATTTGGAGGACACAAGAAACAAAGCTACGCACCTTATGCCAAATGTGCAAGTACTGCCAGCTGCTTCTTCTCAGGTGATATCTAGGAAAATGTGATGCTGGATTTCCTGTGTCCCTGCTTTGGTTAGTTGTCAGGAAGTTCCAGCGCACTCTGATACAAAAAAAGCAGAGGACAACTATGTCATTTCATAATACGTAGTGGTGTGTTATTTTATATGCACAACATGTGAGTTTTTTTCTCCTGTGCTAAATTACTCATAACCCCTACGGAGCAGTTTTAAATCTGGGGTTTTTTTGTGAGCCTTGTCTCTCTGAAATTAATCTTCTATACCTCTGTGAAACATTTCATTCACGTCTTTAAATCTTCCCTTAGTGATTTTTATATCTGTGAATAAATAGCACTCTGACCTGGCTTCTACCACAGCAACAAAAGAAAGGCAACCAGACCTTTGCAAACGTGAGTGGAAACTACATCGATCTTCTAGGTTAACTGTCACTGTGGATCAACAGCCTTACGCCATCTCTTAGAATTTGACAGTGTAAGGATTCAGCAAAATAGCTTCTCCTAATAGGAAAAATGCAACTCATTATCTAGGTAGTTAGGATACAAAACCCAATCTTCATCCCTTCCAGTAGGGTCAGCCAGGCTTCAGAATAGCTTTTAGTGGGGAAAAAAACACATTCTTGGAGGTACAATCAAAAGGTAAGAGCACTGGTTTACAGAGGAACAAGTTCAGAAGTGTCCCCAAGTAAATTCCTCTGAGAAGCTAATCACAAGGGTGGTATCATTCCTGGGTGGGAACTGTATCCAAGAGAAAATGTTTTTTAAAGGAGTTTTCAAAACGTACAGGTCTTGCTTATACCCTTCTCTTACAAAACTGTGTTTTAACAAAGGAATTCAAAATGTATTGGATATAATTAATCCCTTCAACAGAGTGATTCTTCAAAGGTAAAAGAGCTAATAATAACAACATTGGGGTTTGTATGTTTCAAATTTATGTATTTGCATTAGCTGTGATTCCTGGAGGTGTACTGTTCACTGATCTAGCACATTTCAAAATCGTACCTGTGGTCAGTGAACAGTAATTAATGCACTTCCTTTTGCTTTCTGCCACTATGTACCAATGCAAGGTGTGCTTAACCAGTGTTAGCTATTTAATTTAGATTAAAATAAACAAATGGAATGCAATCATTCATTTTGACGGACTCAGAAATTGAATGTTCTGCTTTGTTCTCTTTGCATCTTCTTCTGTTTAAATCAATTTAGAATTCCTGTTATGTTTAATAGAAGAAATCCTTACAGGGATTCTTACAGCACCTGTAAAAGTATGAAGGGGGTGAAAGCCCACAGCAGGCTCTCTAGTACAGATAAGTTGGCAAATTATTTTTTTACTACCTTAACTACCTTTCTTGGCTACCAAATAAAACCATGTTTGCACTAATGGTTTTGGGTTTTTTCTCTACTGAGACCTAAGCTCGTATCCTCAATGGAAGAACTGAACGTATTGGTGTCAAACCCCACTTGTTTCATGGTTCATGTAAACTAACAAGTGATATTAAACTGTCAAGGGATGGGTGGCTTCACAATGCTTGTACAGTGTTTCACAGTTCCCTGCTTGCTCATGTGACCCCAGGGTATCAACCCTGAAGGATGCTTTGAACATGGTAAAGGTGGTTCCAGCTTTCTACTGGCTCCACAGTTATCTGTTCACCAGACTTCATCATCGCTTGGCAAAGGCTGAAACGAAATTAATGAAGTCTTATTAGAGACTCGGTGTTCACCTTCCTACCTGGAAGATGAGAAACAATTTATATACACATAAAGACAGATGTTCTCTTTGCATCTTTTATGTTTGTTGTTAGGATACTCAAACTTGTTTCTCATTCTTTAGCTTCAGAGCACAGGTCCTCCTACATGGAGGGTGCAGCTCCACAAGCTCTTAGCAGCTCCAGGCATCCTGGAAAATATCCATTCTATCAGGACCTTGCCAAAGTACACGTCACCCATGGCTATAAATAGGGTTCATGCCAGTGGGGACATCTGTGAGTGAAGGCTGTAATTAGACACTCTTCGCTCCTGCAGGCAGCGTATCTGAGCTGGGCAACCCATGCCAGAAGGAGATGCTGAACCTCCTATTCACGGATACCCTCCCTGACCTGCCACGCAAACTAACGTACCATGAAGGATACATTTCTCTTCACTTACTTGGCGGGCGAAATTATTTGCTACCTAACTGCCAAAACTCTCTGCCTAGGGAGTGAAATAGCAGAAATCAGCCCCTGCTAGGGCCAGAGTTGGGCTTGCCAGAACATTTTCTTCAGCCCTCATCCTCGGCAGTGCTTCCAGAATTTATCCTACCTGTTATCCCCTGCATAATCCAGCTTGATTTTCTGCTTGGACTGAGCCAAGCTTGAAGAAACTTGGAATCAGCTTCATCAGGCATAGCTGATGGTTCCCCAGCTTCCTGAGGTGCTGTGCTAATGAGATGTTACTGCCTAAAGTAATCAAAAGCAGCTGTTTCTTACCTGTAAAGATAAACTGAGAGTTCTGCAGCTTATTTGGAGGTGGGTTTGATAAGCCTGTCTTCATTCATAGAAAACTTCACTGCATGTATTTCACACTTTAGTTAGAGAGGCCCAATTAGGATTAAACTAACGTGTTTAGAAAATTCTGAATATGCTTTCCTGTTGCAAGTGTTTATGTAGAGGGATGGATTACTACTCGGCTTTGTAGGGATTTCCTGTAAGGTATCGTCTGTCTACAATATCTGGGGGGTTCAGTCATGTATGTAAACATAAATAATACATTGTTACTAAAAATAAACATATCAACAGAAAAAAATGTTCAAGAGATTGTCAGGACATTTAAGGAATATATGGAATGAAGAGTGTAAGTATGTTTAGATTTAATGAAATTTTAATGAAGTAAATATCTGAATACACAGATAAATCACAGCCACTTAATTCCAGCAGCTTACAGACTCGTTAAGCCCTCAAGAATATAGGAATTGGATTTTTAAGCAGCTCTCCTCTTTGTATACCTGCAGGCTGCTGACACACTGACAAAATACAGATTATTTATTAATTGCTTATGAACTAAGCACAGAAATCGTCTTTCCTGCATCTGCAACAAGACAATGGCAAAAGTATATGCCATAAAGTTTGGCTAGCCCGGAAAGAATTATGCCCATGCAAAGGAAATTGTTTTCACTTTTTAAATTTTCATGTGTGTTGTGTATGTACTGTTTTTGCCAAACTGCCTTTCTCAGAAAATTGAAAGTTTTCTTCATTATTTTTTGTATTTTTTAACTGGATGTCACGAGTCTAGATTGTATCAGAACTGAGTCCCCTAAATAAAATCCTTTCAAATAAAACAAGCACAAAAATCTATTCATCTCAAGGAGGTTAAATCACATAGAAATAGGTTGAGATTATAGGATGGATCTTGGTGAAGGGAGAACTTATCTGGGAGGCAGGAGATAAGCGTAAAGCGTGCAGTCATAATGACAAAAACGGCTTCTAGAATAAGAAAAGATCTCTTTGTAAGTCAAGACACTGTCTATGACTGACAGTTTGAAAAAGGAAAAAAATAAAATTGCAAAGCATAAGGCTTGTTAAGAGGGAAGAGGAGAAGGGAAAAAAATGAAAGATATAGCTAAGGAAAAGCAAAATAAGTACAGAACAGTTACTTTTGTGTTTTATGAGCCCTCAAGTCCATATTTTTAGTATTTTAGAGGAGTACAATAGCTAGCCAGGTTTTTGATACTGTATATAGATAATAAATTTGGTTATTCAGATCAGTTTGATAATGGAGTGACCTTAAACAGTAAAATACTCATCAGTAACTTACCCAGGTAACCTCTCTTCTTAACTTCCCAGCCTCTGTCCTCTGGTCAAGGCTGATGTGGCTGTCCCCTTGATTTCTAGTGGAAGAAGATGATTTTTGGATCACTGCTGTTTGACAACAGGAGATGTACTAGTAAGGCATGTTCTGATTGCTTTCTCCAAGAAAACTCTACCTTCTTCCTTTTACTGTGCTGGTGCTTTTTTTTCCATGATCCAGAGCAAATATATTCAATGCACCTGTTCTGGTTTTTCACTTTGTAGTAGAAAAAATGTTTGGGAAGCCAGAGGAGGTGGTTACACCTACAACCCTAAGAGCTGATATCTCTGCAGGTACAAGAGACCAGGATATCAGCAGTGCCAAATCAACTACACATCACACATCCAGAGCAGGGGTCGGGAGTGAGATGAACTGGAGGAACAGAGGAATGGAATGGAAAAGGTCTTCTGGTAGCTATACAAAGGAAAAGCAGTTCTAACTATGTTTAGTATTAGCAACTATATTACCCACAGGAGCTCTTCAGAAGCGAGCTGGGTACATTCCAGCAACACATATTTGATATACAGGCTGGGAAAGTCTAGATAATCTCATCTATACGTATTATAATGACTGACACTCTGTAAAAATGATTGTGCAGCCACTGCCCAACTGGTTTTTCTTTGCTTCATGTAATTTATGCTTCTGCATAAAACCTTTTTTTTTCTTCCCATTCACTTAGTAAAAATTGTTTTGCTGATATTGTGCTTTCTCTGTGAAGAATAATATCTGGTTTACTAAATTCAGCCAGGTATTGTCAGTAAGCTTATTGAGCATTTAAATCTTACAGATGACACCAGCCTGAGCTAACACCTGGTTTGTTCCATTCACTGGTCCTACGTTTTATTTTGAATATTCTTGTAGGATTTAAACAAGTCCTCTTCTATATAATATTCAGCTTACCTGCAGCACAAATACTAGGTTCTATATGAAAATTTATGGCACTGTAAAGATTCTCGATTGAAAACACAAAGCTAATTAGCCGTCTTAGGCACACAATTCCCATTTACTTTAATTGGAGCTGTTTGGCTAAATCTTGGACTACATGATTGTTGTAGGTCCCTTCCAATTGAAATATTCTATTCTATTTTCTTCAGCTTTGAGTATCTCAACCCTTGTCATTATGCAAATCATAAATCCATCTGTACTTCTGGAAAATTGCTGCACAGGAAACCATAGCTAATATAATTAATTAATCCCTACACCTAAACAAAACTATCAGCTGAGCTAGTTAGGTAGTTTTGTGTTCTTTCACACTGATGTGTCAGGGAGAGACAATCGACTGGTAAATGCACATGAAGTCTGGATATGTTTTGTCTGCTAACACTGAATGAGTAAGATTATATGTATTAAATTACCCCATATACTTTTTTCTTAACTTCTACTCTCCATCCTTGTTAAGTTTGGATTTGATAGCAGCTTACTACCCCAAGTTGTATTCAGATTATTTCTTGATTTTTTAATTATTATTGTGTGTCTGCCATGTGTTTTAACTAGTCTAGGAATAGTCATTCAATGTCATAATTTGTGTTAGGATTCATAGTAATTTTCTTGAGAAAGTACACTGAGAACATTCACAATGCTTTGGCTGGGCAGACCTCCTAGCCTGATGTATCAATCAAGTGAGGACCCACTCAAGTATGCCTCAGCTGTGAAATGCCAGCCACCTGTCTGTCCAGGAGGCAATGCTGTTAGTCCCTTTCTCACATCTGAGAATCACGTCTGGCTGTGGAAATATTCCTTTGCTCCACTCCTATTCAAACCACAAGTGCTAGATGCTAACCTGTTTGAATTTGCACTGAAGGAGGAAAGAAATACATTGGCATGCATTTGTCACAATCAGCTTTCTTCTGACATCCCAAACTGTTTCCAGATGTAAATAAAAATGACGAAAGGCAGTAGGAGAGCATGGCTTAGGTTCAGGGATTTAAATGACTTATGAGCAAAGACTCTAATAGGGATGAAATTACAGAGCAACGTTAATATACCTCAGGTAGTGAAGCAGTAGGTAGCTTGACTTGATAAGCAAGGATGATCCTGATTCAAAGTATCGGAAGAAAGTATGAGCAGGTTGTAATGCCACACTGTGTGCCAAATGCTGTTTTTAATGTGAAAAGCAGTTTTCTTTTGAATCTAGCACAAAGAAGTGATGTTCCTAAAGCCAGGAAGCAAATCCTTCCTGGTGAAATCCACATGCAAATGTAAATATGGAAGTTGAAATTTTGGCCTCTCTCAACTCAGCAGCGAAGTTCACTGTGGTTTGAGCCAGCATTTCACCCGGCGTATATGACTGACTGCACTGTATGCATGCTTTTCCATATATAATACTTTATTTCATCACAGCATTTCCTAGGGAAGATCTGAAATGTAATTTCCTAAACAGTGCAGTGATTTTCCTTCAAAATTTACATATACATTGTTGTAAGAAAAGATCACCACCCCTTGGCAGTTTCTGCCAACCTTTGCAATTCAGTAGTCAATTTACAAATTCTAACCAAATTTTTTAATAAAGTGTCATCAAAAGCTCAAGGGTCACAAGCTTAGCTCTTAAAAACCCAGACTTTACAGTGACCTTAGAACTATTCTTCACTAGTCAGGTCTGCTGTGACTGAATTTAATTTGGATGAACCGTGCCTCTTGCTAGCCAGAGACATCACTGTCCTATTTCCACAAAGCTTTAGAGCAATAGTAGGAGCTCTTGGCATGTGCCAACAATGTATCATTTTAGCATTACAAATGTTGTGGTAGTTTCTGTTATGACCTTAAAATACTAACTCTTTTGGTGCATTTCTGGTACTGTTTATCAAGGACAAGACTTCTAAAACTCAGGCTAATTTCAGCTGTATAGGACAGCTGATGTAGAAAAAATGTAAATACATGCGTATCACTCTTAAGTCATGCATTTTAATATGATTTTGAGCTTATTTCTCTTCTGTGTTAATCACTCTTGCCTGTTGTCCATCATGCCTTTCTTTAGGGACAGCATTGTTAATATAAAGCCTCAGTCTGGTGAGATGCTAGTTGCCTACAGTTTCAGTAAATGCCTAATAAAACTCTTTACGCTGAACTAGCCAAAGATAACAGCATCAAACTATGGGACTAAGCTGCAAGTCAGGGTGGCAAGGTGGCTTGCTTTCCTTTTGAAACTGTGACAAGACCCTAATGGTAACTTATTTTATTCCGTGATGCTTTGCAAAGGGCAAAGTTGCTATGTAATTTTACAGTAAAATGATTTTTTATTAGTAGTTTTTAATTATTTTTTTTTAACATTTAGTTGTACTAGAAATGTATTTTTACAGTACCTACCAACTTTTACCAACCACCCGAGCTGTGGTTCCCTTGGTGCGAGCGAGAGCCTCGGCCCCGGGAGCAGCAGGTGGCAGCGCTGCCTCTGCTCTGGGTTTGCACACCCTGCGGTAGCAAAGCTGGAAGAAGCCATTTCAGGAAGACCATTTCATAGTTCAGATGCCTTCAAACAGAGGCACATCTGCTTGTGGGCAGTGCCAACTAGCCTCATCAGGGTGCTGTCAACTCTGAACGGTGGCATTCTTTGTGCGAAAGTCCTCCGAGTCATGCGTATAGTGTTTGTTTGCTCCAGTGTGGCTAGCAAGGAGTATAAGTGTATAGCATATAGAAAGGAGTGCAAGTGGCTTTTTATTACTTTTCTTTTAAACCCAAGATTCATTTATCTAAAAGAGAACAAAATGTGTATCTTTACTGATGCCATGGGCAGCCTTCTCTTGTAGGTGCAGTTGCCATCTATTCCTAGAGGTTAAAAAAAAGTGGTACCATTGTTGTGCAAGTAGAAAATTGTTCCAGACTCACGTGATTAAATTGTTCCAGAATCACATGATTAATTGGTGATCACTTTCATTTCCACTGTTTTTCTCAGCAGTAAATACAGTGGCAGTGTCATTGACAGGAACAAACACTACTAATGCAATCAAGCTGGTGCTTCACGTAGCTAGAAGTCCATCAAGAAGGTAGTAGATGGGATGCCTGGTCATTCCTTTGTCTTCTCCAGGTCTGCAAACTCTATTTGCAGTCCATGGCTCTGAGATCAAGTGAGACTGGCTGCCTTGTGTTCACCGTGCTAATGGCTCAGGAGCAGGCTGTCCTGCAGATAGAGCTAGCTGAAGTGGTCCGATAAAGAGCCAAAACACAAGATTAAAGATTAACCGATGTAGATAATGAGGGGTCCAAAACCAGAGCTCACCACCTCATGCTCTTCTGTTAATCAGATAAGCCAAATAGGACATCTGTTACCTGCAAGGAGTGGGGACAGGACTGGAGGAGGAGGGAAGCAGAGACAGCAGCTGCCTTAGCTTGTTTGAGAGTGGTAGGGAAAGGAATGGCTTGTTGCAAACATGTGGTGGGAGTAAGACCAAGCCTTCACACCAAGATGTGTGTGATGAGGTATATCAAATGGGGTCATCCTTTCTGGTTTTTTCTTCTCCTTTTTTGCCCGTATTTTGAATGGCCAAGACAAAAGCAGAACCAATAAAAGCAAGAAATGTCACCTGTGTGGCCTCTGTTATCCCAAGAAGACTCACATAAAGGATGAATTAGGTCTCCGGAGTTCAAGGGAAGTAAGCTAAAAGGCTTAAATATAAACTGAGAGAATAAGTGAAGTAAAATATTTTTCTTTGAGGGGATGAGATGTGAATCACTGAGGTCAACAGTTTTGAGACATGCTAAAATAGGATACCTCATAATCATCAAAGCATTTCTGTTAAATTATTTATTATATAGATATGGATCTGTTGTTACCTTTAATGTGGACTCCTCAAATGGGACATCTGAGTTACCTGATAGGCAACACTTTTGATGTAGTTTCACCAAAACAAAGAAAATCCCTGGTCTTTTAACACTGCACCCTGAAAAGACACACCAGTCAAACTGGAGACACTTGGAAGTTCTCTCTGGGTGTCTTATGAAATGCATTTTTCAGAAGGAGTTTGGATGAGAAGTGGTAATTTGGTAAATCGGCTGAG
The DNA here is from genome assembly GCF_963210335.1 of Falco punctatus. Classification (NCBI taxonomy): domain Eukaryota; kingdom Metazoa; phylum Chordata; class Aves; order Falconiformes; family Falconidae; genus Falco; species Falco punctatus. The sequence goes on from NC_137581.1 coordinate 45,848,760, forward strand.
GAAGTCATTCTTTCTATAAGGGCAGACAGAAGTAGGAGAAGGAAATGAGCAGAGGAGTCGACCCAGGGCTCACTGCCAGAACCGAGAAAGGGGAGATAACTTGTGCATCAGGTGGGCTGCATCCAGAAATGGGGGAACAGACAGCATCATCACAGATCAGTGTTAAGTAAGTGAAATTAAATTCGATGAACACACATGCATACACAGAGGCCTGGAGGAATAGCAGACCCATCTTCACGATTTTGTCAGCATTTTGTTCTTTCCTAGTACATGTGTCAGTTATTACTGCCCTTCCCATTGAATTACCCCTATGACAAAACTACGCCTCTCATCAGGCAGGCAGGCACAACGATCCATGTATCACGCTGCTGAATCAGGATCACAATGGCTTTAAAAGCATGTGACCAAACAAAATTCCAGAGCAAAAAAAACAGAAGGAGCTCATTAGGAAGAAATACGGAACAGTCCCATCTAAGGTAGAGAAGCTGATTATGATGTGTCTGTGAAAAAAAACATCAGCACTCTCACACACAAAACAGGAAGAAGATGCTAATGTTAAAGGGCAGAATGAGGAACAAGTTAAAAAATAAACTATGGTATGTGTCACAAGAGGTTGTCAGTGCAGCCTTCTGACTAAGTTCACAGAGGCAGCGAAGTCTTTTGAAGTTTCCTCTCCCTCTTTAATCAGTCCCATTAGAACAAGTAGATCCCAGCTTCAAAGGTAGCAGGGCTAGTCAAAGAAGGAAGCTGCCTGCTCTTCAAACTGCGGATGGCAGCTTTATGTCCCACAGTGGTGGTTCCCACATGAGGCTGCACAGCGTCGGCAGGGTGGGTGTGATTGCACAGTGAGTTCTGTGTTCAGATGTCTTTGAAGGACTTACCCACTCTCTCTAAATTATTATTGATCCTCTCCATTTGACAGGACTTCCAAAGACTTGAAAAGACACTCCTTAAAGCATACTTCTTAGCTTGATCCCTCACCTGTAAAGTCTAGATGAATCCACAGACCTGCTATGTTTGAACTGTTTTGTCTACTTCTTTAGGTAACAAAGTTTTATTAAGAACTTGACATTTTATTTATTATTTTATACATAACTTGGTGATATATTTTATTCATATTTTATTAATAAATGCCTATACATTTTTTGTGGTTCTATTCTTCCTACAAGGCTTTTCCCAGAACTTCCCTACAGAAAAGTTTTTCAAAAAAGAAAAAAAGTCCTGAACACAGCACACCTCTCTGCTTCATTTTGATACCAATTACACACTTCCGCTGTCTGAATATGAACATCACTTACATTTCAACAAAAATTTGCTGTTTGTTATACTTTTCTTCTCAAATATTCATGAAATTGTATATCTCAATGTACACATTACCCAGTTGGTAGGTAACTCTACTTCTGGATTTCCATCATGCTCGAGCAACTACTTGCAAGTGTTGTAATCCCATTTGCAGTCTGAACCACAAGCCTGGGAATCACCTCAGAAGTTCACCTCTCATGAACTTATTTTCATGGTGTATTTAGAGACCAGATGTGCCAGTCCAGGAATTTTTCTGGAATACAAAGCAGATCATGAGCGGTGTGTCTGATAATGTGTCCGTGGACGCTGTGTTCACAGATGCATAGTTACTGTCAAATAGCAGTATTAGAATCTGACACTGTTCTTGTTAAAGCCATTTTTCCAAGTAGTGTTTGAGTTCAGTTAGAGCTAATTCAGGCAGGATGGGTGAGCTCAGTAAATCACGAAGTCAGAAAAAGAGAAGAATGGAATGAATCTCAAGAGATCATCATCTAATCCACCTCTGCATCAAGGCAGGACACGAAACTTTGGCCTAATTCTGGCAGACATCAGCGTGATACACCGGTAATGATTCCAGTGAAGGAAATTCCACAATATTCTTACATACGGTATTTTAATGTTTCAGTACCCAGTGCCCTTCCTGGTATAAAGATATGGGTTTTTTTTCGCATAAACCAAGAAACTTTGATAAATACTTAGCATATTTGGTTTTGTTTTCTTTCTCAGCAGATGCAGCAAAGTTGCTTGACATCCTCCTAAACCACCCAGACTGTATTTCTGTATCACGTACCTGTACGTGATGCAGTCTCACATTAAAGCTAAGCCAGTCTGAAGGTTAGCTGCTGCCAAAATGAACCACCCTACTTTTTTTCTGCCCATTCATCCAGTGCTCATGTGATTATAATGAACCAGTTCAGAGGATAAAGTGGAGATGTTGTCAGTTTTTTAATAAGTTTTCTGCTGACTTAGTTCATTGAATCAAGCCCTAGGGAGGGCATTAGAGAAGTGCCAGTGGCTGGACTGGCTTAGCTGTGATGTGAAATGGCACAACTTCTGTTTCTAGGCTAAACAAACCTCCTCACACCTCTTTCACAGGTCATGCTTTCTAAGCCTGTTATCAGTCTTATGCTTCTCTGAATCCCCTCTAGTTTTTCTGTATCTTCTTCATACATGATGCATTTAAGGTACTTATGTATCCAAAGAACGTTTAAAATTCACGTTCGGTTATAAGTGAACAAGCCATCATCAGGGTTAAGAAGATTTTGTTCATATGCTCTTCTACCCATTTTTCCATGCCTAATTTGTATATGCCATTAACTTGTCCTTCCCTACCAGTGTAATAATTGTGCTCACAAAATGGATGGATAAATACAAGTGTGTCACCCTCTGCCGTGTTTTTTCAGTTTAGGGAAGGTCATTGCAATCTGCACCCCTCCCTATGTGGTCACTGTTCATGTGACTATCTCATCTTGTTTAATTTTAACTTAGAACATCATCCACATTCCAGAATAACCTCAGGCAAGAGTTTCTCTAGGTGGAAAAAATAATTTCTGGTAAGTTTCCTTCAGTTTTGCCATGTATATACACTGACCTACATTGAAAGCAGGCACATGACAAATTCTCAGTGAGTCTTTCATGCAGTCTGAACTCTTTTGGGGTTAATAGCTTCATGCAAGTATAATTTTGTGGCAATCTGTAGGAATAAGATGTTAAATTTTGCTGTATTCTGCCTTTTAGATATTTATAAATAATTTATATTTCCCAGTAGGGATTTACTCCTGATACATATTCATATAGTTATCTCAACACATGATCTAGAGTCTTGAAGTATTTGGGTTTTTCCTTTTAAAGCCATCACCACCTGAAGTCATGTAGTCAGCTGAGAATTCGAGTTTTTACTATAATAGTTTCTCACTATTATCACTGTAAAAATATGGAAAACATGAAGCCTGAGGTTTCAGAAACAGCAAAGTTAAAGCAATCAAGATCCCAAATACGTGTAGTCTTTTCAATCCCATTGTTTGTTAACTATTGCAAGGTTGGAGTCTATGCTAGGGTGGGTGTCTGCTGTGGATGAAATCCACGCTGTAGAGAAGGGTGCACCAATAAGGACTCCATCACTGACTGTCTAGCTGAACTCATCCCACCACAGACTGCGGTAACCTGTGAGTTGCTCTGTCCTGTGTCTGAGATGAGCCAGCTCGTTCAGAAACACTCAGAAATGCCTGATCTGAAGGTAAGGATTGCTGAGCTTTCCTGTCCTTCCCACAAAGGCTTTAGTGTGGCTCTCAGAGTATGAAAACAGCAGAAGCCTATGGGCAGGCTCTGAATACCCCGTTTTTCAGCCTCAGAGGTGATGTGGATGATGGGGACCTTCGGGCCAGGTCTCTCAACTAGAGGCTTTCTTGTAGTGTGATAAAATGGAGGAAGGAACCCCACGCACCTTTATATGCTGCTCTTGTGAGAATCTGGTGAGCTTTTGAAGTCCCTCTTTCCATATCCTTACAGGGATTTCTTGGGGACTGGCCATACTTTTGTCACAGCCCAGAAGCAGATTCTCCAATTCAGCTTCCTCCCTCAACCTTGCACATTTTTTCTTGAACATGCCTGAAGCTCCAGGTCCTCTGTCAGAAGCACCCATGCTAATGGAGATTATTTGGGATGATGCCTTGTGGGGCCGGAGAGAGAAGAGGGCTCACTGCTTTCCAAGTGCCACCTCCAGCACCAACTGCCAGCCCCGTCATGATCTCATTCCAGCATGCACCACACAGTCTGATCAGAGATCACCATTTTTCAGCATCAGTGCAGCATCCACTCCTAGGGCATACAATGGAGTGGACTTTTTTTATAAACTTATGGGAAGTTGGCATCCTGCACTGGCTTCAGGCGAGACACGCTCCCAGCTGAGCTATGAGAATAGGAGAGGAAGGAAGGAAGGACAGACAGCCACATGGACAATTTGTCCACATAAAGAAGGGATATAATACCAGTCAATAAACAGCACAGCATGCTGACGGTGGCCATAGATCTATCAATATTTTTCACTTGGAGTCAGTGAGCAAACTCACCATATCTCTGATGCTTGAAGCAGCATCATGTTAAATGATACTATATTTCATACAACAGATATGAATAGATACTTCCCTGCCTCCGTTAGCCTTGGTTTCTTTCCCACCTTTTTTATGAACACATGGAGGGTACACAGAGGTCTGACCACATGCCCTTTCTCCCCCTCCCAGATTCTTCATAGACTCATAGAATGGCTTGAGCTGGAAGGGACCTTAAAGATCACCTAGTTCCAACCCCCCTGCCATGGACAGGACACCTTCCACCAGACCAGGTTGCTCAAAGCCCCATCCAGCCTGGCCTTGAGCACTGCCAGGGATGGAGCAGCCACAGCTTCTCTGGGCAGCCTGTGTCAGTGCCTCACCACCCTCACAAGAATTTCTTTCTAATAGCTAATCTACCCTCTTTCAGTTTAGAACCATTCCCCCTTGCCCTATTGCTACAGGCCCTACTACAAAGTCTGTCCTCATCTTTCTTATAAGGCCCCTTTAAGTACTGGCAGGCTGCTATAATGTCTCCTGGAGCCTTCTCTTCTCCAGGCTGAGCAACCCCAACTCCTTCAGACTGTCTTCGTAGGAGAGGTGTTCCAGCCCTCTGATCATCTTTGTGGCCCTCCTTGGACTAACTCGAACAGGTCTATGTCCTTCTTATGTTAGGGGCTCCAGAGATGGACGTAGTCATCCAGGTGGGATCTTACAAGAGAGGAGTAGACGGGGAGAGTCACTTCCCTCGACCTGCTGGCTATGCTTCTTTTGATGCAGCCCAGGATAGGGTTGGCTTTCTGAGCTGCAGGCGCCCATTGTCAGGCTATGTTGAGCTTTTCATCCACCAGAACCCCCTAACCTTCTCCTCAGGGCTGCTCTCAATCCATTCTCCACCCAGCCTATATTGATACCAGGAGCTGCCCCAACCCAGGTGCAGAACCTTGCACTGGGCTTTGTTGAACTTCATGAGGTTCACACAGGACCACCTCTCAAGACTTCCAAGATCCCTTTCCCCAGGTGTATTGACCCCATCACTCAGTCTCATGTCATTGACAAGCTTGCTGACGGTGCACTCAGTCCCCCTATCCTGAATATTTCTCCTTTGCTGAACTACAGTCTGAGGGAGGGCTTCACAGCACGTGCCCTCCTGGGATACAGGAATGAAAGCTGAGTTTGGATGCATGATGCAAAATTGCAAACTTCAGAGCAGCTGCTTTAACAGGTACTGGCTAGCAAAGATGTCTATACCAACAGCAAAAGGCTGTGGGTATAGTCAGTGTATGAGAGCAGTCTGATCCTAGGAAGAAATGATGTTCTTGAGACTTTTGGTTTGGGGTAGTTCTTCTCAGTTGCATCTCAAGAGCAGTCATCAACATGGTCAGTTCCCAGGTTGCATCAAACCTCTGAGTCCAGAAGTCTCTGGCACAAAGCCAACTCACGGACAACCTCCTTACTTTGTTTTAAAGAGGCAGGCAGTATTTCTGACCAGAAGTGACAGCACTGACAGAAGAAAGTCAGGAGCAGAGGACCGATAGCACAAGGCTTGCCTGCCCTAAGTCCTTACATGCATGGTCAAGAAAACAGAGGCAAGGAGATGCTGCCACCATTGCTGAGCAGCTCCTGCTCCAGATGTGCCAGACATGTCTGGACACAGCCCCCATGAGTATTTTGAGTTGCTCTCTACTGTCCAGAGGACCAGGAAGAGGCAAGCCAAATGCTGCCAGCAATGAAAATGAGGGCAGACAAAGAGCCATATAACCCTGGCTCAGGGAGATGTCCAGAGCAGCCTGTGTTAACGCCTGCCAAGGGCCAGCACCAACCCAGTGACCACAAATGACATGTGGACTATGGAGGGGGGTGTGGACCTTAATGTGGGGCCAAACTTGGTACCCACTCTTCTGTCAAACAGCTCTGTACACATTGCCTTGCACCCCAGTGTACCAGCTCCTTCTAAAAACTGAACAATTGGAGAAGTTGTCCTTTATTTCACGCAGGTTAGTTAAGCAGAGGGGCCTCTCCTGTCTCAGCATACTCCTGCTGATGGAAGCACGGGAAGTTAGTGCTAGTTCTTCCTTCCCAAGCAGCAGGGATTTATTCAGCTTCTCAGCAGCACAGGAAAATTCAGTGTTGCTGTAAAGCGTGTTTCTGGGGGCTGAGAAGAGGGGATCTGCGAGGAATCAGGGGATCTTAGAAGGTGGGAATATGTAAGGACTCGGAGTCTTTCTTCCACTTCTTTTCCTTTCTTCTCCATCTTTCCTTTCCCTGTCCCACAAAAATCTGTCCTTCCAGCATCCTTATGAGATAGGTCATGTTTTATTCCCATACAGCCACATACCATCTCTTTCCTCTTCTGCTTCACCCTCACCAAGGAACCATCCACCTTCCTTAATTGATTTCAACCAGATAGGCTTCCCCAATTTGCAGGGAGTAGAAGAGCACAGGGAAATATGCCTGGGCCTTGTCAGCGCAGGAGGAAAAGGGGCAGCACAGGACTGGGTGAAGGTGAAGGTGAAGGTGAAGGTGAAGGTGAAGGTGAAGGTGAAGGTGAAAGTGAAAGTGAAAGTGAAAGTGAAGGTGAAGGAAAGTCCTGTTGCCAAGGGTAGTAGGGCGAGACAGCAGGAAGCTGTGGGGGAAAACAACTTCTCAGCATCAGCCACCTTGTTCCTCCTTAGGAGCCCTGCCAAAAAAGCAGCTGCAGAGGAATGCAGAAGCACAAAGCAACAATGGGTGGATCAGGCTAAAAACCATTACAGAGTTTTATTTCTTCATTTGTAGGCAACACAGGCAGTAAGCAGCCTCCTAAAAGTTGCTGCCCAAGGCAGCTGTCTGCTTTTCTTCTGCAATGAAACAGCATTGCATTGGCCCTGCCCTGTGCGTCGCTGGATGAATGGTATGATTTATGCCCTGCTGCAAATGTGCTGGCGTTTTAGGATGTGCCACAACATTTCAATATTTCTTCATTTGCGACTTCGTGAATTATTTGGGAGGGGGGTGGGGGGTGGGTGGGTTGGAATACACCTCCTCTCCCTTCTGACTCCACCCTCCCAGTTTAATAAAGTACTATACAAAATTAAGGAAATTAAAAAGGGGAAAAAAATCCCGAAAGAAAGCATGGACTTTAAAACTGCCCAATTTGATAAAGAATGGAAATAACCAGATTGCAGAAATGGAAAAGTCTCCTAATTGTGGAAAGGAGGAATAAGTTTGGTTCATTTGCTTATTATATTAAAACCAAAGTCATAGTGCTGGCATTATGCCATGCAGAACAGTTACCAAAGGTAGCAGGATAAGCTCTGTGAGTTGGTGGTGCCACTAACATTATTCATTCTCACTGAACATAACCTGAAGGGGTTTTTTAAAATAAAAAATGTCATGACTCAAACAAGATATTATTTTCCTTACAACTAACTCTATAGCTCCTGCAACATCCAAGGCCATATAAGGAGAGACATCTTCCAGACTTTGCAGGGAGGGAAAAAGGTAAATGAAACAGTCCACTACATCTGATAGTAGATAGCATTTTTAGATTAATAATTTTAAAACCTGCTGATGCTGACAAGTCAACACAGATGATCAAAGGTTACAGAATAATCCCTTTCATTTTGTGAAAATCCTTGATTTTTAATGCTTCCAGCATCTGTCTTAATCTGCTATGCTGAAGATGAGCAATGTTAGGGAAAAAATAGTGTCATCATAATTCTACATTCTAAAACCCAAAATCATTCAAATGCTACTTATGTAAAAAAGGACCAATTTAAATCAAATCATTAGCTTCTGCTTAAATGTTCAATTAGAAAAGTGTAATAATATAAATGTTTTATGTATTCGCAGCTCTTGTCTTCAAATTTAACCTTTTTTCCATTTTTGCTGTTATTTCTCCCTTTTATAAATGTTGGTGTAATAACGCCCATTTTCTCTTTAGAGGTGAATATACAATCACAGCTAGAAATTCCCCAGCATGTTTTACGGTCTGAAACGTATAATAATCAATCTCACGACTAATAACTACCATGGCATGTTTTATAATTACACCATAAATCAGAGACTGCTGCATTTAAAGTGTAATTTTAGGCTGTTTTGCAATATTTCTTGGCACATTTGAAATATATCAGGGTGGAAAATACATGATCTAGCTATACAATCACAGAGGAGGAAAAAAAGTCTTTCTCCACTTACAGGAGTGCCCCAAAAGAGATGCTAAAGGGCAGCGACATACAGAAAGATAGTGAGGATACCCAAGCTGCCTTGGGGACCTCAATGACGGCACATTGTATGAGCAGATGTTGCAGTGTAACGAGTAAGAGGCAGAGGGGATAAACCCCTGGCACAAGCTTGCAGAATGAGCACTCTTAGCAACAAGTACTCTTTGGCTTTTGCAACATGGCTTTTTGCTTGAATCATTCTGGGGAGGGGGGCTATATTTGGGAGGGACTAAGCTGAAAGGAAGAGAGCGACTATCTGCAGTGAAACCTGGAGGAAAAAATCTGCCAGCTCACCCAGCATCTCCCAGTAACTGTCTCAAGTGCTTCTGCAGCTGCTGACAGGTAAATGATGGTCTCCCACAAAATCAGGTGAATTTTTTTCCCAAAGCCTGTTTCTGTTTGAAGGAGAATGTTTTATTATTCATTCTGGTTTTGCTGTATATGCTTTAGGTGTTATTTTAGCCCTCTCAGTGTATACAAAAGCTTGTAATGGCATCTGGAAAAATTTCCTAGGGGTTCAGAAATCCTAAGAAATAGTTTAGATGCCGAGAGGCTCTTTTATCCCTTAATTAACGTTGAAGCTTGTTGTATACTAGATCTTGATACTGTATCGCCCCACTGGACTGCCACCACAGGCTTGCTGGAGCTTGTTACAACCTGACATCTGGGCCTCTTTGCTGGGTACCTTTCTATGTGCAATGCAGCAGCCCAGCACGGTGACTAATGCCTCACTTGTGCCACTGGAGTTCTGCTGGTAATTTAATTAAATTTGCTACATCACTCACATGAGCTCACACTAATTTGGTTTCCTTTAATCAAACACTGAATTTATGCTAGCCAAGTGTTATCATCTCCCCAAATGGCACAAGTCCTGTGATGACATCTGGCTGGATTTTGGCCACTTAATATAGACATCATGACTGCTTTTTGATTAAGAGAGCAATGTGTGCTACAGGCTGCCCCAGGCTGCCAAAACCATCAGCAAGGAGAAGTTATGGCAGAGTCTATGTACGTACAGAGACCCTACGTGATCTCCTACACCTGCTCCTTTTTTTCATACGGGAGGTCATGCCATACCAAAACCCTGCATTCACCTGCTCTTAGACCAGGTAACCTAATTTCTTTAGAAAATAGGGTGGGAAGCTACAGTGGAGTGAAGAAAAACTTTGGGAACATGGGTGTGAGGCATCCCAGGGACAAGTGGTGTTACCCCAGGGTGCAGAAGCAGTTCACAAGGGCCTGGGTCTGTCTGTGTCACCTTCTCCTACACCTCCTCCTCCTGAGCTGTGAATCCAAGGTAGCCAAGTACCGTGTAGCTCTTTGCACTGCCAGCATCTGAATGCTGGTACCAGCGTTATGGGTAAAGGCTACAGTATGGGTGAGCCCTAAAATTTGCGCCAGGTCAACAGGAATTTCATGGACCTATGGTGTCTTCTCATGTTATAGTTCAGGCCCCTTCACACTACTCTATAAACGATGTTGACACACTGCTTGGCTTCAAACTTGCCTTTGCTACTAGTCAAGCAGCTTGAGCCTGGTTCCGGTATGCCTATACTGAAATGATTGATCTGTCCTGGATGAGATCCCACATGATTATCTCAGTTATGTCTGGTATCACCCTCTTACAGCTCATTTAAGCAAATCAATGTCTATTACAAGCTTAAATGAACTGCAAGGACTTGCCTTTAGGGATAGCATCACTAATTTAGGAAGGTAAGAAGGTCAGTGTAATGTAGACTTGGTGTGTTGACTCATAGCAACCTTTACCAGAATACGGTCTGGCAATTCCAAGATTTGCTAGGAGAAGTTTGAAAAAAGGAAACAAGGGTGTTGTAACTCAAGCTCAGTGCTTGAGCCGCTGTTGCCACTAGTTGTGCAAGTAAGTGAATAAGAGAACTACTATAGGCTAGAAATTTCCAGAATTACATGTTTCATGGTGCATTTATTGCCTGTTACATTTGCTGTGTATTATTGCTGGCTGGCTCAGTAACTGCTGATGGGGTCAACATGGGAAGGTAGGCCTGCGGGAAAAGAGGCACATGAGACAATAATGATAGTGGTGCAGACTTACAGCATCTCAAGATGTATGGCCATAGGGCTGTTAAAAGGATTCAGATCAAGCCACTTATTCCAGACTATTCGCTGAGATTCTCACTCCTCTATTGTAGTTGAAATATCCCAGTAGAGGGGAAATGAGCAGGTTCTGCACTTGCGTAGTGGTTTTGAGACCCTCAACAATAGCAGAGGCTCTATTAACAGAGCACATTGGCACCTGCTTCTCTGCACTGGGTTTGTGTGGCAAGGTTCTGGCAGCAGGGCAGGACTGCAGGGGTGGCTTCTGTGAGAAGCTGCTAGAAGCTTCCCCCATGTCCGACAGCGCCAAAGTCAGCCAGCTCCAAGACGGACCCACTGTTGTCCAAGGCTGAGCCCTTAAGTGACAGTGGTAGAACCTCTGGGATAACATATTTAAGACAGGGAGAAAAGAATCTGCACAAAAAATTGCAGCTGGAGAAAGGTGTGAGACTGTGTGAGAGGCACAGCCCTGCAGACGCCAGGGTCAGTGAAGGAGGGGCAGAAGACGCTCCAGGTTCTGGAGCAGAGATTCCCCTGCAGCCCGTGGTGAAGCCCGCGGTGAGCCAGGCTGTGCCCTGCAGCCCATGGAGGTCAGTGGTGGAGCAGATCCCCACCTGCAGCCCACGGAGGTCAGTGGTGGAGCAGATCCCCACCTGCAGCCCACGGAGGTCAGTGGTGGAGCAGATCCCCACCTGCAGCCCGTGGAGGTCAGTGGTGGAGCAGATCCCCACCTGCAGCCCGTGGAGGTCAGTGGTGGAGCAGATCCCCACCTGCAGCCCGTGGAGGTCAGTGGTGGAGCAGATCCCCACCTGCAGCCCGTGGAGGTCAGTGGTGGAGCAGATCCCCACCTGCAGCCCACGGAGGTCAGTGGTGGAGCAGATCCCCACCTGCAGCCCATGGAGGACCCCACACCGCAGCAGGTGGATGCGCCCGAAGGGGGCTGTGACCAGGGGGCAGCCCGCGCTGGAGCAGGCTCCTGGCAGGACCCGTGGCTCCCTGGAGAGAGGAGCCCAGGCTGGAGCAGGTTTGCTGGCCGGGCTTGTGACCCCGCGGGGGACCCACGCTGGAGCAGCCTGTGCCTGAAGGGCTGCGCCCCGGGGCAGGGACCCACGCTGGGGCAGGGTGGGAAGGACTGCAGCCCGTGGGAAGGGCTCGTGTGGGAGAAGTTCATGGAGGGCTGTCTGCCGGGGGGGGACCCCAGGCTGGAGCCGGAGCAGAGTGTGAGGAGCCTCCTGCTGAGGGGGGGAGCGGCAGAGACAGCGTGTGAGGGACTGACCGCAGCCCCTGGTCCCTGTCCCCCTGTGCTGCTGGTTTCAGCTGGGATAGAGTCAATTTTCTTCTCAGTAGCTGGTGCGGGGCTGTGGTTTGGGTTTGGTGTGAGAGCAATGCTGACAGCACACGGATGGGTTTGGTTGTTGCTGGGTGATGTTTATGCTACATCAAGGACTTTTTGGTTTCTCGAGCCCTGCCAGCGAGAGGGCTGGAGGGGCACGGGACATTGGGAGGGGACACAGCCAGGAGAGCTGACCCCAACTAGCCAAAGGGACATTCCATACCATATGATGTCATGCTGAGTGTATAACCTGGGGGAAGAAGGAAGGTGGGGACATTTGGTATTATGATGTTTGTCTTCCCAAGTAACCATGATGTGTGCTGGAGCCCTGCTCTCCTGGGGGTGGCTGAACACCTGCCTGCCCACGGGAAATGGTGAATCAATTCCTTGTTTTGCTTTGCTCGTGTGTGTGGCTTTTGCTTTACCTATCGAACCGTCTTTATCTCAGCCCAGAGTTTTCTCACTTTTACTCTTCCAGTCCTGTCCCCCATCCCACTGTGGGGGGGGTGGGAGCGAGTGGCTGTGTGGGGCTTAGTCACCGGCCAGGGCTAAACCAACAGCCCACACTGCTCAGGGGGAGGAGGCAGATATAACTGGGAGTGAAGTTAAGCCTGTGAAGAAGGGAGAAGTGGGCAGAAGGTGTTTTAAGATTTGGGTTTATTTCTCATTATCCTACTCTGATTTGATCGGTAATTAATTAAACTAATTTCCCCAAGTTGAGTCTGTTTTGCCCGTGATGGTAATTGGTGAGTGATCTCCCTGCCGTTACCTCAACCCATGAACCTTCGGTTACATTTTCTCTCCCCTGCCTGGCTGAGGAGGGGAGTGATGGAGTGGCTTTGGTGGGCACCTGGCCTCCAGCCAGGGTCAACACACTACAATCCTGTTTTCTCATCTTAGCACAGCCCCTGAAGGAAGTTACATCTTAAAAGACTGCGGTTTGTTGCAATTTTTTGTATTTCTTTAGAACAAAAGGAGCGTAAGGCTAAGGCAAAAACTGCTTTCAATTGCAAACATACAGCTTGCAGGTGTGTGCAGAGTTTAGCCTAAAATAACTGGAGGCAAAAGAAAGAAAAAAGCAGCTTAAAAATGTGATGTCAGCAGGAGAAAATAGACTCTGTGGGGCACTGGTTTTCTAAAGCCTTATTCTGTAATCAACACAGCTCATTACCGTAGCTGTGCATGATGTTGCAAATGGCATTTGGATGAACACATTTTGTCTTTCCATCATGCTCACTAGTTAACAAATTGTCTGCCCAAATTGCTGAACCATGTGTATTGTGTCAAAGAAGAGGAAAGCAGATTCTCTTTGTCAGGGTGGACAGCCTGTACCAGACTCTCAGTTTCTGATTTTCAACCTGCTGCTGTTTAGACCCCTATGAATTCTCCTGTGGAGGTACAGGACTTTGTATAGATGTCCCTTCCTCCTGCAGTGATAATCATACTGCTTCCTCTTCCCTCCCAGTCTACAGTGTACACCTGACTCTGAGGTCTGCAGACCACATTTTGGAAATTGGTCCCCCAAGCAATTTAATGTTGTGCATTTACAGTTACACCCCATTCTTCTTTTAAAACATCACATTCTCATAATATCTCAGTTCAGTCCTTAAATAGCACTGATGTTACCATTGCAACGCATGGGGCAATCCATCCCGCAATCCCGGCTGCCGAAGGAAGTGACTGCATACCTTACATCAGCTAGCAGCGTGTGTGACCGCACATCACATTGCAAGGCACAACACAAGTTCTGGCTCCCATCTGAATTTGCTTTGGAGTCTTTGACATGGGGTTAAAGGCAGCTGGACCTCCGCATTTCTTTCCTGTAGTAGGTGTTGCAATGTGTTTGGGGGTAAATAAGACATTGTAAGCTGTAATCTGTTGTGTAGACCTTGTTTTGAGTCATGATGCAGGGTGAGGATGCAGTCCTACAAACTGACATTATGCTATGCCTTCTAGAGATAAAAAGGGTTGTGGGCCATTTTTGTCGCATTGTGATTGTGGACTTTCCAGTACAATGCCACTCGTAATTAAAGCAGTCATTAGAGTAATAAAATAGATTTATCAGGAGTTGTGTTACTCCATACTTTCCCCACACTTTTCAGCTGTTCAGTTGTATTCACTGTTCCATCCGTTGGATTTCTCAGGGGAAATGAGAAGGGTCCCATATTGCTTCTTACGTTAGGAAAATTCCCCTTAACTGGCTGTGGGGCTGCTGTGTTTCCTTTGTGCCATCCAGAAGCACAGAGGGGTCAAGGAGATGTTCAAATTTCACTTCAGTCTCACCTGAGGAGAAGGAAGAAAGGAGAAGCAGAATGGGACTATAAATGGTATCCCAAAGGTAAAGGAAAAACATGACTGAAAGAGGACTGACTTTAGGATTTGAGTATCTTTTATTTAGTATGTAATTTTTTGGTGGTCAGACACTATCACAAGTTGCCCAGAGAGGCTGTGGAGTCTCCATCCTCTAAGATATTCAAAACCCAACTGGACACAGTGCTGGGCAACCTGCTCTGGGTGGTCCTGCTAGAGCAGGTGGGTTGGACCAGATGATCTATGGAAATCCCTTCCAAGTTCAGCCACTCTGCCATTCTGTAGTTCAGTGGTTTAGAAATTTACTTCCATTTTTCTGGAGGGAAGAAGGAGCTGCAAGAAGTGAATAAGTGAAAGTTAACAAAATCTTTCCCTTTTTCAGTTTAATAGCATTAACTTCTATTAACCTTTCTAACCATTGCCGACCTTGTCAACGTCAGCAATCTCATTAGCTGGGCTGGATTTTATCAGCACGAGAGGTAATTCTTTAGTACATTCAGGCTGTCTCTGAGGTTTTCCTTAGTGTGGAAATGAGGGAGCGAGGAAGAAGCATTGAGAGACATTCTGGTTCGGTTCCCCATGGGGTCAGGATTTGCCTAAAGCGCACATCTGACCTGGGAAGCAGGAGATGCTGCTGGGTTGCTTACTGTAGATGCAGGAGTGAGGAAGATGTAGTATACTCATAGAGAAATGGGTGTGGGAAGAGGTTTATAGCCATGCGGAACAGCTGCTCATATTCAAGAGGAAGGCAAGACAAGGTTTTAAATGGAGCCTGGATATAATACAGGTTAGCCTGTACAAAAGTATGTATGTGTTTGTAGGACTGGTTGGAGGAGTCCTGGGCCTCAGGCTCTCTGGCTACATCCATGAACAGACACATCACCGCTTCTATCATTTCAGGCACTCTGTTACCCAGTGCAATTTTCTAGCATCAAGTTAGGCACCCGAAGACGATGTCCATAAGCAGAGCTGACTCAAGGCACAGGCAAAATAGGTAAACATCTGGGTTAGAGATTGCTGGGGAACAGCTGATCCCCTCTCACGTCTTTTTACCTGTTCGTGCCCTCTCAAAATTTCCCAGAATACTGCTGGTGCTACTTCTGTCTCCCTCTGCTTGTGCTGCTAGATTTAATTTTGCATTTCTGAGGCAGTGGAACTCAGTTTTGCCTGATGGCTGAGAATCCCTAAGCTGGCTCTGGAGACAGGCTGGATCAGCTCAGAAAGGGATCTGTTCAGCATCAGTGCTGGTGCGAGGAGGAGGAGGAGGAGGAGGAAGACTATGTGTCCAGGGACAGGGGAGGGGAGAGGATGCAGCCTGAAACAGGACCTTTCAGTAGTAGTTAGAGCCACTGAAATCAACATTTAACTTCATCTATAGACCCGTGCTGGTGTCTGCGTGGAAGCACTCAGCACTTAGACAAGGATTTATGAAATTATTTGAGCATAGGCTGAATAAAGGGCTGGTGTTCCTAAAGTAAGTTTTAGGCAGAACTTTTAAGCATCAAAGTGCAAGACTGCAATTCTAAGATGATACTTTGTTCCCTAATCCAGGAGGTTCCCAAACTTCAGACATACATTACTTTTTCACTTCAAAATTGTTCAGTGGTCTCTACTCATGCTTCTCTGGGGTCTGCTCCCTCCCTGATGGGATGGGCAGGGATGTCTTCCTCACTATCTTGTAGTAGTCTGGGATTCCCACAGAAGCAAAATCCCTAAACTGGTGGTGGGACCAGTGCCCCCTTCCTCAGAGGAGGCATCCTTGCCTGAGATGCAGAAAACCTGCTAGTAGAAATCATGGCCTCACATAGTGATTCACACTGTTAAAACACTACTAAATGCCAAGAGCTGCCTTAATGCAACTTATGGTCTGAAATTCACATTTCCTATGTCTGAATTGTATGTATTATAGAGGACACATACAGTGAAAGAAGAAAAAAAACCCAAACCAAAACAAGAGGTTGTTTAAGTTAAAACAGCCTTTGCCATCCTGTACTGGGTTGACAGCTCTTCCAACCAGTGGAGTTATCCAGGGACTACTGCGATTCCCCAAGGTCAGCCTGACACACCTGATCACCTCTTCTCTCCATGCTACCAAATGTGAGACACTTAAATTAATAGATCAGCTTCTGTCTGGTAATAAAATATCACATATATCCATTTACATGACATGTGAACCTGACTGACGAAATCCTATCACATGTGTCCCAGCAGTTTGTAGTACAGTTAGTCAGAGGAAAATTGAAAGTGAAGAAAAAGGAACATTTCCAGGCTGAGGAGGAAATGGGTAAGACGTTGAGCAAGAAAAAAGGCCTAATATTTCTTCCCCCACCCCAGACATACGCACATAAATAAAGAGCGATTTCCCCTGCTCACTGGCTGTCACTTGCCTGCTGCATCTCTCTTGGGACCTCGAGCCATCCCTCCAAGATGTGGGCAAAGGTACTGTCTTGTTTCTTTGCACTGTAAGATGCACTTTTCTGCTTAAGCTTTTGTATCATCACTCTGTATGTTTCAGCAGGTGTACATCACACCATGGGATGTGTGGTTCACCTGCTTTAAACAACCTGTGTTCCTCAAGATAGTCTTAATGCTTTAGTACAAAGCTGAGTGAGAAACTTCTCTGAAATAAAGGGTACAATTCTGGTCACCATTACTAGAAAAGAGTAATCCAATGTGAAAAACACAATGAAAAGCTACTGGCATAGTGGGGGTGAACCTGTATAATAAAGGAGGAGAGAGCAGCACAGCTTGTTTAACTTAGCAAAATTAAGGCCAAGCATAAATATCATCACTCTGTGTGGATATGTGCAGGGGAGTAGAGGAAGGGGAAGGACAAGGGGAAATGGAAGGAGAGAATTTGCAAAGAGAGGGGGATGTTCAGAGCTATGTTCAGTAATGCCAGTATAAAAAAAAAAGCAAGTGTGTGTATAGACTGGTTGTAAATAATATATACTCTATAGGGGGAAGTTTCTAACGGTCAGAGAAGGGAAGGTCTAGATTAGTTTCTAATAGAGATATTAACAGCAGCTAACAACTGCAGCCAAGAAGCAGACTGAATCTGAATAATCATAGCATAGAATGGTTTGGGTTGGAAAGGACCTTAAAGATCACCTGGTTCCAACCCCCTGCCACGGGCAGGGACATCTTCCACCAGAGCAGGCTGCTCAAAGCCCCATCCAGCCTGGCCTTGAGCACTGCCAGGGATGGGGCATCCACAGCTTCTCTGGGCAGCCTGTGCCAGTGTCTCACCACCCTCACAGTGAAGAATTTCTTCCTAATATCTAATCTAAATCTAAATCTAATGGGTCAATGCTCAACAGGAAAGCAAAAATAAAAAATTAGAAATACAATTCCCATATCAGTAGGAGCCACTGCTTTTCAAAGAGGTGAGAGCTCGTCTTGGAGAAAAGCTCAAACTCCAGCTGAGCGTGAATTCTATGGGAGCTGGGAGATAGGAGCAAGGGGTGCAAGGTAGAGCTGCCAAGCTCAGCAAGATTTGGGGTAGTAAGTCTGCTACTCAGGGAAATTAAATCTTGCCTCCTTGTGTGGTAGTGGCTGCACTGGATTGAAATGACACTTTCCCACTGATTTCAATAGCAATAAATAGGTGCCATGGAAAGCTAGATTTTTTTGCTTCTCTTTTTTTTATATATGTGTGTGCGTGTGTGTGTAGAGATATAGCTATAAATACAGTTACAGATATCTTGTGGTGTTACATCACCTGCAGTGCTTACCCTCAAGGACTCAAGTCAGGGAGGAAGCAGCAGAAATACAGAACAGGCAAGGACACTGATGAAAGTATAAATAAAATATAAATAACTGTGGTATTTCTGGGAATAAAAAGAGGAAGAATGTAAAACTTAGTTTTGCTGATGCAATTCATGTAAGCAGGGGCAGGGCAACAGAAATGGCCAGCATGCTAAGCAGTAGCCCAAAAGTGAAAGAAAAAAAAAAAAAAAGAGGGAAAAAAAGAGTTTTCTTTACATGAAGAGAAATATCTACTTCCTCTTTTGTTGTTTTTTTTCCCCCTCCCAGACAATTACGGGAAATTTTGCTAATGTCATTTATGGTTTGAATGCAAACCACTTGACAGACCAAGTCATTCAGAGAAGTAAGCGAATGATTCTGGATACTCTTGGAGTGGGGCTTCTGGGTACCAGCACTGAGGTCTGCCACAAAGTGACACAGTACAGCAAGGTAAGTGTGACAATCATAGCTTACCCTAAGGTTTAGCTTTCAGAAAAGCAATGGAAAACTTAGGTTATAAGGGGAAACTTTGTCATGGTGAAATTCTTTTGGAGATGGGAAGAGAGAGACAGTGTTATTCCCACTGGAGACAGGGAAACTTCATTGCTCGAGTTACTTTTCACTCTGGATGGGCAGAAGTCTGTGTAAGAGACTGGATGCTAAGATCCCCCACTGCAAACACAGTTAATTAAGGATGCTTTCTCTTCTTTCACCTATAAGATTTTATTAAAAACATCCACATAGTAAACATCCCATATCACCAGACTTTCAAAAGGAGCTGTTAAAAGGATGGAGAGTTAGTAGCAGGTTACTTCCAATCCATAAAACATAATTGTTTTCTGATGTACATTGATCATATTTCCCCTCCACTCTTTCTTGCTCTCTTTAAGTTAGAGAAGTACTTGACCCTGAGAAGAAGCCTTCCCAACACAGTGCATCAACGAAGAGTTCATCCCACTGTTTTATTGGTCAGACCTGCCCAGTTGCACTCAGGCTCCAGAGCCCTGTGCACTAGTAAGACTCTGCACAGAGATTCCCCCATTCCCAAACCCTGGTAGTTTATGCCCTTTTATTTAATTCCTTAAAGATCCCTTCATTGGCTAGAAGATCTGCTCAGCAAAAGGAAAGGAACAGCACCCTTTAGAGCGTGGGGATACCAGCTCTAGGAGGCCATATATCATTTAATCATGGTCTTACTAAAATGTAGAAAAGCAGAACCATTAACTGGAGATCTTCCCCAAGGAGGTGATGACAGTTCTGAGGGAACTGCTGATGGGTGGTGAGAAGAGGCTGTGTGAAGGTATTGAATGGCCAGATGGATGGTGTTGGTCTGTCCCCTGAGGTCTGTGTGGGCAGAAAGGGACATAAGCCAACAGGAAACCAAATTTCTTTTCATACTTTCTGAAAGAACAATAAAACATTTGGGTCCCAAGAGGGTATGGTCTGATCTCAGTTACATCAGATATACAGCGCACATTTATTCTTGGGTTCAGGACTTTGAATTAATTGATGTCAATTTGTTTCAGATCTACAGCTCAGATATATCCAGTACCATCTGGGGCCACTTGGATTTCCGACTGCCTCCTCTGTATGCAGCCTTTGTGAATGGAGTGGCTGTAAGGGATGCTCTTTCATTTGCTCTTAAATCACACTAACTGATGCCATTCTTGCTCTAGAGAGAACAGAATGCTCCTAAAATCTTAGTTTGCTTTATTCTTCTGCCTGAAGCCTGCTACAAAATTTTCCTAGACTGTTCTCTTAATGTGTTTCAACTTTCTCCCAATGAGGCCAAGCTCAAGGTATGATATATATCTGATCCAACTCAACAGCATCCCTTACCTTAAATGCGGGACATGGGGCTGTTTTCAAAGGTCAGAACTCTACAGCTTGTTACAACTTTGCTACAGCTGCATTACAAAGAGGTACTCTTGTTCTCACTGATTTCACTGGGATCCAAATTTCATGCCAGCTGGCGAAGTATAGTTACAGAAAAACACAGATATAGACAGACGCACATATATATACATACACACATACAATATCAGAAGGCAATTTAATCTTCAGTTACACAGTTTTCAAAAGCCAATTATATATTTTGGACACATACTTTGTCATTAAAGCAATAGCTGACTCCCCAGGCATTTGTCTAAGTTCAGATTAAAGCTGAAACCATTTGAAATTGAAAGATGCACAAGAGGTGGGGTAGACAAATTTGGCAATTATGCAAAACTAGGGAAGGTGACCAACCAAGGAAATGCTAATATTAAGCCTATCTAAATTAGTGTGACAACAGGATCAGAGGTCCAATTTGACACCTCATTTCCAACGTAGAGAAAATTACCTTGGAAATGAGATCTGGTACCTCTCAGCTCCTAGCAGTCCATGTAATATTCAAATCTGGCTGTTAGCATGTATATGATCATCTCAGTTTATGTCTCAGTCACACATCAATTCTAAGCACTTATTGATGACACCAGGGATGCAGCTTACCCAGTACTGGGCACAACTTTCGTCACCCTGCAGTGCAGAACAGCTTCCCAGCTGGCATCAAAGTTTTTCAAGGCAGGGACTGGGGAGCCTGACCACCTTCCCAGTTTGCTCTGAAGTAAGACATGGGTGAACAGGCATGAAAGTTCAGCTTTTGAAGCTTTATTGTATTATTAAAAATGCTGTCTGTCCCTGATGTTCTCAAGTTCTTGGGGGTTCTCGAAACTTGGCAGGGGGGAGGGTAGTATTGGCACAGTGTGACCAGCAGTACATTGCAGACACTCACTGGACTGCTGGGAGCAGTCTTCTATCAAAACAGCAGCTCTATGCCATGCAGGGAATGCCCAAAACCTGCCTGAGCACCTGGGCTCTGGGCATGGGAAGGAGGCAGCATCTCTCTGGATACTCTCAAGGGCTAATCAGCTTGGCCCAGTTTTAAGAATGTAGTTTTCTCCTATTCCCAGCAACCCCAGGGACTCTGGTTCCTCATATGATAAGTCTTGTTTCAATGTGCTGAAAATTCAGGATAAAGCCTTGTGTACATTGGCAGGCTGGTGCCTACTGCCAGTGGATGGTTGCACTAGAGAAGTTCTGATGATACAGCTTTCAGTTAGCAGTAGGGATTCGACTGCTACAGTTTTAATGGTGTGAGCCCAAACAGCAGCATCAGTTGCAGTGCTGGGGAAGTGATTTCATTATGTTACACATAATAAACATATACTGTTGTGGGTGAAGTGAAAATTCACTTGAAATAGAATGATACTCCTTTGAGGCAAGATTTGTATTGCATCGCTGCATCTCACGGAGCCACGTTAGCAGTAAAGGTCTTAAAAAGAAAAACTTTTGAAGTTTTGTTTTCTAAGGAATATCTAGTTCTTCAGTCCTTTTTCATACCAGTTACAGGAGTTTCATTTGGCTGAGCCAATCTTGCCATGTCAGAGTTTATTTCTGATGACAAGTCAAGGCTTCTCTTTCCATTAGGTACACTCAATGGATTTTGATGACACGTGGCACCCAGCCACACACCCATCTGGGGCTGTGCTCCCTGCCGTGATTGCGCTCGCCGAGGCCTTCCCTCAGAAGAAAAAAATCTCAGGTCTTGATCTGCTCTTAGCTTTCAACGTGGGAATCGAAGTGCAAGGCAGGCTGCTGCACTTCTCCAATGAAGCCAGGAATATTCCAAAAAGGTACATAGAAATGCTTCAAGTAGAAAGCCGAGTGGAAGGGGTTTTTTCTTGGTGTTAGTACACTTAATTAAGTGCCAGTTAAAATATAAATGGCACAGTTAATCATATTTTCTGTTGTCTGCAAAATTAGGTTCATCTTAAATATAGATTTACATGACTGCTTAAGGCTTAGCTAATAAATTTATTTGTGAGAGCACTGATCATTTTACAAGAAGGAGGCGATTACCTTCCTATTTACTAAAAACAGCAGCAAAAGGGCAACGTTTAACATCAAATACAACCATGTGTCACTTGCAAACTGGCTTGCTCTCGGCAGACAGGCGTCACTGGTGCTGGGCCCAGAGCAGAGCCCAAGAAGATGGGGTGTGCTTAGGGGAAAGCCTAGAAGTGTGGGATTGGCTAGATGTCTTCTTGCTATTTTCTGTGCATTCCATCTACCAGTTTTGCAAAACTAGTTCAGAATTAGAAAACTTGCCTCCCCTAACATGTAATTTATAGATGGCTGCAGATTATTTACAGATAATTTACAGACGACTATGAACTGTGGTGTTTTTGCCACTATTCTGTTCAGGATGCCTTGAACTATGAGCAGTTCTAACATTTCAGTTGCTTTCTGCGGAGGACCTCTGGTAAGCAGCGCTATTGCAGTTTAACTTGCTCCTGGGGAAAAGCAATATCTTTTTGTGTTAGGACCACACATGAATTCGGGATGTATGTTTCTTTATGATCCAATCTGTCTTCCACAGCAGTGGAAGGAAATGTGAGCTTGTGTATATGCTGAATTCAGATGACTTTTTGAAATATGGTAAGGAAGATATTTTGTTTCCTCAGGTTCCACCCACCGACTGTGGTTGGTACAATGGGGAGTGCAGCAGCTTGTGCCAAACTGCTAGCTCTTGACCAGCTGAAATGTAAAAACGCCTTGGCTATTGCTGCCTCCTATGCAGGTGCCCCACTGGCTAATGCAGCAACCCAAACGAAGCCCCTCCATGTTGGCAATGCTGCCAAGCATGGACTGGAAGCAGCTTGCTTGGCATCACAGGGCCTTCAAGGAAACAAACAGATCTTGGACATGGAGTCAGGGATAGGGGCCTTTTATACAGATTACAACCCACAGACTCTGCCAACCTTGCAGTCCTATCCCTGGCTGTTGGGCCAGCAAGATGTGGCCATCAAACGCTTTCCTGCTCATCTTGGAACGCACTGGGTGGCTGATGCAGCATCTTCTGTTAGGAGGAAGCTTGTGGAGAGCAGTGACAACTTGCTCCCCCTTGATAAAATAGAGAAAGTCACTCTCAAAGTCCCAGAAGTCAAATACGTGAACAGACCCAGCCCTACTTCAGAGCATGAAGCTCGACACTCCTTCCAGTTTGTTGCATGCTCTGCTTTGCTAGATGGCACCATGTCGGTCCAGTCCTTCACCAGCAAGAACATTCACCGGCCAGCCTTGCAGGAGCTCCTCTACAAAACACAGCTGGAGCACCCTTCTGATAACACACCTAGCTTTGAGAGTCTTTACTGCGAAGTGAGTGTCACGCTTCGGGACAACACCGTGATCAGTGACCGCTGCAATACATTCTACGGACACTGGAGGAAACCTCTGAAAAAGGAGGACTTGGAGAAAAAGTTTCAATCCAATGCCTCCACTGCCCTGCCTGCAGAAGCCACAGAAGGCATTATAGAGACTGTGTACAATCTGGAGAAAGTAGAGGACTGTTCTGTATTAAGTAGATTTTTATCAGGACAGTCAGCTAGAGAGCCTTCGCAGAAGCTGTGCTTCCTTTGAATGTTCCGACAGCTGGATGCTGTTCACAAAGCAAACGCCAAACTCAGGACAAACTCTTACTTAGTGACTCAAGCACTTTTAATTGGACTACTGTTAACACAAGAGCCACGTTCAGTCCAATATTGTGGGTTTTGACTAAGTAAATACCTTAGCAATTATGTGCACAGCACAGGCTGAACAGAAGATCCATACTGGCACAGACGACTTGGATTATCTTTATACCTCTAGAAACAGAGCACTGCTTGCACACAACACAAACATTTCCCTGCTCTTCTGCCAAAAATATCTGTATGTCCTGCTTCCACTAATTAACTCCATAAAGAAAATCCATATTCTGGAGGAGTATGGAAATGCTGTCTCCATCACTGTGAGAAGGCCAGCGAATATAAGTTTTTATATATTTACCTCTGTAGATTTAGCTCTGAAGCCTCCTTGAAGATGACACCCGCTACGTTGAAGTTTGTGCTAAAATAAACGCGTGCTAAAATAAATGTGCCACACAGAGCCGTAGCACTTGATATTCTGTAACATGTCAGATTTTGCTGTAAGGATTGGTCTGGCATTGACGAGGTAAAGGTTAGCGCCCTTCCTGATCATGCCAGCTGCGGAGCAAGAGGGACAACTCAACACTCCCCATCGTAAAAGCAGTTATTTCACAGTTCCATCTTTTCACTGCTCTGTGGTACAGGTTTGTTCCTGCTGTATTCCTGCTCCAGTTACAAGGCACTCGCTCAGCAAGACATGATTAGCACTAACAAGCAATGACACGTTTAGATTATTACTTCAGGCACTGCAAAGCATGAGCTACAGTACACTCGTGATGAGTGACAGAGACCTGTGAGCATCAGAATGCTTCTTAGGGGGGACAATTAAGTGTCCAAAGTGACAATCAACATATCTTGATAATGAATTCTGGGAAGTTTTAGTTCCTTCAGGAGTACAAAGCTGTGCCAGACTGTGCTTCTAAGAAAGGCTGACAACATTTGTTTACATTTGGAAGATCACAGCACGTGTTCTAACATACATAAAACGTACCTCCCTTAGGGCACCAAATTACATATGCAAAAGATCACAAAATAAAGATAATTCATTTTACTAAAAACCTCACATTATTTATTAGAGCAAACTTGTGTATTTTCCACATACAAGGTATCCATTTGTGCTTAAGCCTCTGACTCTCGGTTTACAAAAAGTTGGCTTACCTAGAGGGCTCTGCAAAAATTTCAGAAGTCCATTAGTTACACTTGCTTAAAGATTTGCAAGGGAAGGAAAAAAAAAACCAAAAAACAACGAACCAACTAATAACCACATTCTTTTCTTTTTCCCTTCTGATTAGAAAGTAGAATTTCATTACCTATACTGAAGGTATACAGACTCATTTACAGCTATTTCATCTGTAATTATAGCTGGGTAGGTAACACCAAATGTGAATTACTGATAACCATTAATGATGTGATAAAACCCCATTGGACAAGGAGGGTTGCTGCACTATTTTATCAAGACTGAATATATTCAGATTCATGAGAAAAAAAAGCAGAACACACCCACCACAGCAACCTTCAACACATGCTTTCTATTAAAAGAGAAATAAATAGGATAAACTTAGCAATAACCGTTTGAAGTATTACAGATTTAAAAAAAAAAAAAAACAAAACCAGAAAACCACACCAAGAACTGTGAAGTTTAGCAGTTGCATTATTTTATTAATACAATCAAAGAAAGCTAAAAGCTTACGCTTAGTTAATTTGATTTCCTCATAGAAGTCTGTACTCTTCCAGTCAGGCAAGTTTCAGGACTTCTTGCACCATTGTTCCAATTCCATCAAAGATTTCATGCAGAGGAGCCTTGCACATGAAAGCACAGGTAGTAACTATTTTATTGGCTTTATCCACATGGGATTCATTTACATTTTTGCAAATGTGCTTACATCCAAGCTCTGCTATAGCAGATGCCGTTTCAGCATCAGGAAATCTGTAAATAAAAAACCTGTAATTAACATAAAGAGATGATACAGTCATAAAGTTCTGCCAACATAACTTGAATGAGAGAACTATAGTAATATTTAAGTGACTCTTTAGTTGAAGGTGACAAAGGAGTCAGACTGCCACTGTCAGGTTCTCCCATCCCCTATGGACACAAGTGATCTGATCTCTTTGAAAACAGGGTCTGAAATGCAAAGCCACGGTAATTCAGAAAGTACATTTCTGGTTTTAACCTTTCAGTAAGTTTACAAGATGATACCAAGTGCAGCCATAGCTGATCCTCAGAAGTCTGAGAGATGTCAGCTGAACTTGCAGAAATGTTAGACCTTTTCCAACACCAGAATTCCACTGGGATTCTGCAGAGATTTTTTTTTTTTTACCTGAGGATAAGGGAGGAAAAGATGCAATCCCTCACTACTGCTGCTGCTATGAAATTCCACTCAGGAGTTACCAGGAGTTGACAATCCTTGAAGCAGCACTGACTTCTGCCAGGCCCTTTTCTCACCTGCCTCCCCCTAAACTGGCCCCAAACCTCTACCACCAGAAAAACTTCATTAAAACACCCTGAGCTGACAAAAGCCCACAGATGCAAGCTAAACAACCACTCAAATTACCACAAATTTTTGAACCAGCCGGACAGATGCCTGTTCTTCATTTGCACATTTGTAATATGAACCATGGCCTTCAAAGGCACTGGGTAAGCAAATTCTGTATCTCACTTAGTGTAAGCTAAAATCTATCACTTAATTACCATGAATGTAATGTGAAAAAATAACTTTATATCCTTGGTCACCGGTGCATTTGCACAGCAGTGATTCTGTAAAAGTCACTTTGTTCTGTCACTTTTAGGGCTGACAGATGCCACATCCAGTGACTCATTAGCACACACACTGTACAATAAAGCCAGTGCAGGAACCCATGTCACCTTTGGTGGCTCAGAGCAATGGCTTAGGCAAGAGATAAGGCTATCTAGAATTTTCAGACTATTAGTTGTACTGTGTCTGTGTCTGTTGGTATTATACAACATATCACAGACCAATATATTTCTGAATTTAGGGATAAACTGTTCCTGTGTACTAGCACATAAGTCACCTGACCTCATGGATTCTGTCTGCCTGCCCTAAGAGCTCTGTGCCTACCACTATTATGCAAGTGAAAACTTGACATAAGTGAAAAATGTCACTAATAAGTTACCCAAGGTTTACTGGCACCAAAGACCTCAGACTTTTGCACAGAAGACTGGCCATTTCCTAATCCTAATTCCCATATAAATTATCTTCATCCATTTTCTTCTTACCTTCCATCTACATTTTTATCTTGGCCGACTGTAACTTCACAACCAGGAAAGACTTTAGCTGCCAGAACTGGTGATATACAGCACAAACCAATGGGCTTTTTAGCACTGTGGAAAGCTTGGAGTGTGGAGTTTACATGTTCATTGACAGTACAGTTCTTGCCATCTGTAGCCCAGGAACACAGGTTCTTTGCTACACCAAAACCACCTAAAAAAAAAAAAAAAAAACAAAAACCCATACCAAAAACAGAACAACCCCAAAAGCTCAAATGTAAGGCACCACTAAAACACATCACATTCAATATCAGACACAAGTTCTCATTTTTTTACAACATAATCTTGGCAGATGTAGGAATGTTAAGTTGCTATACTGACGGTTTTCAGCACGTGAAACATGATGAGTTTACGACGTTAAAAGTTCAACTGCACACTTTTTATACCACGTATGTTACACAGGCCAGAAAGCTTAATCTTGCTTCAATAACCAACAAATAGAAAACCTCACATCCATTTGCTAGTCACTGGAAAAGCTGCACCATCTGATATGCACCCCTCAATAAGCAAGAGAGAGATAAGAAGAAAGACCAATGATAACTAAAAGTGATGACAAAAAGTATAAGAGCGTAATTCATGAGGCTAATGCAAACAGTGATTTGACCCTCTACAGTAATTCATTCTCAAGTTTTAGTTCTATACTTCAGCAATTAATAGAGTTTTTTCCTCCCCTCAAATGATTTATGGACTTTAAAAAAAAAGCCCCAAAAGTTTAACACAATAAGAACAAAATGGATATTACATAAAAAGGCAATGATAACATGCGATATTCTGAGACATACCACTCGTGAATGGTAACATAATTTCCTATTAAAAATAATGCTGGATTTTTCTTCCTAGAAATTAGTTATAACAATCCTTTACTTGCATTTAATCTTCATTTAAATGTACAAGCATATTATATTTTACAGCACCTTCATTTGCTGGATTTATAACCATCAAAATAGACAAATTAAGAAGGTTATTAGTGTAACCATCCATTATACTTGATTCCTTATGGAATGTGCACATCAACTTTTCTACAATAAACAAACAGAAATTTCCACAAGTACTTCAATGAACAACATCAAGAAGCTTTCTTTGCATTTTTAATATTTTTCCTTTCACTCTTTGCTCACTTTCACGTGTTATCTGGAATCTCTGAGGTAAGATTTTAATTTTCAAACTTAATAGGTTTCATTTCCCTCTAACAGTTATTACAGCAACCCCCCTGAGCCTGGGTTATAACAGCATGAAATTAACGTGGAAAATATTTGCTAGGCTCTACTCCCTGATCAGCCCTGATGTCACCCCCGCGTTTTAGTGCTGGAAGTGTTTCTCCACGTTATACAGCCACCCTCTGCTGGCCTTACAACAAAAGACAGCGTAACAAAATTCACAGCGGGCACAGCCGTGAAGGCCGTCTTCAGCAGTACTATGAATACTCTGGAAACTGATCTTCAGCGTCACAGTTGCCTCGTAACGCTTTGGCTTCCTCATTTCTAAAGTGATTACAATTACCTCTGTCTGAAAGGCAATTTTGTGGTCTATAAATAAAAAATTATCCATAAACATGTTTAGTATAACTTCATCAGCAGCAAACCAGATACATAATTAAAACAAAATGTACTCACATCTGACAGCGAATATAATCTATTTGGCAACCTGCTATACTGCCAACAATTTCAGAGGCCCTAAAACTAAGACACTGCCATGTAATATCAGGTTTGGGCCCTACTTTTGTACTCTGGTCAGTGTTCTTGTCCACAAAGAGGCACTGAAGTTTTCACAATCCTTAGAAGGAATAGTGTGATGTATAATTTGACACCACAAGAACGCTCTGGCATTTTAAATTAATAAACTATAAATTAATAAATAAACTGAGATGACCTGCCAGCCCATAAGAGCTTCCTAAAACATCTTCTCATCCTCAAAAGAAAGTAAAAAGAAAGAAAACACCCACATACATCTCAAATTCAAGATGTAATTTATTCTCCAAATCGATTTAAAAATAAAAAAATAGCAGAAGCAAACCAGTTATTTGCAATTGAAAAAAACCCCACGATTTTCTTTTAAAAGCACCTACCAGGGAAAATGACTGCATCAAATTCACTAGCTTTCAGTTCAGCCAAATCCTGAATATTTCCTCTTGCCAATCTCGCACTTTCAACTAACACATTTCTCTTCTCTTCTGTTGGACTTCCTTTCAGGTGATTGACTACATCCTTTTGCTCAATGTTGGGGGCAAATATCTTCACCTAGAACACAGAGACGAAGCAATTTTGTGAATTTAAACAGAACTCATGCAGCCTGGTCACAAGAAAGATCATTTAATGAAATCAGGTTTTGTTCCTGAAGTCTCTTATCCAAGAGAAGTGGATTCCACAGGATGGATCTATCACATTAAATATCTGAAGTGACAGGTGGCATATTAGGACAGGTAAATCCGGTCATCCTCCCCATCCTATTCCTACAGCCTTTAGACAGAACTGCATTCTTGGCCAGCATTAAGCTTACCGATTTTGCTATGGCCTGCATTCCCTCTGCAGGTAACCCCAAGGACAAACAGAGCACCGTCATTTGTACCAGCAGCCTGACTGGACACACAGCTGAGTCTGAAGAAAGGCTACTCTTAACTATTATGGGATCAGAGTGCTAAAAAAGTTTTACAAGAAAAGTTTAAAAGATACAGATGCAAACCTTACAGCCATTTCCAGTGCAGACATTAGAGTTACTCGCTTTCCTAAGACACTGGTAGCAGGAAGGAACAGCAAAACACGGAATAACATATTTTGAACAATAGGGGAAAGCTGCATTAAAATGTCAAGCTCTGTGAAAGCTGTACCGCAAAGGCTGTCTGCACGTATCTGTTTTGAAGTTTGCCTGGCAGGCTTCTCAGCGCTCGCCACTTTAGTTCACTTTAGAGAGGGCAATTTTGTGCTAAATGTGGAGGTGCCGTTGTTACCGTCAGGCACCCCAGTGCCGCTACACCCAGACACCCGCAGCCACGGGCACGACCCAGGCACACCCCACACCCTGGTCCGGGCTTCCCAGGGACTCCCCGTTACCGAAAAAGCCCAGAAACAGCTGGCACAAAACAAGCAGGTGAACCCGAGCGAGGGCGAGCGCCGGCCTTCCGCAGAACCGGCTGGACAGCAGAGCCGGCACGTTAACCGGGCCCCATCCCCGGCTCGGCGCAGCCTGGGGCGGGGGCGGGCAGCGGGCTGGGCCTCCCGCCGCTCCGCACGGCCGGCTGCCGCCCGCCGCCCCTGCCCGGGGACACGCACGTCTCGGGGAGGGGTATAAATACAGAAAAGGGAGGGGGTAAGATAAGGAGGGAGTACGGCTGAACAGATTTGGTGGCGTGCAGTGGTGAGAAGCGGGAGGAGCTCGGATCCCACAAACCGTGGCCAGAGCCGGGCTTCGGCACAGGGCCTCGGCGGGGAGGGACGCAAAGAGATGGGGAGACGAACCCGGCCGCCCCCCGGGGAGCCTGTCGCACCCGGCTCCGCACAGCCGCCGCGGGGGGGCCGGGAGCCGCGCCCCGCCTGGCCGCCCCCTACCTCCGCGCCGCCGCGGCTGAGGTGCACCAGCGCCGCCGCGGCCTCGTGAATCTCGCTGCCATCGAAGACGCCGCAGCCGGCCAGAACCACGGCCACCCGCTTGCCCATGGCGGCCGCTGCCGAGCCCGGGCGCAGCCTGCTCACGCCACCGAACCCGGGCCCCGCAGCACCCTCCCTCCTCCTGCTGCGCCTGCGCCACTGGGCCCTGGCCCGGGCTCCGCGGCCTGCCCCCGGGCTGGCGGGGCCGGCGCCCCGCGGCTCAGCCGCACCGTCCGCAGGTATTGCGGGCAGTTTCTCACTAGGTGCTCTCCCTCCTGCTTACAAAACGTGGGTGGGAATGAGTTTTAAACGTCGCAGAAATCTGGGGAAAAAAAGCACGAGACCTGCCTTTAGTTTTAAACGATGCAGGCTCAGGAGTCTTTTTGGTCTCGTTTCTCGCCCGGCCCTCGCAGTGCTGTTACCTACCCACCGCGTTCCTGCAGCTTGTCTGAGGGCTGCTGTGCCACCAGCAGGGCCTTGCAGAGGCTCAGTGGTGTACCCCTGCAGCTGGTCCTTTGTTTTACACATAGGACTATAATGGTGTAATGAATATACTTTGAAAGCCAAGTGGAGTGTGGGTAGAGGCCAGCGGTACTGATGGGCCCTGATGCTGTTTGTTTCCATGATAACCTTACTCGACAGACCCACACACATCTTTTGGCTCCCTTAACCTCATACTGCGTTGTGGGGAGCAGCTTCATTTTACGAGGAAAACCAGTTTCTTTGGAAAACCAGCCTGCCTTTTCACCTGCTCCCAGCTTAGTCATCAAGGCATTGGCCTAGGAAATCAAGGGTTTCCTTGGCCCAAGGCAGCATTCACCTGTAGTTCCCTTCTTACACACACATGCCACGCCAGAGACCAGTTCTAGTCAATTTTAGCAAGATCTCTCAGCTCTCGGTCCTTCATTTTTTGTGAGCTGCTTCTCTTACAAGAAGAAACTTGGGCTTAATAATGAAAACATATACTTTTACGGGACCAGAGGGCTGAAAAGCTCGATTTTGTAGAAAAATGAGAGTGTCTTCAAAAAATCTGGAGCATGGGGGTTCTGCAGGGGACCCAACAGTGCATCAGCTGGGAAGCGCAAAAATGGCATATGAAAGCAAAGTCTCTGTAGCAAAATGCGTTCAGCTATATACTGAGAGGTCAGGAGGCTGTGTGGGATAATGGATAGGGAGACTTTTGAACAGGAAAGGGCCAAGATAGGGAAACTCCCTGCTTAAAGGCAGACTGCTGTCTGCTGGGCAATCTTTGCTCCAAATGAATGTAGGGCTACAGCTCGGACTCCACCACAGCTCGCACTCCGTCTCTCAGGATTAAGAGCAGGACTGCAGTGCAGCTGCAGTTCAGAATGCCCACAACTGCTCAAAATGCTTGAGTTAGAGCTCTGTACAGCACCAAATCTTCACGTTACTCTCCAGATTGAGTAGGACCCCAGGGAAATTCCAGTGGAGCCATCTCAACCCAGAGAAATACAAAATATGTTTGGTGAGAGTGGAGTGGCAGTTCAGCGTTCTTACTGGCATGGGACTCCTTAGGCGCAGATGTAGGAGAGTGGGAAGGCTGGGTTGGGGATCAGGGACCTGAGAGTCTCCAGAGCTAGAATCCCACTAGAGTCCTACTCAAGCTTGAATGCTAGGAGGATGCTGCTGTCTGGAAGGAGCTTCATTTCAGTGCATGTTTGGAGATACGAGCAGAGTCCCAGACTCTCCTGTGTGTTAGAGCCAGGGTTAATGTTAGAGCTAGGGAACTGAGCACCTTCAGAGCTGGAATTCCCTGCTTCTTTCTGTCCTGACTTACTGGCTAGTACTGTTCCTGGGTGGATCTGAATTGTCAGTAACCTCATCTCTAGCCTTGCTTCTGGTCCTGTCCCTTGGGTGGACCTCAGACTCACATTACAGGTAGCCCTTTTTCCTGGATGGACCTTGGACTTGATTGGGATTCCAATTCCCATCCCACTTCAGGTTCCCCCATGTCACATCTCTGTGACACCTCCATAACTGACCTGGCTCTGTTCCATGGTCTAGCTCCAGCTTGCTCATGCCATCTCCTGGCTTTGTGATCTTATCATGACCCTCTGTATCTGCCTTAGGTCCATATTTTCATCCCAGGTCATGGCACATCCTTGCCCTGGCTCTGCATCACCCTGAAGTAGCCCTGTGATGACTCTTCTCTGGCCTGGGCCCACAAAAGCAAGTAGCAACAGGAGCATTTCACAAGCGGTACACCTCTGAAACCAGATCTTTGCAAGGTGAGAGTACAAACCCTGATGGGAGAAGAAGCTGCTGTGAAGGCCCAGAGTGCACTCCTAGCCCTATGATTACGCAGGCTAGCCTCAGCTGTGGCCTCCACCCGCACACCCTCTGGCCACAAACCCATGGGCTGCATGTAAACTTAGGCCTGGATGTCTGGAGATGATACGAGATATGCTGTAGATGTGCATGTCCAGTCCTGTTTCTTGTCGTCCTGACACACAGGTCTTCCTGCACAGACCGTGAACCTGTGCTACAGGTAGTATTCTGCCTCCTGGATGGAACTTGGACACATCATAGGTAGCCCTGGGCTTGATTCTACCTTGCTGTTTCTGGGGCTGTTGCTGGATCCAGCCACTACTACATACCTGTTCCCATTGAGAAACTGCAGGACTGCAGTGTGGTCATTGATGTCACTGCCCTTGCCCGCACCATGGTCACCTCTGCTCCTGGGTTGTCCTCTCTTGCAAAGCAGCCCTACTCCTGCTGCTCCCTGACACCCCCAGAGATAGCATAAATGACAAAAGTTGCTTCCTGACTTCAGATAAACATCTGGGGAGTGGGGAAGAGGATTCACTGCTATGCAATGTGGCAGCATCAGAGTTAGGGTGCCAGGGCATGGTGAGGGCTGGCTGCTCTCCATGGGGAGCCTAGCATGATAAAAGGACACGTGGAGGCTGTGTCCCACCCTCCCTGAGCAAGGTGAGCAGGGCAGCTCTGGTGATGGCAATGAAGTTCCACCAAGAGTCCAATCACTAGGCAAGTCCATAGTGATGAGGCAGATCCAAGGCCAAGCTGGGATGTCAGATGCATCTGCACCCATGGGGTACATGTCTGGGCCCAGGCGTGGCTGCAGCGTAGCTCAGGTGGGAGGCAAGAACCTTAGCTTAAAAGCAGCTCCCCATGAAAGGAGTAGGGAGACCCTGCTGAGGTGTCTCAGCAGAGCAGAAGCAATTTCTGGCTGTCCACACAACAGTTCTTGTCAGACTTTGAGCAACCAGCTACACACCCTGAAGGGGAGAAAGCATGTACTGTTCCCTTCAGGTTTCAAAGGGTTGAATTACAGCTCTGTCCTGGACCCCAAGCCTTTTCCTGCTGCTCAGGATTTGAGAAAGATATTTTCTCTAGTGGAAATCCTGCTCTGAAGGGCCTTAGTTGCCTAACAACATATTCTCATATTGGCTTAAATTTGACTTGAATAGTTCTTTGTATTTCACAGACTGCATCTGGTTGACTCATAAATTTACTGATCTCTACCCTGCAGCAGATACCAGAGAGTCCCTCCTAGCACAAAACTCATGATGAACTTCATTTGCATCCTTATTTCAGCCCTCATTCTATCTCTCAGGCTTCAGCAGAGCCCTCTGGAATTCCAGCTTGGAAATAAATAATTTCCCTCCCTTGTCCCCTAAGCTGCTAGACAAAGCAGAAGCTGCCCTGCAGTTCCAAATGCTCACTGAGCTGCACACCTCTCCTGAAGCACAGTCCTCATCCTAGCTCTCAGGGTTAAGGAGGACATGAGGGGAACCCTTAGCCCTACCTTACATGGTCACAAAGCCCAGCCGTTCTCCTTTTCTGTAGAGAAAGATACGGCTTTCTCTCACCCCAACTCACAGTTCAGGTTGCATCTCAGGCTATATAGCAGAGCATAGGTGCAGAGGAGTCCTGTGTATAGCTCCTTTTTTCAAGATTTCTTTCATACTCCTCAAAGGCGAGAGGGTGGACCTCAGACTGATGAACTCCTGTCTTTCAGACTGGCTTCAATATGACTTCAGGTGATGTTTGTATTTCTCAGTGTGCACCCAGCTGACTCAATTGCTAACATACACCATTGTGAATATCTTTTAAAAAAAACCCACCAAGCTGCAAGCAGTAAAACTGCCAGCTGCGTAGTTTTGTTTGCTGTGATCCGTATATATAACTGTAATTTTCTGACTGAATGGCATATTGCTAGAATATAGGCTGGCAGATGTGCAGCTGAGCATGTAAACACCATCCAGAGGAGCCCATTTTTGTGAGATAGGAGCTGTTACTTCAGGTTCACCAGCATCTTTGCTGTGACTATTACAGTGTGATGACTCACGTAGATGTTCAAACCCAAAGTAGCTGTTCAAAAATACAACTTTGGGCTGCAGCAGCAGGGTTGGTTTTCCCCTTTCCCTCTGTTCCTTCCATCCTGTCGCTTTCAAGGGCAGAGGTGGAGAAGGTACTGTTTTATAATGGGAAATCTCCAAGAGTCTTCTTCATTGTCTCAGGAAAATATTTGGTTTTCACTAATCAAAAGGAAATACTCCGGGAAATAAGAAAAAATTTAGGAATCTTGTCAAATCCAGACGTTGATCTTTGTAGTCAGTCTCAATCTTTCCTCTAAGCCTGCTAGTGGACAGAGATGCAGATCATCTCTGTGAGTTTATAAAGGGCACTTTGACATGTTTCTGGATAATAAACGAGACAGCCGCTGACTCAGAAATTGCTGATGTGAGCTTTTTAGCTGAAGTACATTTATTCACAAATCTATTAGTTGTTAATTTTCCATGTTAAAATATGGTTCACAACAAAACCTAGATTCTATGAGAAGAAAAAAAAAACAGTACTGTGCTGCAAAAATTTTGTATGGGATGCAATGAAGTAAGATATAAAAATGCTACTAAAATGAAAAAAAATTATAAAATCAATAGCTTTACCATCTTAGTTATTTGACCTGACACCTTCAGCAATCACAGCAGTGCCTGCATGAGACTTAATAGTCCAAACTGTAAACTGAGCCAGGACTAAGAACCAGTTCATAGTGTATTTCCAGTTTGGCTACTGAGCAGTTACAGTACCTTCATTATGTCATTTCAGTTCCCTGCATCTTGGTTTCATAGCAGGGATAAATTATGCTTCCATTATTTCATAAAGCACTTCTAGAGTTACACATCAAAATCTCTGAAACTAGGAGTTACGGATATATTCCACAGAAACACATACCTTTTTGAACAGATGAAAGAGCTGGCATCTTGTGCTACGCTCAAGTAAGGAAACACATATGAGTAATAGCACATGCTGTTTTATAAAGAACAAACCCAGAGCTTTACTTTAAAACAGACAGAAATAACATGGATGAGATTGAATTGAAATATGGGAATATAGGTATGTGTAGATCATGCATACATGCATTAATATATAATGCTGAATGGCATGGATTTTAAATATAAGCAGTATAGAATCAGGCAGGAATGAAGTGAGATACAGAAATATTGCTGAAATGAAGGATTTTAATAGCTGTGCCATCTTATGGTTTTCTGAACACCTTTAGTACCTCCACCATTACCGAAACTGATATTCAGCAGCCTATTCTGCATTTTTATGTAGGATGCAGGGTTCTTCACCTCCAATTTTGTTTGAATACAGCCTAGCATGTAGTGCTGACTAGAGAACTGATTGTTCTTTAGGGGCTCGTATGCAATGAGCAGGGATATTTCTCTGGCTCCTGATAGCCAAAAGTCCACAGCACAGTTATTATTTACCCAGTGAAGAGCAAACGGCAGTGCTTTCACTGCAGATCCCAACCACCAAACTTAGCCTCCTGGACTCTGATGCCAGTGTAGCTGGTTTTGAACTCTACAGAGCTGGAAAAAGCTGTGCTTATTCCAGGGATGATGCTGGCAAACTGGTCCTCACCGTTTCCCTTAGCCAGAGTTCATCTGCAAGATAGTTCTCGCTGTTGCCATAACACCAAGAGAACAAACTGCTATATAATCCCCATAACGTTAAGTTTTTACAGACTGAATTTCAATTCTGAAATAGGTGGCATTGGCTTGGAAGCCCTGAAAGGCTTCAGACAAAACTTCTGGGCGGCCCAAAGGGGCTCAGGACTACGGGGTTTATGGCAGCAAAAGCCTTTCTGCCACGGGCGAGGCCGCACCTCTCCGTCCCGGGACCCAGGCCATCCCTCTCGGCGGGTTCTGGTTGTAAGGGCCGACGTTTGCTGTGTGTTTTACGGTGGCTCTAAGGCAATGCTCATAACAACGTACTGGGCTGCTAACAAACGCTTCAGCTAAATTAAAAGAACGCGCAGCTGTCTGGGTCGCCAGAAAACTGAATTCGTAGTTCAGTCCAGTGATGTTTTTCAGGGATGAGTCAGCCCACGCTCGCTTTTCCTCGGGAGGAGGAAGACACCCCGCGCCGGGCCAGGCCCCGCCGCGCAGCGCAGCGCCGCCCTCCCGCCCGGGCTGGCCGCGCCACGGCCGAGCTTGCCGGGCCCCGTGGGCGGGCGCGGGGGCGGCCCCTTCCCGCCCAGCCTCCCGCAGCCCCGCAGGCCGCGCCGCCATGGGCTGCCGGCCGCTCCTGCTGCTGCTGCTGGCGGCGGCTTGCGGGCACTGCTTCCCGGAGGGGCTCCGCGCCCCGCAGCGGCGGTGGCCGGTGCCTTACAGGTGAGTGGCCGGGGAGGGGGCCCGGCCGGCGGGGGAGGCACGTCCCCCCGGCCGCCCGCGCCTAACCGCCCGCCTCTTCCAAGGGCCGCCACCTTTCCCTTTGTTTTGTTTGTTTAATGTTTAGACTAAAAAGGCTGTGCATAGTTTTCTCTTTTTCATCACGGGGGTATTTGTCGCTGTCGGGTGTTTGGTGTACTTCGCTCGCAGGTGTGGGGGAACGGGCGTGCCGGGCCTAGGGCAGCGCCCGCGCTGCCGGCGGTGGGATTGCAGCCCCCGGGAGCGACGGCCCTCGCTTGGAAGGTGCGCCTTTAATTCCCGTTCTAGCAGAAAGCTGCGATCAGGAAGTTGGGCTAGGATTTATTTTAGTTTATTAAATCTAAATTTCATACTTCTGTTCGTGATACGAACTGGTATAAATCCCGTTTGCTGCTCCGGAGCTGCCTCAGCCCCAAGGGCCTGGTGGTGCTGGGGAAGGCACAGGAGGGGACGCTGCCACGTTTTCCTGAGGCGAATCGCTCAGGCTTTGGCAGTGCTGGGGAGAAGGGCCCCCTCAGGAGAAGGGCTACGCTTGTGCGTGTATTTTGTGCAGGCTTGCTGTTTGCCAAGGGAGGTGTTAGCAGTGTTTAACTGCTATCAAGTGCAAGCCTGAAGTTTAGAGAGCCTGTTGCACAATTCCCAGCGGTTAGATTTTTATCTGGGGGTGCCTGAAGGAGCTGATCTTGCAGTCCAGAATCGTCTGGATTTTCCAGCAAATTCAGTAGTTGCAAGGCTGGGTCTCAGGTTCGTCAAAATTGGAGCCTGTTGGTGTGAAACACTCGGAAATGTGGCATTTTAATGCTTCTTAATGTGCTTGTTATTTTCTTGTCACAGGCAAGGTGCAGCGGGAGGGGAAATTGAAAATGAAAGGTGTGCAATTAAGAAACAGGACTTAAATGTGTGGCTGGCATAAGTCTTTGTTTTCTATAACTGTGTGTCCTTTTTCCAGCCATACTCGTTTATTATTTTTTTTTCTTTCACACCACCCCAGGCAAAATAAAGGCAGATATACTGAAGTACCAGCAAGCTTGGAGAAGTCCACAGGCAAAATAAATCTCATCAGGGCTACTGGCCTCACTATGGCTCAGGGAATCATGTGTTCTTGAGTCATCTCATGGCTGGAGTACATTTGCCATTGAGTAGCCCTGCACGAGTGAGTGTGTTAGACTCTGAGGCTGTGCTCTGGGCAAGCTATGTAAGCCAAGCTGTCTTGGTAACAGGAATATAAGAACCTTGTTTTAAGTGACATACAGTGAGTCAGTCTGAAGGAAGTTGAGAAAGGAAGACTTGTCAGAAAGGTCTTTTGCTGTTTGTATATAGTATGATATGTAAGCTGATCAGTTTTTGAGGTTTAACAGGAGTGGTGAATGGAAACAGTGATCCTAGCTAGGTTCTTAGACCTCTTTATCTAAAGTAGCATAGAGGAACAGCATATTTTTTCCCTGATGTTGGCAGTGTTCTAGAGTAAAGATAGCTCCATCTGGGGAGCTTGTACTGTGGAATAGTTTCCCAGAGCAAACCAGTCAATCCTTGTGTAGAGAAACCACTAGGAAAATGTTTTTGAGGCAGATCTCAAACTGTCCTCTACCCACCATCTATGTGTCTCTCATTTTGTGACTGTAAGTGACGCTTTGTAATATGCATCATTTCTGCACCTTCACTACCCAGTACTGTGTACAACACGACTTGCATTTTTGTGTCATTAAGTCCTGTTTCTACAAATGTGCACCTTGGCAGCCTTACGAACTTACATACACCGAGTGTTGCAGTGTCTGGATCACACAATCTGTCTTTGGTGGTGGCTGGACACTTGAGTTCTCCCACTCAGGCCCTTAGGAAGCCATGAGACAGTTACTCCAGCCATGAAGCTGTACTTAAAATTCTCAGTGCTTCTCTTTCTCAACACAGGCGCTTTGATTACCGTCCAAAAACTGATCCTTACTGCCAAGCTCGTTACACCTTCTGTCCCACTGGCTCTGCCATTCCAGTTATGAAAGAAGAAGATGTCATTGAAGTGTATCGGTTACAGGCTCCAGTATGGGAATTCAAATACGGGGACCTGCTAGCACATTTGGTGAGGTGATGCTTTTGTTTAACAAAGTTATACTGGCAAATTCAGCTGAATTCAACAGCAGTTGTCAAGAATGGGTGCTGTAAGGTTGGGATATGCCTGTGTGGAGGAGTATTGGAGCACACAAGCTAGGCTATCTATAGGAAAGATATCCAAAGAGCAGTAAGTTTCAAACAAAAGTTACAGAATTTAGCTCAGCTAAAGAAAAGAACATAACCAGCACTGTCTGTGGGTTTGAATGTGTTCCCTTATGAAGCTGCGTATTGGAGTGTTTTGTACACACATACCACTATGTTTTGGGTGTCTTTTTTTTCTGCACTAAGACTGCATCAAGGACATATATTTATTTGTCTCCTACTATCAGATGAAATGCTTGCTTAGTGTATTAACTCTGCTGTTGTCAAACATAAATTTTCATGAACGTGGTTATCTGTCAGGAGTGGACAGCTAGATGGTCAGAACTGTGGGTGATGGGGAGTTGGTTGCTTTTGTGGTTCTTTCTTGAATGTTGTGATAAGCCTCCATTCATGGAGTCATGCAAACATGAAAGACTGTCAACTTTAGTAATATTTATAACTGTAGCAGCATAATTAAGCTTCAAAGCATGATCCCTAATGAATAAAGAAATACTAATGTACGTGAAATAGGAACATCAAAACCAAGCACATAGACTGAAAACTAGAAATAGCTTCAAATATCATTGTTTCTGTTGTTAAACTAAGGTTGAATTTATGTATTTGCTATACAGTTTTGCCAAAGAAATATTTATTCCATTCCTTTTGTGGGTTTCATTACTAAGATCTGTTTTCAGTAATTCAGTTCTGCTCTTTATTTCTTTGATACCCCTGTGAGGTTAAGCAAGCTTGAGTTTTGGTGATGAGCTCCCACTGAGTACCTGTCTCCAAATAAATGAATTTACAATGGGTGGATAGACAACCACTGAGACAGTGTGACTCTGATAAAAGTGTGATACAATCTAGTATGTTGTCCATCAATGCTGCTGAATCCAAGATGTTACAGAAACCTCTTCCTCTTTTCTCGCCCTGTTACACAACAGCTCCCAAGTGTCTTATCTTCTGTACAAGTCAAACTGAAGTAATTTTTATGGTAAAGGTTTTTTGTGGTGTTTTTATTTTTTCTTTTCCAGAAAATTATGCATGATGCTGTGGGTTTCAAGAGCTCTCTAACGGGCAAAAACTACACAATGGAGTGGTATGAGCTCTTCCAGCTTGGGAACTGCACATTTCCACATCTCCGGCCTGACATGGATGCACCGTTCTGGTGTAACCAGGGAGCTGCCTGCTTTTATGAGGGAATAGATGATGCACACTGGAAGGAAAACGGAACGTTAGTTCTCGTGACCACAATATCAGGTAGATTTCAGATGCTTTGGATAGTGTTAAATACATTGAAATACAGAGTCAGCCTTGTCTTCATGTAAAGCAGAATCTTTTAATTTATGTTTTGTAGGTTATTTGCAATGTTAGTTGCAGATGCTGATTTCTTTCAAACTGAAATACTATCCCTGCACACTCTTTAATACAGAAAGTGATATGAGGCTGCTGGCTTTTGATCAACACACACTGGAGAGTTGTTAAATGAGAGTCATTTGGTGTTGCTGTACAAAACCACTTGAGTCTCTTGAGTGTAAAAATAGCAAAACAGCTTATACAGAACCATTATGCACTCTTTTGACATGGCTTCACCAAAACAAAACCTTCTATTGTGAAGTGGCAGATGACTGCTGAGATAGAAAAACTGCCGAAAATGTGTAAATTGCTGAGCAAACAAGTAAGGCGTATTTAGAAATAGTCTCAAATATAAAAATAATAATCTCTATTTCCGTCTCCCCCGCTGTGTCATAAAAACTGTGCAGATGTCCCCAGTAATAGGTCTGTCTCGTATGTTGTAGAACAAAAGCAGGATTTACACCTCTAAATACATGGGTGATCACCAGAATAGCTTCCTGGTGTACACTGAACACTGAAATGCTAAAATAAAGAGGTCATTTAAATACAGTGAATGACTTATGAACAAAGTCTGCTGAGGACTTGGAGAGCTGCATTTTGTGTGATCAAACCCCCTTACTCTTGGAAGCTGGCATAATGTAGAAGGCACAATGGAGAGTCAGATTGCAGCTGGTGTGGTGTGGTGCCTTATGTTTGCCCACTTCTACCTTTAGCAGCTTTGCTGGACTCAGTCTCTAGACAATCTGTGCAGGGCTGCTATGAAATTCTAGGCTGTTCTTTAAGCAATGAAATAGCAGAGCTGCTTTCATGTTTATGACTGAAGTCTTTGATGCCTGATATGATTGGATTCTTTTGTACAAATACCAAGTTCAATATTTTCATGGAGTTGTGGAAATTTTAATGCTTCCTGCCTGTGTGGATTATTTGATGCCTAAGAAAGATGAGGAGCTTTGTGGAGGTGTTGTTACAGTCTTCCTTGTCTCTCTTGCTTCCTGTTTCCATGAAACTTGAAGGAAGGTGGCATCTCTGAGGATTTTGAATTGTCTGAATTTGACTAGGAATCTGAAAGTCACTGTGGAATAGGATGAATGGATGCAAACACAGATGGACAGCATCATGAGCTGAACTTGGTTCTTTCAGAGAGCAGGCAAAAAGCATCCCATCTTGTAGGAGAAGGTTTTAACATAGGAAACAGCTGGACCCACTTTGCCCTTGTGAGATCCTATAAAGCTGTTTGTCAGCAGTGTCAGAGACCACAGTGAAGCAACCTCTTTTCTAGAGCCCATCGGCCAGGTTAATGTTACTAAGGGGTGTGTTGCTTCTGTGGAACTAGGGCAGGAATATCCAAAGTCTGATTTTTGATTGTCTAGGCAGATTATCATGAAACCATGCATTAACCTGTAATATCTATGTTTAATTTAAGATGTTAAGTCCAGAACTTATATTAAGTCCATCTCAGTCTTGTTAGGAGAGTTAAACCCTTTTCAGTAACATGCCTTACAGAATACACACTAGGAAGATAATTGGGTAGGAGTTGGAGAAGATGAAGGGGTCATGAAGGTCATGGCTTAGAACACTGTCACAATTGCAAGCTGTTGTCTGCCTGTGCCCTTTGACATATCACACAAGAAGAATCTGCAAAATTTGGTCATGCTGTGAATGTGAGGTCCTAGGTGGATCTGAGTCACAGATGGTTGTACCCTGTGCCATGACTGAGGAAAGAAAGACGGGAGGAGCTAGGCTGAGGTGCAATGCTAGCTAGGATTGTGGGAAAAACAAAAGAAAGAAAATTAGCCCTGTGCTTTAGCTCTGTTTTGGGGAGGCAGATGCATCACCCATAGGGAGCTACTAGAGATATGGGCTGAGTTAGAGATGTCTTCCTCATTCAGTTGTGAAATCACCCTCACCAGAATACTCCAAACACATATTCTAAATAAAAAAGTATTCCTCAAGGTGTTGAAGTTTACTGGTCTTTACATCCCACTCATATTATTTGGCTCAGTTCAACTTTGCTGGCTGAGGGGCTGCTAAAACAGCAGGGTGTCTCAGTCCAGTTTGTTTTGTGGAGAGACATGACAGCTTCTGCCCTGATTTGCTGAATTTAGTTAAAACTGGAGAAAGTGCGGAAATGCCTGTTGCACTAGTGAGTGCTTTGTCAGCCTATCTGGTAGGTTGTACTACCTGCCCTGTTTGTCTACATGGATAAAACAAAAGGGGAACATCGTG
This sequence comes from Falco punctatus, assembly GCF_963210335.1. Taxonomy (NCBI): domain Eukaryota; kingdom Metazoa; phylum Chordata; class Aves; order Falconiformes; family Falconidae; genus Falco; species Falco punctatus. The sequence continues at coordinate 45,891,615 of NC_137581.1, forward strand.
GTTCTTTGATGTTTGGATGTTCTGGCATAGTAGCAGGAAATGCAACAGGAAAAGGAATTACAGTTTAAGTAACTTAGTTATAAATGTTTATTCAGTGGTGTATCATTTCTCCCTCCAGCCTAAGCCTTGTGTCTTAGTATGGTTAGGTAATGTTGTAGCTAAACTTTTGCAGAACCTGGAAGTAGATGGAAAATATTTTGAGTCATGTATTTCTTACCTTGTTTCTGTAATACTTTCATCTCTTACAGGAACCATGTTTAATGAAATGGCAAAATGGGTAAAATACGACAATGAGACTGGCATTTACTATGAGACCTGGACAGTTCAAGCAAGTCCTGACAAACAATCAGTAGTTTGGTTTGAATCTTATGAATGCTCCAAATTTATACTGAGAACGTACCAGAAGCTAGCTGACTTAGGAGCTGTATTTAAGAAGGTACAAACAAACTATACAAGTATAATTTTATTCAGTGGAGAACCTGTTTATTTGGGAAATGAAACATCTATTTTTGGACCACTAGGAAACGAGACATTGGCAACAGCTATAAGAGACTTCTACTATCCGTTCAAACCTCATCGGACAGTAGGAGAGTTTTTTGTGGATCTTTTAAAAATAATCGATCGTGTCATCTTGAATCATCAGTTTTACCTCTTCTACAACTTGGAATACTGGTTTTTACCTATGAAGTTCCCTTATCTCAAAATAATTTATGAAGAGGTCCCTTTACCTGTTGGAAGCAAAACATCCTTTGGTGTGTAGTTGCTTACTGAACAACCGAACTTGCCCTTATGTCAGAATATCCTGAAGGATTTTGGACTGCTACCGTGATGGTATTATAGTGTATGTTTCATTGCTGACTGTAAAAGTGTTGTGGTGGGAAGGCTTTGCTAGACCACATGAAAGACTATGCTTTTTTTTCTTATTACCTGTGTAACACATTCATGAATGCTTCAGCATCTCTGGCTTGGCCAGCTTCTGTGTAACCATGGATAGCTGCTGCCTGAAAGTAGGCTGGTGTGGTGCCGCTTGGCTGAACTCGGCAGTGCCAGAGGGTGACTGGGAGGCAGCCCCCCCTGCTCTGGTTTCGGGTGCTCCCTGCGTACACGGCTACGTGGTGGCAGATAGCACCTGGCCACCAGCAGGGATGGGACAAGCATTACAAGGACCTTCTGGTCTGACCAGCTCAGCCAATCTGTGTGTTGGAGGTAACAAACCTGGGTGCCTAGATGTGCCCAGTTCCCTCAACATGTGCCTTAGGTTGGTGGTTTTGTATTTCTTTGGTCTGTACAACTGGGACCTATGAAGTGTACTCTGGTTCATGACAGTGGGAAGGGGCAGTCAATCTACTAGAGGATAGCATGGGTGGTATCTTTTCACCACTTTGCAGCCTTCACCTGCACTGTAAACACAATACAGATGGCTCTTCCTAAGGCTTGTGTGTGTTTTCTAGCACAGATAGAAGGCAAACAGCCTGTTTTGATGTCAACTTGAATGCATAATTGTGTTCTAGTGGTCTCCTGCCTTAAAGTCTGCTTGAGGCTTTAGTTAGGTCAGTTTCATAGAAGTCATGTTTATATAATTTTAAGTTTTTTTAAAAAGCATAGAACCCTTAACATGAAAAAAGCAATGAAAGTTTGTGGGGTATATCAAAGTCACAGTTAAAAATTCACGCTTTGTCACAGATTTGCTGTAAAAAGTGATTGCAGCCCCTTAATGGCAGTGGTGCTTCCAGTAACGGTGCTGTGCCAGCAGCCATGTGCTCAAGTCCTGTTACAGGCTATGCCTAGAGCAGCTTGGACACTGTTCTTTTTAAACCCAACTGACGAAAGCCAAGGGAACACCAGCATTCTGGAGACCAGCGAGGTGCCTATACGCAAAAAATACACCTGCAGCAGCATAATCGTCTCCAAATGTATGCGGCTCATTTTGTTGTTGTTGTACTTGTTTTTTTTTAAACTAGTTGCAGAATGAGTTGCGCTCCTGAGGTTATCACTGCACCATGGCTAAGCAGTAACACAGGAGCCCCACACTGCAGTGTCATTTGGCTTGAGCCAAGTTAATAGCCTGCTGCAGTCAAAGAGGAGAGGGCACTGTGATTTGATTGAAATCATAAGAATGGCAGAAAATTAACCTTTTTAAAAGTCACTAAAATGGATCAGTTGAATTGCATTCTCATGTAGTGGGATGAGCATGAAAGCTAGTGTGAGGGGAATGAGGTGATGAGAGCTGCTACTTAGTTCCACTGTGATGTGAAACTTCATCTTCTGCCTCAACTTGAAAGACCTTTAATCTTTGCAGCCAAATTTATGAGCCCTTGCTTTAGCCAGCTGAGCTTTGGATTCTTCAGATTACCCACCAAGAAGGTAATCCAGGAGGCACCGGAGAAGATAAAGGGGTGCAGCAAGCCTGTCCACAGAAGGTACATTCTTGTTGATGCGTGTTTTTATGGCTTCGAAACCCTCAGCATTGTTGAACCTACGTTTATCTTCTCAGGAAAAAGCCTCAACCTCAAAACCAGCGTCCAGAGCTCTGAAAGGGAAATAGGATTATGGAACCAAGCCAGCAGAAGCCCCAAAGGCTTCTTCTGTCTCACTTGCTGAAAAGCTTGTAATACTGATACAGCTGGAGACCTTTCAGAGCCTGAAGCAGATGCAGTGGTGGGGTAGGTCTCTGCTCAGCCTGATGGGCTGTTCATGCACTGTAACAGTATTTTGTCATCTTCACGTGGAACCCAGGGAGCCTATGCACCACAGTCACTCTTCCCCGAATAGTTGGGAGTATGCTGTGATGCGCAGTAGCTGAATCCCACATGTCAAAGCTGCCTTGGGCAGCTTGTAACGATCAAAAAGGTGGGTATTTGTGGACCGGTAGTATCTAGAGACATGCAACAACTGACATAGGTGACTGGTTGCAGAGGTAAAACCTTAAAGAACCCGATCAAAAATAGTGGATGTCTGTATGAAAGTAGTAATTGGTTTTCATGTCTGTGGTCAAACATAACTGCCTGGTTCTGTCATCAGTACAAGTTTATAATATCCTGGGCTTTTTGTACCTAAATAACAGCCCTTCTCACTTTCCCTGTATCATCTGTACAATCTGCTTAATTTAGCATGTTTTACTCTAACCCTAATACTCTGGATGGTACAGGGGGTTGCTTCAAGGAGAAGCAGATACATCCTAGCATGTATTAGTTGCAAGTTAGAAGACAGTAAATTTCTGGCAACAAGAAGAGACAAAGACAACTGGACAGTTATTTGCCAAGGATCCTGCATCCCTTCCAGGCAGAAGCAGAAGGAAGCAGCTGTTGGAGACAGAATCTGCGAGAGTATTCGGTAGCAGGTCACACTGGTGACCGTTTGACCATTCCTTCATGCAGCCATGTGTGTATATGCAAGTCTGTTTCATGTTTTGAACTCTATCCTCAGTTTAAAGCTACTGGTTAGGTGCTGTTGCTGAAGTGGACTCATTATTGCACTGGAAGTAGTTTCACTAGGATTTAGGTGGAAGTTATCGAGTGTAGTGCTGTCCTGTAGGCAGAATCCAGAATCCTTGAGTTAGGCATATAGACTTAGATTCAAAATAATACCGAGGTGGTGAGCAGGCTCCTTTTGTTAGACAACCCCAGAACAGAACCATAAGGATTACACTTTTGTCACCTAAATAGCGAATGTTTGTGACATCTAACAGCTTGTATATGCCTGATAATCTGTAGGTTTTTGTGTCTGAAAACAAAATTTATTGTTTTACTTAGCTCAAGCATTTGAGGTGGATGTCTTCCTGCCAGAAGTTACATTGGGGGCCAGGCATAATAGGATCACACCTAGCATTTCACTCACAGCCAGCTGGTATTAGGACTTGCCTGATGGTAGGAACCAGGGGACAGTCCTAACTGCTGGGCTCAAGGACACGCTCTGACTTTCTCTTTTACCTGGCTCCACTGAACGTGTCACCGAGCTGTTACTCATGCTTTGAATAGAGGAATTACCGGTCACTTCAGACTGTGCTTTGTTCCGTTGCCTGCTTTTACACATGTTGCTGTTAAGGGTAATAATACACAATCATTCTGTAATACAAACATTTCCAAGTCTGCACAGGGGTCTTGCACAAAACTGCTTAACTTTTATACCACTGTGCTGCTGAGGGCTAACCCGCACTGCGCTCCAGGAGGGTTCTCAAGCGACGCAGTTCCTGGCTTGTCACACGGGAAGGTCCAATACAGCGTGTGGCTGCTGTATTGGATCGTAACTTGGGATGGTGTCACCGAATTTGAGGTTCCTCTGGTTTTGAAGTCACCAAAACTAGGAAATAATTTGAAAAGCAGAGTGGGCTTCTGCTCTTCCACTTACAACGGAGTCGCAACTGGAAGTCTAAAGCATAGCTCCACCCACAGCCCCCCTGCCATCAGCTGCTGGTTGCAAATCATAAAATTAGATAGTGAAAACAGACCTTACCGGCCACCTAGGGAACATCGTATTTTCAGTCTAGGGAAAACTAACAGAATAAGAAGAATCCTCTCCCATGTCACATCACACTTAAAATTCAGTATTAATGGTAGACTCAGTCTGTGGGGTTCTGCGATTAAAAACTGTTACGAAGCAGATGCCTGCAAGGAATTTTTCAGCTGATACCATGCCTTGAACAGTTAGAGCAAAGCATGGCCTCCTGAAACAATTTATCTTGGAGGGTTCATACCACCGTTGAGTCAGGATCCCTTGGAAGTGCTTGATGCTGTAGTCCATGGGAGAAGCGATTGTTCTAAAGCCTGCCTCTTTCCTGCTGCATTAAGGCTGTTGCATGTGCAGAGAACAGCTTTTGGGTGCCTAAGCCTCCCAGGGAACAAAGGATCCAGCCATCAGGTCCACAGGACTTCCAGGCCACCTACTTGCTTACTGTCAAGAGACTTCCGCTATGGAATTAGGAAATCAACCCTTTTCCTCCTTTCCCTCACCCCCAACACTAAAGCATTTGTTTGGGAGATGGTTGAGGGTGGCACTGTCTCTTAAATCTTGCCTTTTGAGGCTAAAGCAGCAAAACTGGTATAATGCTGCATGCACCAAAGTTCTTGTCTTACTAATGTTTAAACCAGGTTTTGAGATCCAGGCTGCCTAGCTGCCAGTTCATCGACTTCAATCTGGATTACATGGTTCTTTATCTTACATCCACACAACAGACAAAGAATCACAAGCCTTTCTCCTTATTCTTGTAACCATGACAGCTGATCTTCATGCAGGATCATCCTAAAATAGGAAACTAGGAGTTTTCTGTCATGCTGCAGGACTGGAAGGAACAGATACATTCCTCTAAAAGGTCCAGAGCTGTCCCGGTTCCTCAGCATTTTGCAAGGAAACACTATCTTACAAAAGCACAGGTGGAAGACAGAGCAGAAAACATGCCCGCAGCCTGTTTCAAAGCATATGAATGACACCAGCCAGCAGTGGATGTGATTCTACAAGAAAAACCTAACAAAAAATAAACAAACAGAACACCTAAGGTTAATTGTGGTTTCACTGTCCCAGTGTTAATACTAGTAGACTTCAATCGTGTCTCCAAGGAACTTGTTTCTACAGCACCTGTATTTTAGGAAAATGAATTCAGTTTGTCATCTAAACACAGATGCTGAAATTCTGAGTGCCTTTACGATTTCACAAGTTTCCTCATTAAATCAATGCTCCAGTTTTAGATACAGCAGCAGCACTTTTACCATTGCATGTGCAGCCAACTAGACTGGCCAGAGATGAAGACAGATCTCTCTGAAGTAACGTAACAAAGTTCAGGCTGTAGTCAGGCCAACTCCAAATATAAAGAGGCCCAGCTGAACCCTGCTTTAAATTCACAGGAAGGTAATTTGGCACACATGAAAATTTTAACAATTGGAATAAGTATAGCAATTTTTACTTACACGGTTAGATCTTTGCATAGTGTTAGTGAAAGCTTCTGACTAAGAAATCCCACTTAAATTCACAAGTTTTTAGCGTTGGGTGAATTGCATGAAACTACAAAGTTAATGTAAACAGCTACTCTCAATTCACACACCTTTTCACTTCTGATATATTATCTCATGGTAAACTAGTGTAACTGGTCAGGACTATCCCAGCTGTTTAGCATCAACAGCTTTCAAGATTAATTTTGTATCAAAAACCTGAAATGATGTAGCACTTGTTTTCAGAAGTAAGACTTGTGACTGCAGACATTAACAACTCCTACCCAAAACTGGACAACCAAGTCAATGCTGGGTTTTCTTCTGACAACAGCAAGAAGTAAAGGTGAACCCAGGGAAAATTACCTTACGCAGCTATAAAACACTCATGTTCATGTTTCTAGTGAACTTTTTACCACTTGTGTCACAGATTAATAATAAAAACGTAATTTGTTCTAAACGTGTAAAGGCAAAATAAGAATTGCACAAGACTTGCCAAAAAGGAGCATTGTAGTTTTTACTGAGGCTACTTAGAATCCAGGGTTGCTTGGGAAGTTTGTTCTATAGCTGGATTATTTGAGCGAAGGATGCTGTAATTGGTTCAATGGATAAAGACTGCTGACCTCCAGCGGGGGAGACAACTGCTTCCAAGCAGTTTTCTTATCACTGAACATTTTGATAGCCATTACAATACTGTGTTGCATTTATGAAGGCCTTTTTGAAGTCTAACCAACAAAACAGAGAGACTGCCTCAGAAAAGGCTGGCCACGTACCTGGCTGGGGAAGCAGTTTCATTACAACTAAGCATAAAGCCTTCAGCTGCCGACATGTCCCCCACCTCAGGGTCTGACAGAGGTTTCTCTGTGAAAAGCAGAACACAGGGTTTCACGGATGTCAATTCCAGAAGCGAGGGGACTCTGGTATTTAGGTTGCATCTTGCTTTTCAGTTACTCCCGCTACCACAGCGGTAAGCAGGAGACCAACATACACTGCCAACATCAGGACACCAGCAGTCAAGGTCCAAAGAGGTTTTAGCTGCATTACTAGTGAGATTACTTCACACACTTAGTGAAAACGTTCTCTTCCCCAGATTACTAGCGTTACTCAACCTTTATCGTGCAGGCAATTCTGAGAGTCAGAATATAAAAAACACTGAGCTTTTTTACTTTTACAGACTAAATATATTGACACCTTTTATGCAAATAAAAGCAAATTAGTGTTACATTAGTTTAATAAATTCTAATACAAAACCCATGTATTTAATAAAATGCAATCTTTAAATCAAAGCTCTACAGAAACATACAATTCCCCTATAAAGATGTCCAGTCCTCTGAACATTGTTTGCTCAAAATGTAATTATGAACTTAAATATGTCATAAGTGTATTACACTTGAACTATACATTTGGATAAACATCACTGAAATCAGAAATTAAGACGCTCTATCGCCAGCACTAGCTGTACAGCTCGAATGAGAAACCACCACCCCTGCGTGCAGCACAGCCCACCGCTGGCACAGCTTTGCCTTGCTGATGGCTCACCATCACCTTTCAAATGCATTCAGCAGCCACGCAATACTTTAGTGTTACCAATCAATAAAGTAAAAGAGAAAATAACATAACTGTTGGCGGTCAGAAATGAAGTCACAAGCCACATCCAGATCACAGGCAACACGCTGCCTACGCCACTTACAGACTAAAAACTTTCTTTAATAAAACTGATTTACCAAATACTCAAAACAAGTTTTTGCCTATTGCTCTACTTCACACAAGTCTACTGCTTTAGGTTTTTAAATACTATGAAATGATCAAACTAGCTGAATTAAAGGTATACAAAATGATCATCTATCAAACATTCACTTTATACATAAACGTTTCTGAAACAGATTTACAGTATACAATTAGTTTATACAGCTTAAGCAACTGTTACAATGTCATTTCTCTCAAATTGAAAGCAGCCAAAAGGTCTAAGGTTTTGTTAAAAGGTTCTTGGTCACCATTCAAATTTTGACTTCCTTGTCTCACACCGTTGGCATCCATGTCATCACATTTAACACTGCAGGGTTTATTTTATAAACTATACATTATTCCATCTAACCGTATGCTGCAAAACCAGTTAATGTGCTAGAAAAGCTCATTAACTCCAGTATTTTTAAATACAATGTATCTACATTTTTTCCCCAGAATGCTTTCGCTTCCTGAGCTAGACAAAATACCTTAAAACAGGTTTAGACACAGATCTGAGATCCCATAAGCAAACTATATTAAAATGCATAGAGGGGGGAAAAAAACACACCACTTCCAGTAGCTCACACTACTATCTGTCTGCATGCTAAATACATTTTAGAGATGGATCTAATAATCTGTTGAATAAGGTAGCAAACAATATTTTAATTGTCCAAACTATATTATTGTGTATTGCTCTTGCCTTTTATGACTTTTATAGAAAGAACGTGTACATTTAACAGCCTACTAGATACTCAGCTAAATGACTGGATTTAGAAATGCTATAGTCTGCAACAGAAGCATGCAATCTCCGTGGGGTTTCGTTTGTTTCCTAAGATCAAATTGATCATGTTCAATACTAGTATCTGAATCAGAGAAGGACAGCATATTAAAACTGGTATTTTGGAGGTACATTTCAGTTATTTTAAATACATCTTTTTATTTCCATAGAAGTCTGAGGTCACTGTTGATGAAAAAGAACAAATCTAAACCAGATTTTTGTTTGGATGAAAATGGGTTTTGGAGCTATCCATGATTTCTATTTTTGAATCTGGGTTTCAAATAATTTTTGAATTAAAAATTAATTTTCTAATCAAACAATGAAGTAACTTACAGTAAAAACTATCGTATTAAATAAGCTTATATAGTAAATTGCAATATGGTAAGCTTGGGTTTAAGGTGCTATTCCATCCGTCTTGAAGTCTTTTAAGGACTTTACCATGTAGGCATCATGTCCGGGAACCAGACTCTACCGAGATGCTTTGAAACTTCCCAATGAATCTGCTCTAAGCTGTATTTCTGATCAGGAATCAAAACTTCCTCCATAATAGAAAGCTGGGAGAGACGACCACCACACATCTTCACAAACTCAACAAAGGCACTGCAAGAGACTTCACATTCTCCTAGGCCAACGGCTGACAGATACTTGCAACGTTCTGCAATACGGATCAGCTCCTCATCCAGTGGCCGTAATCCATTGGCGCACACAACCAGTTCAACTAACCGAGGACACGTCATCCCAACGCGGCCAAGTACGTCTTTGCTTACCGATCTTCCAAAGTAAAGGTGAGTGACGGGTATTTCGTAACGAAAGAACGGGTCAAACTCTTCTTCGTACAAGAAAAAGTACATGACTAAATTTACTTTAGGAGAATGCTTGATGAAAGCGTCCCAGCTGCTCTTTTGAATCGTGTGGAACTGAGTCTGTCCTGGATTTTCACTGACAACATCAATGCGCAAGTGTTCTAACCTGACATGTTTTTCAGAAGACAAAGCAAGCAGAAGCTCATCGCTCAGCAGGTGGTAGTTCAGCGCCAGCTCGCGTAAGCCGTGACACTGGTCAGCCACACAAAGGATACCTGGGAAAAGAGAACATTATGAAAGGGGTTACACAGATAAATACACTAATAACGAGAAACCTAAGTGTGAATTTGTTGATGCATGTCAAGAGCATGCAAAGACCAGGTATTTCAACATGCAATCAAGACCTAACATCGAAACAAAATCATACTGGACAACCAGAGCACGAATCTCTTCCGTATTAGGATGATCTTGTGACTTCCTTGTACCCACACAGTAAGATTACACATACACTGTGTGACTACATCGCTATTTTGCTAGGAAAACTTAAAGAAGTTAACATGTTGCATTGTATACTTCCCTGTGGGAGTTGAATCTCACGTGATCAGTATATAAATAGCATACTCTGACTGTTCTGCCTTGTTGTAAGACCAACATATACTCAACTTCATCCTTGTAAAAGGAGCTTACTCATAATAATATGAGTTTTTCCCTAGCCTGCTCTGAAAAAACTGCACTCTCCCTCTGTGGCTGACAAAGCAACCATGAACTAAATTCATCACTTGCAGAAAGCAAAGGTAAATTGAATGCTGGATTTTAATTAAATACAGAAGTTGTTGCTGTCAGCATTTGTTCTTTCTAGCAAAGTATAAATATTTAAATTTGGAAAAGAAACAGCAAATGAAAAAAAGAGGGAAACCACTAAAAATTCATAGCAGCAATTGCTATAGCAATGATTTTCAGACTCTCCTTTTAATGAGTCAATTTAACTTGCTGCTCATGGAAGACAAAGACATTAACAAAAAGAATTCAGTTCTGTCTTTAAGGTTTCCACTCATCCTATCTAAAGATACAAGCAATGGTACCACACTGGTAACAGTACTAAAAAAACCCAACAAAACAATAAAAAAAAACCACATTAAAAAAAAAGAATACAGTCTTCCGCATTTCATGTGACTGAGAAAACTGCGTAAAGTTTGGGATATGGTCTTCCATTAACACAAGAGATAAGAACAGAGTGTTTAATATGGAACTGAAAAACGTGAGCTCAGTCCACTATAGCTTTGAAACAATGGGAAGAAATACAGAAAGACATAAGCTGTTTTAAGATGCAGTTATTAAACTCAAAAGAGGAGCCTATACTGAGCCTAAAAACACTTGAAAAAAATTACTGTAAAAATACTGCATGAATATTTACACCAAAAAAAGATGTATTTTTCACCCGAGGACCTGCAAGGACACATGCATCAGCAGCTTTTCTAACAATATCAAATATTGTAATTTTAAATAAAGAAGTTACAGATTAAAATTAAAAAAAAGCAGAATTGAGGTTAATATAATTTTAACCCAACTCTTACTGTAACTATTTCCTGTAAAACCAGTGCATATATGTAAGCATACTCATTATTTCATTGGGGGACAAAGGGATGGAATCCAAGGTGAAGGGAACATACAGATTTATTGGGGTTTAAGATAGGAGTACAAAATTAGAACAACTGCAAACTTCTGTGTACCTTCTACACGTGCCAGAGACAATTTCCTGCCCTTAAATCATAGCACAGTTATTCTTACAGCAACACTCCCATAAGGGCTACTAGGACCACTCCCTTTAAGCAGCCTTAGGCACGCTGCTTCGCAACACCTGGGTCTGTTGACACAGGAAATATTTCAGATTCATACATATTGTCTCATCACCAGTTTCCGAAAACAACTCGCTACAAATTTAGCATCCAAACCAGCTTGTTGTCCAAACTGCCATCCTTCAAGAAGTCTTTGTTAACTTTATAAAGGTACATTATTGACTGGTGCGAGGCGAAAAGGGAAGAACTGGGGTTCAGCTGGCTGCAATTTTTTAGGGGCCTGGGCCTGGACATCCACATCACACACTGTCAATGAAATTACATAACCTGCATATAGCAACTGACAATGAATGCAGTGCAGATCGTTACCGGAGGGGCTGCCTGGAGCCCATGCTGTTCACAACATCCCTCAGCACTGCCCAAACCTTTGTGTCACCAAAAAGTACATCGTTCTGGTATCATACAGCACAGATCCGCATCAAAATTACCCCTCTGCTAAACTGCTGATGCAGACTCATCCTACATCCGCCCTTCTCCCCTACCCCCCATTCCAAGAGGAGCAACCCTCCCACCCCTAAAGCACAGCAGAAACACAGCCTTTATGGAAGTGCTTTCAGTTCCCTCTGTTCCAATAGCTAATAGTTCAGGTAATAAACAGCAGCACATCAATGTGGATTTTAAAATAACCGTTATTTTGTTTTACAAGGTACTGCTGCAGTTCTAATGCAAGTTAAAGTTCAGAGGGGAAAGAGCAATCAGAAGAAACTTCACACATGCTCACCAAGATCAGAAATACATCACTGCCTTTGTTTGTCCAGCCCAAACTCAAACATGCCTCTTTACCTTTGTACGGTAAATTAGGAATTATTCAGAGCATCCTTTGGAAGCAATTCACAGTTTGATATCAATCTTTTTCCTTTATCCCTGCAGTGGTGGACTCTGTCTCTTCCACTACTTGCATTACTCTTCTCTGTCCTTCAATAACACATTTACTGAGAACTAATCTAGTAATGAACACTACCCTCCCTCCCCACCCCCACCTCCTGCAATTTGAAGGCATGTTATACCATTTTAAGTGCAGGTATAAGTAGTTAGTTTTGCATAACTCATGGCCCTTTTGGTTCAATTAAAGTTCTTCCACTTTTATAGCAGCCTACTCATTACAATATTCCCATCAGAAAAAAAAAAATGCAGGGAAGTCTCAGTGCTCAAAAAGATCTCATTCTCCTTCAAGAGTCTTATTTTGGCAGCCTGCCTGCTCTTGAAGCCAACTATCCACATATTGGTGCATTTCTTTCGTTCCACTGCTGTGCGTTGACCCTGGCTGGCGGCCAGGTGCCCACCAAAGCCACTCCATCACTCCCCTCCTCAGCCAGGCAGGGGAGAGAAAATGTAACCGAAGGTTCATGGGTTGAGGTAACGGCAGGGAGATCACTCACCAATTACCATCACGGGCAAAACAGACTCAACTTGGGGAAATTAGTTTAATTAATTACCAATCAAATCAGAGTACGATAATGAGAAATAAAACTAAATTTTAAAACACCTTCCCCCCACCCTTCCCCTCTTCCCAGGCTTAACTTCACTCCCAATTTATTTGTGTCTTCCCCCTGAGCAGCACAGGGGGACAGGGACCAGGGGCTGCGGTCAGTCCCTCACACGCTGTCTCTGCCACTCCCCCCCTCAGCAGGAGGCTCCTCACACTCTGCTCCGGCTCCAGCCTGGGGTCCCCCCCCGGCAGACAGCCCTCCATGAACTTCTCCCACACGAGCCCTTCCCACGGGCTGCAGTCCTTCCCACCCTGCCCCAGCGTGGGTCCCTGCCCCGGGGCGCAGCCCTTCAGGCACAGGCTGCTCCAGCGTGGGTCCCCCGCGGGGTCACAAGCCCGGCCAGCAAACCTGCTCCAGCCTGGGCTCCTCTCTCCAGGGAGCCACGGGTCCTGCCAGGAGCCTGCTCCAGCGCGGGCTGCCCCCTGGTCACAGCCCCCTTCGGGCGCATCCACCTTCTGCGGTGTGGGGTCCTCCATGGGCTGCAGGTGGGGATCTGCTCCACCACTGACCTCCGTGGGCTGCAGGTGGGGATCTGCTCCACCACTGACCTCCACGGGCTGCAGGTGGGGATCTGCTCCACCACTGACCTCCACGGGCTGCAGGTGGGGATCTGCTCCACCACTGACCTCCACGGGCTGCAGGTGGGGATCTGCTCCACCACTGACCTCCGTGGGCTGCAGGTGGGGATCTGCTCCACCACTGACCTCCGTGGGCTGCAGGTGGGGATCTGCTCCACCACTGACCTCCGTGGGCTGCAGGTGGGGATCTGCTCCACCACTGACCTCCATGGGCTGCAGGGCACAGCCTGGCTCACCGCGGGCTTCACCACGGGCTGCAGGGGAATCTCTGCTCCAGAACCTGGAGCGTCTTCTGCCCCTCCTTCACTGACCCTGGTGTCTGCAGGGCTGTGCCTCTCACATAGTCTCACTCCTCTGTCCAGCTGCTGTTGCACAGGATTTTTCCCCTCCTTCTTCAATAAATTATCCCAGGGGCACTACCACGATTGCTGATGGGCTTGGCATTAGCCAGCAGCAGGTCCGTCTTGGAGCCAGCTGACATTGGCTCCATTAGACACAGGAGAAGCTTCTAGCAGATTCTCACAGAAGCCACCTCTGTAGCCCTGGCCCGACTACCAAACCTTTGCCACACAAACCCAATACATCCACTTTTTTCTCTGTCTCAGGGTACATTCCTACCCAAATTAAGCAATCAAATTCTCTTGCCATTTACTTAGCACTCTTCTGGTTTTGTCACTAATGCATCTGCTCCCATTCTATTCACCTCCACTCCATGAAGGAGTTGGATAGCAGTTGGGCTTCTTGTTCCTTAAACAGGTGTTACCACTTCCCACCCATTGTTCCTTCGATTAAAAACATCGTACAAGATACATCAACCAGTATACACCAGTCAAAGAACTTTGTAAACTGATGCCCCCTCCCAAATTATCAAGTGTATGATGTTCCATAAAACCTTCTGGCAAGGACTAGCCACAAGCCAGCAAAGTCTGCTAGAGCTGACAGGTTACACTTGGATCCAAGTCCAAGGAAATTACTCCCTCTGCCCAGCTACACTCCTGCTGGAGCCTCTTCCTCTCAACAGACACATTATGGCTCCTGTACACAGACACAATGATCCTCAAACAAGATTTTAAGTCAGGAAAACCAGTCACTCAAGCCCATTTAAGCAACCTCCTTTACAAAGGGCTTACAAAGCTTTGAAGGAAGTAACATTCCAGTTCACATGCTGAACACTTTGCTAGACAAATCTGCTACAAAACAAACCTGCACTTGCAGGACTTCCTTATGTAAAACCAAACACAAGGTTTTGTCTGAGAGCTGCAACTGCAAAAGGTATTAAGTTTGTGTTTTGTTTTTTATCACTACAGTAACACGCTCTCTGCCACAGTACGATTTTCCCCACATACCAAAGTCCTGCTGGTGAATTTTACATATAATATACCCAATATTTACACTTGCAATATATTTGCATAAAAAAAATACAGTAGTTTCTACTCATCCTCAGAAGAACTGAACTATGTTGCCAGCATCTCATTTACAATTCGTCTTCCATTTCTCAGTGAAAAACCGTAAGTGTTGATGGGCTGTGAATCAATCTTAAACTTCTTGTGTATAATTCTTCCACAAACATTAATTCTATGAACTTCAACAATCTTCAGTGATTTCACTCTGATACAAGCTGTTTTCGTTCTTGCTACAAACATGCTTAGCGTTAATGAAGTTGGTAATGAAGTTCCACCATTTGGTAATGCTGGAAGTCCTGCACAGCTCAGTCTCATCTCCCCTTTGCTGACGCTGTCTACATTTACTCTCCAGCAAAAGATAAAACTGCTTTCTTTCAGAACTACTTTCATAATCCATGACTTTGCAACACTCAAAACCTATACATAATGAAGAGCAGAAAAGAAACTCATGTTCCAAAAAGCCTAATTATACTGGAATACTTAAATAGTCATTTTAGGAGTAGTGCGCTATGAAGTTTGATAAAGTTCTAGAAGAGGTTGGATATTTGTCCTGAACAGACATGCACTATTCTATTATTAGCTCAGCAGTCACTCTGCCAGTAGTAGGATGGATGGATTGGCAACCAGTTGAGTTAGTATTTTATTCAGTGACAGCTGCTGTAGATACATTCATTGTCGCTCTCACCCCACCCCTGTTTTTTCAGGTCTTTACTGGTTTCAGACAGAATTTAATGCTGTCCCAGTTCTGGCTGGGGTAGAGTTAATTTTCTCCTCACTAGCTGGTACAATGATGTGTTTTGGATTTGGTATGAGAATAACGTTGATACCACACTGATGTTTTAGTTGCTGCTAAGTAGTGCTTACTCTAACTCAAGGACTTTAAGCTCCCCCAGTGAGCAAGTGCACAGGAAGCTGGGAGGGAGCATAACCAGGACAGCTGGCCTGAACTAGCCAAAGGGGTATTTCGTATATCATGAACACAAAGCTGGTGAAAGAAGGGGGGCACGTTCCCAGTTATACATGCTGGAGCCCTGCTTTCCTGGAGATGGCTGAACACCTGCCTGCTGATGGAAAGTGATGAACGAATTCTTTGTTTTGCTCTGCTTGCATGCGGTGGCTTTTGTTCTATTAAATTGTCTTTATCTCAACCCATGCGTTTTACCTTTTCCCCCCCTGATTCTCCTCTCCATCCCGCTGGGGGCAGAGGGGGAGAATGTGAGTGAGCGGCTGTGTGGTACTTAGTTGCCAGCTGGGGTTAAAACATGACAAATGTATACACTGAAAACACAACAAAAACACAAAACAAAACCCCCAAAACACATTAGCTTACCTGCTGGAGAAACATGAGGACAACTGCTCATTTTCAACAGTTTGAGCGTGTCGCTGTTGTTAGCCACTAGCACTTTAAGAGATGGATCATCTACTGGTGTATCATCAATCTTAAGTGAAGAGAGTGATTTGGAGTTTACAAAAACCACTGTCAGTGCAGAAATAAAGTGAGACTGGAAAAAAAAAAAGAAAAACAATAGTATCTGAAATAAAAATCTCAATGCTTCTACAACAGTCCTAGTATTCTTTCACTTATTGACAGCATTTGCTGAAAGAGCATTCTTTTGATACTTTTAATACTGCATAATTAAAAATACTAAAAATTGGCATATTTTTGAGTAGAGGAAGTATAATCAGTTTTTGCTATCAATTTATGCATTTGGCAAATCAGAATGTTTAACATTAAACGTAAATCAAGAACCTGACCCGGGACAATCCTAACTTAAATCTGTAGGAAGACCGCAAGCAAAGAGAAAGCCTAGAAGCCCTAATTTTGAGGATTATTTGCAAGTCACACTCTAAAACAGGGGTCCTCAAACTTTTTAAACAGGGGGCCGGCACGTGGATTAAGTGGCAGTCATCTGCGGCTGCTTGGTTTCCCCCCCCCCCAAGCCCCGGCAGGGGGCGGGGGTGGGGCAGGGAGGTTCTGTAAATACTGGGGCCAGATTGAGGACCCTGGGGGGCCGTATCCAGCCCGCAGGCCGTAGTTTGAGGACTCCTGCTCTAAAAGAAGCATCTTCTTGAACAGGAATTCCCACATAGTGAGTTGTGCTGTATCGGTGAGATGCAAACATAACCAAGAGTGGCAACTCCATCCTGTTAAAATGTGTCCAAAGCCAAATGATACCACTGCCTGCCTACCATCCACAAAGAGTATTTAGGGTTTGAGTGCATTTATCTCTGATAACTAACTGGAGCAGTCCAAACAGAGCCAAGGAGCAGGTGATCAATTAGTTACTGATTAAGCAGCATAGATAATGCAGGTCCAGTGCTCAAGGTTGCTCCTCAGCATTTTTATGTAACCACTGAAACTTACACCAAAGATAGAGCCCAAGATGTTAACTTGAGAAATGCAGACTGGGGAGCAGATACAGCACTGCTTGTAGAAATCACCAGTGGTATGAAGGAAGTGAGTAATAACTTCTTCCAAGACTGACTGAATAGAAGACTTTTTTAAAGTACTTCCTCCATGCACTGCATTACGTATCCCACAAAATTACCTGCTAATTTGATTTCAATACTGTTCCACTCTGAGCCACATTCACATGTAGAATCCTGAATACAGTTATTTGCTCATTCTTATGTACTGTTTGTGGTTTTCGCTAAAACTCACTCACAATTAGATTTAGAACAGGAATTAATATTTTCACATCAACATAAACTGTCAAAGTCAGCTCACGCAAATGGGAACAAAAAGTTCAAATCAGAATCATTAGGCATTTTGGCTTTAGGGACCACTCCCAACTATACTGACAACATGCTGATTATATATGTTATGTACAGAAGAAAAGGTGCTTTAATATTTCCATTCTGTATTCCAAAAGTTAGTACTGTGTTTTTATTCTCTATATTTAGAATGTAATTCCCTTTGCTAAGAAGGCTGTTAAATAGAAAGGCAAAGAAAGTTAACCATGTTTACAAAAACACGTAATTTGAAATCACAGTTTGAAGAGCTACCAAAGACAGGCAACATCCCAAAATGTAAAAGCTCGTGATTTAATGCCTCTTCCATATTGCCACATATGTAGCCTACAGTATGATTCTTTAAAAGATTATGTAGAATGTGCTTAGCAAAAGACTAGGCAACACAAAGCTAAGTGCTATTTACAAATATTTGTCATGTTGAAATCAGAAGGGCACCGATGAAGATAGCACAAAGTAGTTCAGAATTCCCATACAGTCTGATAAAAAAAATAATTAAAAAAAGTGTAGTGTTAAACATTTTTCAGATCCATTTATCTTTGCCTGCTTCTCATCAATGGCCCTGTTACTAGTGGCTTCCCACAAGAGCTTATTCATTGTCCAATTCAATTCTTTAGTTTCATTAGTGGTCCATGAAAATTTGAAAAACATT
This sequence comes from Falco punctatus, assembly GCF_963210335.1. Taxonomy (NCBI): domain Eukaryota; kingdom Metazoa; phylum Chordata; class Aves; order Falconiformes; family Falconidae; genus Falco; species Falco punctatus. The sequence continues at coordinate 45,909,569 of NC_137581.1, forward strand.
GCCGGTCCCATATGCCAGTGACAGTATTAATGGAGTGGTAAACATCAAAAGGCAAATTATGCCTAGAGTTGATTTTGGCTCATTTTGAATATATATTTTTAAAGGCCACATGTGAACCTATTGGGAAAAAAAAAAAAAAAAAAAAAAGAGAAAGCCTGTATTTTAGAAGCCTTGAAGCTGAGTAAGGCCATGCAAATAACTACTCAGGAAGCTGAACAGGACCATAACATACCCCTCCAGTGAAAACTAGTCCTGAGTGCTGTTTTAGCTTTCTCACTAAGAAATAATATACAAGAGCTGAAAGGACAAAGTATTTCTAACACACTGAGTCTGTGGATTGTTTTAACTACATTCAGATTTTCTTATAGTCACATCTCAAAGCACATCAAAAAAGGAAAAAACATGCAGAAACTAGTTAAAGATCTGGAAAGCCTCTTTGAATATTAAGGATTAAAAATACATATTCAAGAGAACTACATGATGCATCTGTGATCACTGCTAAGGATAGTAATTGATAATCCTTCTGTAGCTAACCTTGCTTAAACCTATAGCCTGCTTCCTCTCCTCAGGCTGTCCCTAGTTCTTCTGTGTCCTTGTTGCCATCATCAGCAATGTCATCACTGAGATCCAGCTAATAGTCTAGTTGTATCTGGTCCTTCACATACATGTGGACTGGATTCAAGAATTGAGGCTGTGAGACATTTGAGATGTCACTGCCATAAAACAGTCCAAGTTACCCCAAAACTCTCTTGCTCCTCAGCAATAATACACTTCTACCTCACTAGCAGGAATTCCTGTTTAGAAGCACACATAAGAGATCTATCGTCTTCCAGATCAGATGCCTTCTAACAAAATCTAAATTTTGGTAAGCATGCAATGTAAAAATCTGACAAAGTTTCAGAAATACACTGCATGCTGCCTAAGAATCTGACACTTGACTGTGTGGCATGAATTATTGAAAATCATGATCATATTGCTTTCTGAAGAGTGCTCATTCATAATACAATCCCTACAGCAAGTTCACATGGATTAAACCCTCCCACTCATTCAATTGTAATAGCCCCCTAAACATCACCCACAGTACAATGACACAGACAGGAATTATCTAGCCTCCTGACTTGCATCATGTTGCTCAGTATCACATTGAGGTCAGTAGACAGGAGGACTTGGAAGAACAAGGTCAGGACTAACTTCTCACATGGTGCAGAGAATAAGTTAACCATTTTAGTACATCATCTCAGTTCCTCCCTTTAATAGAGCCCAGCAAAACCAGTTATCTTTACCAAAGATCCATATTCTTCCAACAAAACTTTTCATAAAGTTACACAAATACACTATGAAACACTGCAATACTTTGCTATAGAAAAATACACATATTTAAATACCTTTGGTAAATCCATGAAGCTTGGCCGGGCAGTTGAAATTAGCCCAAGTGTTTTCAGAGAGCAATTCACCAGCTGTGATAAAATATCACAAGCTGCTTCTGCAGATTCCTTGCTACTGTCCACCTTAAAACAAAACAGATTTATTGTCCAAAAAACACTGCATCACACATACTCTTTACAAAAAAGCGAAGCAGAGTAGATGTACTTTTAACATTTTTTTCCACTTTACCTTCTGAAATTCCTCACTGGGAGTCCATCAATGTAATTCTTTTTTCCCCCAAAAAAAGTACATGCCAAAAATCCAAGACAATTTACTAGAATTTTACCATTCTCCTAAACACTTTAATAAAATCTAGCACAGTGAGGGGTCACCTAAACAGTTTGTTCCCAGATACTCAATCCACATCAAATACTAGGAAGCAGAGGTTCATTTGGGTCTGGAGCCTACCCCACTTCCTCTTTACATTCCTCCTTATAAAAACGCATGAATTCTATAAACATTTTACTGTCTGAGAAAGCTGCTTCCTCCTACAGTGACTCAGCTCATAACATAGAGCTGCTGGAGGGTTAAGTCCATTGTGATACGAACCTAAATAACTAGGCCTTCATCATTAATACCACAACAGATATGCAACGGATACACTGGGAACAAAAAAATATCTTAATTAGCCTGCTTGTTACACAACCAAATCACTTAATGTGCCTTCAGTGGATTTCCTTCAACGGTCAGATGTGCTTTCTGAATGATTTCTTATTGTTCTGTTATTATTCTCTATCTATTACAGTAGGCATGACAGCTTTGCAAATCTACAGAACAGCAAAAAGCTTGATCAGAAGACCAATTTTAAGTCTACCATAAGATACGCAACCTTCCCAGCAACTGATCCAAGTCCAACAAATCTTCATTTTCTGCTTGAACACAACCTGAAAAACCTTATTTCCGACAATCCAATCTTTCTTTGCCTACAAAAGAAAAACCCCAAGTTTTCAGCCTTGACAGAGCAACAGTCAATGTTACAGCCACTTCCTTGTGATTATCCTTGCTCCTTACTATTTCCTGCAATCTACTCTTCATGCTGCAACACCGAAGGGACAGTTCAAGGAACAATGTGGGTATCACACCACCAGCGAAGAGCATCTGAAATCCTTCAAAATGACTTGATGCAAAGCAATGTAGAGGGGAGACAGACAGTGGAAGGCCATCTCAATACTGCTGTAAGTTTCCTTTATTTGGACACTGATAAACCCTGCAGACCTTGCGGTAACAGTTTGTATCTGATACTGCACCAAGCTGTAGCAATACACGTGATCAGGCAGAGGTCTGCAGCTACCCACATGCTGATGATTCCTACATTAAAACTGCCAGATCTCAGAAACAAACAACTAGCGTGTCCACCTTGCTGTAGGAGTAATTTTCTTTCCAAACTGGTAACATAGCTGATACATATGCAGCTGTGACTGTTTCACAGCACTCTTCTAAAACACAGTGATATGTAAACCAATGTTAAAGGTTTTCATCTGCTGAAAATAGTTCCGTGATGTTAACAAAGCCAGTTCTCACCAGATGGTATTTCTTAGCCAAGCACAATCAGTAGATATACCATCCTTTGCAAAACCCATATACTTTTTCAGCTGACTGAAATGCAGCTGTGCTGAGTAGATGCCATTACACAGACAATCCCATACAATTTAGTACTAAAATTGATAGCTGCTTAATAGTAGTACTGAAGTCACTCTCTGCACTAGATGTTTTCCAACGATGAATATTAGATCCAAGTCCGTACAGGATGTGAAATGGAGAAACACTCAATGTATGCATCCTGATCAAACTTAATTCTGAAGCAGGTACCCACACATACAGTAGTATCAGAGCTGAAGTCGTTCTGCCAGTTCACTGAGGCTTAATTTTAGACAGCTAAAATGCTACAAGAAAAGAGAAAAAACCAAAAACCTACACCAAACAAAAAAATCTCCACCTAATGGAATTAAGGCAATGAAACGGTATGTTCAGGACTGTTATTCCAAGTTCTTGTCCTGAAAACATATTCAAAAAAACAAATGCAATGGGAGGTAACCTCCGTATCTATATGCCCATTTAGAGAACCCATTTCTTCAGTATACTAGGCCTGAAAACAAGGCCTACGACACTGAGAGCTTCCGGATTTCTTTTTAAATAACTGACAATCCTAATCACAAATATATCATCATAAGCCTCTCCTAACACTTAGTAATACTCTTTAATTTTCAGCATGCTAAAATGTTTTGATCATAGTTGTCAATTACCACTTATCATCAGTATTTCTATTACTAACTTTAATTAAATCATACTTTTCATGCTTTTATATTTATATAGATGAATCATCAAAACTGTCTCAAGAGTACCAGAGCTATTTCCTTAAAATATTCCAAATAAAATGCAGAAAAGAAAAAATAACCAAGTTTAACAACTGCTTTTATTTTTATAAAGATACTTTTAAAAGCCTACAAAATACACTACCTTGAAGCTTACATACTGCAGGTGATTGGAATGCCTCTTTATTATTTGCTTGATTAGTTCAGGATGTGTAGCCCTCAAGTAAGATGTAGCTGGCTGATTCAGTTCAAACTCAAAACACCTCCAGAGATCAGGCATATGAAACACTTGGTTCCAGCTTCGGCAGACCTGGGACGCATGAGCACGATCCAGAAGGGGCAAGTACTGAAACACCTGCAGGATAATGTCTTGAAGCAGGTTTGCCCAGTCAGGACTCTGCACAACTATGGTCTTCTCATCGATAACCTTGTGTCTCTTGGATTCTTTCTCAGTTGTCTCTTCAGATGAACTGTTGTTTGCCTCATTAGTTTTCCTTCCTCGTTTCATTCTATAAAAACAATACAAAAATGTTTTCTATATATTGTGTAAATATAACAGCTGAGAAGAACAATATTAATAGGAAACTATGGAGGTAAAAAAGCATGTTTTCTGTAGTCACACTTTTACAGAGGGTTTTTTTCAGGGAAAGAAAGAGCCCAATGAATTTGAAGTGGTAGTCTAAAAATACCGTTACCCTCTAAAGAGATATCTTTAATATTACTTAACAATTAACAGTGCTGATCCATTTATAACAGTCACTCCCCTTTCAGCATTTCAATTTGGTGTTTGAAAACACTTTGAACCTAATTTGTTTTACTATTTTGTCGAGTAACCATCTACTTTCCTACTAATGGGAAGATGCTCTTCTAAACAATTCTGTGACCACTGACAGCATATTGCTGTCCCAGTCCTATTTACCAAAACCAACACTTGAAACTGTGGAAGGCAAAAGTCAAGCAAGAAACTAAACAATGAGGTATGTATGTATGTTTGCAGGTATTGCATCTTGCAGATGTTCTATCTGTCCAATTAATTTTTATACCCAGACAGGAAGAACCTGTATTTTTCTAAATGTATGTATTTTTTAAAAAAAGGTTACTTCAAAATGCATCTATTTTAAATCACTATTCTTAAAAACATATTTCATTAAAAGCACTGGTGTGCTTTTGTTTCTCCAACTAACTAGTAAATAGGGATTATGAAAGATTTCCAGTGAGTCTGGAAGTTTCAAGCCACAAAAAAAGTTTATAGAAGAGTCAGCAAACTTTCTTCAAAATCATACTAAATTCAGCAGAGATGAGGCAAAAGGTTATCTCATTCTCAGTAGCATATACTTCTTCCATAGTGGTCTCACTTACACAAGTTCTATCTTATATCACATTATTAAAGAGGAAAAAACCTCCACCACTACATACATCTGAAATAAATCTAGTACTGGATTTTGATCAAAGCGTGGTCTTTTGTACATGCCAGCTTACAACTGAATTTAGCAACCAATCATTTATTTCTAAAAGCCTCAATGGCATGCACACCATGTCCTAAAGGGTTCTGAACAAGATCTCACACTGAAGTACAATACACTGAATTCTAATCTGTAAAAAGCTAAGAGAATCCAGGGGTGGTATAAGCACCCCCCCAGCCCCCATGATTTCTAGAAGATAAACATGGACTTTATACACAGTGAAATCATTCTGGTTTAACATTCAAGTACAATTACACACATAAGATTATCATATACCCCGTTCACTTGGGACCAGGACAATGAACTTACTCTGCTATGTACTGCAACTAAGTACAAGTCTTTGTTTTTTAAAAAAGTGTAATACACTAGATATACAAGTGAAAAATTATACTGTTTATCATCCAATGCGCCACAGATTATTTTCTCAAAGCCAGCATCTCCTTAACTATCTTTAAAAGGCTTTAATCCTGCCTATTCACATGACAAAAGCAAGCTATCACGTTGAAAGCAAAACGCTACTGGGTAAAAATCGCTACTTGCTTCGTGAGAACTGCTTCCTGTGACTCACAGCTCATGATTATGAGACTATGCAAAACATGACTCCTGTGCTGAAACGAGCTTTCTATTCAAGAGAGAGTTCTGTGGCTGAGCCACTAACTTCACTGGTACAGAAGAGAAGCAAGAAAACTGAATAATGACTTAGAACCATCTGCAACTAACAAAAAGATGAAGGAACTGGATTTTGCAACCATGAAAACTGAATAATTAAATTTAAAACTAATAAAGGATTAGTTTTCAAATCCACTGTAAACCGGTCATGTTTGTGTTTGAGATAAAAAGCATAGTCCAAGAATATTACTTCTAATAAGCTAGTCTGAAATGAAACATTCCTTTAAACTTTAGGCCAAACAGATGTTCCAAACAATTAGGTTATAGTGAGCAACCAGCGTACGCAAGCTGTTCACTTGCCAAATTCGGGATAGTGAGTTTGATGTCTTTAAGTCTTTCCAAAGCCATCTCTTGTTAAGCTGTAAAAAACTACATAAGGTAACTGTTAGACTTGACTCTTCAAGCCTTCCTTTACAGAGATCCTGCCTCATCTTTTGTTAATAAGATAATATATGTGCATGAATTTCTAGTTAGGTAGGCTACTTTTATCATGGTATTAGGGAGTCAAGTTCTGGATTTTCTCATTGGATTATAGGGGCTACTGTGCATGGACAGTAGAGCTGATGCACATATATACAGCACTTACTACAACCGCTCTCTTCATAGACACAGGCACTAGAACAAACACGTTTTTACTTTTTTTAAGAAAAGAAGTGAGCTGCCACTGTCAAAACTGTATGAATTCTTCAGCTGGAAGAATAACCTCTGAGATACGGCTGACAAAAGCGGCCCAGGTCATCAACAGCCAACTTGAAAGATGCACCTCTGAGCTAACTTTGTTGAGTTCTGAGTAGTTAATATGTGCTGGTTACGGATCAAAAGCCACTCTTGAAGTTGTGTGGTACTATCCCAAGTTTTTATAGCCATTTAGAGCCAATGAAGAAAAGAGAAAATACAGCCATCACTAAAACTATACTGAGGATGAATTTCAGGTGACAGTCTTTCAAGAAAATAAGATGCTACGTGTTTTAAGTGCCACGGCTTGAAAAGTAGGGGATGGGAAAAGACATTTCCAGACAGCTTTTTTTTTGCTGACATCTCAAATGCTCCAGTAATGGAAAGGAGAGAGTAAACATAAGTTTTCAAAAATATCTCCTTGTGGAACTTCTTCCAAAGAGCGGGGGGGAAGTCTAAGCTCAAGACTAAATAATATGGTTTTAAGATTTCAATGACTATTTTGTAATCTAATTTCTAAGTAATTTGTTTGTTTTTTGTCATCTCTTTCAGAATTTGAAGTACTGGAATACCTTTTTAAAAACATAACTGATTTCAACCCCTTAACATGCTTAACAATAAAAAACCTCCACAAATTGAAAGAATGCGGATTTGCCTACAAAGTTTGTGAAGTCATCTAGAAATTATTTATAAAAAAAATAAAGCCACTGAGGAGAGTAAATCTTTCTGCAAATTTCACACAGAAACAGGCAAATGCAATTAAGACAGTTCACTTTGTTTTAGGTATCTGATAGTCTGAAGATCTAACCATTTTAAATCCAAGGCCAACAGAAATAACTTCTCAATGAGGAAGACGATGCAAAATTCTATTCTAGCATATTACTGCATAGGCACAGCCTATTTTTCAAACAACGATTGCTTATCACTTCTTACAATGCCTGAACCATTAATCTTGCTTTTAACTCTCCCTGACATACTCAGGACACACTTATCACTGGTCGGTTTTCCAAATTGCTGCTATAACCAACTTTCCTTTAAAATCTAAGATAGTGACAGGAAGGGGAGAAAAAACCCCAACAAACAAAAAACCCCCACAAACCCCCAAGGAAAATACCCAGGTCTACCAGGACGGAAAGATGCGTGAAATCAGGATGCCTGACTCCTAAAGATTTTCCAAGTAAACTACTCAACCTACTATAACAACTTCTTTCTGAACTCCGTGTTCTGAACTCCGCAGCTGGGCGCAGCCCACGCTATCTCGCAGGCAGTATGGTCACGTTCAACCATAAATCACACAGTTCAGTCACAAAGTGGGAGGAGAAGCAAAGCACATGCTCAGCGTTGTTTTTGTTGCCGAGTAAGGTTGCAGACAAAACACAATGGCAGTTTAAAAAAAAAAAAAAAAAGACCAAACCCAAACAAACAAACCCCTAACAACCGTGCACGGCTGCTGATAACGCTTTCCCATGGAGAAGCCTCAGGGCGCTCGCTGTCTGACACCTCCAGTAAGGCTCTTCCAGAAAGGAACGGGCTAATGGGGGGCGCCCAGACATGAACCGAACCCCTAATCGCCCCGAACCGCGAGTTGTGCCGAGAACGACGAGGGGTTTCCCATTTACTACCGTTTGTACCAGGCGGCTGCGAGGCAGCGACACCCTATAAACACGGAGGGACAGGTTTTAAGTCCCGCTGCTCCCGGAGAAGCTTCACCTCAGGGTCGGCTCCCCCCGGCTCAGCGCGGCGCCCCGCTGCCGGGCAGGGCCCCGAGCCCCGCCGCCCCCGCTGCTCGGACCCCGCTCTCCGCCCCGCACGGCAGCGCGGCCGCGGGCCTGGGGAAAGTCCTGCTGCGCCGCCGCCCCCCCCTTCCAGCCCTTCACCTGGCGGCTCCCTGCTGCGCTCCGCATTAACCGGGACTCGGGCCGCACTGGCGCCTCCGCTCTGGCCACATCAGCTCCCTCCACCGAAGCCGACCCCAGCGCTTCCGTCCCGTCCAGCCCGCGTCGCTCCCTCCCTCTCTGTTTACTTCCCAGCAGCGGAAGCGACGCACACCAGGCAAAATGGCGGCGGGCGGGATGCGGGGTGGCGCGTCCCCCTCCCTCGCCCCCCCGCGCGAGCGCAGCTGCCCGCCGTCATGGCCGCCCTGCCGCGGCTGTGCCGCCCGGTCCCGCCGGGAGCAGCGGCCGCGGGGCAGCCGGCTCGCCCTGCCGCCCTCGTCCCGCCTCCCCGCTGCCTCCTGGCTCGATTTGCGGCGCCTCACCGGGCCGCCGCGGCGGCTGGCTGCTGCGCGGCGGGGCGGCAGGGCCCGGGCTGCGGGCAGGCCTCCCCCTCAGGTGCGGGGCGGCCGGGAAGCGGGGGAGTGGGGGTCTCGGCGAGACACAGGGGTGATACTGGCACAGAGGAGCTGGGTCCTCATCGCTGATAGAGCCAGTTACCTCAGTAGTTTGAAAGCCCCGTGCCAGGCTAGCCTGAGGAGTGAATGTAATGGAGAAGGCAGACAATCAATGCTTGGTGGGCCCAGCAGGCACTGGGAGCGAAGTGCTTGGGGTATTGCTAGGCAAAGAATAAGAAGTGATGTGTGACAGTCCCCATGGGCTGCAGATACCTTGTTAACAGCGTGTCCCCCTGGCACGCGGCTCAGGTTGGTGAGATTCCTCAAAATTAACTTTAATTGTTTACTTGTTGGAAGTGATAAGAAATAAATTCCTGCCCCACTGTTTAATTTCAAGCTAGTGGGTTTTGATCCCAGTTGCCATCACTAAGTTTGATGGAAACGGCCAGATATGACCTGGTGCTCTCCCCTGTCTTGAAATGGCTTTGAAACAGGGTAACAGTTTTTCAGTGATCATTCAAATGGCACCATCCCTGAGTTCTTAGAGAAGCACTTTATATAAAAGAATCCTTCCACAGCATTTTCTTGTGTACTTCAAGTCTGTTAAAAAAGCATCAAAAAGAACCTTTTTTTATTTCTTTTTTCCCTTTCTTTCAGTTCTAGGTCTAGTTGCTTGAGATTATTGGGGGGCGGGGAATGACTTGCATAGAAACAGGAATGTTTTCCAGTGAGAAATGTCCATTTTAATTTTGAACATCTATGAGAGAATAATCTCTTTTTCTCCACTTTGAAATGTCTTGAGATATTTACTACAGCTCAGCCAGTATAGTTCTGTGTGTATAAATCTACATCCAGCTTTCAGCTTTTCAGGAAATGCAACAAAAGTCTGGAAGTAAGAAGTGGCTTATCGCCTCACCTTGAGCAGAGAAATGAGCATCTCAGACACACTTGCAGTATCAAATATGTGACTGTGTAACTTGTTCTGTTACATGGAATAGCTACACAAACCTTGGTAAATAATAAGGTGTGTTTATGGCTGAAGCCAATACTGTCGAGAAAACTGAAATAACTGTTTTGCTGACCCCACCTGGAAACATTCGGTGTCATCTATTCTTGCTATTTAGGAATTGTGCTTTCAGCACCATGTTCCAATTCATTGCTGGTTCTTTAAAGGTGGGAAGATAACAGCCCCCGATTACAGTTCCTAGTAAGGATGTGTTATGTTTGCACGTATATAACTTGCAAACTGCTGGAGATGCAGGAGAGGTAGGTAGCCTCTGACTGCAAAGAGTTGACCCAGACCTAGGCCCAGTACATAGGGAGGAGGAACTATTGTTTATCAGTGCATGTAGAGCAAGAAGCCACCACTTCTCCTGGTCACATCCCTTATTGTTTTCAGGCAGTGTTATGCTGATGATGTAATGTAACTGATCTGTGTCATGCTAAGTCAGTAGTAGAGGAATGAAGTCAGTGGGTTGATTAACATTGATAACATGCAGCTGTGGCCTTGCCTCGAAGGCAGTGGGTTGATTGACATGGATGATGTGCAGCTGTAGCCCGTTCCTGCTAAGTGGTTAAATAGCACTGAGGATTGTGGGAGAGTTGGGCAGTTGGAGGAGGAGTAGTGTGGTCTGACCTCTGGAGGAAGGAGAAACACCATCAACAGTAGAATCTGATCAAAGGTAAAAAAAAAGCCTTGCTGCAGTCTACTAGTTTGTGCTGCAACAAGTAGAAATGTCTTTTTGCCAAGATTAATGTTCTGATTGCATTCTGGTGTCTGCAGGAAAAAAATTGGAACATCTTGTGGCAAAAAAAAAAAAGGATTTTCTGGTTCTGTGTAGAAGTCTTGGGAGGTGTAACAGCTGCAATCTTGTTTTGAGGTAACATTATTTTAAAGCATCTACTGTTACCTGAGCTTAGATGTATTGACTTACTGCGGGAGACTTCTCACAGTGACTTGCAGTTTTATTTTGCTGCTTGGTATTTGGAGTAAACAAAGCTTGCTTTGATGCCTGTACCTTTATTTGTTTTGCTGTAATTACTTGTGTATGTTTTAGGCACACTAAGTGTAGGATGAGATGAGAATAAGTGCAGAAGGAGCTCTCTGCATCCTGCTATTTGGGGGCATAGCAGCCAAAATCAGCACAAAAGGCAGCTGCAACTCTGCGCTTGGAGCCAAATCAGGGCCTGGATACAATGCAGAGTGCTGCCAACAGCGTCTGTGGTGTCTGTTGGCAAAGCATGAGAAGCTGGGAGTTTACCAGAACTGAATAAAAGAAAACCTATGGCCTTACCTGGTAGGCAAAGCCATGCTGTTTGTCCAGCTCTTTGACTGTGAGGTAGCTGGCACTGAGATAGGTGGTAGCATGTGAAGAAGTGTCGAAGTAAAGGTCCAGAGACAGTACTCAGAAGTCTGGGCTGGTCTGTGAAAGAGCTCTATCTCTGCCGGCTGTGGCAGGGCACCTCGATGCTTTAGTTAGTAACTTGAAAATATTTGAACAGGTATATCTTCATTAGGTGGTTTCTCTGCCCTACTTACCACTTAACTAGCAGCAGATGAGTTTTTGAGAAAGGAGTATTTTAAATTATGAAGGTGAAATTACTTTTACTTGTGTAGACTTCTAACAGTACCAGAAAAAGTCCAGGGGCCTGTACTGGGCCCTGGTATGCAAAACCAAGACTACTGAGGAAACTGCTTTGTAATCCTTTATTTTTCCAAAAGAGAAGGAGAAGCTCTCTGAAGTTTCAGTCTTTCCAGTAGGAGAGTCACTCATGGCAGAGATTTGAAGCCGCCCTCGCTATGATCATGTGAAGATGAGGAACAGCCCACAGACACCCTTCTGTGCCAGGAGAATGATAGCCAGGAAACTAGCATCTAAAAGGGGACCTCACCACATCAGGCTGAGGTTGTGCAGGTACATCTCTTCCTGTTTCAGCTGATGGGCTACCTGCCTGATGAAGGTTGCAAATGCAGGGTCTTGGTTGTAAATGCTACAGCTTCTAGCACTGAAAGTCTCACCTGTGCTTATTTTCTGGCTATGTTCAGGAGGCTTTGAAGCAGTCATGCAGCAGCTGTACTCTGCCCTGATCAGCCTGGCTTGTGTCTGGCTGGGGGAAAATAATAGAAGCAGTTGGAAGAAAGTTAAGTAACAGTAGAATAGACCAGTTCCAGCTATGACAGTATGTGAGGCTTGCAGGGCATGAGTAGCCCACTCCAATTTAATGAAAGTACAAGCTGTGAAAAATACGGGGAGATAAGTGTGATGAGTCAGTGGCTGAAGGACCTGTTCTAGGCTGCCTGTGACAATCTTACTCCTCAGCAGACTGTACTGAAAAAAAACCCCAGGAAAACAGAACTTGTTCTTTAACAATGCCAAATTAATTTATCATTTTCCAGCAGTAGATTTAATTAGGGAAACTTAGTTTTATTCTTAAGTCTATACAGGAAGATTTTCTAGGGGGAGGGAAGTTCTTACACTGTTAGAATACTTATTTTATCAGTCCCTAATACTGTATATATTATCTACCACAAACAATACCTTATAGAACAGGAGCTGAAACTCGACTGTTTCTTAAAAAGTAGCCACAAGTAAAATGATTCTTAAAACAGAGGGCCTCATGGCCACAGAAAAATAAAAAGATCAAACTAGGGATGACAACAGGGTAGTGTGTTGCCTGCAACAGGCTTGTTACTTGATACTGTTGCTCATGCTTCCATAAAAGCTGGAGATAATTGCTTCAAAAAGGCTCCTCAAACCTCACTGTCTATGTATTATTTCTGTCTCTGGAGTCTATAGTGATTCTTTCCAGATAAATGACTCTGATGTTTGCTTCATTGGTAAAAGCTATCATACCACTCTGCTATATTCTGTAAGATTACATAGTAAAAATTGCTATTTGCTGGAGCATCTCTGGTACAGGAGTATCCTGGTGTGGTTTTGGTTAGTAGTTCCATACAAATGGGCTGAACATGCTGAGCCATGCAAACGCCAGCAGATGACAACCAAACATTTTTATAGCGGGAACCATGGATCACCAGCTGACAGGAGAACATTATTGCTGGAAAGGGGTAGCACCAGCTCATGGATAGGCTGACCTGACAACATGCTGGTAGAGTAGCTTTTTGGTTTTTCTGTGTTCTGTGGGTCTCCCTGCAAATTGGTTCAGCTGTCTCTGCTAGTGAGTGAGGACTTGATTAGCAAGCTAGCAGTCGTAAAAAATCCCAGACTTATTGCTAAGAGGGGTCTGGCATTTGTATTAGGATTGGCCTTGGTACCAAGGCACTGAAGGAGGGTACCTTATGTGGCATGTGAAATGGGTCCTGCATAGACACCCCAATGCTAGTTTTCAAATATAGGTCCAGGACCTTGTTTCTAACTCTTGTATCCCAGCACTGGAGGCAAAACCTAGATGTTATTCACCAATTCCTTGAATGTAAGAGCATGCTGGAAGAACAGATCCAATGTCCTGCCAGACCATCACCTGGTCCATCCTCAAGCAGAGAGCGCCTCCCATACCAAGGAGTGGTGCTCACTCATGCAGCTAGCCACAACACTACTTTGAAGCCAAGCTACAAGCAGGTAGCAGCATGGGGGATTCATGCAAAAGGAAGAAGTTTGGCTAAAGGGCACAGCCCTGATTGACCCTCAGTGGTGCAGTGTGCTTTTCTGTGGCCTCAGGCGGGGCACTGATGGGCTGCAAGTAGAGCTAGGGGTTCAGGGGCTACCTGCAGCGCTGCTGTCGCTGCCAGATGGGGCTTCTGCAGGCTTGTTTGTTCCTCTGCCACATGTAATCGAGGAAGTCCATGGGTGCAGCCTTCTGTTGGTGACTGTACTGATGTCAGAAAAAACTGGAGCTGTAAATAATTGACCCATGGATGCTACATTTGTTGTTCTGGTATTCTTTCCTTGTAGAGCCTGTTCATTGTCTGGTTTGACTTGCAGATAGGTGATGTGCACTAGGTAGAAGACAAAGTGCAAGTAGTGACCAATGGAAACAGTGCTTTGTGCATATCAGCTGTTATACCAGTATCCAGGGAGGATGGTGCAACTGGTTATCCCAGTGGGCTGCGGAAAGGAGTGAGAATGTAGAAGCAGTGCCATGACAGTGATAGCAAATGGCACTGTGTGTGCTGCTCAATGGCTATCCCAAAGCAATGCCTCAAGTACCATTTAAGGTTTCAGCAGCCAAACCTCCTATTAGGTACAACATGGGAAGAAACGGTTACACCCAGAGTGACTGAATTTTAACTAGCAGTAGGCAGCCTACACGAAACCTTGTGGCAAGAGCACAGAGCGCCACCTCGGGTGCCTCCTCTGTCCCAACAGACTGTGGATGTTGCCATTACTTGGGAAAACTCATTGGCGAGCTGGCAGGGGACATATTTGGGTGATTATCAATGACTCATTGATGCTCCATAGTGCCTGATTGTTGTGCTGTTGATTGTAATCAGTTTGTTGTTTTGTATTTGGTTGCATCTATTTAGGTATCTCTGGTGAAGAGTCTGCCACCGGGCATGCTTGGTAGTGCAAGTTCTTCACTACTAGACCTCTGCATTGAGAGCAGGGGGTGTGACAACGCAGCCCTTCTAGTGTCCCTTATGCTGAGGGACATGGGGCACCTGTGGTACAGCTACTACAGTCTGTCACCTGCAGTGTTTTGGCATGGGGTAAGGAAGGGGCTGTGGCAAAAACCTACAAAGTCTGTTATATCCTGATTGACCAGGTGGTCCTAAAGCTTCCTAGCTAGCCTCTGTTTAGGTGAAATGATGAACTAACGCAGTACGATGTGATTAACAAAAAATGTTTTGTAAGGACCAAGATTTTCAGGCCCTGGTGATGAGTGGTTAATTGTCTGTACCTTATTAACTTTTACTGTTCATTTTGTGCTCAGTGGGTGGATACACCTGTGAAAGTTTAGGCTATTTGTAAACTAATGATGTATGGTCTGAGTGGGAGTACTATGGCTTCACCTTGGCCAGGAGCTGAGTTGGGTATGAATTAGCTGAGTGTGGTGAGCTGTGGCAAACACAGCAGCGCAAACAAGAACTGAGTATTTCCATTGCGTGGGCCGTGGATCAACAGCTGACAGAAAAGCATGTGAGACTGCTGGAAGGCATACAGCAATCTTATTGTGGGCTGATCTGATTAGTGCTCTGTGCTGGCATCTGGCTGTAATCAGCAGTAGGGATTGGTGCAGAGGAAGATGTGGTGACGTGGATGTCTGTCTGAGAGCATAGTAGCGGAGTGGCCAAGGTGTGACCTAATGGGTGGGCAGTGAGCTCTACTCAAGAGCCTGATGCTCACATTTGGCTGTGCCATCTCCCTGCAGTAGTAATCTGGGATGGTCAGTCGTGTGTGTGTGAGAAAAGTTTTCCTGACACTGCCTATCCCTCACTCAGTCCATTTAATAAACTGAATGTAACAGTGTCAAATCCTTTTCCAACTGTAAACTCAATTTCCTAAATTAATACTTTTACTAGTCTAAAATCAAAGAAAAGGCTGGAAAATCAAAAAATTAACTTGTAACTATGGAGCTACACTCAGAAATTTCCAAAAAGGATAGTGGGTCAGACACCTCAGATCTGTCTGCTCACTATAACTCACTTTTCTGCAATTTAAGACCCACAGGGACCTATGTCAAGAACCTCTGCATAAAGATACAAACCACTTCAAATTACATGCGTTAATCTTCCACTGTAGTTAATTTGTCTTTCTCCAATATCCTTTTTAAGAAAATAAAAAAAAAATTTTTGCCTTTAATGTTTCCTCATCAAATCAGCTTACAACTAGAAAAATGACTTTTCTAAACCAAATGCCCTCTCAATGGAGTTTCAATTTACAGACATCTAATCCACAATATGGGGAATAGAGAAGTGTAAATGCAGCTCTATCTTTTATGTACTGGTTAATACCTGCATTATGAACAAGGTTCCTCTTTGCGTGATGCTTAACACAGGAAAAAAAAAATTCTGCCTTTTTGTAACATCTTACATTGGCTTTAAAATGGTACAGCATATGCTGCAGAGTGTATTTGGCAGCTCCAGGTTCTGCTGTGTCTCCTTGGCTGTATGTGGGCAGCCTGACATGGGCACTGCTCCACCTGCTACCCCTCCATGTGGCAGCTCTGTTCCTGCACGCTGGGGTGCAGGAGGAGGCTCCTAAAATGGAGAAACAGTAGCCAGAAAGCAATGAAAGGAGAAAAAGGGTTTGTTGTCTGTGGTGGATTAGGATGGAAAACAGCACCTGAGAGTCCTAGTGAAGGGCAGGGGGGAAGTGACATGAGGGTTTGAGTGTAGATGAGAAGTAGGGAATGAGGAGGGTACTGGGTTGTGAGAGACATCTGAATAGTGTGATAGGGAGATTCTTAATAAACACTCTGCTTTCTTCCACCTTCTGTCCTGCATGCCATTAGTATAATCCAAATTTACTGCAGCACCTCCCAACTAATAGGCATATTAGTTCTGGTAATCCTACAGCACATTTCTTCTATGAGAAGTAGAAGAGTCCTTAGCACATCATTTTGCATTTTTTACTCTACATCTACCATTCTGAAGTGACTTGGGGTGCATTCAGTAGTTCACGGGTATCAGATAAAAGATTATCAAGTATCGAGTAAGGAACTTTCAAATAAAGACACTGAATCTTTTTTAAGGTCCACAGTAGGTAGCTCTCCAGGAAGTATCTGGCAACATGAAAACACCAACTGTCCAATCTCGGGCCACAATGTTTACCTTTCACCTGCCAGAATGTGCTGAGTGCTATGCCAGAAGAAAGCTTGATGATCTGTTTATGAAAAAAAAACATTAACCAGGGAACACAGAGCCACAAATGTGGAAGAACACTTCAGATTTTGACCTTTCACTCTTTGTATCTTGACATCTCTCTCAAAAAATAATAATCTGCCTTGGTGCTAAAGGCTGTGGTGTCATGGGTCCAAAACATTGCTTCTGCCTCAGGCTGCAGAGTAGGTTGTGGTAACTTAGCTTTAAAAATGCACATTGTAGTCAACTACATCTGAGCTATTCAGGGGGCTTCCACTTTATACTGAGATGAAATCAACCATATCCCAGCAGTACCTGCCCCTCCTGACTGAAGAGACTATGACTGAGTTAAACACTTATGGTATGGGCATAATTTGGACAAGTGACTTGTATTCTCTGATTATATATGAAGTTTAACGTAAGAAGAATATTGACTCTTCAAGATGCTGAACAGAAACACCACCTTGACTTCCTCCTGATATTCAAATAGAGGGTTTAACATGGTTTGAAATTTAGTGACTTTTTTTTTTTATGGAATGAAGGGCTTCATCATTGCAGGTACAGGACCAATTTTTTTCTCTTGCCTACTTGTTATTCTTTATGTCCGTTGCAAATTCCATTTTATCTTGTACGTTCCCCCCCCCCTGCTATTTATCTGTAGCAATTTGATTTTATTTCCTTTTTTTTAAATATATAATTCCGGACTGGGCCAAGCTGACTGATTAGTACAAGTTATATCCTTCGTTTGCAGTAGGATAGCCCTGGCTGTGATCTTAGAACAACCAACTATACTAAAGAAAATGTCAACGCTCCTAGATAACTTTTTCTTTACATTTGATTCCTACAAGATCTTACCTATGATTTCCATCAATTTACTGAATATATTTTATCATCTTTTCTCTCTCTTTTCAGAATAATGAATGTTGTTGCTTCATGATTGTTTTCCTCTAAACTGACTTTGAATCATAATCGAATCTAGTAAGGCCACCTTTTAGTTACTTTCTCTACTTCATATGACATTTATTTTAAATATATTCCAAGAACTTACCAAGCAGCCTCTCTCCTGATGTATATCTTTCCAAGTAGATACCCACTAGTTAAAATTCTGCACTATCACAAATTCAGTTGTTTGGACAACTTTGTTAAAAAAAAAAGTGGCATATTTCTTTGCAAGTCTAGTGCAAGCCCTGTGTGTGACAATCTTTGTCTCTATGTCTGCAACCACTCTCATCCCTCACATTCATTGCATCATAGAATCCTTTAGGCTGGAAAAGACCTTTGAGATCATTGAGTCCAACCATTAACCTTAGCACTGCCAAGTTTGCCACTAAACCATGTCCCTAAGTGCTATAGCTACAAGTCTTTTAAATACCCTCAGGGATGGTGACCCCGCCACTTCCCTGGGCAGCCTGTTCTAGTGCTCTATGACCTTTCCTGTGACTAAATTTTTCCTAACACCTATTTAAACTTCCTCTGGTACAAATTGAGGAAGTTTCCTCTTGTCCTATTGCTTACTTGGGAGAAGAAACTGACACCCACCTCACTACAACCACCTTTCAGGTAGCTGTAGAGAGGGGTAAGATCTCCCCTGAGCCTCCCTTTTTCCCAGGCTAAACAACCCCAGTTCCCTCAGCTGCTCCTCACAAGACTTGTGCTCCAGACCCTTCACCAGCTTCGTTGCCCTTCTCTGGACACGCTCCAGCACCTCAACATCTGTCTTGTAGTGAGAGGCCCCAAACTGACCACAGTATTCCAGGTGTGCCCCCACCAGTGTGGACTGCAGAGGGATGATCACTGCTGTTGTCCTGCTGGCCGCACTGTTTCTGACACAAGCCAGGATGCTGTTGGCCTTCTTGGCTACCTGTGTGCACTACTGGCTCATGTTCAGCCATCTGTTGACCAGCACCCCCAGGCCCTTTTCTGCCAGGCGGCTTCCCAGCCGCTCTGCCCCAAGCCTGTAGTGCTGTGTGGGGCTGTTGTGACCCAAGCACAGGACCTGGCACTTTTGCTTATTGAACCTCATACAATTGCCCTCAGCACATTAGTCCAGCCTGTCCCGATCCCTCTGCAGAGCTACTGTAAGATACATTGTACTTCAGAGGTGTGTGTTTTTTCTCCAGGTATTCTAAATTACAGATGTCTGAAGTTAGGTTAGATTGATGTTGTTTGACATGGATGCCATCCACCAATATCTTCAATGTAAGAGCACTCGTTCATGTTCACCAGTAACACACATTTCATCAACTTCAAGACAGAAATACTAGAAAAGGTGTCGAACATATATAACAGAGAATCTGAAGAAAAAAACATACAGTAAAAAGCCTTTATGTGAAGTTATATTTTGCTTTCACTATAAAGGAGCAGAGGAATTGGAACTCCATTAAATCAACATTTTGTGATTCATGGCAAAAAGCTATTTGTCCTAAAAGTAGGGGTAATTAAGACTTCAGTAAAACATAACTGATAAAAAATCTTCTTCTGTGTTTTAAAACATTATTACAATACTTCATATGAATGCTAGCACATTTATCCAGCTTTTCTGTTGGAAGATTGGAGCAGTGCTTTGTATATCTTAAGTACTTCCATAACCACCAGTTCAACCAATAAACTTCCCTACTTTTTTAAAAAGCCGGCTCTATATGACGCTTCCCACCACCATTTAAAAAAAAATTCTGAAAATGGAGGCTTACACATTAATTAGACTTTCACTGTATAAAAATGTACAGTGGCTTTATTGACATGTACATTCCATTATGTTTACAGCTGCAAGATATGAGGCACACTCAGTATTGCACTTCATTAAAATTTCAGGCTCAAACATAACCCAGAAGTTTAAATGAAACTGCTGTTGTAATTTAATAATCCTTATACAGGACAAACATTGATACCTTTATATACAGCATGATACTTGTTACATTTATGCCTTCCTAACACAATTTTTTTTTATAACAGTCTAGGAAATAAACCAGAATATTCCTCTTTCCCATCCCCACTTGTGATGCGTTACAATTGTACAAGATTACAAAAAGTCAGTATACAATAAGTAATATTTTTTCTTTCTCCTGAAAGCCAGCATCATTCATAGTCCACAGACACACAGATCCTTTAATAGCAATTATTTATTTGTAAATGTCCAATGTTTCCTAGCCAATGACTGTAATGGCCACATGCAAACACCTCACAAGT
This sequence comes from Falco punctatus, assembly GCF_963210335.1. Lineage (NCBI taxonomy): Eukaryota > Metazoa > Chordata > Aves > Falconiformes > Falconidae > Falco > Falco punctatus. The sequence goes on from NC_137581.1 coordinate 45,929,390, forward strand.
TTTGATGTCTCAGTTCAAAAAATGTCAATATCTCACAGCAAGAATTATATACATGGTATTTGGCATCCTTCTTGCACTGTGAATTGTTCCTTTTACCTGGGTTATGAAATGGTCCCGTCTTCATCCCAGCTGGACTTTATTTTCATGACATTTCAGGGATGAGGGCACCTGTTTTGCTCTGGTAAAAAAAAAAATGCTAGTCTAAAAAGTGTGAGCATTTCTGCAAACCCCGCAACCCAGAGCAAATTCTTCACCAGTGGGTGGATGGACAACATGAAGTGGACATTCTGTTCCTTCAAGTTGTTTACCTTTGGGACCTACAGCAAATTTAATTGTGAGGGGGAGGGAAGGGAAAAAAAGAAGGAAAAAAAAAAAGGTTAATGCTTGCAGACAGTATCAATAAACATCTATCACATTTTCTCAGAAACCATGCTAAGTAAAGGCAATACATCTATAATATGGATTTATAAGGCATCAAAAATAAAGGCTTAATAGGCCAAGAGAAAAAACATAAATTAGATCTGACAAAACAGGATGAAAAACTGTTAGCTCCTTAAAACAGTCAAATGTTGAATTGGTATTTGAAGAAAAAAGAGTGATAAACCTTGGAATTTAAAATCAATCAAACTCAAAGTAAAAAAAGCAAAAAGATTTTAGAATCACTGAAGTTTTGTTTCATTAATACTGTAGAAGAAATTTCTACAATCTAAAAGCAAAATTGATAATTATGAACAAAAATTACACTGCAGTAAACAATTCTAAGGTTAAACAAAAAGAAATTACAATTCCTGGCATGTTTACTTCTTCACTTAAATATCTTAATCAAAGCCTCACTTTTTTTTTCAACAGCAAGGGAAATGATATGATTTATTGAGATCAGTGTTAATTTTTTCGATATAATTTTAACACATCATGTCACCATGAACTGGTGTAGGGAAATTGAAATGTCTTTCTATATCAAAGCACCTAATGTTTAAAAGATCAGTGTGATGACATCACCTGTATTATTGCCAGAAAAAAAAAATCAAAAGCACACGTAGAACAAATCCATTCTAATATCATTCAAGACACTGAATTTAAAATTTGTGTGACTGACCCTGGGGTTTTCCTAAAAATTATCAGTAAGAAAATATAAGAATATCAATTAGTACTAATTACTTATCTGAGAATTCAGTGTGGTAAATTTGCTTTGCAAAAATACTACCTGCAGGACAGTGTGGGAGTTCTTCTTTAGGGATGCTTGTCATTCTTTGGAAATCGTCATGGCAAGCATTGCAAAAATGCGTTGTCCCAAAACAAAAAAAAACAGCAACTGAACAGCAGTAGCGGCATTTGTACTCTAAGAAATCTGTACCGTGTTTGGGACACATCTAAACAAAAGAAAACAAACACTGATAAATGAAGTACCCATGCTGTAACAATCTGAACAACAGATTTCTACATTCTGTAGTATATATTAACTTATGCAATATTATACAACACATACAGTTCCACATTACTGTGAATTATTGTACAGCTTAGGTACTTGGAGATTCAGAATGAACTAAGAACATGAATACAAGTTCTTTACTTACCTGAGCCCTTGAAACGTCAGAGCATGCGCCACAGATTAGCTCTCTTGGATCATAGTCATCTCCTTGTCCAGCCTCGGCATCACAACGAGCTTCGCCACCAAAATATGCCTTAATTTTATATAGAAACAATTGGACATTAAACCAGAGTCAACTATTATTTTAACAGATTTACTTTGTAAGGGAAAACTGATGAGCAAAAGCAGTTCCAGTAGTCTCCACTGATCTGATCTCTCTTGACTGTCTCTATCTAGATGTTTTTGAGGCACTAAGACAATGTCTTTCAATCTCAGGATAAATGAGACCAAAAATTGTGCAACATACTGTGCTCTATGCAAGTGATTGTAAGGCTTTTGAAACAGTATTTGGATGCTCTATGAACTGTATGTAAGAAAGACAGCACTGAGGCTGAAGACAGCAGAGAAAGAGTCTACCAGGAGGGCTTTTTACTAGCTGAAGGGAGTATTGGTTTTTATACTCATGTGGGATCCCTTATAATTAGAATTTTGCTATTTTCTACAAATTCATTCTACTTTCTCATCTTATTTTACCAGGACACACTAGGCACAAAAATGCACCAAAACTGCCAGCTCTGATGAATTTCCTCATATACTACAGCGTTTTCACATGGAGTAGTGAGATGCGGCAATGAGTAACTTCCTTTATCACCATCTTATTAACTAATTAGACAATGCACAAAATTCTTGCTCTCGGCAATTCTCGCCTTTTTGCTGTGATTGTGAAAGGATAGGGAAAGTAGTCTCAAAGCAACTATGAGGAAGGAAAAATTCAAGCAGCCCCCCAAACTCCGCAGACTAAAAGGAAAAGGGGGAGTCCTATGGAATGTCTGTCAGGGAATTCTGTAGTAGTTTGGGGTGAAGAGGTGCTGAAGGAAGGAGAGAAGTCCGAAATTAGATAGTTGAATTAGCTGCTCAGACATATGGACATAGTGCAAAAGGGAGTAACGAGGTACAAGGGACAGAAAAAGAGGGCAATAAAACCCCCTGAATCACTGAGTATTAAATGCTGGAAAAAGTGTAATGAAAAATGGGGACTGGACTAAAAACTGGAGAAAGTAAGATTAAAAGAAGAATTATTTTTGTAGGGAACAAAAAAGGCAGTAGGCAAGTTGCTAAAGGATGAGGAGTGAAAATTGATTAATTGTGAGAGGCAGTAACAAAAGTGAACTGAGTAACTGCAGTTAAAGGGTAATGAGTTAAAATGAGTTAAAAAGGTAATGAGTTAAAGGGATTCATTACTGCTCTTCTCTAGCAAATAGATGTTAATTCTTTCTCCTCTTATTTCAAAATTTTGCATTTCCATTTAACAAGAAAGTTATTAGAGTGTCCCCTGAAAATGTTGTTATGAAATTGTCTTATTTCATTCATTCCTAAGGGAAAAAGGAAGATGATGAGATCAAGATGGGCACTAAAACTGGCTTCAGATGAAAGAATCCATGGGAGGGGGGGCAGTGATTATCGGAAATTTCTCTGACCATAGATAAAGAATGCTTGTCTCTCCTCTGCCGGTGGGGAAACTATGGGCTGTTTGTATATGATTTTTGTCTTCTGGATAAATTTCATATTCTCTACTTGAACAAAACTGTACTTATATGACCCAGTGTCCATCAGGCTAGACCACATATTTCCTTTTCCTACTTTTTTTTCATTCTTCTAATACTTCTGCCCTGAAGTCAGTTTCCTGCAGTTGCAATGAACTTCAACTTGGGTAAAAGTAGTATTTAGGTTGAATCTTAGTGGGGAGCTTTCCATATTGAAGAGTTAGAATGAAACCTATGTTTCTACTGCTTTAACGTTCACATGAAGTATGAGCTGGAAGTGGGACAAAGGGATTGCTGGTGGTTTAACCACAGTATCATCTCCACATTCTTCTAAGAAGGGCATCACTTCAACATGTGTTTGGTTTCTGAACTGCTTTGTATATACTTTCAAGCTTTACAAGATAAGACACTATGTACATCTAATTTACTCAACACTTTATCATTTAACAATGATTCATTTTTCTGCTTTCCTATTCCATATACAATATATTAAATATGTTCCATTCTTTAAGAAATTACTTTTGAAACTATAACGTATATTTAATTTGAGAAAATACTAGTTGTCATACCTTTTTGCACTTGTAGCAAACATAATAAGCATATCTGTTCATAGCATAGCCAGCTGGGTCATTATAAAATCTAACACCTGGTGTTGTGATGGCCTCACTCTTGTGCAACCCTTCATACTCCAATCTCATTAGAGCTTTTCTCCTTACATCTTCATAGAGTTCTTTGATTGGATCAAGCAAGTCTTTTAATACTGTATGATTGATTTTGTTCTGAAATAAAAAAACTGATTAAAATATCTTGCATCTTTATAACAACAGCTGTGATTATTTGTATTATGGTCAAACACAAATAGTGTAATGGATGTCATAAAACCTGAAAAGCTCAGGCAACGGACATTTCAAAAAATGGCTGCTACTTTATTTGCTGCAAAAACAGTAACCAGGAATTCTTTTTGTATGGTCTTTTGTTATAAGAAGCCACCAGCCCTTACAACAGACTGTAACAACCAGAGGGATGGTAAAGGGTACATGAAATACTCATCACAGCACCGGAATATTCTGATTGTATGTTCTCTCTAATTTTGGTCCCTTTTGACTTACTGCTCAGCAATCAAGAATGACTGACAGCCTTCTTTGCCAGCTCTTCATCATTTAATGATCACAAGCTATTGCCATAAGTTACCAAAACATGGCATGCAGAATGGCTGGCTATTCATAAGTTTCATGTTCCTAGGGTGTTAATGTGCTCTCCTTCCCAGCAGCTATCATATGCTTTTCCTTACAGCAATTATGAGTTTGTAGAGTACAAGAGGATTTTTTAGTAATTTAAGCTGAACTTTGTACATATATTCTTCAGCTCTGTCCTCATACTGAAAAGCAAAGCAGCTTTAAAAGGGGTTAGTAAAATAAGAGAAGCCAAGTTTCCTGCTTCAGATAATGTGCATTAAGATTACTTTTTCCTCTCCCTGCTGTCCCCAAACTGGGAATTTACAAGCAGACGGCGCTAAGAATAAACTAGCATTAAGATGTCTGCATTATGCTTTTTTTTTTAAGAGGACTCTTTGGGGAACAGTAGGGGAAGGTAAAAAGATGCATCAATGATACCCTTTTCTTTAGTGACATGAGAAAATAAGGAAAGTGACATATAACTAATTTATATTGTAAGAGAAGTAGTATTAAAAAAAAAAAAAAAGGAAAAACAAAGACAGTATTCGGTAACCTGTTTGATCTAGGCAGTAAACATGTAGTTCATTTACCTTGCAAATAGGACAGGACATAAACCCAAAAGTTATCCTTGGCCCAAGCCATCTGTTTTCTAGTACTCGTTGACAGCATTGCAAATGGAAAACGTGGCTGCAGTCCAGCTTTGGAAAAGAATACATGTATGTGAACACTGAGGTTACATTGACCACTAAAACAGAAGTAGTTATTTGCTTTTAAGAGGCAATATATATCAATTCCAAAACTAATTTATTAAAAATCCTAGAAGATCCCTGTTTTCTTAACAAAGAGAAAGAAAAAAGTTGGGTTTTTTTTTTTGTTAAAATCATAACCTTTCCATTCCAAAATGACCAGTGGATATATGAAATATATTCTTTAATTACTTCAGCTGTTTTTCTCATTCATAAAATATCATATATTTTAATAAAGTAGACACAGCAAACTCAACTGATACAATCTGCTTTGTTGAACTAGCAGTAATGCCAGACAAAAAGAAAGCTTTTTAAATAGCTTCCGTGTTGTTATGGTGTCTATTTTGGAATTTTTAAGAGTGTCATCTGAAGGATTTTTCTGGGAAAAAAAATAAATCAAAGATAAACCTGGATAGCTGGTGCTGCTGAAAGTGCTTCAGTAAAGCAGATCATGCACATGTCATCAGCATCTTGTTTCAGAGTTGTAGCATTCTTATCACAGCCATGCAAGCATGGTAAGCAGTGCTCTTCATTCTTAACGCCTCCACAGGGATGTCCGCAGGGGTGTGTCTTGCTGCAGGCAATTTTAGCGTATTCCTATTAAAAGTAAATAAATAATCTTTTTTCCCCCACCACTGAATGGTTTGATGTAGTCTTGCTTTTTGAAGGACTGCTGGTTCAGGCAATAAACTAAGATGAAAGAATCGTGATTCATGTTGTCTACTGCTACAGCAGGTACTTGGGAAAAACTGCCCATTTTGTGTACTTGAAGTAAAAGTGATACTTTCATTTACTTATGTTACTCCTGAATAGCAATGGCATAATGAAACCATTACTATAAAGTGAAATATTCTTTAATCCTCCATGTGTATTTTGTATATTAAGTGCTTCCTGCATAAATATTGCTTGCCCTGTATTAATATCTTTTAAGATATCTACAGATTTTGGTGTTTCAGGAAGGATACGAAGTAACCCACTCTTCAGAACACAGTATGAGCTAATCATTAATCAGCATAAAGCACTTTTGTATGGAAATGGCATTTCAATCACCTCTAATAGAAAACTGTAAAAGTTACCCAGAAGCTAACAACAGATTGAATGGAATTAATATAACAATAATATATTATTATAGGCTGAGAGAGAAAAAAAGACGACAAATTTCCTACATGTAAAGAGAAGTATATAGGGCGGGATAAGAAATTAGTTAGGATTTGGTCCTCTGCCAATTGTACCTGTACCGTAGGGCACAAAAACGCTCAGGATATGTGGATACAGCTAACAAACCTGGCTAAGTCCTGAATGTTCCATGCTCACACAGCAAACAGGCTGTTATACAAACTACTTTTATCAAGCTTTCCAGTACACTAGACTTTATGCTGACAGTGGATATTTTACTTTGTAATTGGAACGCTTTTGTGAAAACTTGAGATACTTTTGAAGACAATGATGAAACTGCCCTGTATTTTGGTTGACTGTTGGTGTTTGTAGTCTGTAATTAAACGGAACATTTACAAACTCGGAAGTATTTGAATTATAATAATCAGTCTTCAGACATTTTCATAGAAGAGATCTGATTTACTATCAACCACAAAGATGAGCAAGGTTTACACTAAATAAGAAATCAATTTAATCCTACAGTCCTTTCTATTTACATAATTAACAGTGACTGATGTGTTAATACATACCTGGCAATCTGTATCAGAACAAACGCTTCCCACTGCTGATAATTCTGTTCCACTCCTACATCCACAGAAACGACATGCTTCAGAACTGCTGGTGGTCGGCTTGCCTGGGTCCACAAGAGTAAAGAAAACCAAAAATTGTTGTAATGAAACATAAGGGACTGATATTCTAACAGACATCTAAACAACAATCACAGAAAACAACCAGAAAAACAGCAATACTTACGTTATTGTATTTTTATTAACAAACAATTAAAAGCATTGCCACAAAGCAGGTGAAAACCTCAACTGCTCGTTATTTTTTTCCCCTCAACAAATGCTCGTTTAAAAGGTAAAAATAATCAGGATAAAGAGCAAGTAATAACAGTTGTGTTTTACCTGTCTGTTCTCTAAACTCCACCATCGCTTTCATAGTTTTAGAATCTGCTAATGCCATCAGCCAGAAAAGTTTGGTCCTACCACAACCCTCGTGGAGATCAACTTTGATAGCTTCTTCTTCTTCTTTGAAAACCTGTCAGATTAACCAAACAGATATTAAATAGCATGTCTATGTTATTTTTGTCACTGTCTCTTAGGATTTTCATCAGATGTTTTATAGATTCTGAGGAGTTTGTCTACTGCAAGCTATTTTTCTTTTATGCATTCCATAATTTGTATATATTGCAGAATGGATAAAGGCTTTGTGTTTCTAGAAGTAAAAATACGTAACGTTAATGCTTGAGCCAACATGGCTGGGAAAGAATAGTGCAGCAATGCTAAGAAGAAAGCTGCACAACATTTTTCTAATTTAAAAAATATGGAGCTTGGACTTACACAGCTCATCCAGTAGGCCACAGTATATTAAAAGCACAAGATAACATTAGAAATAGCTTCACATAACCCTGCTGGCAGTTTATTAAAGCAACATTGGTAATTATGGTCTTAATAATATGTACTATACAATACCAATTATATAAGCATGTAATAGTAATATTTTTTGACTTTCACATAAATACACAACTGATACTTTTGGCTACAATGAGGAAAATACAAATTTTTTGCAAAATCAAAAAACTGCATGAGATTCTTAGTGAACTTTATACAGTCTCTTCTTTTTCTCCTTTCCTAAGTTTTGAAGGCAGTTCTGTTTTCATTCATTTCACCTGCAGGGCAATAAAAGTTAGAGTTTTCCTGGGTATAGATATATGCACTCAATTTGAACTTTTAAAAAAATCTTATTAGCATCAGGGAAAAAAAAACCCAAACTAACTGCTTCGCAAAGGAATCAGATAAGCAGGTCATAGTAACTTACAGACTGTCCTTTCTTGCAGGGAGAGAAAATATATTAAAGAGGTACGTATGACAGAAGGTGGACAAAGAACAGGAAGCCAAGAGAAACAGGACACAGGGAACACGAAAGAATTTAAAATGAGGGGCTTAACATGAGAGATGTAAAGGTGAAGTTGGTGAATAAAGAGTAACAGTTTCAACATGCTTTCAGAAGTAAATAGGAAAATCTGATAAGTAGCCATTTTGGACAGATTAAAGGAGAGATGAGAGGACTTCTATGAGATAAGAACTTACTTTTTATCAACTGTAATCTGAACAGGCTATATAGGAGAAATGAGAAAAGTAAATGAGACTAGACTGTGCTGTGCCATGACAGGAGAGTAGACATACAAAATCACCTTCTTAGGATGACAAACCAGGAAAATTTCAAAGGGCATTGCAAAGATTCTGGCTAAGAAAAACAGAAGTTAACAGATCCGCATGGAACTCCCAGGCTGAGTCTGAACTGTGAATGCTGAGGCACCAAGGAGGTCTGTGGAGCAAAACTCAGTGCCAATGATCTGATGTTTACATCACACATGCTCTAGACCAGCTGATCCTTTGCATGAATGGCCAGTAGCAGTGTGTCCCTGCATCCATCTTTTTTTTGTTGTTTTTAGTTCCAGCTGAAAGGAATTGAGTTCATGCCCTCCAAGGCTACTCTACAGCACAAATCCAAATGCGTTGAGGAGAAATGATCGTATCTGTTTCAAAAGCCTATTCCTGACCTTAACTAAAAAGCTAATGTAGGTGCACTCTAGGAAAGGAAGAAGAGAAATTACTTCCATTGAATTAACTTATTAGTGAGGTTTATTACTTTAAGCTTTATGCAAATATAAGTAGTCAGAGGGAAAGGGGAAATAAAGGACCACAAAAAACACAAACGAGAAATAATGTCAAGAAAGACGAAAGGTTCAGTAGTTTCAGAAGTAAAGGCATCTTCAACATCAGTTTCCATGAGAAAAATAAATATTCCAAGGAGAATGTAGTTTAAAGTTTAGTAATGAAAAGGATAAAAGAATAACACAAAAGAACACTAATTAGCAGAGTACACAGCACTTTGTAAAAAAACCTCATTAAGTCAAAGAAGAAAGATGTTTCAATCCTAAAAACAAACTTAAAAGAAGCTGGGAAATTTTCAGGCTTATGGATTTGACAACATATTTATCTGTGAAAGTGAGAGCTGGAGGAATGCTGAAAAATAAGAGAAGACTGACATAAGAAAACCAGCAGGAATATTTGCTGTCAAGTGGTTTTCTTGGATATTAAAAAATGTATATACATTAAAAATGAAGGGATTGACAAGCATTGGATCACATGATAGAAGTAGTACAGGAGATACAATTAAGAAAATCTATGCAGTTCCTAGGTTCTCCTAAAAAGTGTTCCTAATCAATCTTAGAATGAGAGAGAAAAAAGCTGATGTAGCATGAGAGTTAGAATTAGGGACTGCTACACGATTTTCTAATGTTCTTCGAAAGATAAAGGACAAAAGAATTTAACTAAAACCAACTAAAAAGTGTTAAATGGAAACTTATCTATCTCATCTCCAAAATAAAAGAAAACGCCACTTTCAGATTTGATACTTACTACTTGCCTTTTTCTTATGTATTAATGGGGGAAATGCACACAATGTATGCAGCGCATACAACGCGATGTCACGTATACTCTACCTGTCTCTGATGAGTCTTTGTTCGCCGATGGAGATGAAGGAATCTGTCACAATCTGTACATAAATTCCCACAGACATTACATAAAATGATTGCAGCAGTTTCACCATCATCATGGTTATCACACATTGGCTGGAAAAAAAATAATAATTCTTTCTTTCTTAAATCCCTCATTTCCTTTCAGCATTTCTCCCCCCAGTCATTCACCTCAAATGAATAAAGGGGGATAAAGAGCTTGTTTATATCATTAATTGTATCTTTAGAATAATCAGTATCTAAACAATTACTCCTGGACACAAAAAGTCCCCATTTACTACATCAGCTCTTCTGCTATTCTTCATCTCATATTTTGCGTGATGTAGCAAAAACGTGTTTTTCAACAACATAGCTGACACATCGTTTTCAACTAGTCTGGGAAAAGATTTATGTGGCTGCAATGGCTTGTGGGCGCGTTAACAGAAAAGTTCAGAGATAAGAATACTCAGGTCAGTCAATAGGCACGATGTTTACCCTTCATTCCTTTGATATGGTATGTTTACTCTGTTCAAACAACTAATCAAGGCTGTAGTCATCTATAACTCAGAATACAGCTGGAGCAACAAACTTCAAAACTCCATCATAAAATTAAGTTGCTCTATTGATACAATTTTTTGAAATTTAACACAGTTCTGCTTTGCAGTTCAAAAGACCTGTACAAATAAGGTTCACCGACTGACTTTGATTATGCCTATGCATATGTCAGAAAAAGTTTCCATTGTACTCCCAGACCATGTTGTTTCCATGCGACTTAGAACAGAATCCTTTCGACAGAAGTCCTGTTGGAGGGACACACAGCTCACCTCAACATTTAAATATTCTGGTATAAAATAGGACCGGGGAATTTGGGGCTGGGTTTAGCAGCTTGTACCCCTGCTTGATGGTGTCTTGGCTGCTCCTCTGACATTTCCAAAGCTCTGCAGAAGTCCTTTGACTTTCTTAATCACCTCAGAAACCTTTGTGTCTGGTTCCTTCTCAGCAGTTTTGGTCTTTGCTGCTGCTGCAGCCCTGCGCCTACTGTATTCCTTCCTACCTGTGCTAAACTGCTTTGGAGGCTTTGCTCTAAGCATCCTGTCTCTAGCAGGAAGGCACAATCTTCCCTTGCCTCCCACTGGGATCCACCTAACCAAGTTATAAAGAAAGCAGCTTCATTATTTAGCTCTTTCCAGATTGGTATTAAAGAAATCATAAGCTTTTTGTGATACTGAAAAATACAAACTCCATAAATCCATCACATTGCATGTTAAATTTATAAATCCTCTGGGTAAATGGTAGCTTTGCTAAATTCAGTTAGAAAAAGTTTCTTTCTCTTTGGGGTAATCATTCTCTGCTGAGATGGGGAAGAGGAAGCTAAATTACAGAGAAGTTACTGAGGAACACAAAATAATTGACTTTATTTTATAACAGAGATCCAGACAGAAAGCAAAAAAGCTCTGATAGAGGGTGTCATACTAACTGAGTCAATCTACCTTCGAAAATCTGTTCTACAGGTGTTAGGAAGGCCTTGCTCCATCCCAAATACCAGCAGATTTGCTACCTTATTGTTTAAAGTTGGAATTTTTGTTTTCTGAGCAGTGCTTGTCTAGAACACAGATACTACAAACATGTACATACGATATCCACTGGGGACAAAAGGGAGGAATAAGGTTAGGCCAAGTCTGCCTTCCCCTACCATTATTCTGAATTCTTTGACTACTGCATAAATCACAATAACCACAAAAAGATACCATTTTCTGTCTCACCATCTGTTTCTGTTGTCCGTCCTTTCCCATCCATCTTCCTGAGGATAGTCTATCAACATGGTCCTGATCAAGTACACAGAGGGATGCTAAGGCCAGCCATAACTATTGAAAGGCAAGGTAGAATTAAATGTTTTAGATGAAAAATATTTTTTTAAAAATAATAATCACAAATACCAAAAATATAAACTTTGGCAGATAAGACTGCCACCTAGAAACCGTGTCACCATTCGCTGAAGCCTGCTTATACAAAGCAAGTTTTTATTTTCCAGAAGAAGTCAAGCACACAATAAAACTTATTGAACTTTGGCTTCTGTCAGGTATGTCACTTTATGATGATGAATACAAGTAGTTAGCACACAAGAGAGAAACAGTAAAGAAAGATCAACCAGTGTACATTTTAGAGAAATATGGCAAATACAGACTTGCATATCACTCCCAAACATTGCAGGCTTTGGGGGAGAAGAAGAAATTCAAGGACACAGACTAATGAAAAAAACCTAAAAACCCAACAAAAAAGCCACCACCCAAACCAACAAAACTTTAGCTCAATGAGACTGGTTTCCCAGTGTTCTCTCCTCACTGCATGGGGCATTTGAGATTACCTAGAAGAGGGTTCTGAGCTAACTGTTCTTCTGAGGAAGCTTTTCTCTCTTCCTCTCCATTGACTACAGTGAAATCCTGAAGAGATGAGCTACATGAGGAGAATTTGTCAGTGAGCCTGCAAGCCAAACTGAATCGCGCTTGGCAGCTGCATTTTGCAATAGTTTTTGATCAGAGGTTTGGTTTGAACAGAATGGCTTTTGTTGAAAAAACTCTATTGGACTCCCCCCAGAAGAGCACAGCTCCCTGACAGAGCTAGGTGCGTTCACAAGGAGAGCTAGGCTGACCGTCAGCGCTCCCGCAGGACCTGATTAAACTAACACAGGGACAGCAGGAGCTGGTGGAGCTCTGACACCATGTCTTCCAAACAGCAGAGAGTATGTAAGTGACAGGATTAAAAGGACAACTGGCACAGCCTTCTAGGATGCAAAACAACGTGAGTGTCAAGTGCTTGTAACCATTGCAAATCTCTTCTTTCACATATAATTATTATGCTTCAAAGCCAAAATCTGAACTCCCTAAGCAACAGAAATGTCATTATTTACAAGTATGCCTTTTATGGTATTTCAAGCAATATATTAAGGTTAAGTTAGTTCCAGTTTCTATAAAAGATTCATGGAAGAAGTAAAGACAAGATAAAAAACCCACCCCAGGTAAATAATGAAGGGTTCAGCAAATGACTTTTCATTTTGAGACTAAACCACAAGTGAAGCTTAGCTTAATTGTTCTACAGAATGCTTGTTACCGAGTGTTTTCATAATAGCCTTGAGATGTGGCAGCTGATGACCTAGAAGTCAAACCACTTAATCGTGTAGACAGCTGGAAAAAGACAGCTGATACATATTGTGCCATTTTCCACACAGATGATTTCATAGATTTAGTAAAAGGCAAGTATCACAAACAAAGCAGAATTACCTGAAGGATAAAACCCCAAATGTATAAGCCTAACATGTATTCTTCATTATTTGGGAGGTGCCCAAGATGCATATTTAATCACAATTCAGCTTTTCCTGGTGTATTTCTGCCGCAAAGAAGAAAACTCAAGCTGCTGTGACACAGAGATCCAAGACTTTTAATAGGACAGCGATTGCCTTAGTTAGGATACCTCTCCATTATGCACACAGCTAGATTTGGAGAATATAAACTGCGTACTGTAGGCATTGTTTCCTGAAGCAACCTGTACAAGGACGTTTCTTCTAAAATATAGGAAGGCTCTTGGATGGGCTCCTACTGCACATTTACAAAGAACTAATGTTAAGTTTAGTAAAGTTCTTACTCTGGTTGTTGCAATGCACCGCACTGGTGATCTGTATTCTTCTTCCATTTTGGTCAGAGCTATGATGGTTTCAGCAATAGCATTCTTTGTCACACGGGACCAAGCTTCCGACAGATGACCCTGTTAAAGAGGAAACTCAATTTATTACAGCTTTTATTAAGAACAACTAAAACTGTAATTTGAGCTGCTACAAGCTGTACCATGTTAGGATCTCAAGTTAGAATAGAAAAAGAGGAAGTCGGGGAAGACTTTGAGAAATCCAGCGTTTTTAAATCAGACAGATCTGGTAAAAGATAAAATACTCAGGTGACTGACTGAGGTAGTCTCTAAGCAGCTACTGGAATAACTAACTTGGAATAGGTAGAAGGAATATGATTTGAAGAATGAAAGAACATATTCCTAAAGCTCCCTCCGCCCGACTCTGAGAAAGAAGCTGGAGCACAAATAAGCGACTACGAACAACACAAAGATTACAGTGGATTCCTAGAGAAATCAGCTTCACTCGCCCCTAGCTTGGCCTTCCTGAATACTCTCCACAGTTTCTGTATTTGAACGAAACATCAGCACCATATCATACTTTCCAAACCAACCTCAATGATTCTGAGCCTGCGGCACTGACTCACACCCTAAATTCCTGACTCAGAGACTGCTGAATTCTTAAGTCCTCAATGTAATCTCCAGATTTCTAAACTTGATGCGAAAGGTGACAGAAATAATTGAGACTCACTGGACTCTAAAAAAGAAGGTATAGTGACTAACCGGGATGCAGGTACCTACATACCGCAAATGTTGAAAAAGTGAATCACATCTGTAACTCTTAGGAAGTGGCTAGTATGACTGATGTCACCCTGCTGATAATTAGCAGCTCTAAAAAGCCTCAAAGAAAGGTTTTTAAACCAGGACCCCTCTGTTCCTCCATCCTCTTTTGGGTAACAGGGCTCAACCCCCGAACAGGTTTTGAGCATGCCTAAAGCACAGAAGCTTCTTACAAAATGTATTCAAGAAACACTATTACTCCTCTCTTGAATGGCCTCAGTCCAGTCTCCGTGATCTCGAATGAAAGGGAAAAAGTTCAGGTCTCTTCCTCATACAAGAGAGGGGGGTCCTTACTGTTTGCCTACTGAATACATTAGAGTAAAATCAGTCCCAATCATGCCTTTAGGAGCTGCCACAGTTTAAGTAAGCAATTCACTATCTACTGAAAGAGGGATTTATGTCCACATTTGAGAGGACTACACTTTATCTGACCGACCTGATCCCTTTTTTTTTTTTTTTTGTAATAAATAGTTATACATTCATTCCAAGTAGAATGGTTTAAACAAGAGAATTCAAGACCCCACCAGTGTGCCCAACAGCCAGCACTAGTGGAAAACTATCAGGTATGTGGGAGATTGAGCCCAGCGTACTCGGACGTACATGCAAGTTGACATATCTAACACCAGAGCTTTAAGAACTTTCCTACTGATTTCTGCAATGATTTTGGAGAACCAGATATATTAGCAAATGCAAGTTTCATGGGCGAAGGTCTTGAATGGGTAGAGTTGCTGCTTAGACGAAAATATAAACATCTGATTCCAGTCAGCCAGCCATTTTCTATTTCTACTAATCTCTTTATTCCAGGCAAAGGTCTCTGATCAGCTTAGTTTTAATCAGCTGTCCATTTAGGGACAGGCTTTCCCATCATCATGGGAGCCACAATCTCATAAAACAAGGACCACCAAGTTGCTTCAAAAGGCTTGACCAGTACTATTTAAAAATGCTGCAGAAGAAAATCCACTGTTTCCCTAATGTTTTCCCACTTACTCAAAGCACACCTACCAACAATGGCTACAAATGATACTGGCAACAACGGTTAAAAAAAAAAAAATTCTTGAACAAATTACCCCCCACCTCTCCAATTCATTCCCAATATATGTTGCATCTTATACACTGAAAGAAGTGGGGTGCCCGAGGAAAACATATATACGTAACAGGGGGCACCATGTTAATCATTCTGGCATTTGCTATCTTGTGAGTACCTGTCTTTCCAACTGCTATTTTTTTTGGTCCCAGTATTTATATGCAATTTCCTAAAATGTTGATAAAGTAAGCAAAACCAAAAATCCATCATGTGGAATCACAGACCTTTCCCTCTTGTCAGTGGAACAATGGAAGCAAAGACAAAGTGATCATTTTATGCATGGACCAGTACTGCTGAGGGACAAGACACACTTTAATTGTAACTCTTAGCTAAAGATAATTGTGAGATTCTGAAATCTTGTGCATAGAATTCCCATCCAGCTTCAGCAACTTTGAGAATGGATCTCCTTAATCTAAGTGTAGTGAATGGTTTAGAAAATAGGACTCCAAAGCTGAATATACTGGAACAGCTTTCAAAGGGTAATCACAGAGGAAAATCCATGTCATTTAGAGCATCTTGCTGAAATAGGTACAGAATTAAGGAAAACAGAAACCTCCCAGCCGAACTCCTCTCCCCTAAAGATATACAAACCCTATTTATTTTTTGCCAATATTGTTTCTGGGAAATACCTGAATAACTTTTCATCAAATTCTTCTGCCAAAAAGCTTGCCTGAAGCAGATACAACTATGGAAAATTCCAGCCCAGATGTAATAAGTAATAAGCAACTATAAATGTAGATTTCAGCAAAACTGAAAGAAGTCAGTCTTAACATGCAGTCTTAACCAGAAACTCCACATATAAGATCTACCTACAACACTATTATCTTACTCCACAGATACTTTTTACTTTTCAAGTGGAGTTCTGAGTGCTCAAGACTTTAAAAAATTAGGCCTCCATGTTAATAATGTAGAAAATGGTACACAATTATTGTTTACTACTTAAATTTCTGGTACAAGCGACTTATTTAAAAGCTCATTGCAAAACTGGATTTCTGTTTAGTGGAATCAGAACTCAGCTCCTCCAGCTCCTAGGCCTAGACTCTACCCAGAAGACTCTTATCTTTTTGTTCTTGAGACCAACTCACATTTAACAGCTCAACCCAATACTAACTGTAATAGAAAGTAATGAAAAAATGTACTTTTCATTATCAGAAATATTTGAATACCCTCCACACATATAAAGGGTAGAAACTTACTGCTGCCATGTCTTTAATGAGTTTAATAATGATCTCTGAAATCTGTGTAGGTGTTGAACCCTTCATCCACCAGTGGCTTTCACCTCGCCGAATATAGCTGCCAAGGACATACGGTAATACATGAAATAAAAATCAAGTAATTGAGAGAAATCACTATTTGTCAAAATCCAGCACAAAGAAACACTGCACATATTCAGCATATGGTAGGTTGTGGGTTTCTTTTCTTTTCTTTTATTTATTTTTATTTTTTTTAAATCAAACTCACTAATAACACGACTCATACTGTAAATGTTACACAATTTTTTCAATTCATAAACAAAGATTGTAAGAGACAACATGCTAACTTCAAAGACTGTAATTATTTTGTGCTTTTAGCTTGAGAATATATAGGTAGTTTTAAACGAACCTGGAATTGAAGATCATTGGAAGTGTGACTGTAGTAACTCCTTTGCCTGCAGTAGTGCCAGCCGTCCCTGTTATAGTAGTTCCTTTGGCTTTTAGCTGTACAGTGAGAGCTTTGGCAATGCATCCCAAAAACATGTCTAAGATACCTAGTTTATTCCAATCTCCTTTTTCTGTTGAGTGAATGATATCACTTATATCCGCTGGTGGAAGAGACTTCACTCCTATGATACTAGCCAGACGACTAGGCGTTACCTCGGGCAAAACACGTCTTAGTAATGATGTTACCTGGAGAAAAAATGAGAACATCACAATTCTTACCAAGACAGCTGGAGTTTTCAAGCAAAATCAAATAAAGTCTTTCTTCTTCTTCACAAGTTATTTCAGTAAGAAGGACTGAATCTACTTTCTGTACTTGAGTCACACCTAGAAGAAATTCTGTAAAGGTTTCTGTCTTGTTTTGAAGTGTTTATTAATATACCCAGTGAGACAAGGCTGAAGGGTCCAGAACCAATCTCACTCGAACAATACGTAGCCTTCATATCATAACAAAAATATACTTAGTACTGGACTTACAATAATAGCGATAGAGATGTTTGTACAACTCTGATTTGGTTGCACGTTGCATGTTACAGACATGTTACCCACTTTGCATATAATCTTTAGATGCCAGAAACTCTATGGTAGAACTGTTAGAGACACTTCAGACTTTTGAAAATAAAGTACTTGAAATTACATGCTTCAACCTCAACACTTGGTGGAACTGGGGTTGAAATTGGCTCTATCATGCAAAGTTTGGTCCAAATCAGGATGTTTGAAAGCTTAAGGAGTTAACATTTCATATCTGGTTTCTTAAGCCTTCAATGTTCTTTTGAAAAACCGTTTATATTTAAGAAAAAAAAGCAGTATTTTGCGTATCTGCAATATATTGATACTACTATGCGGGGCATTGTCTGCCTCCAGGCAAGTTGAGATGTAATGTTGTAACAGTTTAGAAAACTGGAAAAAGGAAGAGTAGCGAGTGTGAGACATTAAAAATTCTGAAACAGGAACTAAAAATCCACCTAGAGAAGGCATACCAGCTAGCAACAACAAGCTAGCACATTAACCGTACAAAACCGAATCTTTTATATCTATGTTTATGTTATATTATGTGCATATAACTACACATATACTCAGACAGACAACATTCAAGTTCAGAAAAAGAGGTATTAAAGCTCTACCTGAGGATACCAAAAGTAGAAAGGAACTGTCTAGTTCCACACTACTTTTAGCCTGGAGTATATGACAAACATGCTAAGGACTCATCAGATCAGTAACAGACACCGCTAATTTAAAAACCTCTCATCTTCCTTATACAGGCATTATATATGCAGAATATATATACCCCAAACAACACTGGATTTTATAGATCCTATTTGACAGACATTTCAACCATGCCCTACTCATTCAATGTCTTATCTCAACCAGAGAAACCTCTGCTTCATCTGTTACAATGTTTTCGCAAGACAGTCATTACTCATCCCATAATTCTAGCTGTCACTATGCCTTGAGGTCAAATATGATACTAAAAGGGCAAGAATTAACTACAGCCTCCTGAAATTACACAAATATTTACCAACATTTGGAGCATATACAGCACATATAAATGGGGGTACCTGTAGCTCCCCACAGTAAGGTGGCATGAGTTCTTACTAAAAAATAAGCAGCAGTCACCTCACTGGCTTCCTTCCACACGTGAGAACTTAACTGCTTTTTATACAAAATTCTTATTTTAATAAATAAACCAGCTTTCAAACTTCATACATTTGAGAAATGGGAAATTAAGGACAAGAAAGGTGAAGAATGGTATTACTCAAAGGCATTTCAGAACGGTTTGCTGATTTAGGTCATGATGACTTAAGCGTTAATTAAGCAATTTTGTGTTCCTACACCTGTTCTACCTCCTGGAGACAAAACATTACAAACATTCAAAAGCGAGTTTGTTCTAATTTTGCAACTCAAAAGCTGGGGGAAAAAAAAAAAACCCAAACCTAACACTTCAATTCCAAAAAGAGGTTCTGTAGTTTGTTTTTAAATGTTCATATATTTCTATTTGCCCCTCCTCATGATTGCAATAACAAAATGAGTTGCTTTATTTACAGTTATTCCCTAGGTGGAATATAGGGATGATCTGAGTAAGATTGAGAAAACAGTTTTGAAGAGAACACATGAAATTACATTTCACAAAAAAGTAAGTTAAAATACATATTCTATTATCATGCACACAATTATAGGATTCTAAAGACTTTTTTCTAGGAATACCAAGATAGAGGAGTAGTAACTAGTTAGCGCTCACCTGTCTCTGCACTCTGGGCGAAGCAGTATGTAGTAATGAGAAGAGATCCTGCAGCAGAGTCAGCTGCTGAGCCAGGTACTGCCGGCCTACATTGGAACCGCTCAGCGCCAGAACCATTGAGAGCAGCTCAAAGCAATAAGCATCAGAAGAAGCATCTTCATCGTTCGGCTGCGAGTTGGCGTTCTCTTTGCTAGAGATAGCGTGCTCCCATTCTTCACGCACGCGGGTTGCTTCCATTCGTATGGCCTGGACTATATGAGCACACACCTATCCGGAAAGATTACAAGTACATAACAACTCTTCAAAACTTTTAGAAAATGAAGACGACTGTGGTTTACGTACCTTCACAACTACGACTAAAAAGGAAAGCCTGTGAAATTTGGCCTGTGCTTGACTTACTTTTCAACATAAATTCAAATGAAGAATAAAACTTAGATTTAAATCTAAGAGTAAAGATCAGATAAAATTCTTTAGAATGAAGATTTAGATTTAATACTGGATTTGTTTATCTCCATTCTGGAAAATTTCATTGGAATAAATCTTTTTTTTACTGTAGTTCCTGCCTTTTAATTTGCTTTTTATGTAGAATGCAGGTCTAAAAAAACACACACAAAATAACCCCCCAAAGAAATACATTTACTCAACACCCACAAAAGGACTTATTAACATACTTAGTCTCTTGTTTAGTTTACCATTCAGAAAGCTTAAAAATTTTTAGAACCATGTTTTTGTCTTACTGATAGCATGTTAAAAAGCATTTTTAGGAGATTTTAAAGTTTGCTGAGATGGGTGACAAAAGAGTAGATCCTGCATGATTTATTAATCTAGCAAACTTCAGAATTTATCTAATAGTTCTTGTATTCATCTTGTAAAGATGAAAATCTTTACAGCAATGTTTGTCTCATGATAGTCGTAATAAAGATAATATAAAGGATGCTTTAATTGGTCTATTTTTAAAAAAAATAAGTATTCAAAACAAAAAGTAAAAATATACTCTACTGCTTTATGCTAAGAAAAACAAAGATAAGGAAGAAAACCACAAACCCAAACATTCATTGACTGTAGGAAAAAATAATTATTGAATCTATGCACCGATTACTTTTTTAGGATTAAATTTTGTTGAACCTAAATATTTTTTGATAACACAAATGGAGAAAAACTGTGCAAACTAAAATCTAAACTCTGTCACTGAACCTCTCCTAGAAACTTGAGAGGCTCTACTATTACGCTATTATTACCATCAAACACGAATAAGTACAATTTAGAACTCAATTCTAAAACTTTTTAAATTGAGTCTAATAGGATAGAGGTTTTTATCCTATCAAAGTGAATCTTTTCAGTGTCAGTTTCAGCAGACTTTTCGTATCACACACACACACACTATTTAAAATGTAAGCCAAAATTTGATTATACAGAACAACAGAAGAACTGCAAGTGTCAAATAAAAAGTTCTATAGTCACTGAAAATGAGCATATTTATTACAACACACAAATATTTATTCCTCAAGGCATTTCAGAATGAACAAACCTGCTTCTGCAAATTTGTCAGTTTGCTCCGGCTGAATATGATCCCTACCATGTGCTCCTTCAGGTCTGCATCTGATGTTGCCTTTGTAAAAAGCATATTAAATATTAGGTCAAGACTTTCAATTACATTTCCTAATTACTGTAGCAATTAACATGGAATATATCAATGAACTTTGTTTTAGAAGTTTGTAGCTTTTTGTTACAAAGAAATAAGATATATAGGCAAGATCAATTTAACTATGGTTAATGCCTCTTAGCTGGATTTACTTTCTCTTTATAAGAGGCAATTTGAGCATGAAACAAAATAACATAAGCAAAACAAAGTACAATTATCTGAGTCTGAGATTTAGCATCTTTTCATAGCTTAATACAATGACTGATTTAAGTCTTTGTAAAGCAGTGCATGGAATATACTATTCAGTTTATATATTTCACAGTAGAAGAAACAGGGAACATACAATTGAGTTACCACACAGCAGGTGTGAGAAAAATACACTTCTATAAATGCATAATTCAGTCACGAAACTTATTGCCCTTAGGTACTGGGTAGAGCAGAACTATATATGTCACCTGAAAAATGAAATTACTTTCATTGAGGACAGTCCTATTTTGGCTATTAAACATGACAGTCCAGATACAGTGACCTTTTCAGGAAAACTTGAACAAATCCTTGCTAGAAAACAGGACAGTATACTAGGTAAAAGGATACTAGTGTAGTTTCTTAATGATATTATTTTAAAAATAACAATTGCAACATTTTACTTCTGTTTTGACCTGAAGATTACATATCATAAGACATAGGATAAATATTGAAAATCATCCTGGATCATTTTTTCAGCAAAGTATTATTGATAGAATACAAATAAATACATTGTGTACTTTTTCTTCTCCTTCTGGGGAAGACAACAGCGCTTTTTCTTCTTGTTCTGGGGTTGGCTCAGCATCTCCAGAGATGAGTTTTCCAAATACCTGGAAGGAAGAAAGTGACAATTATCTCAAGAGATAAATTTGTGCGGATGTGACATTTCACGTTAAAAGATGAAGCACCAAAAGTCTACAACTTATAGTAACTTTCACTGTATAACACATTAAAACCCCACCTGGGATGTAATAAGTCGGAACACTCGCAGCGTCTCAGATTCACAGTTTCTTTGTTGAGCTACACTTGCAGAAATCTGGCCTGCTATCTTAATGCTTTCACCATCTTTCCATCCAAGAATTTTCACTTGTCGAACTCTTAGTGTGTTCTCTGGACCCTTCAATTCAATTTTGATGATGTGATTGTCACCCCCAGGAAGTTCACTGGTTACCCAGCCAATATGTCTTGAATCCAAGTCTACCTATTAAACAGGAATATAAAGAGAGGAACAGACATTATTACATCAAACAAAAAGTCACCTACTTCTAAACCAAACCTGTCATATACTGCTGGAACCAAAACAGTGTTTGCTATGAAATTTTCATCCTGAGCAGTAAGACTAAGATGTTTAATTATAAAAACATTCAACATCATTAATTCTGATTTAAAAAATTCTCAAACTTAAAAAGAATTAAATATAGATATTTATTTTTGGTCTTTAAAGCCTATTAGAAATAGTGGCTTATCTATCCCTTTCATCCTCTAAGCAACAGTTCACATATTCAAAAAAACACTTTGAACTAATATTTGCTCACTACTTTTAACAAACAACAAAAAAAAGCAGCCTGAAGATTAACTGAAAATATAACACACAATTATCAGTAGTTATTTCATCCCTATGCACATAAACACCTGTCAAAGAAATTGTAACTGTGTGGAAGTCAATGTCTGATAGTCTTATCAAGAGATGCAGGACTTAACAGTTGTAAAAAAGACAGATGAACTGTATCAAATGATTTTAAAACAAATATCTTTTTTTTTTAAAGAATGTGAATAATGTTATAAGATTTAAACTGTGATGTCACTACTGGAAGCCAAAACCCGCTAGGGTGCAGTGCCTCACATCACAGCTCCGAGCAGCCCAAGCAGCCTAAACTGCACTTGGCCCTGAGCCAAGCCAGCCCTCTCTCAATATCCACAGGCTCAATTATAACCAAGCTAATATTTGTTCTTTCCCATTTCTATGCTAATTCTCAGTGTCTGCATTGAACTGTGCTGCAGCAGACAAGACTGACTTTTTTTTTTTTTTAATACCATGAGACAGGGTATGCATGAGTTAGGGTGTAGCATGTGTATTTGAAGATGAAAAGCTGTTGATGAAGTGTCAGAGGACTGTTCAGCAGAGGGAGCAAAGCTGAATCAAGTCCTGCCTGTCTCCTGGGACTGAACTATCCCTGAAGAAATGCCAGGGCACTGTTTCAGCAAACACAAACAAGGCCAGGCACCAAGCTAACAAGCTGTGTCAATGATAGCAAGTCCAGCACCTGAGCTGTGCTGTAGCATTCTTTTATTTAGCTGGACAGCCAGGCATACCAAGTCAGTCTTCTCACAAAAAAAGAATTATCCAAGAGGGGTGCGTGTGCTTCCATCTATATTTTGTATGTACATATATAGACTCACAGAGGAATATACACATACACACACACACTTTATATCTCTCTACATACATACACACGCTCACACTTCACCATTTAGTATGAGCCCACTGTACCAAAGTTTTTTTTCTTCAGGTTTGTAACAACTTTTGGAGCTGTATCTTTGCTGTAAATGCTCTCTGAGGATAACAGGTAGAGAAAAGCAAGCCATCTCTTTGCAGTAAGACAATGCTTCTCCTTGAAGAATTTTACCACTGATTGTCAATAATCCAAATAAAGTTTTGAGCCCAAAATGGTAACTGCCTGCTTGAAACCTTAAATATCTTTGTTGGGTCACACCAATGTCAAAATAAAAAACATTATTCTCTGTACAAAACACATGTGTCTATCATTTGGCTTCGCAACAGAAGTATAAAGACTGAATACCATTCTGAACTCGAGTCTCTGGACAGAAGTCTTCAGCCACCTGAAGCTGAGAACCAAAATAGCAGGGTAAAATGCATGCTATAAACGTATATTAGACCATGTAACTAGAAAAACTTGTCTTAAGGGTAAATGATTTATTTTCTCCTTTCTCATGGTGTTCTACTTCTGCTAACTCTTAAGCTGCATTTCTTTAATGAAAAATGATTCCATGAAGCAGGTAAAGGTGCAACACCAAGAAGACAGGCATCGGAATATGTAACAATGTGTAATACTAATTAATGCAATTATTTCAGGTATATTCAGATGTAAGTACTGTAAAAGAAATCAATCAGCTTGTTGGACCTTATAAAACACAACCTAAACGCTCTTTTTTGGAAACCTCCTACATGGACACTTACACTTTCAGCTTCAGCAATTAAAAACCAAAAAAAAAAAAAAAAAAAAATCGAAGGAACATTTCATATTACCCTGTTCTGTTTCAGTAAAAGAGTAAAAGCTTGATCAATATTCAGTTTATATAACTGAATTCTGTCATTAATAATACAGTATTTTCCAATAATATTATGATACCTGATGTTTGTAAAATAATTTATCTACTATAATAAATTGAAACTATTTGCTTAGAAAATCTCTGCTCTATGCAGGCAAAATGACATCAATTTTTCAATGTCAGCTGTTAAAATGTTTACCTGCTTTATTCTGCAGAGATCTTCTACCGCCTTGCCAGTTAGGAAGGTCATTGAAGTCACTTTATTCTGCAAAAGACAAGCAAAGTAAGAACAAAACACTTCAACTGAGGACCATTCTGACTATTTCTTCTCTGTTGAGAGAGAATGTACATAAAAGAGTGGCAATTTGTTTCATTAAAAAAAATAATTAAAAAGTGATCAAAACCAAGGACAAAGGATTCCAAAGCACAGCTCTCAAAAAAAAAAAAAAAGAAAAAGAAAAAAATTGCTCCTTGTATTAAAAGTTGGAGTCGAAATAAAGATATATTTCTAATATTACTGTACAGAATAAACCTGAATGCAGTAAGTCTAGAAGATAGTCTGGATTTTACGAAAACTCCTTACTTGAATGCTTTGACAGAAATCATGAGCCGGAAAAGTAACTTAGGAAATAATCAAATGCTTCAAAATGCATCTGAAATTGAACACGTTAGTTCATGCAAACTGCACATTTAATTGGATTGGTCTGATCACATCAGCTACTGCTTTCAAAACCACAAGAATCAGAAACTTTACTTTGAAATGTGAGCTTCAGAATTAGAACTACAAACTGAACTGGACAAAGAAAACTGTGTTCTTGACTGATAAATACATACAACTTTGATATGCAACTTCAATGAGAGACATTTAATTTCGCTTTCCTCTTACCCC
The DNA here is from genome assembly GCF_963210335.1 of Falco punctatus. NCBI lineage: Eukaryota > Metazoa > Chordata > Aves > Falconiformes > Falconidae > Falco > Falco punctatus. The sequence continues at coordinate 45,954,439 of NC_137581.1, forward strand.
AAGATCTCTGGAATTGTCTACGTGAACACACACATAACGTGCATTGATTCCTTTTACACAGTTAATTGTGATGTTTTTAGTTTTGTTTTTATCTTCATCTCCTGACTCCCAGAACGTTTCTGTAGATCCGTCTGTTAAACTACCAATCATAGCCGGTCGGCTTGATGTTTTAATGTCAACAATGCTGGTTAGGTCTTTTAGACAAACCACTATACACAGTTCCTGTGAAAACAAATGAGAATATTTAATAATATCTGAAAATAACCCCAAATACAGGCATTATTTACATTTTTTTAAACCATACAGGCTTTTTTGTTCTGAGGAATCTGCACTCTGAATTAAAGAAGAAATTTGTCATTTATTTGTTCAAATTATTTAGCTCTTTAAACCAAAGGAAATATATACTAGCTAACAGCTGAATATATTAGGAAATGCCTAAATTTATTAATAAATGGAAGAAACCACTTTAAATATATTAATCAGGAGTACTAATTTCTAATCCTCAGAATAACAGAAATAAAAAAAAAGATATAAGCAAGTAATAACTGGAGTATAAAGCATTTAAAAAATGGACTAACTCAATAAAGGAAATGAATTAACTGAATGAACTACAAGAGACCCCCAAACACTTTACTTGCAAAGAGGCACTTACAGGCACTGCTCCAAAATTTAGGATAGATGAGCTAAGGCTCAATACTTGTACCTTTAAAGTTAAATATGAGAACCTGAATGTCAGCAACAAGATCCCAAACTGAGATATATTAAAGGAAATATGATACTGCAATAAAAAATGTTTTAATTCAAACAGAATGATCGTAGAAAGTACAGGCTGTTCACAATCAATCTCTGCTTCTGAGAGAGAAATGTAATACTTGCCTGATTCATCACTTCAAAACCAGACTGAACGCTGATACTAAAACTCTCTTCACTATCTCCATCATCAGATTTAGACAAAATATTGTTGATATGATGAAAAACATTGCTCTGGTGCAGGAACTGGTGATCAGATTGTTTGAATTTGAGACTCCAGCACCTGAAAACACATTTAGTGGACTTCGAAATTTTGAATATTGTTTAAAAGACATAACCTACCAGTGAAACTTAATTACATTTTTGCTTCTCAAAGTATTTTCTATAAAACTTTAACTTCAAATTATTGCAGGATCTTAAGTGTTTCTATGCATCATTTTGAGGAAGGCAAGAATAAACTTTTCTTAGAATTTTAACAGTGAGTAGTATCATTGTTTTTGAAATTGTATATTTGAGACAGATACACAGGAAAAATTTCAAACCGTTTAAGGACACTATTCAGATGATGGATTTCTGAGTAAAAGGTATCATGCTACCATGCACATACACACACAGATACCACCGTATTATTTGATGATATGTTTTTTTTCCATAGTGGATATAGTACAGAATTTACAAGCAAATATATTTTTCTCTATAAAGTCTTTTATACTGTTATTTATATGTAGAAACACATAAATACATCTTTTACATGTATCTTTCCTATGCGTAAGGATAGATACGTTCCTTTTCACATGGGCACATAAAGTCATTTCAGACTTCCTATCTACATTGCAAAATCTTTTCATGTATAATGTTACAACATTTCCAGCCTTTTAAGAATTGTCTTAATTTGTGCTTACCTTAAGGCCATTTGCTGTAATGCACTACCACTGGGAAGAGACATCATGAGATCAGAGATTGTCTGGAGAAGGCGATGAAAAGTGTGGGGTAATGGGTGAGCTGCTTCACCAGCAATCACTATATCTGACAGAGGATGTTCGCACACTCTTGTGTCTTTTTCCTAAGATGCAAAGCAATTTGTATGTTGTTAACAGACTTTCAGAGAAAAAAAAATAAACAGAAACAAAAACATTAATGATATTTGGTTTAAGAATAACTACAACAATCCTGTAATGAATGTGAACTTCAAAGCAGTTACTTCCAGAGAATTTTTACAGTAACAAGTTATACATGAACACTAAACAAGGAATTTGGGAAGTATACTGTATACTACCACATGTTTCTCATGATTTACATAAGCAAAAGATAACATTGCAATAATTTGAAAACAAAGAAACAAACTAGGAAAAATGACATATTCTAGCTGTTAATAACAACTTTTATGAGCAGCAAAAACCAGCCATAACAAACTTGCTAATTAAGCTAGGGTTATCAGCTGCTTTATTTCATTAGAGCTGTGAAAATGATGATTCTTAGTAATGGTGCGCTAGTATCGGAATGGCTGTGCATTGGGAGCCACGTTCCACTGGGCAGTGGGTATGAAGACAGCAGCAGAGGGCCAAAGAGGGTGGGGGCCAGCAAGGTTTGTTATGGGGAGGAGTAGCAGAGAAAGAGAAGGAGGTTCTGATCATGATACCCTATGTCAGAAGGCAGAGAAAGACTCATTTACGAAGGATACAGACTCTTTGCTTCTTTCTTAAAAGAGGATCTGATACTGCTTGAACCATGGAACCCAGCTGCATGCCCCCAACCTACTGACATCCAAATCCAGATTAAAACTTACTATTTTAAACCCATTAAATTGTCTATGTATATTCTTGCAAGTACATTTCCCACACATCTCAACTGCTTGAATGCCTAGAAATGCTATGGTATTACTTGAAATAAATTTTAGGCACATGCTTACCTAGCCAAGAACCATCAAACCAGACATTTCTCTCTGTTTTCCTGGAGGGCCTAATGTGGTAAAGTGTGCTCAGCGTACCAAGTAAGCAGCATGAGATTGAATTCTACACTAAATAAAACCAATTATTCAGAAAAAGTTCAAAGCCTAAGCGTTCACCTTATAACATCTTGCTCCCCCTGCCTCCTCTGGAGCTTGGTAATTCTGGCATTTTGTTTTGCTTTAGGAAGGACATTGACCTTGAACCTACATTTTATGTGTTAAATCATTTACGGTTTTAGATCTCCATCTCCTATTTTTACAGAATTCATCCCTGGGCTTTCTCACCCTCTCCCTGTATGTTAAAAGAATAAGTAAAAGTATTTCACATAAGGAAGTGAATTCCATTTGTGGAAAAGCACCAAACTGCCTTGGATTTATTACATTAGGTACATAGATTTACATGGGTATTTTTTATCATATGATCAGACTACTAAAGGAAGATGTGATTTGAATATACATCACCTGAACAATATTTAACAATTAGCTGAAAACTGTTGCCAGTTTCTGTATGCCATTAAATTATTCATCCTACCTAAGTGATCAAGAAGAATTTTTTAAGTCCCCCCTCTTCGTTGTATCAAGGAGAAGCAGCATTCCCACCAGAGCAGAAATGGCATATTTTAACATTCCTTTCTAATGTCCTTTAACTTTCAATTATTAATTATCCAAACTACAGCTAAGACAATATTTGTTTATTCTTTTATATAGTAAAGGTTCTTACTCTGTAGGCTGACCAGCAAGAACACATTTCCCTCACTCTAGCAGTGCTTTTGATGTGCAATTACTATTAGAAGGCAGAAAGTTGGAGCCGTGCACAGAAACAATATTCACAATATAATGCAGAGAGCTACTGCCTACCTTTTGGAAGAGTGCTATGTTAGACTATACCATTTTACATGCTACATTTTCAGAACTGTAATTTTTTTTTAAATCACTAAATTAACTACATGTAGTGTACATATTATTTGTTTTAATATATACTTCTCTCTATACTTAGAATTACTTAAATTAACTACAGATTTTCAGAATTATCTACAGACTTTTCTTAAAGCACTGAAAGACGCAGCAGACCAAACAACAAAGCTTCTCTAAAAAATATTTTCTCTTTTCTTTCTTCTTATTCGGGGGCAAAGGAAGAATAAAAAGCAAACAGTACATTTTTTTTGTTACTAGATTAGCAATGTGCTTATGTTTTTTTTTTCTCCTTCCTTCCTCTGAATACTCACAAAAATAATGCATCAGCACACAAAATCTGGTGATTTGAGAAGAAAAAATAATTTATCTATGACTACCAAAGGAGATCAAATACAATTTAAGACTAAGAATTTTTATTCCATCATTAAGATACTGTTTTTACTGAGAGGATTAAGGGTCTGTTTATTTTTGTTCTGTTTTGTTTTTTTACATACAATAAAAATATTTCTAAATTGACTACAAAATCAACAGAGATACTGCATTTATGAAGGGAACACTGAACCTTACTTACCTGTTCTGCATTTTCTTTATTTGATTTATTTTCTTCATCCTCCTCTTCTTCAGGCTCTACAGGTGCAGGGGTCAGGGAAGCCACAAAATGCCACAAAATATCATGAAGAGAAGTTGTTTGAATGACGTTACAAAGCAGCCAGTTGAAAGCCTAAAATAACACACACGCATGGAGTTACTATAATTGCTTAATCAAACCTGCAGTAAAACCATTCCTTAAACCATGTATTTAAGGAGGTGCACTGATGCTTTTGGACAGACAAACAATAATGCAAAGGCCTTCAAGTAAGACACATTGTTCTGTAGCTACAACAGTTTATTAAAATGACAACTATATTACACAGGGTATAGCAAAGTAATTCACAAACACCGTACAGCAAAATAAGTTCTTTGAAAAAAGCTTTTAGGATGAAAAAGCAAAGTTCTGAAGTATATTCAGAGATTATTACAGGATAAGGTGGCAGCACTCCTTACTATTTAAATTGGTTAAACAAGTAAAGATCCTTCTTAATTTAGAACTCTGTAGGCTGAGATGTGGTTTCCTTGTTTGGTCTCTGCCATTGAATTAATCAAAACAATTAAGCCACTTCCAAAAAGTCAACATAATGGGGAAAAAAAGTTTTTTAAAACTATAATATTCTTAAATTCTTCTAAAAGCTGCAACACTTTTCACGTTGATGTTTGGAAATTTGACAGTTGCTTAACAGTAGAGGTGTGGTTTTTACTTCATCTGAGAAAACCCATCTATATTTTCACACATTAAAAATATTTGGAAAATACCCATGCTGTATACAAGTTCAGAAGAAACATTATTAAAGCTTAGCTAAAATAAATACAAAACAACAACAAAAAAAGCCCTCAATGAGGCTGTCTCTTGCAGCTTTTATTGAAGCAACTGATCTTTAATGGATCTTTTGGTCGCTCATTCATTATCTACATAACAGGGGTAGCATTCATCCATCTCAGAAGGAAGTTGTGAAATATCTAGCTATTACCAGCACCAAAACAATTCTAAAGAAAGAATACTCAGTCCCAGATTTGAAAAAGGAATGGCAAATAAGACCTGGAAGATGCTGGGCAAATGAGGAGAAAGCAGTCTTTTTATAGTTGATTTTTGCAGCCTTAATAATATTCTTTTGTCAGAGATTTTCTACACAACAGATATAGTATTGAGGAAGGTTTACAAACAATACTTCTGTATTCATAACTTTTAGAGTTAATAATACAGGTAACCGAACTTTTAATATAGGTTTACTGCACATCGCTCTTTTGTAAAAAAATATTTAAAAATTCTGAAAGAAAAATTAAGATAGAATTTAAAAATGTCTTATTTTAATCATACAAGATCTATTAGTACATTAATACCTCCATGGCAAAGACTCGGCAAGCAGATTTCCGTAAGGCTTGTTTCATTGCTATTTCAAGTCCTTCCAGATCATGATGCTGGATTACAAATGCCAATACTGGCCACTGGAAATTTCTCTCTCCTTTGGAAAGAGAGCTGTGGGCGGAGATTAACCGAGAAAGTTCAGGAGATGGATGTCTCAGGAGGGAGGACCCCACTTCTATTCAAAAGCATAAAAATATGCATACATCAGGTTATTTGTGCATTTTAATTTTATAGCCACAGTAAAAATAAAAAGCAATGGAGCCATTTTAGAATTAATATTTTTTTTCATTTCTTCTACACGAAAAATGCATTTAAAAAAAGCACTATGGAAAAATGATGCTTCAAGCGAGAAAGAAAATACCACTTTAACTTTGAAATCAAGCACAAAAGATGCATCACAAATTTCAGAACCTCAGTAATTCCTGAGCTGTTCTTGGACTAACCCTGTGCAGATTAAGAAACAGCTAATGTTTATTAAAAACCAGAAATGAAAGCCATTACATCTATTTATACATAATTATATTTGTCTACAGTTTCCAAGAACTGCAAACCCAGTGCCATGTATCTTTGAATACTTTTTCCACTGCTTCTCATGTCTGTGCTCTTACCTGCATCTCCACTGTTGACTCGTCTCCTAGGGATTGCCTTTACACGGGCTGGCAAAATCGAGTGCTGTTTGTCATATTCTGATGCAACAACTGAATATGACCTTTGAAAGACTGTACGCTTTGCAAGATCTGTATCTGTTATTGGACTGGTTTCCAAACTACAAAGAAAACAGTGAAGTTACAGACTCATTAATGAATATATAGAATATACTTGAATTATACATAAATATTAAATAAAGACACATGCGTTTCATAATAATGAAAATGCTGCTACTGCATGAAACTTTGTCTTATGTACCTAATAACTGTTTAAAGGCTGGAAAAGAAGAAACATGTTTTAGAATTACACATGGTGAAAAAGCATGCAAGTGCTTTATAAACAAGTGTAATGGTGTACATGGCAAGTTCCAAGAATTTAGGTATTTTTTTAGAGACTACAAACGTTCAGATTGTGCCTGAATTGAAGTTTCAGACCAAATTTTCCCTGAGAATGCTCGTGAAAACACCTATGGAGTGAACTTTTAATTGCAAGCAAACTGAAATTTAGAACTTTACATGAAGTAAAAGTTTCTAGTATCATTAGCTTTAAAGCCAATTTTCAATTGCTATGGCTACGCCTCTGACATGTTTTACCCCTTACCTTCAGTGGACTTCTTACAGTCTGCAGAAGAATTCCCAGTTTATGCTGTCCCTATAGGCCTCAGGAGACCATGGTGTCCACAGATTTAATAAAGGAATATAGCAATACGATGCACTCCTAAGGAGTTTTGTTACAAAAGTTCTATTTCTGAAAAGACTACATTGTAGATTGCAGTATTGCAATGAGCTGTTTTTGCTGTCAGTATAAAATATAACAGATTGAAATAAATACAGACTAAAAGCAAGTTTTCTCTTCATTACATCCTCATTGTAATATGAGGAATCACTGTTTAACATCTCAAAATACCAAGCATCTAAGTTGATTCTGGACTATTATTAAGTAACAGTAAAAGCCTTTTTTTTCCCTGGCAAAACAAAAAATTGTGTTATTGCCTGAATTAGATCACAGTAAACTTAATAAGGTAAGAAACTGGCTTAACTTGACAGAAACCATCTAGCACTCTTGGTCTTAGATAGCATTAAGCTGTCATTCAGTGACATTCTAACTTTCCACAGAAAGAAGCAGCAACACTTGCTTTGAAAAATGTAATGCAATGAAATTCCCTCCTGTTCAAACTTCCCTTCAGAATGAAATCCTGAAAGGAGAATAATAGGCACTGCCTTTCAAAAAGGCCACTAATCTGCGCTATAGTCAGAGGCGTTAAAGAATAGAAATACAGGGGAAAAAGACCTGCTACATTTTCAAGGAGTTCGCAACAGCTGGTTGATTGGTCCTTGGACCCTTTCTTCAGTTCTGGAGATTCTTGAGAAATTGTATTTGTCTCTATGGGGAAATAAAAATTTCCCTGAGGTATACTAAGAGTCATTATCAATTACTGAAGAACATTTTTTCATATTTCTGTTGTAAAACCAAGATCTTTCTAGAGGGAAGCAACTGGTTTGCATTACAGGTAAAAGTTTCAAATCCAATTTGCAAACTTGCATTGCTAGTGGTTGAAAATATACCTGATATGCTATGATTCACCGAAGATCCTTTTCTAACTACAGCTTCATATGTTTTTGGCTTTTTTGCTAACATTCCAGAGACTGATCTGGGCTGATCTGATCCTTTAGTTACTTAACTACAGCAATGTTTTCCTCTTTTTTTTTTTTTTTTTTTTCCCCTTAATTGGTGTTATGCTAAAGCTTTACTAATTGTATGTAGTATCTAGAATTACAAGGAAGTACCTTGGGGGCATAGATTTCATGTTACTCTCTGGCTCTTCAAAGACATTAGGACTTGCATCAGGAGTAACTGAGATGTACGGTGCAGGTACTGAAGTTGAGCGCAGGTATCTCATCTCATCCTGGAAAAGGTTGTCATCCTGGTACCCAACAAAATTTTCATGATGATGCCTACATCAAAACAGATTTTAAAATTAGGATTAAGAATTACAAATTCCTGAAACACACACACACACACACAAGTCGTTTGCCAATCTATTTAGCCAGCCAATGCTATTCATTTACCCCTCACCTAATGCATTTATGCTGGTTGTGACTTACAAATGTTAGTGGAAAATATAATGGCATTTTCAACCAACAGGGAGAGGGGATCACCCTTTGCTATCTTTCAGTATTTTCACTAGGTATTTCCATTATGTACTTTAGGTCCAAATGTCTGTCCTTCATAAACATGAGACACTACAGTGAAATCTACATAGCAATACCAAGTAAACACAAATCTTCTGGTTTCCTTCCTAGTATTTTTAACTGTGAAGAGAGGGAAGTAGCACATATGTCTGCTACTAACATATTAAGTTAAATTCTTCAGGAAATTCTAGATTTTTTGGACAGAAACTAAGCTGTCGTTAAAAAATATTTAGCATCCAAAAGCTACTCAGGGTATATTTGACTCTTGGAGCAAATACAATCTAAGAAATTGAGCAAGATCATTGAAATGTAAAAGAACAAAAAAATAATTAAGAACTAGGAAAATATGTATTTTTCTATGGATGTTCTACATTTGTGTTTCTACACAAATATTTATCCAACTCCATAAATAGATATGAGTGTTGAAATCAATATTCATAAACTTCCTTTAATTACCTTGCTAAAGTCTGTAGATAGAGACATGGCATTTTAATGGGAAAGTCTTCAGAAATTCCTTCTTTGAGACTGGGAAGTTGAGATTGGAATGCTTTTGCAGGGTGGTAGCAGAGGATACTGGGCTCAGCAGCACTACTCAGTGACAGTAAATACAGTGCATTGGCTTTAATCACTTGATGAGCTTCCATAGTTGGCAAGGCACGAGGAGTCTTAACTTGCATTGGTTTTCTCCTAGATTGTTTAATCTAGAGAAATTTAAAACCAGTATGTTTATACTTCATCACAGGAAAAGCTGACAATGTCAGTTATAATAAAGTTGCTTGATCCTTCCTGTTCTAAAATGTTTCTATTACTTTATATATATATATATTTCTATTACTATATTTTTATTACTATTATGTATTTCTATTATTCTATTAATGACACTTTATCATTTTCATAACTGTGCAAACTTTTAATAAACAGCTGAAAATTTTGATGTTTTCCTTAAGACGAATTTTGTGTGCAAAAAGTTTCAACAAATTTAGTTTGAAAAGAAAGTTAAATTAGCATTGTTCTGCTTATCTTAAAACCTCAAAGTATATTTGTATACTTTAAGCAAGAATTTGAAATTGATTGTGGAAAACCAATGTAAGAACAACACTTTTTGTACTTTTCCCATTAAAAATTGCTCAGTATTTGGCATCTGTATACAATGATTTGGATGATTAAGATCATTAAAGAAACTACAAACATAAAGTTAAAACAGTACTCATTTCAGTTTACAAATAAAACAGAATTCAAAGTTAAGTAACATGGCACGTACTTTTAAAAAATTAGGCACTACATTCAGTGCTGTAGTTCTATTGGGATAAAAAAATAAAATCACAAATTTGAAAGCACTACTATCTGAAGGGAAGAAATTTGGTCACAAGTAATCAACAAAGGTTCTACCTTATTATTTTAAGCCATCAATGACATAAGTGAATATTCTAAAACCTTCCAGAATTCTGAATTACCAATTTTTTTAAAATGGCCCTACCTTATTTTCAAGTTGTGAACACAGTACTATAAAACAGATAGAGAGCTAAGCATGTAAGAAACAGATGCAAATACCTTCTCTCTTGCTGCTGCTTGCTTTTCACGGAGATATTTTTCTCTGCATCGATCACAAACCAAATACCAAGTGCTTCCTCCAATACCACCATCACCACAATTACCAGCCCATCCTCCACAAAAGTGCCCAATGCTATTATAACCTTGGCCACCTGCATAACGGCCACAACCTACATTGGAGAAAAAGATTTTAAAACCCCATTATATCAAAAGAAAGATTATTATTACATTATTTATTACTGTAAAAGAGGAATGGAGAGAGGGAAAGACGACACTTGTCTTCTCTTGGCCTAATTTTCTCCTTTTCCATATATCTGAAGTAACTGAAAAACAAGGTGCATGACCATGTGTCCCACTGGTATCCAAAGAATCCAAACCCGTTGTAGTTTTCCAGTTGTTATTACGAACTTGTCCAAAGCATCGACAGATCCCTAATTCAGACAGCTGAGTGATGGTAAGGTCAGTACTGTATGTTAGCCAACATTAATTATGATTTAACAAACATAAAAACCCTACCCCCTGTCTAAGAAAGCTTAAAAGGAAACAAAGTGCATTCCTTTGCCAATTACTGTTTCTTGGAAAGATTCAAGGCACCGATAATTGCTGAATAATAAGGCTCCTTAATTTTGCTTTAACTTTGCATACAGTGCTAAAATAAGCACATACATCAGCCTGAACTTCTCTTAACCGCCAAAATAATTAGTGATATTTACAAGCTAGAAAAGACAGAAGTATTTTTGTCTTTAATAAGGCTACTTTTTACTAGCTAAATTGTAGAAAATTATTCAGAAGGGATTAGCTAACAGAAGTACAACTTACGTACCTTTTGAGCTTAGTTGACTAGCTAAGGTAATGCTTAGCTAGCACGGATTTACCTTGTTTTCCTAAAATAAACTAACTCCTGAAAAAAATTCAGACACCCATATAAAGAGACAAAATAGCAGACTCAGGTTGTATTTTGCAAGTACATATTGACTAGAGACTTGAACTGGATTGTATGGTTTCTTTTAAAAGATACATTTTAAACCAAAAAAAATAAGTCACTGATACCCAGTGCTGACACAGTGGATACATGAAAGTTTTCTACTATTCACAGAAGAATACTAATAGAAAACTTTTGGCAACATTGAAACTCAAATTAACCAATCTCATATTTTTTATTTTATTTCCAGTTTTCTCAGCACACTTTCCAGTCGTAAAGCGTAACAAATGGCATGTTTCTGAAGGTCTACTGTAAAGTCAGCTCATTATTTTGGCCTTCTTTCAAACAACTTTATTCAGCATCTCTGAAAGCCTAGACCGTAAGTACCTAAAATTACGTACAAAACCATGTAATTTATAAGTTAGCATGTATAAGTTTTGATTTATCTTACATACTGAACCGTGTTAAAATGTTAGACAAGACAGCCTGACACACTTTCATAAAAATAATTAGTACCAAAACGTGTGTGTGCAATATATTTTACAGATAGACATGGGAATTATGTAGGTAAATATGTAATCTTACCTGGATGAGCTTGTCTCATGTGGTAAGTCACTGGATATGGATGGGATTCTCCACACAACTCACAGATGGTATCTTTTTCAGGTCCTCCCACTGCAAGCTGGGCCATCTCACCGAAAAGATTTCCCCTTGGCCTAGTTTCAACCTTTTCTTTTTTCTTTTTCTCTTTTTTGGTTTTCTTGTTATCTTTGTCACTTTCCTTCTTCTTTAACACTGCACAAGAACCAGGACTTGGAAAAATCATGTTTTGGGAAGCTGCTTTAATAGTCGCTAAAGAAATATCTTCCCAAAAAGCTACCAAGTGCTGCAGTGTTAATGGAAGAGGAGACTTGGATTTCGTTGTGTGATGACTTGACGTTTCAAAGGAGGTAGTTTCAGTTTTTCCATCCTCACACTTTTCATGCAGAGGTGGTTCTTTTAACATTGAGAGGACTTTGTTTTTATTTATGCTACCCATTTTAGATATATCTGGTCCATGAGGTGAGATGTTGAACATGTTGAGAGCAGATGATATTTCCAACGAATGTCTATTTTTCAACTTGTTTTCTTTTTCCTCTGCAGGTTGTTGAGTAAGACTGCTTCGTATTGGTGCGTGCTCTTTGGACAGTTCTGGATTGAACTTCAAAAAAGATGAACAAGCCATAGCATCATGAACTATTCCTTCATGCCAGAGAAACGCAGCAAATACAGCTCTAGCACATTCTGCAACAGAAGGTGACATTGCTTGCTTGGCAGGCTCTACGGGCTTGGAGCCATCGCCTTTGAAAAGAAAGCTGGATTTTTCCTTTTTGGGTCTTGTGTGCCTACCAGCACATTTACGGCTCACTTTTGGAGATGCTCTCATGTCTTGCTCATCTTTCAGCGGTGCTTTTCCTATGCTGAAATGAACTTTATTAGAACCATCATCCAGACTTCTGAATTCTGTGTTGTCTTCACAGGTGCTATCTGTAATGCTGTTAGTCTTTAAAGTACTTGAAGTACATACTTCAACTACCTCACTGTGAAGATTTTCTTGTACCACATGAGGGGAAGGAGCTCTATTTTCAGTTTCTGTAACAGGTTTTCCATCTTTTGCAATGATTTTTGGTTTGGGTGAAGTGGACCTCCCCCTTAAGGGTTCTGTTAGTGGTACTTTCTTTTTACGAAGGGTGTCTGGATCTAATGTGTAAGAATCTGATTTGGAGCGTTCTCGAGGAGGATCAAGCTTTGTTTTTACAGGGGAAGGAGCTTTCTGAGGTAGAGTTTTGTCATGGGGTGATGAGGATCGTGGAGAACTAGCACCAGATCTAACAGCTGTAAGTGTCTTTGTCTTTGGAGAAGATGACCGGTTTCCTGGCCCTGGTGATTCAGCTCTCAGACCAGTAGTTGTTCTTCCATCAGTTTTTAGTGTTTGCAAAGTGTTATGATTTGGAGACAAAGATCTGCTGTGAGAGTCTGACCGCAATTTTGCAGCATCTGATTTCAGCATAAGAGACTCACTGGCAGACAAGCCTTCTGTATTCCTAGGTTTCTTCTGGTCAGCAGCAGCTCTATTCATTCGCACATCGAGCTTGGGTGACCTGCTGTCAGCTCTGTGTTTTGATGACATGTCTGATTTTCCTGCTGGAGAAATCGGTCTAGCAGCTCCTGTGAAATTCATTCGGTCACCTGTTTAGTGTATTTTATAATTAAATTACTATATTTTGACAGTGATACCTTTAATAGTACAAAACAAAGATTAAAGACCCGAACACAAGACAAAAATCAAACACATGCTTCTGTTCACATCAAAATGAATGGAAATATAATGCGATTTTTTTCCCCCTAGATTATTTTCAACACATTTCTTCTCCCAAAGATACATACAAACAAGTGTTAGGAAATATTCACAGAGAAAACACTACTGTGGCGGTACCAAAAGGCACAGTTAACTATTTCCACAAAACACTAGTAAAGGAAGCACAACTTACATCCTTGGGCAAAATGCCAGGAGTTAACTAAGTTTACCACACTTGCAACAGAAACCAGGGATTACTTATTTATTATCTCTATGTGTGTCAGTCTGAGAGCAAAAAAAGACTTGCAGAAAGATCAAGCCTGTTACCAGACCTATTTTCATTAATGCTCAACAGTCAGGAAACGTAGGAAGTAAATACAGCTATAAGACAAATTGGGTAAGAGGCTCACAAACATGCTTAAAATGATTCATGTTAATATTCTGAGGTATCTACCTTTTTTAAACCACAGACTGTCAATGTTCTCCTACCAGAACACAACCTACTAAAAAAAACATCCACCTTTTTCAGTCACTAAGACCAGAGTTGATGATTTAGCTATGATGTCCTTTTATTTTGATGCACTAATTTATTGTTCCTGTGCACAGTGACTTTGTACATATATTAATCTACAGAACTATAAAAACTATGGGTAGTTTAATATAAATACATACAAAACAAGTATATGCAAATAAGTAGCTTATTAAAGCGATCTGATCCTAACAATTCTGTGAACACTCATTCTCTCTTGAAGAATTCTATTTTGAAAAATAAGCAATGCAGCAGTTGTTGCAAATTAAATATAACTCTCTCCACAAAGCATTGCAAAGCACTGCAAAGTCTTGAACGTATTAGTTACGTCCTGATATGAATGGGTGTTCATTAGTGAAACATGGTAGAGTTTCTCTAGCAAAGCTTGTAGAATTAGGTCACAGTACTTTGGATTATTTTACTTTTCTAGATACTAAAAGGTTATTTTTACTATCTGGGCACATTTTTTGGGAAACACCTATTAAAAAATAAGGTTTAGGTTAATCAAAGAATATCTTCAAATTTGGACCTTGATGTCTAATGGGAACAGAGAGGACAGGCAGTCATCTTTTATTCAAGACCTTCTGTATTTACTTAGAAGGTAAGAAATCTGTGTTTACTTCCTCCTGCATGATGGGATCTGAACCAATTTCTTCCAGTTCTCAATCATAAAGCCTTATCCCTATGCTAGAATATATATACAAGCAGTTTTTCCTACTGTTACCTCTCACAACACACACACACACACACACACACAAATAAAAAATTAAGCAAAGTCTAGCAACCCAGATGCTTCTTCAGGTTACAAACAATTCTTATTATTTTGCGACCTCCATATTTAAGTAGCTTATAATAAAACAAACAGGAAAAAGTGAAGGGTACCTATATCAGAATATTTAACAAGCTTGAAGTTTAGGGTACTCTCCTGGCTTCCCAGGACATAAAACATGGTAGGAGTTCATACCTCTCCAGGCAGAGAAGAAATATTTTGTCTTTATTCCAGAACAATATGCCAAATGTAAACAGCAGAATATAATGAGAACATCTCAAACATCATTATAGTAAATTCTGACAGCCTAATCTGTCTTTATTTTTTCTTGTAAGTTCTATAGTAATTTTTTTTGGGGGGAAGAGTGGGGGAAGAGGAAAGTTAAGAAATAGCATGGTACATCATGGTTTATAAAATGATTGTTCTTGCTGAAAGAAAAAACCAAACATTTTCTTAAATATCAGACCAAGCATTTTGCTCATGCCCGCTCAGTTATTCACCAGTTCTACTGATGATCTATTTTGAGATCTCTAATTTGTGATATATGAATTCAGAAATGTAAATCATAATTACTTTATACACGCTTTTCCCAGAAACAAATAAAAAGATGAATTTAAGGTCTGCCAGATGAGAAAATGCTCTAGATAGAACCTTTTACAGAATTACTCATAAAGGAAAAAAAAAGCAAAAAGACAACAATAGTCTGCTTAGAGGACAGAAGATGCTGCAAGCCGTTCAGCAATGTATCAAATTCAAGTATATGCATGAATATCAAACAGGAAAACATTCTAGGACAAAACTGCTTATGAAAGGCATGGCTTAACAGTAGCTTCCAGCAATAAAAGATATTTTATGTTTTTTAAAAACAAAGGTTTGGATTTGTACATATACAGGTAAACAATCCTAATTAGCATTCTAGACTATATCAGCACAAAAACATTTCCCCAAAATTAAAAACTGCATAATCATATAGCAAACTGCTTTATTTTTAAAACCACCCCCCCCCCTGCATTTTTTCTCCTTTCTTCTATATTTCATTTGCCTAGTGGTTGAAAACAAGGGTTATGAGATTAGATTAAGTCACCTTCGTCTTTACGAAGCAGAAAGAGATAGCTAGATCGCATACCACGAAGTTGCTGCAACTCAGGAAGGCAACACTGAATTGGCTATATTAAGCTCCCAACAAATACCAAACTTGAATGTTTAATTTCAAAACATTATTTTATTAAGCGAATGAAATGAAAATGAATGGAAGGAGGAAAAAAAGCCCCCCCCCCCATTTTGAATGTAAAAATCTGAATAACCTTGCTATGTTGGCATGCATACCCACCCTTCAGTTTGTGAGAGAGAGATGAAATAGCAGAGGCAGGCCCAGCTACATCACTAGTTTTGTAAATACGCTCACGAGAAGCAAGGCAGCAGGATGGAGTTTCTACAGTGGAAAACAGTTGCACAGAAGCAGCACAGATTCAATGGAAAAAGCAGCAGAAATAAAAACAAGCATTTCAAATGATAGGTTATCTCCTTTGTTAAGTATTCTGAATTAATTGTTTAGACTCCTACATTAGTTTTAAATGAGAAAGTTACTTCCAAATGTTTTCCCTGATCTAAATTTTAAAAGAATAAAAAAGTTCTGTGATTTCAGTATTAGTTTCTAGGATCTAAGAATGTAATATGTGTAGACTAGCCAATGAGATTTATGGTATAAACCTCAGCAGTATCTAGTTTTGAACTGAAATGTTCAAATGTTAACTTTTAATCTGTAAATTCAGAGATGAATTATTTAAACCTGCAATATGGTCTTCTAGATGACCAATTTTCACGTTCTTTTGACAAAAATAGAGAACATCTAGATGTTTGTGTTGGACAGTCTCACTGATCACTGGAAAGAATGAAGAAAATGTATTAAACACATCAAAATATCTATTTTCAAATCTGAATGCAGCTCAACAATGAAATGTTTCAAAAAACTTATATATGTAATGTGAACTGTAGTTTCTCAATATTATCAAGAGACATAACCAGCAGTAGAAGAGTTTCTATCAAACAGTATAGACATGAAAACAAATGTGTATCAACCCTTCAACAAAATTTTGCCTTAAGAAAAAAACCACAAGAAGTTAAATTCTGATGTAATCCAAGATGATTTCAGTAGAGTCTAATGAGATAAAATCTGTTAGAGGTACAGCTCCAAATGAAACTTGAAGTGATGTAACAGCAGAGACTTTAAGTCTCAAATCTATCATTTTACTTTCCTGTAATGTTGTTTTTACTTCTAATTCAATTTCCTATTCCTTCCTTTAGAAGAAAACCCAAACAAACCTCAAATTAGTACTGCATTAACAATTTAAAAGAGAATTTTTATGTTGGAAGATACTCTGTTTTAGAGAGATGCTTTCACACAAATGGGATAAGGTAAGTGTATGGAAAATAAGTCATTTCGATTCCTACACTTTTTAAGACATCTTTTTGTCTGGTACTACGTTTACTAACTTGTAGACATAAATATACAAAACCCCCAATCTTATGCAATGACCTGCAGTTCTATAGACTGTACAATGAACAGGTGTTCACATGTTTGAATTAATTCTTGAAAACAAGAAAATAAGCTATTATTTTCTCAATCCAGTATTAGCATAGATTTAAGAACAGTATTACCTACTCTGATGCCTACAAATGTAGAGATCCAATACTAACTATACAGCTTCTGAGTAACAGGATGTCACTTCACTGATTTTCAAAGGTAAAATGCAGAAAGACATGTCAGGAGCACAAAGTAGCAGTAGAGGCAATACTAAAAACGTCAATTTGATACACTAGCATTCCACTCTATGAACAATTAATTAAAATATTTTCTAAGCTCACTTTCACGAATGCACGTTTACACTTCATTCTTTCATTCTACGTCTAAGAATACTTATATTTTATAATGTTGTAATATAGTTTATGTTGAACAATTTACTACTACTCAATCATTCCAAGGGGACTGTGGGTCGAAGAGAATACGTTTCCCACATAATCTCCTTGCTGCCTTGGAAAACAATGTATGTCTATCCAGGATAACTGGTCAGCCACAGGGACCAGCTTTTTTGTCAGGATTCCTTCTCTTTGAATCACCCTCAAAGGCTACAAAGATCTGAAATACAAGGTAGGCAAGGTCTGTCTCACATAACATTCGAATGTGACAGCGTATCTTTAGTCACACTCTTTCCTTCAATGTGGAAATAGCTCCAGCTTGAAAAGCTACACAATATGGAGACATAAGAAGTGGTTCAATTCCTATGGCAGGATGTAGTCTTCTAACAGCTATGCCTGCTTCCTCTGCGGAAACCCTGGTAAACCGATCCAGGAGGCATGACATGCCACCAACTGGTCCACATCAGTCTTTTTTAAACAAACTCTACAACAATGTCTCTGGAGAGTGGAGGTAAGTTGACGTTTCTTCTGAAATGCCACTGCTTTTTTGCATGATGATGAAGGAAATCACTGCCCTGCTTTTGCCCCTTCACCTAAGCAATGGATGACTCTTCAAAAATTTAGCTCCCTGTTACTGACGTGGAAGCTATGATATGGCTGTTAGCCGAATTTCCTGAAGCACTGCAATCAATGTATCTTTTTTCACATCCTGAAAATGCCAAATGTCATAGTGACAGTTGGACAAGGACTCTTTCTTTTTTCATGAGTAAAAGAATATACTGAAGTCAACAAATGTCTGAATATTAAATATAAAAAAGGGAGAAAAGTACTAGGTACTGTTATAGGAGGGGAATGAGTCAGCGAATGGAAGTAAAAGCTGGAACACAGTATCATTAGAAAAATATTAGCAATGTACTTGACCAAAAGGTAGCGTTTGGAGCACTAACACTTGAGCCACTAAGTTTATTAACTGAAAAAAGCATTCCTGTGCTAGAAAGGTGAATAAAAATGAATCTATAATCTTATAATCTATAACTATGATTTTTGAAGATATGATAAACTGAATTTATTTCTTAAATAAAGCTTGACACTACTTGTGCTCTACCTCCAAACTTTACCATACCAGTCCCCCAGGGATGGCTTTAGATTGATCTAGACAAATGTATGCTTCATATATCTCTTTGATTAACAAATCTGTAAAGCCTAGGGTATGAAACTGTTTAACTTATTAGCTCAAGTTTTCAGGAACAAAGCTTTGACAATACTCAGCATCTGAAAAAGCAGTTAAACCAAACTCTCTGGCTGCTTCACATGAACATTAAGTCATTTCAGCATGATACAGAAAAGATCAGTGTGCTTGGCTCATTTTACTCAAACACTACCAAGACGAGTTATGTGCTCCATATGTGTGCTGGTCTTTTGCATCCCCTCTACAGTTTAGGAAACATGGATAGAAGCACTGCAGGCAAAGCCAGTGGTTCTAAATGCATTGTAACTAGCACCTAGAAAGGAAGAGACCAAAACCAAAAAGGAAGTGCTAGCACAGCACTGAAGGGATGTATCAAGAAACTCCTAACATGAATGGTAGGGGTTGATCAGATACGGTGGGACCACATGCTGGACTGGTGAGGAAGCTGCCTGTCAGGACACTGTGAAGGTACGGAGCAGCAGCCCACCACTGCAGCTTCTGCTGGACTGAGATGAGTCAGGAAGCAGTAGCCGTGCTGTGCAGCGGCTCAGTGAGCTGCCAGGGCTGCCGTGGAAGAGGAAGAATGTGACAGATGAGGCAGGGTCCACAGCCTCTTCAGCCTATAAATCCACTCCTCATTCGCAGTAACAACTCAGATGTGAGGAGACATGGCATAAAGGTCTAACACTGGTGACCGCAAGGTCTCACATTTCCTTCCCCAAGTTGAGAGTTCAACAGCCAATTGAAATTCTGATAATTGATGCTGGACAGCATGGCAAAATCCTATTTCCCTGACTTGTCGCCTCTGAGGAGTTTTTTATGACCCCATATACACTGCTGAAGGAAACAAGATCTTCCTTGACCCTCTAGGCCTCCACACTTCACCTATAGCCAGATTTCCGGAAGGAATCTGAGTCACTGGTGCTCTTCACAAAGTCCAGAGCCAAATCAATCCAGTAACCACTAATAATCTTGCAGCTATGGGAGGTTGCAGTCCTGAGCAAATTGTTACTGATGATTTTGCAAACTTCTCAGAAGCTGGCATAGACAGGCTGGAGCAATTACAGATTGATTTGTTGAAATAATCAAAGAAGAAATATATATAAACTTGTGCTCTTTCTGGAAAAAAATCCTTGCTAAGATTCCAGGTCAATACAGCTGTTCCTGAACTCCAGTTAGGTTATGCCATATCTTCTAGTTTTTTTGACTTTTAGCTGCATAAAGAACTGACAAGGAATTAAAACACATCACAAGAGCATCTTAAGCTTGTTTGTTTTTTTCCCATGTGTGACCATGTGTGAAAATTAGCAAAGGAATGAAGCAGAACAGAACAAGCAGCCCTTCATGGAGTTCTACCAAATAACACAAAACTGAATAACACAGTTCCTCTCTCTTTATAATAACCCTTCTATAAAAAATTCTTTGACAAAACACACAAGACTCTTGTTAGTTTACCTGTTTATGATGTGAAAAGAAAAACAGAGACATTACTTATTATTTCATGCACTGTATCTGAGGAAGTGGTTGTCCAAAACTGTAGTATTTCCACAAAAAAAATAACCAGACACTGTACTGGAAGATAAAAGGTTGTGACAAGCCCTTTACCTCTTCCTTAAACGTATTGGGAAACCAAACCAAACCCCAAGCACAGAAACCATTCTTCAGAAAGAACAGCAAGCTACAAACTCTTCTAAAGGAAAACTACAAACGGTCACTGGCACAGAGTATGTTTTATACTCAGACCAACATTTTTCTTTCTACTGTAAAAATCTGAATTAAGGAAATAATTCTAGAGGACATTCAAATGATCCTAACTTTCCTCACAATCATGCTTACAAATAAAATTTCTCCTCAGGAGGAAAGGTTTCTGTTCTTCCTAAGGACAGATAATTTAAGTGGTAGGCTAAACTATGCAGGCAGACTTTCAGTCAAGACCAGTATTTGGTATATAACTTCTGAGGCCATGGAAATCTAGGCTGGCACAACTTCTTTCAACTATTAGACTATCATTAGTCCCTTTAATATAGCAGTTATTGACTATAAACATTTATTTTAATATTTAGATCTAACTTCAAGAAGCACTTAAGGACAGAACACAATTTGAAACTAAAAGTAAACTTGCCTAGGGCAAAAAATCCAAGTGACTTCACACAAAGCCTTGGGATATGTTGTTTAAAATGTTTAACTTTGAATTACATGTTTGATAACAAAAGGCTATGAAGTTCTTTGGAAATAACAAATGAAAATCACACACTTAAAAAGCATTTCTGTTACAGTTCTATTATAGCTGCATCAGTATTGAACACATTGAAAGTCACACAGCAGAATCTGACCCAAATTAACCTTTTCTGTCTAAATAATTTTATTGCATATATGCTCGCTATTCTAATTATTATTATATTGCAAAGTCATCCATTACTTTCTAATATTTAAAGTTTCAAGAAATACAGTAATAATAGAATAACTGCTTAAAATAAAATGTTTAATCTAAAGTCATATATCCTTCCTAATTTCCTTGACTATTAAATGAAAAAGTATGTGAATATAGTCTTACAGGCCTCCCTGACAATATTTGGAAGTTGGATGAACTTGTAAATGGAGAATTAACAAATTTGCAAAAAACTAAGGAAGTTCAAACAGGAAACTTTCCTCCCTATTATTCTTAAACTTTGGCAGTGAAAACAAAAATCTTATTATTTCTATCCTTTATGCATAATTTGTATTATCTGCATCAAATCCTGTATTAGATAATAAACAATTTGGAAGAAAGTCCTTGTATCAAACCACAGTTAGTGCAACAGTTCTGGCTGATGATTTTTGCCCTGCTGGAAGGCCAAAAAAACATATTGTTTGAGATCTTGTACTAAGCTAAGATCCCAAATGAGACACAAACTTGAAAAATTTTCCTAGTTTCATTATTACTTTATTTGGTAGACTACCCATGCCCCCACTATCTGACAAAAAAGGCTTGCTATTAAATCAGGGATATATATCAGGTTTGTGTTATAAAACACAAACCATGGATGCAGCTTACTGAATACAGTTATCTATATCCATTGGATAGGCAAATCCATTGAGCAACATCTTCCTGGGCAGCCAACAAAAAATGCTGACAGCTTTTCTTTTCATACAATATACGTCTAAACACTAAAAGACAAATAATCTGAAATGTGAAATAAAACAATTAGCGTTATTTTTGATGCAAAATTGGATAAGAAACTGACTTTACTGCTCTGAACAAGAGGAGAAAACTGAAAGCGATGGGAAAGAATATACAATTGACAAGTTCTCACTGACAGTCCACTGATACCACTGGCAATCACCTCTCTTCTGAGTAGGTTTTAGAATATTCTGCATTCAGGGTGTTGTTTTAAATCCAGCATAAGTACAGAAGATCACTGTCAGAATATTTCTGATAGTCTTTACAAAAGTGAATTAGAGACTTTAATCTAGTTCTCACATGAAGCATTGCAATGTCACGTCAATAAGCTGAGCTGGATAGATCCAGGACTGCACAGACATAGAGGCTGAACTGACTGACAGGGTCCCAACAAGAAAGAACTGAGGCACTTCTGAAGGACAGTATGGGAGACAAAAGAAGACTATTCCTGTGACCCATGCCATACCTGTTCTGTATATAAGGAAGAATTTACTGCAATATCTGCTATCCATCATAAATACTGAGCTTTGATTTCTCACTAGTGAAAAACCAAACAGTTTCCTGTCCTCCCATCAGTAACCAGGTTAACTGCTATTCACCTCAAGGTGCAAACATTCACATCCATGCCAAACCTACGAGTACCCAACAAAACACTGGTACCAAAGCCTTTCTTATGAGCAGTGCCAAGTTGTTCCCACCTTCCAGCTACATCCCTGAAGTCAGGAGAGATGAACCAGGAATTTAGGAGGTCAGAAATTGTAATGCCTATGAATTTACTGCAGTCTGTTTTTGATGTTAAAAGAATTATCAACATTTTGTACCATACAAAATATTTATCTTAATTATAAACCTAGAGTTGCACACAGTATTGGAAATGCACTTTAATAACTTCTCTACACTGCAGAACACATACAAAAGCAAAATATTTTCAATATAGCAATTAAAGTTGAACAAGTATACTTCTTGAGGACCATTATCTCACATGCTTCTGAATCATGGAAAACTTAAAAAAAACAAAACCAGTGAGGTGCACTGAGGGATGATTAGTAGCTGGTAAGCAACTGAGAACAGCAATGTTGAAAGCTGGAAAAATGGACTGATGAGGCAGGTAAGGCTGACAAACTTACTCTGAAGCTGTGGCTGAGGCTGCTGGAAGGAAAGGGGCTGTCCGAACACAAATGGACTGTGGACTAGGGAAGAGGGAGGTTTTGCAGCTTGATCAAAGATGGAAGGAGCTGGGAGATTTGGCCGTGACTGAATGGAATTCAGTATGGCACTCAGTTGGTCACCTGTAGTGGGCAAAACAGTCAAAACTACAACCTGTCATTCTCCAGAAAGGCAGAGTAAAATGGTGCTCAAAGTTTAAATGGTGGTAACAGAAAAAGGTCATAGATCTTATTTAGCCACATACAACCCTGGTTGTGGCTAAACATAAAAATCTCACTGCATGCATGGCAATAAAATCACTAAAAAGTACAAGCAGGGTTTTTAAGGATCATGGATATTTTATTGCAATTGTTTAAAACATTTCAAAACAGAGATTTATATTCGCCTTGCTAAAAAATGAAGAGCAGCCAAAGAAAACAGAAATCCCTAGCATTTACAATAATCCACACATGCAACAGAACATGCAAAAAAAGACTAGAAAAACTGATGAGAAGGGAAAGATAACATGTAATTAGGCTTTGGCAAGTGTATTTCTGTGCCAAGGCTTTGGTAAATATTTGCTCGTTTTTGCAAATATCTTCAAAAATATTCTGTCATGCTGTTTTTAAAGATCAGATTTAAGTTAATTTTTTTTTTAAATAAGTACCACTTTGGAACTGGAACTGGTTTTCTGAAGAACTACATTCATTTGTTGTGAGGCAAACGAAGGCCTTCAAAAAACTAGCAAGTTAAAAATAATTTTAATTTCTCAATGCCAATTCTCAAAAAATTCTGTGTGAGCATTAGAAATACATGAAGCCTACAGGAAGAAGGCAGTTTATCACACCATGTCATAATTTGAAGTATACTTAGTAATATCAGCTGGGAGACACAAAGAGTTTGAGTCTCAGATTTGAACCATCACCACACAAATCCTACAGCAACACTTTATTCTGCAAATTCATATCATTGACAGCGTTCTAGAAACCCTAGTAAAAAAATCAGAAACTAATATGGTATTTACAACTCACTGAATGTACAACATTTTTGGATCATTATAAATCGTCTTTTCATTGAATTAGAGAAAGACTAGTGGGTGTATGGAACCCTGTGTTACCTAAGAATTCTAAAATTAAAATTTGCACCTATTTTCTTGATATTTTGATTTCAAAATTCAGAAAACAAAAATACCTAAAACCACCTGGAACAACTTTCTAAATAATCATCTACACATATCAAAAAGACCAATTTTATTCCACTGTTTTGGAAGTAGTATAACTAAAAAATACTAGAATCAGTACTTGGACAGCAATCATTCCTACCTTAATAACCCAGAAGTGATTGACATGTTTGACAACAACTATTATTCTCAAATATGACAGGCCTATTTCCTAAACCAAATAATTATTTTAAATGGAAGAACATCCGAGAAGAGGTTGAAAGTCATCTGCCCACAATAATTAAATATGGAGGTGGGTAGGGTTACTCATGAGGAATATTAAAGACTTGCCTGCAATGCAGACAGCTGGAATAGAGAAGACATAGCTAAATCAAACAGAAGGATTGTGGGAGTTATGTCTTCTTCCTCACAGGTCATACTGTAAACACAGACCTATTACATAGGGATCTTTATATTTGACCAGCAGTTTGAAACATTCATATACAGTGACTGAATTTTCATTGAAGCTAGTGCATCTCTACAGAATTTCTTTTAACAAACAAGCACCTCCAAAAGAACTGCTTCATTCAGAAATTTCCCTAAGAGATCATGGTTATGCCTTCAGTTTTTTATTTTCCACAAAACTCAATGTTTCTTAGACCTGAGAATGCAAAAAGACTACATATGAAGTAACAATACAGCTGAAGAATTCTGGTTTTGGGAAAGTAATATCATTATTATTTCAGTATAGTTGCCAACAACTCTACTCTTGGGCAGTTCTGAAGGAATTACAGTACACACAAGGAATAAAGTCAGCTAGATGAGCTGCTTGCTCACACTAAACATCACAGTTTGAGGGTATTGTCAAGACAATAATGGATATAAAATGATACAGAATTCAATGCCAGGACTAGCTTCCAAACTTTCTGTAACTGCAATATCCAAAATAACACCTCAGAAAATATTTAAGATAGAATACAGTAAAAAGAATCACAATATCTTTGAAAAATTAGAAGGCTTGTTAATATAGCATACTGAACTCCAAGATTTTATCTTTGGACAACACAGGAAAAAAATAATTCCTTTCCTAATATGCTTCTGCAGAAAAAATAATAGATAATACTTTTGCACTATTACACAGTTGACAAGAGACAAGCTTTAATACTGCCTCAGACACCAAACATCTTAAACACTTCCACTTTTGTAATTCAACCATTACTTTGAAATGAGTATGACTAAACTGGGAAAAACAGTTCTGTATAAAAGGCCTATTAAAACAAAAGGAAAACACTTCAACTTTTCCAGCCTTTGTCCAAAAAAAGGGTTTCCTGTAGCAATGCACGGACAAGTATGAACTGCTTCTTTCTGCAGTAAAACACTATGAAATGACATAAAACTATTTCATGTTATGAAAATAACAGAGTAGAACATTTAGGAATATTTTTTTCCCCCATGTCTTCTCCTGTAAAACAAGATATTTTATTTAGGAGACCACTAAGAATATATGCTGGTGTCAAAAAACACACAGCACACCTTAGACCCATGTTTATAGTGACATGAACAAAGTATAGTTATGTCAGAGCAGAATCACAGAGCTCCTTGTTTCAGTAATATTTCTCAAGGACATCTGCCTCAGCAAAAGTCCCTACTTTATTATTAAATCTTCTAGATCTATTCAGCCCAGTTTGAGTTTATTGTGATGGCTTATATATATTTACATCTGGCCAATGAAATAAACCATGGTTGTAAGAAACAATTATTATGTCAGTAAAATTAAAAAGATTTTATTTATTTCCCAGCATTTGTAACTGGTACCTATGTGATTTAAAGGTAACTTCAGTTTTACAACTTAAAAATCTCAAATGGTATCTTTTATCTTGTTATTCCATTGAAGGCACTTTAAAAATGTCAAGATAGGTCAGAAGTGTTTACAAATGTTTCTGATAATTTTGAAGCACATGCTTTCTAAATCCAGTAATTTTCATACCTTATTTTACAAGTACATATTTTTCATTCCTGCATTATAATTTTGTGCCTACCACTATAGAAAGCCTCAGCTGTAATTTACAAAACTCTAATGATCCTTTTTATACAGTGTACTTAGACTGAGTGAAATTAAAGTTATAACATTAACTACATGTAAAACACCTTGCAATTCATTGCACTACTGCTTATACCTTTTGGAGAACGTCTGATGGTGCCTGAAAGAGTAGGAAATGAGTAATAAAAATTTAAGCAAAGTTAAGAAAAATATCAGTTTCTAAAAACATACCTTTGTTATTTCCAAGGCCATAATCAAACCCTTGTCCGTTACTACAGCTTGTCCCCTTACTGAAAGCTTGTATTGAAAAAGGACTTGGAGGAGGAGTCTGAACGTTTTGATCTAGAAGGACTTGCTCTGTAAAAAAGACACATCACTTCAGAATTAGACCACCTCAGTAACCAATTTACATTGGAAAGATGAGTCACACGGCAAAAGAACGATATTCTTTTTCCACAGAGAGCACTCTTCCACTCCACTCAATTCTCTTCAAAAAGAAAAGCACATCTCTCTTCTTTAGACCTCATGCTCTAAAAATATAAAGATGGAGGACTTAATACCATGCAGACTGTTTTTATGTCTGACTGAGTTGCTGCCTGCTTTGCCGTCATATGCCACTTAGGAACAGGCTTAACATTTCATTTTTCAGTTAGCATCGCACCATTCAGTATTTGTTCTTTGGACAGGTATTGTTACATTCATTTGACAAAGCGTGGTAGAGAAAGGATAGTTTTCCGTGGCAAACTCAGACCCAATAAACTTTTAACCCTGGCTACCCGCTAATAGTTCACAGGACATAAGATATTTTTTCACCTGACAGATTTATTCATATCTGTTACTGAGTACTACAGTTTTGCTTTCTGTATGATGCTAAAAAAATCTCCAACAAAACTCAGCCTGGGGTCTTTCAGAACATCCATAGCAACACAAGAGCCAAGACAAATGAGAGACAGACTTAATGTGGTCAGAAATAGTTTGAACTGATTATCTATAACAAAATATTCACAAGAAATCTCCCAAATGCAGGTTAAATGCTCAAGTTGGCACCTCAGACAACTTTTTGTCCTGTAAACATGCTAAACTTAATGTGGATTCAAGTAAAAAAAACAAAACCCCCAACTGTTCTAAGAGGCATTTTTTAAAAAATTGCATTTCAGACCAAAACCACATAGTACAAACTTTTACATAACACACATATTCAACTTTAAAAAAATATATATATATCAGGGAGAAGGCTGGAAATTTAAACTTGGTTTAAAAAAGGAAGGATCTAGAATTTTCTCAATTAGAGGCAATTCTAGATCTTGCTATAGCGTTTCAGCTAAAGTATCTGGATACCTGTCTACAGACTTGAGCATTCAGTATGACTTTTGTTTTTGTCTCTGACAGAAATCCTACTTCTTTTTTAAAATTTCATTATCATTTTATTAAATAATGAAATTACAAAAGTAATCTGAAAGATGGTATTATTGATGGATAAAAACCTATTATTTCAGCGAAATTATTTTCTACTGAAAAAGCAAATAGCCTCATATTAGGATAGAAAATGATGAAGTTAATAACCCTATTATCAAATCCGCCTGTTTTCAAAAGTAAGGTACTGTTCCAAAGCACAAATACTTGGTTTTTAGAAGCTACTTGGGCTCTTCAAGCACCTCAGAATTTGACATTATCAGAAATAACTAAAAACGGAGGATCTATGACAAAAAAAAATAATACTGTGCTAAGTATTAAATAAACTTTTCTTCCCCAACAATTTATGCATTTTATTTAAAACTATTAGTTATTCCCATTCTTCACAGAACGTTTTATACCTCAAAGCCAAAAACCAACAGGCTGTAAGAGATACTTATGTATTAGCAAGGAATTACTTTGTTTTAATATGGTAACATGATGCTAATTATGTGTGTCTAGGTGTGGAACAGTTTTCAGAAATAAAATGCCAAAACCAGAAAAAGGGCAAAGAGTCTGTTATGATGAGCAAGTAAGAGGCTGCCAATAAGTATTACCTAAGAACACAAGCAGAATTTGACTGCTGAGGCAGAAGTTTTTCATGAAGAGATCTTCGGAAGATGGAAGCATTAGATCCCATAAATGGAGTGGGAAGATTATAAATTGAAAATGTCCAGTTTTAATCAGAAAACAGAGATATATATGTTGGGGGGAAAAAAAAAAAAAAAAAAAAAAAGAAGGCTTGAAGAAACTAAATCTTAAGTGAGTTAACCACTCTCTAGGAAAGTCTACCAAAATGTTACTATCAACAGATGAACCTTAAATGTTTCTCTCTGAGCACACTTGTAACAAAATCATGCTAATGAAGATCCATAGTAATTTTTACTGAACATTGGAAAGACAAGAGGGACACACTGGACAGCTGGGACGCTGAGTCTACTTTCAGACTCCCCCCACCAGAAGACAGACTGAAATGAGTTCAGCAGAGGCCACCATGACTGTCAGGGCAGCAGGGCACACATCATCTAAAGAGAGGCTAAGAGATCTGGGTTTGTTTAGTATTAAAAAGAGAACGCTGAAATCTTATTGCTCCCTTTGACTACTTAATTGAAGGGTTCAGGAAAGAGGCAACAAACAAGTTGCAGCATCGGAAACTGTGATTAGGTATTAGGAAAATTTTTCACCATGAAGGTGAGTCAAATACTGGTACAGGTTGTCCAGAAAGGCTGGAGATAGAAGACAAAGGGCCTGAGCAACCTGATCTAGCTGAATCTGCACCGACAGGGAGGCTGGGTAGATGATCCCCTCCAGAAATATAAATACCGACAGATTATTCCCTGCCTCATCTTTTAAGGAAATATAAGTAGCCCATAATCATGCATAGGAGAATTCATCTAGATTGGCTGTGACTGTTAAGGAAAAAACAATTAGTAGACCAAAGAAAGTTAACAAAACCACACAATTTCTTATTTAAAAATGATTCCCATAGCTAAAAGGAGGATGGTTAAAATTGTGATCCATAACTGGTACAAAAGCAAACACAAGGAAATATTTTAATTGTTCTTCTAAAAACCTCTGAAGTCCAACTGTGTCAAGAAACTCAAATGAAAAAGCATAAATTAATGTTATACCTGTTTAAAACTCAGTTTCTTCTTTATTTGTCTTGCTCAGATTGCTTAATTTTTTCTAAGTTAATTTGAAAAACAAACAAAACAACAACTTGCCATCTTCATGTCGGAGGTACTGGTTTCCACCTCTGTCTCTAGCTAATGACCATGCCTCGCCTTCATCACTTTCACAGAACTCTACCATGCTGTTCTTATCCATCTGCACCCACGTACCTTCTGAATTAGTCACCTGATGCACACACACAAAAAAGCACAATTTGTTAACTCTTCAGATAATTCAGTAGCATGATTCAGCAACTTATTATAGTACCTGAAAAACACACTCATTCCAATCTCTACATATCGCAAAGCAAATGTGACAAAAACCCAGTTTCTTAAATTAAGGCCACAGGCTGAGGCAGACTGAAGTACCAAATCTATTTATGGCACATTTTCAGTTAGGACTGTTTCCAAAAATGTTACACCTGTTTATGTTTAGAAGAAGCAAAACACTGACACCACAACTTTAGAACATCCAAACAAGCCTAGATAAAAATGTGGAGATATTCACCAAAATATGCCTTTTTATTGATGGCTGCAACAGTAGATTTATAATACTATGTTATATGTGAAAAGTTTGTATGAATACTAATTTTGTTCCTGTCATTATATTTAGGAAATAGCATGACACACTTCATCCTTAAGCCCTTCTTAACCATAAAACACCACAGCTGGACAACTGGGAACAGTAACAACAGTTCAGCAACTAAACAAATGAATACAATCAATACAGAGAAACAGAATAATTCGTTAATTGGTTAGGTCCTAGAAAAACATTTTTTCAATGAAACCATTTTTTTTTCAAAGAATATGACAAAAATGTAAAACAAGAAACGATTTCCTAAGGAAGTAAGGAATACTGTAACAGAAACATATAAGCAAGCATAGGTAACTGCAGTACAATTTTAACATTATTTCAATCAATGCACACATCTAAAAGGCAAAAGACATAACTGCATTGGTATTTATAACATAAACCAGGTTCAAAGGTTAGTATTTATCATGAGGGTTGGAAAAGCAAACCTGTAAAGGGGCAGATTCTTTTGCTGTGTTTACTACTGTTATATACTGGTATCTATGAAGACATTAACTGAAGCTACAAGGATCCATACCTCGCCCACTGCCTTGACTTTGTTTCCCAGAACTAACATTCCAATTGGGATACCTCTAAGGTTAGGGCAGCTTCTGATGTTGTGACCTGATGGGCCAGTCTTCACTACCTTGTACACTCCAGGTCCACCTCGAAGGAATGGCATATCTTGTTCTTGCATCACTGCTTCCTGTGGGCAGTGTGAATTTAGGTCTTTGAAAAAATCATCAGTATTAGACCTAGATTCCTGAGAAATTAAAAAAAAAAAAAAGGGCAAAACAAAACAGAACAGAATAAAACCTATTAATAATACCTTTGAACTTTTAGATAAGAAATACTTATTTCAAGACAACAGCTAAATTTCAAAGCTAAAAGAGACACTAGTTACATTGCTAATTTTAGTGTGCAATGATAAACCACTATTAGTAAATTGCACATTAATTGAAAAGTCACCATATTACTCTTGAAACAACAGTGGTATAAATGAAACCATTTATGTAAAAGGAGTATCTCATATCTACCATTGGAGACAAATTATCTACTCTAACCGCTTTCACTAAACCTTGCTTCATGCTGACATTTAGCAGGACACACTCATTCCTCCTGCTGTACTTGTGAAATTTTCTGAAAAGCCTGGGGCTATGTAAAGGGATTTTGAATATTCTCTCTTTCCAAATGATACACTGCTTTTTTGATTTCATATTTAGAATACTTGTTAATTTAAAGTAAAGGAAAGGTAAAGTTCTGACTAAGTAAAAGCAACATCATACATTCCAAAACGCACATGTAAGTGAAAATAATAAATGTGCACTAATACTATGACAATAAAAATGGCCCGCAAATTTACTTCCCCTGGCACCAATTACAGATGAAATATATACTTGAATCTGACATGAGAAAACATTTTTGAATCTTCTAACAAGAAAAATTGGTAACTACTAAAAGAAGAGAAATATTAGCATAGATTTTTCAGCTAGCCATAGCTTAATAAAAAGGCTATTGTACAGAAAAATATGAGGGACGGGAGTAACGTAATGCATATTTATATCAGAAGAAAGCAAGTGAGAAGCAGGAACAAGCTCTATTATGCTTATGGTGCAAGTCATAGGTGCTTTTAAAAGAACACCTGAAAGTAAAGAACTAAGCAATGCCCTACGGGATGAAGCCAATGGTTCACCTAATCTGGTATACTGTTTTCAGCAATGGCAACAAGAGATGCTCTTTTAGAAGTAGCATACAAGTCTTTGTTAGTGGTCTGTCCCTTGTATAGCAACAGCATTTTAAATATTTTTATTATGAATGTTAGAGAGTATACCCATTTTCTTTAGTGTTTATTTATGAATCTGATTTCTGTAAATATGTTTAATTTCATCTGAATGTGCTGATAGTTTCTGCCACCACGATCTCCTGTAACAACACCTTCCAGGAGTTCACTTCTTGCTGTGTAAAAGAATACTTCCTTTTATCAGTTTTAAACCAAACTTCTCCTTATGTTATTTCCTTTTTAATTAATATAATTTCCTCTGATCTCTTTAATTATCATATTTTCAGCTTTTTGGTATGGAAGTCTGTGCACTATGTCCAGACTAATTCAGCAGTCTTTCAAAGAAGCCCTTATACAAAAATGAATCCTGTTCTGTAAACACAACTTTAGAAGCAGGTTTATGCAACCTGAGGTAAACTGGTTCAAGGAAAAAAATAATCATATGTTTTAAAGACAGTTTAAACAGTGCCTAGATCTTGATATAATAATAAAAAGGGTTGCTATTTAGGGGAAAAAGATTCAATGGAAAACCAAGTCTTTAAAACTCTAAACCAGTATGTACAACACTGAGTATCATCTTCATTACAAAGTTCCTATGAAAAAACCTCAATCTCAAAATCACTACAGGGCTGTAAAGAGATTTAGACAAGCACTTCTATAGATAACTTAAACTGCTTAACTGTACATAACATGTTGTTCCAGTAGTTGTATAATTTAAAAAAATTAGATTAAGAATGGGCTGAGTATTGATTAAATATTTGTGGCTTTACTCATACAAATACCATTTTATTAGATGCTGCAACTTCATGTGTATCCTCCAATAACACAATAAAATTACTAGTACATTCTGCATCAAAAGAGAATGAAAGCCTTTATTATGTTACTAGGCCATCTCTGAATTTCTAATGCAGTTCATAAAAAAAGGAGAGTGCTGCTTATGAATTAATGAAAATTCAATAATCTGCTCTGGTATTTTTTTTCCTCATCCTAAAGGAAGAGACACAGATACAGCATTCTGTGCGAATTTGCTATTTCCTGTAAAAATCAAAGAATATTTAGCATAAAGTTGAGTCACAAGGTACAATCTGAAAACATGAGATACACAGCATGACTGCACCTGTCATTTAACTCACCTTAGGGGGTAAAGCTTTGGAAGTCCATGAAAAAAAGTCCAAATCCCTTACTCCTTGGCTAGCATTAAAGACATTCTGAGCAACAAAGTTTAAAAAAAAAGACATATATCAACAAAGAAATGGGAACAAAGAAACACTGGAGGAAGAAGCTCAAGGTTCTGTTAATGCAAACTTTCTCCACAAGTAAATTTACTGGTAGAATGTTTTGCAAAAGGGAAAGTTTTGTTTTCCTAATCAAGTCACCTGAGTCCATTGCTCACCATGGCAAATCATCCATTAAACAAGAACAGTTTAGTATGTCAAAAGCTCAAAATGGATGTAGTGTGTCATGCCATTTACTGAAATTAAGAGCCAGACATTTCTTATAAAGCTTGAGACTTCGTGCACAGAAAATCCCACACTTTGTTACAACAAAACAGTAGCTGGTCCTACCACAAATCACAGTTTTACAGCAAGACAGTCTGCTGTTCTGAAAGATAATTTCAACTATTGCAAGACAAGTGCAATATGGACTTCTAGTCACCAAGTCAGAACTAAAAAGATGCAGGAAGGCTAAACTCACTGTTGAAAGCAATTCACTTGCACAGAATGATTTCACCAGTTTGCACACCAAAATCGCACTCTTTACCAGTGCCAAAAATTTCACAGAGTGCTGCAGGAAAAACAATTGCTATGATTTAATTAGTTTTATAAAATATACAATGCATTTACTAGTTTATTATGAATTATCATCAACCAAATAGAGCTGCCAGAGAGACTTCACTAATTTTATAACCAATTGCCCGTACTACATAAATAAGCACTGCTGTTCTGCATACTTTTTTATCCCACAGAACAGCTAGGATAGTGTTTTTTAATCACTGAAAAATATAAAAAAGAAGTTATCCTTTCACCATAAATTGGTTTCTACTAATTTCTTTGAAAATTTTCACTGTTCCTGTCAAATGAAAGAATTAATAGTATATATATCAGTACTAATAATTGGTATTTATGACAAAATCTTTTTGGCAAAGCAATCGTTTTATCTATATGAACAGAGGTGTGAAAATCTTATTTACTATCCCCATCCTGATTAGGGGAACCAAGCGAAATCCCTGGACAGCAGTCACACTAAAATTTAATAGTAAAGGCAATGAATCCCTTTAAGCAGAAACAAGTACAATAAACTCTTCGCATGCCTTCTCTCCATTCCTTGAAAAAACATTGACACATTAAAAGTAACTAAACCCATGCTTTTGTCTCATGATAATAGCTATATACTGTTGACAAAACTGCTTACATCAAGTTTCAGTAATACAAACAATTTGCAATTTTTACAAAAACAGTGAAAGTACCTCTATCTACTCAAAAGTGAAAGAGGTACCAATGCACTAGTGAGATAAATTTTGGAGCATTAGGGAAGGTGGGGAGGGTTTCAGACAGGGTGATTAGCAGAATATAGTCTTATCAATTTGGGATAAAACTATGGCAACTATAAAAAGCCTATATTAGTCTAGTGAGACTGTACTTCATAGGCATCCAACATAGTTTAACTGACTCATTGTGCTACTTGGCAGAGTATCTCAGTTTGTGATGGACCTCTACTGTACAGAGAAACATGGAATAATTATACCTAAAATACGCAAGTGTAATTTCAAAGATATGTTTTGTACATTATAAAGCTACATGTGTAAAACATACAAAAGAAATGAACAGCAGTGAAGTGGGACCATGTTGGCTTAGCAACAATGAGACAATGAAACTAGAAGCTGTCCTTCACTGTGGGAGCTTCAGGGCTTCCAGACTATTAGCATAGTCTATGCTAGTTTAGGTTAACTGGCATGTATTTCAGAATTAAGTTTTCATTCTGAAGAAACTACTAGCTAGAAGCTTTATTTTTAGTCCTTATGCTAATTTCTGTAGATTTTGTTCATTTTTTCCTTACAAGCTTTCCCCTACTAAAACTACAAATAATTTGAGGAATTCATTCTTTTTTCCAATGAAGTGTAAGTTTCAGAAATAAAAAAAAATTAAATATAAATGACTTTGTTTCACCACCAAAAATTAGATCTTTTAAAAATATTTAAAATGTCAATTGATATTACTTTTCAAAGCTAAGGGTTTATCTTAAACAACCATCTTGTTATTTTACCCAGCATAGTCCTACTCCCCAGTTTCCTTCCATTGTGCCTAGAACAACAGCAGTTGTCTCTTGTGAAAGTCCTTCAACATTTCCACAGAACATTCAGCTTTCTGAGGTCCTGTGATTCAGCACTGCAGCCTACATACTAATTTTGGTTCTTTGCTTCCACTGCGATAATGGTTTCAAAAACTTGCAGTTTCTCAATCCTGCTTGTCTATGGTGGTTGGGGAATGTAATAATATAACTGGGCAGCAGGGTACAATATTCCTAATAATAAATTTTTACATGTAATATGAAGTAATAAATACATATTTAGAATAATATTTTTAAAAAGTAAAGTTCCAAAGCTTAACCAAGATAAAATTCTATTTCTTCCTAGTGTGTACTGTTTTACATTGTATGCACCTTTCTTCTAAGTACTGTGCGTAAGCATCTATAATAAATCACTGTCCGTGTAAGGAACTTAAGTATTTTCTCAAAAACAGTTAACTGGATGTCAAAAAAACAGAAGGAAAAACAACTACTGGGATTGGATTCAGCTTCTCCAAAATTGCAATCAGTTAAGACTTATACTCTTATCCAAAATCACCTCTATTAAATTCATAGTCTTATAATCATATTACCTACAATGGATTGCATGTGCAGTTTTAAATCAATGGCTACATAGCAGTTCCTTGTGAAAGGACATGAGCAACATAAGGAAGATTTGACGACACAGATTTTCTAAGAAGGTAAATGACCACAGCTCCAATAAATAAGTCTCATAACTACAATGGATCTCTGCCTTCCTATGATCATTTACCTTTAAATATAGTAATTTTGATCAAAATATATAGAAACAGTCTGTTTAGGAGTTCTAAGATATTCAGTGTTTGCTTTCTCATAAATATCTAGTTAATGTCAATAAAAAACTTAAAATGTAGATACAATATAGATGTCAAGATGATAAAAGGCCAAAATTAGCACTGCTGAAAAACTCTACTGCTTTTTCTTTGTTCACTGTTCAATTAATACAGTGATGAAACAGAATAACCAAAGCTTTTTTTTTAAAT
This sequence comes from Falco punctatus, assembly GCF_963210335.1. Lineage (NCBI taxonomy): Eukaryota > Metazoa > Chordata > Aves > Falconiformes > Falconidae > Falco > Falco punctatus. The sequence continues at coordinate 45,990,352 of NC_137581.1, forward strand.
TATATTTTTTACATATTTTACAGAAGGTACTAAGAGATTTTATTTACATATGAGATGATTATAAAAAGCCTGTATATTTAAATGTGACAAAGTAACGTAACTGGAGTTACAAGTCTGCATAAACTCCTGAGCTGAATAAAAATGGAGCCTAATAAAAGTAATGTGACATTAATTTGAACAGGGAATACAATGACTAATTCAGCCACTTGATATTCCAGTTGTATATTTAGTCACAAGAGAAATTTCCAGTCTATTTCCTTCTTCTGAAACCAATACTGGTAGAACAGCTTTGGATTCCAAACCCCTTGTATAAACCAGGATAAGCAGATATGGATTATTTCAAAATTTAATCTAAAGAACCTTTAGCATGTATTACTTAATTGAATATCTTTTGTCATGAGCCATTCACCTCTAGAGGACTGCACTGATCAAGTTTGACAACTTGCAAATACAGTTCTTTTCTTGGACAATTCAGAGAAATAAAGATTTTTGAATATTCTCAACTTAGTAATCACCTTAAAAGAGATTTTAAAACTTCCTATCAAGAAAGCATTATCACTTAATGTGATCAAGATTTAGCAGGAAAAAAAAAAGTTTTAAGCTGAGCTACAAAATCAGGAGCTTACAAAAGAGTTTATTGAATTTCATCAAGTTATGTGGTGCATAATGCTAAAATGGCATGCACTGAAGACTAAAGCATTCAAAAGCAAGTCACTGAATCGTGACTTCTGTTTTGTGGCCTTTAAGAAAGAAAGAGAAAATGTTAGGTAATATTTTTTCCTTCTTCCTCTTATTATTATGAATCAAACCAACAAATCTTTATGCCTAAATACTGTCATAATGAAATTAAATAGTTTCAGGACACACTGACTCGTTTTAAAATTTGAAAATATGAGAGAGATGCAAAGAAACCTTCCATTTGAAACTAGTTCAAAAGACATTTCTTATTATATATAACTACATTGTTATAATAGTTGCTTTTGTAAGACTTCTGCTATGTTGGCCAAGGGCCTGCTTACTGATCAGAAGCCAAGAAAGCATGTGGCTTTAACCTCACGACATTAAAAATGCAATGTAACTGGTTACATAAAAGAAAATTAGACATATCTACCAGCTTCTAACAGTCTAAATGGTATCAGAACCGATACTGTTTAAAAAAAAAATAGACAGTATTTTATCTGAACTTTACAGAAGCAGAGTGAAACATATGATAATAAAATGCCGTTTTTCACATGTGATTGTGCCTGACCTACTTATTCAAATGTCATTTGAATTCTCAAGATTAGATTGTCAAGATTGAATGTTCAGTTATTTATTAATGACAGCCATTTCCTTTCAGGCTTTTCTCAGGAAGCGCAGGTTATGTTCTAGAGCCATTTGAAATACACCAGCCAGTAAGTTCTTGCTAATCACCTATGCGACTGCTGAGATCAAAACTATTCCCTTCAGCAAGTAAAAAAGTATTAGAAATAGTTAAACTTAAAAACCAAAAGAAACAAAAAACCCAAACACCTCCCCCCCCCACCCCATAACAGACTATAATACCCATTCAGAAAATATTTCCTGAAGTTAACTAGTTTGTCAAGGTCAATTCACTTTTATCACGTGTGAACAGGTAAAATTCAACTGCTGTATACAAATTTTAATATTTTGTAAAAGTATAATATAGCAATTTTCTAATGAGTATCCATTTATAAGGCCAAAAATACAAGCAAGATTTTAAGCAACGCTTAAATTTTTCCCATGTTTTCATGTATCTCACATAAACTAGTCTGTCATCACAGTGTTTCAATGACTGATGGTTGAATACAGAAATTATTCCCATTACAGAAATGTTTCCCAAATGCAATATTAATTTCCAAAATAAGAATTTTATTGAGAGAAATCTCCAATAGAATTATATGAACAAATAGTTTATAAACAAGAAGGTGAATAGAAAGATCTACTCACATCATATAACAGTGCTTGTCAAAACACAGGCTGGAGGGGTTTATTAATTGCCAGATGTGGCTACTAGCAAACAGCCCAGTTTCACTGAAACTGGGAATATCTCCGTTCTTCCATGATTGGAAAATATGACCAGGATGACATTGCTGGCTGCAGGTATTAAATGTGGCCAGATATTTTTTAACTGTCTTCAACTGCAGCAGCAGCTCACTCATATAAGATGACAAATAAAATCTAAATAACAGTATTTATGATTAGATCTGGTTCTTACATTCCGCACTGAAGAAACCAAGGTACTGCCCACTCTGGGGAATGCACAAAACCAGATGAGCCAGAATGGCCTGCACTTTCATAATTTTTTTGAGAAACATTGGTTTGGTTAAAATATGTTCTTGCCTTTTACATTTTTTTTCAAATTGTACCTTGTTCCAGAAAAGGTGTAACCTTTGAACTCCAATGATGACCACCATTAAAGTTATGCAGATAAATCATGCTTACTCTTACTGTAAATTCAATTTTGTACTGTCTTGAAGCACTGCGATTCTATGATTAGCTAATAAATTGATAACTCAAGGATTGAGGTGTAGAACTCACAAAAAATATACACAAAACCCAACAGAGCCTAAAGAACTTTCAGTTTTTTTTCAAAAAGCCTCAATTACATTGCTTCACTGCAGGCTGCAAGCCTCTTCTGAAATCGTAACGTCAGTGGATCACTTTATACACAATGACATCTTGCAACAGAAACACCTGGTGCAGACCACAACCTAGTATGAGTATACTTTTGTACCCTGTTACAACAGTCCTTGCACTTTCGTTTCTCTTCTAGGGGAAGAGGATTTAACATAAAAAGCCTTGTACCTTTCTACACTCCACCCTCATTACACAATAGCCCTCAAAAATGCACACACATATAAGATAGCATTTGGTAATTAAAATATTGTTTACCTCAGGACTCATTTGCAGCCTTAATTAAAGAAAGTCTTGTAATGAGGATAGAGTGTACTTTTGGATATTTTTCAAAGGCACCTTTTACTTACGTCAACAGGTACCAGAAGGCTCTTGCCAAGATGTTGGTTAAAAGAGAGACACCAGGCTTCAGTGTAACCATTCATGTTAGGAACATACTTCTTTATTGTCTCATCATTCAGCCTCAGCCAAACACCATCATCATTGTGGATCTATGGGAAACAAGCAACAAAAACGAGCCATGCCCTCCTGTAACTGTTCCATACCTTGGTAGGATTAACAGACTTCAGACAAACAGACAACAGTAGCAAGAAAGTAATGATCTTCACTAAGCTGATAGAATGTAAGAAGAGGTGAAGAGGAATATCAACAAAATCAGAATTTCAAAGGAGTGGGAGGCGTATCTTTTTAGAAGGCAAGGTACGAAGATTAAATTTAAATTGGATCATGCAATAATAAGAGTTGCTTTGAGAAAAAAAGAGGAAAGCAAGCCAAGCCTTCATAAGCTTCATAAATTCCCCACTTTCCATTTTTACACTGCGGATATAACTTAGTAAATTGCAAAAATATTCCTTGTATATGAAGTTTATTGTAAGAATTATACATGCATAGTAGTCTAACACACTAATGATCTTTCAGAAGTGTAAGTGAAAGATGTAATGAAAATTACACCTACATCTGAATTTTTGTGTAGAGTTGAAATAATAAGTCATGAACAGCTAAATCCTTAGAGATATTATTGTGAGATGAAGTCTAGGAATTTTGTTTCTACATATCAGTCTCAAAAGTTTGTTACACAGTTTTTCAATTAAGTAAATTAAAAGGAAATGACAGCGTGAAAAACTAAATTAGTAAATATTTAGATTTTTGCAATTTATACTTTTACGTTCTTAAGCTGTATATGTCAACATCTAAACATAAAAAACCCATTATTTGCATGAATTAACTTTACATCTTAGCCCAATTTTCAACAGAAATGTCTTATGAATTACCTCGTCAATGAAAGTGATGGATCCATTGACTTTCACTATGCCTATTTGCTCACTCTGAAGGGAAGGGTGGCTACGGATACGAAGCCCTGCACTGTCCTTGGCCACAAATTTGCGAACCTAAGAGAAGCAAAGGAAGACAGTAAGGAAGAAAAAATCAGAACAGAGTTCTCAAGAGTAAAAAGAAATAGGTTTAACAGATTCTGAAATGCTAGTGATGAGATGGCAGTCTTAGAGTTACAGGTTGTTGCTAGTTTCCCATGGCTGCTGTGTATAAGTTTTTTTACTACAACCAATCGTAACGTTAAAAAAGACCTAAAAGTACATTGACTCAGTCTTGGAAAGATCTGTTGTACCACACAATATCCAATGTTCAATACAAGCTTCCAGTTCTTTCAACTGCCCTGCTACTCCCCATTTTATTAATTCTTGCAAGTTTCAAGGCTTTTGCCCTTTCAAACTTAGTATTTCCAGTAACTGATCAACCTGGGATTACCAGTTCTCATTCGTGCTACTGTAAGATTCTGTTTAGTCAACTTTTTGGCCAAAATTTGGATATTTTCCTTAGCTAAAGAGTTGAAATAGCCATTTAAAAATAGAAAAAGAACAGATCTTTCTACTTCTTTATTTTATCTTTCAATAATAGCTATTTCAATAGTTTCTCCCTTTTTCACAGGAAGATCAGATGCTCCTTGTTACAATTTTGATTTACTACAGTCCCCAAAATCTCACAGTTGTTATTCACTATCATTATTTCACCATTCAAAGACCTCATCAGGCACCTGTCCCATAAAAAACAAATCTAAGCCATCCTTTTGGTCTCTGGTTTTGAGAAGTGCATGTATTCTATGCATGTGGTATAAAACCTTTATTTTCAAACTCCACATGTAAAGCAAAAAAAACCCTATCAACTGAAGTATGGACTCAATCTTTAACTTAACATAAAGCACAGAATGATATGGAAAAAGTAAACTCAGGAAAAGGTAATGAAAGGTAACAACTAAGTGCATGAATTCATTTCTTCCCCCCTAAAGAAATTGTTTTAAGAAATGGTATTTATTTAAGGCTAATTAAAAAAATCCCAACAACAACCCAGAAGCATGTGAAGAATTTCAAATATAGCTTACTCCAAATTGTGCAAGGTTTTGTTTACTAACAATCCTGTTACTCCAAGGATTTAGATTTCTCTCAACAGACAAGACTAAGACTTCCAAGGTCCTTATGAAAATGTAAGGCTGAATCACTGCTGACAGCGTTCTCAACAGAGACAAGCCTATAAACAAAGCCGTGCAAATTAAAGGTCGCTGCATTGTTATGCCAAAATGTTACTTTAGAAAACCATATGATGGGTTGGCTAGAAATTAGATTTAAAAACCTTGAATTTAGAGGAAGAAAACTCACACAAATCACAAGATTTGGATATGCACAGGCCTGGAAAGAGCATTTTTCCCCTTTGCA